>NC_073252.2:136875000-137500000 GCF_029289425.2 Pan paniscus | reverse complement strand
TTTTTAGAGCATTTCTTGTCATTGTACATTTTTTCTCTGCCCCTTTGAGATGTATGTAAATCTCTTCAAAAGCCTCCTGCCAGTTTTACAATCCAGGAATGTCTTTCTCAAGGACCTGGGAGCCCTCCCTTTGAAATGTAATCATCAAAGGAGATGGGACCCCTGTCTCCCAGTCTTTGTGGAGAGTTTTTGTGGGAGTCTAACTTCAGCAGGACACCTTCCTCCAAGTCATAAAACCATCCCCTGTCAAAAGATAGAAGTTTATTAGCAAACACAAATGGCCTACGACCTCTTCACAACATCCTCTGGCATGTTTCACTAGCCTTTAAAAGCCTTTAAAAACTTTGCACCCTCTGCATCAGCAGCATTGAGTTCACACTGAGTTCTAGTCCCTCTCCCCTGTTGCAGTAACTTCGGATAAACTTCCTTGCGTGTTTAACTTTTCCAGGCAAGTAATTTTTTTTCTAATACTAATTAGAAAATTTTGCTTTGATGTCCCCCTCCTTACACCTCCAAAATCTGTCTCATTTCTTTGTAGCATTGGTCTTCAAATTTCAAAAAGCATGTTTTTAAATAACCTGGAGGGCTAGTTAAAACACATTTCTGAGGATGGACATGGTGGCTCACACCTGTAATCCCAGCACTTTGGGAGGCCGAGGCAGGCGGATCACTTGACGTCAGGAGTTTGAAACCAGTCTGGCCAACATGGTGCGACCCCATCTCAATTAAAAATATGAAAATTAGCCGGGCATGGTGGCACGCACCTGTAATCCCAGCTACTCTGGAGGCTAAGGCAGAAGAATCACTTGAATCCAGGAGGCAGAGGTTGCAGTGAGCCAAGATCGCACCACTGCGATGTGGTTACCAGCCTGGGCCACAGAGCAAGACTCTGTCTCAAAAAACAAACAAACAAACACATTTCTGAAGCAGGAGGCCTGGGATGGGGCTTCAGAATAACATTTTCAACAAGTTTCCAGATGAATTGTGGCTGGTCTAGAAACCACACCTTTAGAATGACGTTAGCATGTTTTTTGCACAGACAATCTTAACTCCCTGAATTCCCTTTAGTTAATGGAGACTCTAGTACACCATCCTGCAGTGGGGCCATTTCCATAGCTGGTGAAGAAATTTTCTTTCCCACAGTCTTCTTCCTCTCTTTTTCATACTTTTCCCTCTTTTGCTTTCTGGCCATACGCCTTCCTTTGCTTTCCTCCCCTTCCACCTCTAACTCACAGCCATTCTCTTCCCTCTTCCAACCAGCCTGTTCCAAAAAAAAAAAAAAAAGGTCCCCTTTTATTCCTTAGGGTAGCACTTGTTTTTGTTTTTTAACATCCAAATCCTTCTTGGAGCCCCTTCGCATTCTATCTCTGAGGAAGACGGAGGGGGCTTCCCTCATCCTCCCTTGTTACCTAGCAACTTGTCTTCTTCCTGACAAGTCACCACCCTGCCAGGATGCCAGCTGATGCACACACAATAAAGGGAAAGTGAGCGGACACCACCACTCCAGTCCGCTCATAGAGGACCCTCTGCTCATTAGCACTCCGATGAGTGGTTTGCTATGGGCAGGTCCCCCAGACGCCTCTCCCCCAGTAAGCTGGCCACACTGCTCCTCCAGGGATCTCAGAGAGATGGCAGCTTGTCAAGTTCCTGAGTCGCTGGGTATGTACTGGGAATTTCAGATTTAATCCCTAATTACATCCAGCTCATCACCTTTGTAATAGGAGCCATAATCATCTTTTCATTGTTGTCTTTGAGTCACTGGGGCTGTGTGGAACACTATATCCATATTCATGCATGTGTTTTCTATTTTGCTACTACATCCTCTTCCTTAGACTTCAAAATGAAGGGGGATTTTCTTTTCTCCTGCAAAAGCCTTTATGAAAGAAGGTGTTTGCTTAACACTTTCAAGCTTCCCCATTGACATCCTTTGTTCTTTCTCTACACATTCATGGATTAACTACTTTGGGTCCAGCCGTGGTAACCAACTTCAATTTGTCACAGAAAATGTAGATGTTTTTAGGTAGGGCTTATATAGTGCAAAAGATATGGACACAAACTCCCTTCCTGGACCAACTGAGGAAGGAAGATTTCTCAACCTCACTTTCTGTAATCCTAAAAGAAACAGTAGAATAGGAAAGGAGGAAAGGAGAGAAAGATAGAAAGAGAAAAAAATTAACTCCACTCTAAAAAGGCATTCATAGCAATAATACTTATAACAGAGAACAATGGAAAACTACCCAGATGCTTGGTCAGGCGCGGGGGCTCATGCCTGTAAACCCAGCACTTTGGGAGGCTGAGGTGGGTGGATCACGAGGTCAGGCGTTCAAGACCAGCCTGGCCAAGATGGTGAAACCCTGTCTCTACTAAAAATACAAAAATTAGCCAGGTGTGGCGGTGCACACCTGTAATCCCAGCTACTCAGGAGGCTGAGGCAGGACAATTACTTGAACCCAGGAGGTGGAGGTTGCAGTGAGCTGAGATTGCACCATTGCACTCCAGCCTGGGCAACATAGCAAGACTGTGTCCCCACCACCAAAAAAAGAAAGAAAATTACCCAGTTGCCCAATAGGTAAATGGACAATCATTATAGCAATGCAACAGAAGATAATTAGATCAATTTCATAAATGGCAGCCTATGTAAATGGACCATACAAATCACAGAGGTATTTTAATATATATTTAAATATACACAAGCATGCAATGTATAAATATAACTGACATATATTTTAATATAATAATTTATGGGAAAAGAATCCAATAGAGATTAAACACATTGGTTAGATTCATGCAAAAATACATTAGACTGTTCAGAAAAATTAAGAACAATATGTGAAAAGGTATGAGTAGTATAGACCTGTGCTGTCCAATATGGTAGCCACTAGCCACATGTGGTTAACTGAGTACTTGAAGTGTGGCTAGTCTGAATTGAGATTTAAGTGTAAAACTGGATTTTAAAGATGTACTATTAAAATATATATATAAAATATTTCATTAATAATTTTTATGTTAACTCTGTTGAAATGATCTTTTAAATATATCAGATTAAATAAAATATATTGCTAGAGTTAATTCCACTTGTTTCTTTCTACTTTTTAATGTGGTTACCAGAAAATTTTTAATTACATATTAATTAGTGACTTGCTTTGTGGCTTGCATTTTATTTCTATTGAACAGTGCTGGTTTAGAGTTTAATGTTTACTAGTTCTTTTGTTCTACTAAATTACCACAAAACTTCCTGCTTCGTTTGTATTTATGAGGTACATGAGTTGTGGAATGTGGAGTGATTTGAAAGCAATATTTCTGCACAGACCAATTCTAGGGTTGGCTTTTTGCATACTATAATAACTCTAGACAAATCATGGAAATTGTGACTTCCCCAGGAAGATGGGGACTGGGGGGAGTGAAGTATGGAGGAAGGGAAAGGAGGCTTGGAGAGGAAAGGAAGAAGGCCACATGCTCCAGAGGCGATAGGATCACTGAAAAAAACTAAATGTGTGGCTTGCAAGAAGAGGAGGTGGCCTCCTTCTAAGATGTCCCTTGTCATTCTGAAGAAGACTTCCTTCCCAAACCAACTCTTTCCCATTGGGCAGTCAGCCTGATCTCTTGAAGTTGAGGAAGGCCCTGCTATTAATTGTCCTAGGAGAAAGAGCATATCCACTGAGCTATGAGTCAGTGATCTGTCTTAGGGTGGGATTTATTATTTTCATTATTTGTGTGTTTGATTTTCTTGTTAGAGTTCTTTCCTTAGGACTGTTTGTTGCCCACGGCTTTTAACGAGGTGGATGGGGGTGGTAGTGTGCTGAGCAGAGCAGTGCTGATGCTGACAACAACACCACAGCAAACAGCAAACAGGACATGCAAAGCAGGAGGCAAACTCGTCTTCCCAACCAACATTTAGCTGAGGACTAGTCAGGGTGTGTGGCTATTATGTTCTAGTAGCTAGGAGAGTCCCAGCATGTGCTCTTAGAGGCCATTTTGGAGAGGGTGAAATAGAGAAACTAGACACATTATTCATCTCAGAGACTCTCTGGACCTGAGAGAGAACAGTAACTGTATTCAGGCCTAATCCCTCAGATGGCTGCCTTGGCGGCCACTCTCTTTACCATGAAAATTGCCCCCCAGATGGAAACCTCTTGAACTTGGAAAAACCTCTTTATTTCCAAACAGAAAAAAAAAAAAAAAATCACTATATATTTCTTCTTAAGAAAAAAAAATTGTTATTCAACTACTATGTCCCATTTTCCCAATAAACATTAATTGAACTGCTAGTGGGCAACATTCATCCATTTAACAAATACTGAGCCCCCACTATGTAGCATATAGTGTAAATGAGACCCTAGACTCTGAAAGATCCTGAATTCAAATTTTGGCTCTACTATTTCCTGTCTGGGTGACCATGGAAAATTACTTAATCTCTCTGAGCCTTTCTTCATCTGTAAAGAGGGGAAATAATTAATACAGTGTTGTTCTGAGATTTAAATGAGTTAATACATAGAAAAATACTTTAAAATACATAATAGGCTAAGTGCGGTGCCTCGCGCCTGTAATCCCAGCACTTTGGGAGGCTGAGGCGGGCAGATCACTTGAGGTCAGGAGTTTGAGACCAGCCTGGCCAACATGGTGAAACCCCGCCTCTACTAAAAATACAAAAATTAGCCGAGTGTGGTGGTGCATGCCTGTAATCCCAGCTACTCAGGAGGCTGAGGCACAAGAATCGCTTGAACCCAGGAGGCAGAGTTTGCAGTGAGCCAAGATCATGCCCAGCCTGGGCAACAGAGCGAGGCTCCATCTCAAAAACAAAACAAAACAAAACATGATAAATGCTTACAATGTGGAAAATACTGGCACAGAGTAGGTGCTGTAAAAGTATTTGTGGTTATATGCTAGCTAGTGTCTGTTAAGGATAAAAAGATGAGCACAACACAAACTTTGCCCTCAAGGAGACTCCACCTGGTGGCCTTTCATACACACTACTTCACTGAACCTTCACTGCCAGACTGTGAGTTAACATTGTTAATCTGAGGTTCAGACAGATTTTTTTTTCTTTTTTTGAGGCAGAGTTTCGCTCTTGTTGCCCAGGATGGAGTGCAATGGCACGATCTTGGCTCACTGCAACCTCCGCCTCTCTGGTTCAAGCTGTTCTCCTGGGTCAACCTCCCAAGTAGCTGGGATTACAGCCGTGAGCCACCACACTCGACTAAATTATTATTATCATTATTATTATTATTATTATTATTATTATTATTTGTACTGTTAGTAGAGATGTGGTTTCACCAGATTGGTCAGGCTGGTCTCGAACTCCTGACCTCAGGTGATCCACCTACCTCGGCCTCCCAAAGTGCTGGGATTATAGGTGTGAGCCACCACACCCAGCTGGTTCAAACAGATTAAATTATCTGCCTGAGATCACACAAATAATAAATGGCAGGTGTGATTCGGAGCTAGTTTTTCTAACCCTAAGTCCAGGGCTCTTTGCTCAAGAGTATGCTGCCTTTTTAGTCTTCTAGAGGCCGAGTCTTAGCTCAGCCTGTGAAGCAGAAGTCTGTAACCCCAAAAGCCTTAATATAGATATTTTTCTTCTGGCAGTATTAGTTAGGGTGTCTAGGGAAGCAAGTAACAGAAAATCCTAACTTACATATTAAGAAAAATTAATTATCTCACATTTTTACAAAGTCTCAATGTAGGTTGCTGCAAGGTTTGATGCTTTAATGACATCATGAAGGACCCAGATTCATTCCATCTCTCTGCCCTGCATTCCTCAATGTGTCAGCTTTATGCCAGAGTCACAAGATGGCTACACTCCTCCAAGCATTGTATGCAGATATAACGACATACCCCAAAAGAAGAGAAGACTTCTCCAGAAGCCTCCCAGGGGACCTTCACACATGGCTTATTAGATCAGAGCCCCTCCTTAAACCAATCACTAAAAAGGAAAATGGAATTGCCATGAGTGGCTCAGCAAAATCATGATTTACCCCTGGATGGGAATCAGGGTCACCTTCAAAGAGCATATGGACATGTGAAGGAGCATAAACACAATCACCAAATTGGGGCTCCCATCATCGGTTGCAGAGGCAGTCGACAGTGTCTCCTACATCAAGTAGCATCTATCAAGTGGCATTACTTTAACAAATATTAACAATAGGGTCCTCATCTCAGTTTAGAAGAAAAATCCAAAATCAAAGTAGACTGAAGATAAGGTAAACGGTGATGTTTGCCACACTAGTTGTGAGGTTTCATAGTTTTGCCCAAACCAGTTTTTATTTTTAGTGCTTGGTTGGGGTCACTGAAACTTCCAGGTTGTCCTAACCTGTTAAAATCTTTTAAAACATTATTTGTGACTGTTTCTCTTTGGACAGTGCTTTTTGTTAATCACAAAAAACAGGGTAGAAGGTAATAACATATGCAAAGGGATGTGTAGCAATCAAAGGGAAATGTTATCCTTCCTAGGAGACAGGATTTATGGGATTCCTGGATCTTTTTTGTGTCTGATTGTTGAGGTCTTGACAGCCTCTCAATTGAGGAATACGGTCGTGTCTGTTAAACTAATTGTAGCTGTTCACTCCACTATATAATTTTACAACATTTCAGCTTCAAATAGAATGGCTTCAATAAACATAAAGCAGACTGACACATCCCAGATTTCTGCAGTTTATTTTACACCAAGAAATTACATTTAGAGATTTCCAGACACATACTATAAATGAAAATTCAACAGGAATTTTCTTTCATTTCCTCTAGATCTGACCTATATTTCAAAAATATATGAGTGGGCTATAATCAGGAACTTTTTCTCTTGCTCCCATTATTCACACCGTTTTCTGAAGTTTTTTTCTCATCCGCGACTCTAATGGCCATTAAGGGAATTGCAGACATTGGAAGACTATACAACCCTAAGTGAAATGAGTGAAATGATAAATGTTATCCACAAGATGGCCAAATTGTATGGTTCTGGGCTACCTATCTCCATCAGATTAACTAGAAAAGCTAGACCTCCTCATGCTTTTAGCATGAAATAGACAACACTCATCCTTTTCCATTTATACAACCTTAGATTTTATTTATTTATTTATTTTTGAGATGGTGTTTCACTCTTGTTGCCCAGGCTGGAATGCGATGGTGTGATCTCGGCTCACTGCAACCTTTGCCTCCTGAGTTCAAGTGATTCTCCTGCTTCAGCCTCCCGAGTAGCTGGGATTACAAGCGCCTGCCACCACGCCTGGCTAATTTTTTATATTTTCAGTAGAGATGGGGTTTCATCATGTTGGCCAAGCTGGTCTAGAACTCCTGACCTCAGGTGATCCACCTGCCTCAGCCTCCCAAAGTGCTAGGATTATAGGCGTGAGCCACCGCGCCCCGCCAAGCTTAGATGTTTTTAATGTGAGCAGCCATTTGGTAGCTACTTCCCCAGATCATATACCACCCATCTAAAAGAAAAATGTGATGATGAATTAGATCCAGTGTATGTAATTTCTATGGTTTGAATGTATGTGTCTCTTTAAAATTGTTAGAGCTTAAATCTTAAGGTGATAGTGTTAAGAGGTGGAGGCCTTTGGCCAGCATG
Source organism: Pan paniscus (assembly GCF_029289425.2). Classification (NCBI taxonomy): domain Eukaryota; kingdom Metazoa; phylum Chordata; class Mammalia; order Primates; family Hominidae; genus Pan; species Pan paniscus. Next base: position 137,492,436 of record NC_073252.2, on the reverse strand, counting down.
ATGGCTCACGCCCATAATCCCAGCACATTGGGAGGCCAAGGCAGGCGGAACATTTGAGGTCAGGAGTTCAAGACCAGCCTGGCCAACATGAGGAAACCCCATCTCTACTAAAAATGCAAAAATTAGCCAGGCATGGTGGCGCATGCCTGTAGTCCCAGCTACTCAGGAGGCTAAGGCAGGAGAATTGCTTCAACCCAGGAGGTGAAGGTTGTAGTGAACCAAGATCCTGCCACTGCACTCCAATCTGAACAACAGAGCAAGACTCCGTCTCAACAACAAAAAAAGAGGTGGGGCCTTTAGCAGGTGATTAAGTCATGAAGGCCTCATCCTCGTGAATGAGATTAGTACCCTTCTAAGAAGGCTTGAGGGAACTAGCTAGGCCTTTTGCCCTTCCACCTTCCACCATGTGAGGATGCAGCAACAAAGTATAATGTTGGAAGCAGAGAGCAAGCCCTCACCAGACACCAGACCTGCTGGCACCTTGATCTTGGACTTCCCAGCCCCAGAACTGTAAGAAATAAATTTCTATTCTTTATAAATTATCATTACTAAACAAGATCTAGTATAAAAGAACAGCTAGGAGAGGTTGAGGTTTTTGTTGTTTGTTTTTATTAAAGATGGTGTATCTCATTATGTTGCCCAGGATGGAGTATGGGGCTTTTCACAAGAGAAATCATCATAGACTGCAGCCTTAAACTCCTGGGCTCCAGTGTTCCTTCCACCCCAGCCTTCCAAGTAGCTGGGATTACAGGTGTGCATCACTGCTGGACTGGAAGATGGCTGCTTTTTAAGGTCTTGGGTGTTTCTGCTTAAAATTCAACTAGCCAGGCTCTACGTCAGATAATGTGTAGAACATGGTGTGCACTAAGACTCATACATAGTCTTGGGTTAAATGAGACGTTGCATGTGAAATCTCTCACAGTGCTCATCATCACATAGCAACAACAACAGTAATAACCACCAACACTCATGCAGTCCTTACTACGTCCCAGGCACTCTTCTAAGCACTTTACATATATTAACTCTTTTTCGATACTCAAAACAACTTTATGAAGTGGACTCTACCATCTTATAAGTAAGGAAAGAAAGGCTCAGAGTCATACTATTAAGAAGTGGTGGAGGTTAGATTTGAACCAGGACAGATACTCACTCAATGCTTCTCTACTAAACTCAATATTATTTGAGCTTCAGAAGGATTTCAATGGCTTACTCATGATCTGGGGATCACATTAACCCTAATTCAATTGATTTAAAGCTTGAATTTCAATCTTTAAAACATTTTTATAGTAAGAAATGCATTTTCCTCATAATCCAGTACACAAAATACACAATACAATACTCACCTTCACAATATGCAATGCACAGGCATTTTCTATTCTTTCCTATTCTGTACCTTTTATTTCAACCTTGTCACAAATAAATTAATTTCTGTAATTTGAAAATCCCTAATAAAAGAATTTTTTTCTCAGCCCAAATGGATATATGGGTCAAACATTGATTGACATGATGTACAGAAAAAAAACCTTCATAAGAATTACCACTATTGCCTGATTTTTACCTCCCAAAGATAGGCATTAGCATACTAGCAAAATAGTGAATTCATGTCACTCTCTGCAAGCACAAATACCTCTTTCACAATTGTCATAGTTAAAAAACAATTAGTATACATACAGCACCAAAGTTCGGTCCTTGCAGCAAAATCTCACATTACTGTCCTCTATTCAAATGTCACTCAATATATCTAACTTAAGTCAGCTAAATAAAAGAAATTCACTTTTTTATTTTTATTTTTTTGAGATGGAGTCTTGCTCTGTCGCCAAACTGAAGTGCAGTAGCGTGATCTCGGCTCACTGCAACCTCCGCCTCCCAGGTTCAAGCAATTCCCCTGCCTCAGCCTTCTGAGTAGCAGGGACTACAGTCACACGCCACCATGCCTGGCTAATTTTTTTTTATATTTTAGTAGAGACAGGGTTTCACCATGTTGGCCAGGATGGTCATGATCTCCTGACCTTGCGATCCGCCCGCCTTGGCCTCCCAAAGTGCTGGGATTACAGGCATGAGCCCCCATGCCCGGCCGCTTTCCTTTCTTCTTTCTTCACTTATTTTTGGCTTTTAAAATTTCTTTTCTTCTTTTTTCCCTTTTTCTATTTTCCTTTCTTCTTCTTTTTTTTTTCCACTGCAACTGTAATAGATAAAACTTCTTTCTTTTTTTTCACCCTTGAATTCAACAAATAAGTATTGAGCATCACCCAGACAGGCACATTCTCTGCCCACATGGAGCTTACAATTCCAATGAAAGAATAAAACAAAGTAGGCAGTTAGCTCAGATAGTTATGTATTTTGTTTTTTTGTTTTGAGATACAGTCTCATTCTGTCGCCCAGGCTGGAGTGCAGTGGTGCAATCTTGGCTTATTGCAAACTCCGCTTCCCAGGTTCAAGCGATTCTCCTGCCTCAGCCTCCTGGGTAGCTGGGATTACAGGAGTGCACTGCCACACCTGGCTAATTTTTGTATTTTTAGCAGATATGGAGTTTCACCATGTTGGCAAGGCTGGTGTCAAACTCCTGACCTCAAGTGATCCACCCGCCTTGGCCTCCTAAAGTGCTGGGATTACAGGCATGAGCCACCACACCCAGCCTTTACTTTATTTTATTTTTTAGATATTTAGATGTAGATGCCAGTTTAATTCCCTCTTTTTTTATAATAATTGACACATCAAAATATCTTGAGATCGGGCATGGTGGCTCACACCTGTAATCCCAGCACATTGGGGGCCAAAGCAGGCAGATTACTTGAGGTCAGGAGTTCGAGACCAGCCTGGCCAGCATGGTGAAACCCCATCTCTACTAAAAATACAAAAATCAGTCAGGTGTGGTGGTGCTCGTCTGTAATCCCAGCTACTCAGGAGGCTGAGGCAGGAGAATCACTTGAACCCAGAAGGCGGAGGTTGCAGTGAGCTGAGATGGCACCACTGCACTCAAGCCTGGGTGACAGAGTGAGATTCCATCTCAAAAAATATATATATATATGTATATATATATATGTGTGTGTATATATATATATGTATATATATGTGTGTGTATATATATGTATATATGTGTATATATGTATATATATGTGTATATATGTATATATGTGTATATATATGTGTATGTGTGTGTGTGTATATATATATATATGCAGTTCAATACATATTTTATGTTAAGACACCAGGCATCTAAAGTGAAAACAAATACAAAACCCAATATTTCTCATGTATTATTATGCTTTTTCACTGGAAGAGTTCTGCACAATAATCAAGACCAGAGAAGAAATACATATTTGGCTTTAAAGTAACTTCTCTTCTAGTTCCCTAGGTCAGTTACCTATGATTGTTTATCTTTTTTTTTTTTTCTTTTTTGGTAGAGACGGGGGTCTCACTATGTTGCCCAGGCTGGTCTTGAACTCCTGGCCTCAAGTGATCCTCCCACCTCAGTCTCCCAAAACACTGGGATTACAGGTGTGAGCCACCATGCTCAGCCCTGATTGTTTATCCTGTCCTTGAGTTTTATAGATATCCTTTGGATTGAGTCCACATACATATAAATCAGACATACTGGAGGCAGCGGGGAAGGACATCTCTGTTTTCACCTAATGTCCAAATAATTGAGACCAAGCTGTATATTATTGGTTACAGTTTTCAGTAACTTGATAATTTAAGTTTGGGTCCTCTGCTTAATAAAAATTCCAAGGAGCCTACAGATGGTACTGTAAGTACAACATCACCCTATAAATAGTAGGTAGCAGATATTATACTGGTGCAAATTTCACTGAGAAATTTTTACAACTATAGAAAAAGAGGAATTGGATATGAGCCCAAAAAACCCGCTCTCCTCCTTCAATTGTTGTCCAAATGCCAGGCTCTCAATGAAGCCTGTCTACATAGACCCACTCCCCATTCCCCTGCTCTCTTCCTTTTTTTTCGCATTGTGCTTAACACCTTCTAACATACTTTATGATTAATTTAATATGTTTATATGTTATTATGCTTACTATATTAATATGATTAGTATGTTGATTGTTGGTTGTTTATTATCTTGGCCCCCCACTTCATCCCCACTGGAAAGTAAATATCCAATAGAACAGGAGTTTTATCTGTTTTGCTTATTGATGTACACCAAGCCCAATAAATGAACACCCTGATTGATTGATTGATTGATTGATTGATTGGATAAATAAACGAAGACTGCATCTATTGACTAGTATAATCCACAGTGCAAAGTAAGGGCTTTGGAATCAAACTGCCTGTGTTCAACTCCCAGTAATTCTATTTATTATAATGCCCCAATGCCCCAGTTTCCTTAACAATAAAATAAGCACAATAATGATACCTAGCTCTCAAAGCTGTTGTAAGAGTTAATTAGAATAATTTTCCTGATGCAGCACATAACTAAATTCTCAACAAATGTTAGCTGTAATTAAGTGTGTGCCTGGTCTCTTCACACACCCTATTTAATGCAGGATCCCAACACTGTGCCAGTGGAGTGCCCCAAAGAATTTTATAAGGACTCTTGGCTGATCTGAATAGAACCCCCAATTTGGGGATCCTTGGTAAAACCAGAATAATTAAAGAATGATCTTAGAATCACATGGAATTTTATGGGAAAGTAGGAGGTACTGACTTTTCTTTCCTCCAAATAGCAAAGAATGAATTCACCAATCATTTCTCCTACATACTGACTTCCCCAAATAGGGGCTCCAAAGTGAAATTCCTGTAAAGATCAGCAAGAATAAGGTTGTGAATACAAGGATAGGTTCTCTTATAGTAAAAATAAGTTGGTCAAGAGCACATTCCAGAAATATTGTCCTTTCAACTGTAGACAATTAATGAGAAAATCACATGTAACCGGCCATTTTCCATTGACAATGGGTCAATACTATGAGAACCAAATGCTAATACTGTCCCAGCTATGAACATGCTCAGTGTAGGGGCTGAGTGAAATGGAAAGACTGTAATTATTTGCCAATTTTTTTTTTTTTTTTTGAGATGGGGGTCTCACTCTGTCGCCCAGGCCAGAGTACAGTGATGGGATCTTGACTCACTGACTGCAGCCTCCACTTCCTGGGCTCAAGTCACCCTCCACCTCAGCCTCCCAAGTAGCTGGGACTACAGGCACATGCCACCATGCCTGACTAATTTTTACAATTTTTTTGGAGAGACAAAGTCTCTCTGTGTTGTCCAGGCTGATCTCAAACTCCTGGACTCAAGTGATCCTCCCAACTTGACCTCCCAAAGTGCTGGGATTACAGGCATGAGCCACTGCACCCAGCCTATTTGCCATTTTATGACAGGTGGGGATACTCACCACCATACTAACAAGGAAGACACTTTGCCAACATTTTAAAGTGTCAGAAATAAGACTTTGTACTTTGTTTTCTGTTGCCTATATTTAAAATAGCCCTTTAAACAGCCAAACTTCAGGGTTTCCAGATAAATAACCTGCTCCAATATTTTAAATTTGTTTATAAAACATGAATATGAGTCATTATTCCAATGTTTCACTCCAGTCCCTATATCTCCTTACCAAGAATTGGCACTCTGAGCACGTGGAGAGGCAGACCACCTGTGTTCCCCTGGGAATGTGGATTACTGTGGCTTCATCGTAGCTCACTGGAGGAGAAAGGGCAGACACACTTTGACCAAGAATATCTTGTGTTTATTTCTTTTTTCATTTTCTTTTTTTTTTCCCACTCAATTCCCTCTTCGGAGAAGACCAGGAATTTCATTTCTAGAATTTACTCTGGGCATGTAATCTAAGACAGGTCCAATGAATTGCCCACAAGAATATTTACTAGAACATTATGTATTTTAATTCAAAAAATGGAGACAGCTGGGGGCAGTGGCTAACATTTGTAATCCCAGCACCTTGGGAGGCCAAGGTGGGCAGATAACTTGAGTCCAGGAGTTTGAAACCAGCCTAGGCGACATGGCAAAACTCTATCTCTACAAAAAATAAAAAATTATCTGGGCCCAGTGGCACCCACCTGTAGTCCCAGCTACTCAGGAGGCTGAGGCAGGAGGATCGTTTGAGCCTGGGAGATCAAAGCTGCAATAAGCTAAGATCATGCCACTGCACTCTAGCCTGGGCCACAGAGTGAGACCCTGTCTGAAAAAAAAAAAAAAAAAAAAAAAGAGAGAGAGAGAGAGACAAACTGATGTTGCGCAATTGGAGATTACATAGATCAGGAGTCAGAAAACTACAGCCCATGGACCAAATCCAGCCTGCCTACCGGTTTTGTAAATAAACTTTTATTGGAACACAGGCCCGTCCATTCACTTATGTATTGCCTATAGCTGCTTTTGGTACAATAGCTGAATTAAGTAGTTGTAATAGAAATCACATCTATTTGTTTCCTATTGCTGCCATAACAAATTACAACAAACTTAGTGGCTTAAATAATACAAATTTATTCTCCTAAAGTTCTGGAGGTCGGATATCCAAAAATCAAGGTGTTGACAGGGCTGCATTCGTCCTGGAGCAACTAGAGATCACCTGCATTCCTTGGCTCTGGGCCCCATCTTCTATCTTCAAAGGAAGTAGCACAGAATCTTACAATTTGTCTCTCTAATCCCTCTGTGTCCCTCTTATAAGGACCCTCGCGATTACACTGTGCCCACCCCAATAATCCAGGATAAACTCTCATCTCAAGATCCCTAATTTACTCACAACTACAAATTCTCATTTGCCATATGAAATAATACATTCTCAGGTTCCAGTGATTAGAATGGGAACATTTTTTGGAGGGCCCATTTTTCAGCCTGCCATACCCTACAACCCCCAAAGCCTAAAACATTTACTATCTGGCTCTTTACAAAAATGTTTGCTGATCCCTGCCTTAGACCTTGGGACTGACACATCAGAGCAGTAACACATGGCCTGTAGAAAGAACTGCTCTGCCACGTAAATCCACAAGAGCTCCCCTCTAAGCCAGTCCTCACTGCAAACACTTACCTGTAATTAACTATGAAAAACCTCAAAAACATATTTAGCATTAGAAGAAAATCTAAATTTTCAAAACATAATCAGGATTGTTTTTGGCTAAACGGTGCCCTTTTTCTTGACTTAGACATCTATTTTTTTTTCTTCTCAATAATATTGGCAGGCATAGCTAATAGCTTAATCAGTATCCATTTTCCTCTTATTTCTTACCAATGCAACCTCAATTTTTAACCAGGTAGCAATATGCCCAGTTTATATTCATCTCTCCAGCCTTGCTTACAACTAGAGATGGCTCTGTGACTCATTTGATCAATGAGTTAAAAGCAGAAATCTGCTGAATGGAGCCTCTGGGAATACTATTGTTTTTATAGCTTAAAAAGAAATGGTGCTGACTCACTCAGTTAATCCCTGCTGCCCTTCACCACATCACACTACCCTGTCCTGCTGCCTGCACTACCCTCTTCTTGCCACTTCTATTCAATATTGTACTGTAGGCTCCAGCCAGGGGAGTTCAGCAAGAAAAATGAAAAAAAAAAAAAAAAAAGACATCCAGTTAGAAAGGAAGAAATAGTTGGCCAGGCGCAGTGGCTCATGCCTGTAATCCCAGCACTTTGGGAGGCCAAGGCGGGAAGATCACCTGAGGTCAGGAGTTCCAGACCAGACTGGCTAACATGGTGAAACCCGGTCTCTACTAAAAATACAAAAATTAGCTGGATATGGTGGTGCACGGCTGTAATCCCAGCTACTCGGGAGGCTGAGGCAGGAGAATCACTTGAACCCAGGAGGTGGAGGTAGCAGTGAGCTGAGATAGCGCAATTGCACTCCAACCTGGACGACAAGAGCAAAACTCTGTCTCAAAAAAAAAAAAAAAAAAAAAAAGACAAAAAAGGAAAGGAAGAAATAGTTACCTCTATTTGCAGATGACATACTCTTGTCTACAGAAAATCCTAAATAATCTGCAAAAAAGTTGATTGCAGCTAATAAATGAATTTGGCAAGGTTGCAGGATACAATATGAACATATAAAGATCAATTACATTTCTATACACTCAAAATAAATAACTCCCAAATGAAAACAAATCCATTAACAATAGCATCAAAGAGAATGCTTCTGCTTTACTTGTTTCCAAAATTCTCACCACTCCCTTTACTCTGTCTCTCTCTGCCTATCCAACCCCTACCCCATAGCCTCCCAGCCTTCTACTTTCCCCGCTTTACACACACACACACACACACACACACACACACACACACTGAATTTGTATCACAACAGCAAACAGTTTATTGAAAGCATGGATTTGGATTTGGACTGATCTAACTTTGAATCCAAGTTTCGCTTTTTGTTTGCTTGTGTCCATGAGGCATGTACCTAAGCTCTCTAAGCTGTTTCCTTGTCCACAGAAAGGGGATAATAAGAACACCTACCTCATGGGGGTTTTGTGATGTTTAAATTAGATGTATATAAGATGTTTAGCCCAGAACCTGGCACACTGTGTGTTCTCACCTAATGGTGTATAGTAGCTGTGACTGCTGCAACTTGCTAACCACCAGAGATGTTTGTAAAAACAAAACAAAAAACTCATCCTGGACTTGTTTCATTCTGCTGAAGATCAGAGAAGAAGAGACCCTGGCTTACCCATGGGATGGCAAGAATTATATCTGTAAATAATAATAATAATTAATAATAATTTCTTGTTCCAGTAGAAATTTTCCTAGACATAATACTCCAGTGTTAAAGTACTGAACTGTCTTTAGATGCTCTTAGTAAATACATGGTTCTATCAAATCTGTTGTTTCTTTTTACTTTTTTTTTTTTATACAGAGTCCTGCTTTTGTTGCCCAGGCTGGAGTGCAGTGGTGCGATCTCAGCTCACTGCAACCTCTGCCTCCCGGGTTCAAACGATTTTCCTGCCTCAGCCTCCCAAGTAGCTGGGATTACAGGTACATGCCACCATGCCCGGCTAATTTTTGTATTTTTCATAGAGATGGGGTTTCACCATGTTAGCCAGGATGGCCTCAATCTCCTGACCTCATGATCCACCTGCCTTGGCCTCCCGAAGTGCTGGGATTATAGGCATGAGCCACCATGCCTGGCCCAAATTTGTTGTTTCTTAATAAGGAGACTTTTTGGCTTACATATAAAATTATTAAGGGATAGAGCAATAGATACACTGTGAAAGAGATAATAGGAGCAGGATATGGCTTGGAAGAAAGAAGGCAAGATATGTGAAATTAATAATGGTCTTCAATAAGGATTTAACAACCTATTATGAAGAGTACAGTGGTCAGTTCTGCTCCATTTCCACTAAAACACAAATGAAGTATGAGGCTTAACTGTGGCATTTAAAGTAGAGATTTAGTCAAGTCTGGATTATACTTGCTTAGAAAAGGGAGTCAAGGAATGGATAATGAGGACCATTTTATAATCTAAAACTGCGTTTGGCCTTAAAGTGAAGTCACTGACATTTATTCAGGGAATGTCTTTATGAAAACAACCATATTAATTGTCTTGAAGATTTTTTTTTCTTGTTGCAGTTGCATTCATTAATTGCGCAATTGATTAGATCACTTAGTAGATCATTCTTGGTAATTTTTCATGCTAAAGCATCTGGTTAATTAGGTTGTATCACGATTAAAAAAAAAGAAGAAAGAAAGAAAGAAACAGCCCATTCTTAGACTGGTTTGCAGACCACGGTCAGCCGAGGGGCACATTCCTGTATTCATCCCAGCCTCCTGGGACCAGGACTTCTCCACTCGCCTATAAACTGCTCCATCCAGGCTCCTGTCTTTCAGTGAGGATTTGGGCTCTGGCTTTGAACTCTGTCCTCCTCAAGTACCATCAGCATCTTAGGTGACCTGAAGCCTACCTCAAGGACCCATCACACCTGAGTTCCTCACTTCTTTGCTTTTCTTCTCCCCTTCAGCCGCCAATGGGTTAAAAGTACAAATCTGCTGAATGGAGCCTCTGGGAATACTATTGTTTTTATAGCTTAAAAAGAAATAGTGCTGACTCACTCAGTTAATCCCTGCTGCCATTTACCACATCACACTACCCTGTCCTGCTGCCTGCACTACCCCCTTCTTGCCACTTCTATTCAATGTGGTACTGTAGGTTCCAGCTAGGGGAGTTCAGCAAGAAAAATGGAAAAAAAAAAAGCAAAGGGGGGCATCCAATGGACACACCTTGATCTTGTCGTCCCATATCTGCTCCTCTTCTGAAATCAGAAAACTGAAACTTCTTACCCTTCCAACCAGGCGACTCAGTTACTTCCCAGACACCATCTACTTGACCCCTGCAGCCCCACCTTGTTTCTTGAGTCAACTCTCTTGATCTCCTGCTTCAAATCTCCACCCTTCAATTCTGGCAGCCCCACCTCACCCTCTCAGCAGATCACCCCATCCCATCAGAAGAAAACAGATGCTCCCAGAAGAGAAGAAGTGGAACACGTGCCGTCATATCTCTACACTGCTTACGCCTTCTTCCTTCCCTTCCGTTACGACAGAGAAAGTCACTCATCCGTCCTAGCTCCTGGACGCTGGACCGCTCCTCAACTCCCTGCTCAGGGGGAGACTAGCTCCTCGTGTTATGTTCAGTCTCTACCTTTCTCTACAGAAAGGCAGGAACCAGGGAGCATTTAAACACATTTGTTTTTTCCCAATCTTGAAAGTAAAATCAAAACCCCTTGTCAACCCCCCCTCCAAATCCTAAACTGTCTTTTTCCTCTCCATGGAGAGTCATCTCTTCTCTCCCTCTGCAGCCCTCCCAAGTCCCATGGCAGCTGGGTCTTCATCTCTCCACTGCACCCAGAGCCACACGCTGACCCAGATAAAGCTCAATGCAGTGAACACTCTTGGGTTTGTATCTGTTTTACCTCCAGGCAATATTTGTTGCTACAGACTACTCCCCGTTCTCTTCCTTTCTGTAATCCAAGTGCTCTCTAGGTCTCATATTCAGTCTCCCTCCTAGACGCCTCCACCCTGGAATAATGTGTTTCGTGTTTTTTCTTAGGGCTGTGTCCTGCGTTCTTTTCTCTTCTCGCTCTTCCAGCTCTCACTGGCTGCATTTGTTTCCTCTCGAGGCTTCATTTACAATCTGATGTGTGACAACCTTCGGTCCTTTTTCCCTAGGGTAGACTTTTCTCCAGAGCTCCATGTAGCTAACTAACCACTGGACACTGCTTCTTGGAGCCAGCTCCTTCAAACCGCTCAACTCATCCTGTCTCCAACAAAATCATCCTTAGCCCTTCCTTTCTCCCAACTCACCCTGCAGGTTCCCTTGCTCCTAGTAATAACGCCATTGTTTACCCTGTTGCTCAAGCCACGAAGTTAGGAGTTACTCCTAAAGCCTCCCTCTCTTGACTCCTCAGATCCAATCAATCATCAAGTCTTCAGTTCTCCGCTCTAGATATCTAGCTAGCTATTTCTAATCCCCACCAGCCCTTGCTTTAGTATAGCAAAACCCTCCTAACTGGTCTCCCTGGTTCCTGCCTGGCTCTTGCACACAGCTTTGGATCTATAAAATGTTAATCCAATTGTGTCCTGCATTCCCTCCCCTTCATCTGAAACCCTCTAAGACTTCTCATGACCCTTAAGGGAAAAGGCAGCCTCCCAAAGAGGGCTCAGAAGACTCCCGGGGCTCTGCACAATTTGGCCCCCTTACCCAAGCACCGGCCTCACTCCTCTGCACTCTCTGCTGCACTCCACACCTCACTCCAGGGCCTCGTTGCGCTTCCCGCTCTCTCTGGACAGTCCTCCAGTACTCCTCTCCTTTCCCAACTAGGCTAACCCTTACTCAGGCTTCAAGTCTCAGTTTAAATGTCACTTCCACGTGAAGCCCTCTGTATTGGGTGGAATGATGCCCTCTTACTCCTCCCTTCCACAAAAGCTATTCCACATCCGGGCCGGGTGGCTCACACCTGTAATCCTAGCACTTTGGGAGGCTGAAGTGGGTGGATCACTTGATGTCAAGAGTTTGAGACCAGCCTGGCCAACATGGTGAAACCCCATCTCCACTAAAATACAAAAATTAGCCAGGCATGGTGGTGGGTGCCTGTAGTCCCAGTTACTCGGGAGGCTGAGGCAGGAGAATTACTTGAATCTGGGAGGTGGAGGTTGCAGTGATCTGAGATCGAGCCACTGCACTCCAGCCTGGGTGACAGAGTGAGACTCTATCTCAAAAAACAAAAAAACAAACAAACAAAAAATGCTATTCCACATCCTAATCCCTGGAACCTGTGACTATCATCTGATATGGTAAAAGACATGATTAAACTAAAGATCTTGAGAGGAAAAGCTTTTCCTGGAGTGTCTGGGTGGGCCCTGTCTCAGTCTGCTCGAGCTGCTGTAAAAAATACCATAGATAGTGTGGCTTAAACAACAGAAATGCTTTTCCTCTTGTTTCTGCAGTCTAGAGGTCCAACCTCAGGGAGTTGCCGGGACTGGTTTCAGGTGAGGCCCTGCTTCCTGGCTTGCCTTTTCTCTGTGTCCTCATATAGTCTTTCCTCAGTGCTTGTGCAGGGGGAGAGGGAGGTCTCTGGTGTCTTCCTCTTCTTATAAGGGCACCAGTCCTATTGGATTAAGGCCTCACCCTTTTGACCACATTTACCTCTTTTAAGGCCCTGTCTCCAACTACAGTCACACTAGGGGTTAGGGCTTCAACAGATTTGATTTGAGGGGGGCACGATTCAGTCCACAACAAGTCCTAGATACAATCCCATGTATCCTTATCATGTAGACACACGGAGGAGGAGACATACAGAGAAAAGGAGGCAGTGATGCGACCACAGAGGCAGAGATTGACATGATGCAGCCGCAAGGTGAGAATGCTTGGAGCTGCCCAATAAGGGAGAAGGAAGGACCTGATTCTCTCCTAGGGCCTTCCAGGGGAGTGCAACACCTTACTTCAGACTTCTGGCATCCAGAACTGTGAAAGAGTAACTTTTTGTTGTTTTTAGCCCTCCAGTTTGTGATAATTTGTTACAAAAGCCACAGGAGGCCAACATACTTCCATGACCTCATGGATAAGATTAGGTCCCCTGCCAGCTGCTCCCAAGGTCCCAGTACTGTACTTTCCATAATCCCCACCACACTCGATGTTTAAAGTCAATCTCGACCTCTAGACTTTAAAGTCATGAGGACAGGGACTTTGCCTTTCTTGCACACCACTTCTTCCCCAGGGCTTGGTACATAGTAGGTGCTCAATAAATATATGTGAGATGGATGAATTCATGAGCTGATATTGAGAAGCTCTTGGCTGGGAGAGTAAATAACCAACTAGCCTATGAAAACAAGCTAGGGAAGTTCTTTCCTGTAGGAGACATTCTCAGTCCTTTGAAATAATTAGGTGAGGTCTTGTCTGCAGACCACAGGAATGACCTTTCAGGGCGTTTTCTAGTCCCTGATACTGTGACCCTGTGGTTTTCAGTTTTCCTAGCAACTTGAGCTTTGGTGCCCTCTGGTGACAGAAATTACTTGTCTCTTGGTCTCTTGTTCTACATCTGTCAAAACTGACACCAATCTAGTTACCTGTTGCTGTATAGAATTTTCTCATTATGGAGAAATTGAATTTTGTCTGTGCAGTTACAAGAAATCTGCTAGAATTGTGTGATTAACCAGTCTGTAAAAGTTTCATAAAGCACATAACCTCCAAAGACCTTACAGATGCCCATTCAAGTGTTTCCTTTTGAATATGAAGATTTTCTGATGAAACACAATGTTTCAGGTTACGTTTGCTACCATACTTTTCTCCTCAAATAGCTATGTTTTTAATGTGAAATTTAATTACCATTTGGAAAACCAACATTGTATTAAGTGGCTGCTTATAATCACTGGAGGCTTACAGTGCTTTCCAATGCCTTTAAACCTTTATTGTGACTGAAAAGCAAGTTGTTAGAAGATTGTGTGTGTGCTGTTTGTAAATGAGAAGTTATGGGTCTGGCTGCCTGTCCGTAAACAGACTTGCTTTATCTCCTGAGCTTGTGCAAATGCTGACAGCTCCACACTCTTCTGATTTTAATTCTGAGTGAGTGAGTTGTGATCCAGACTGTTCCACATGGCAACTGCATGCACAAGTGTGCTCGGCTTCACACCAAAGACGTGTTTCTCAATGTGTCATTTCAAGACGATTTGAGAGGAGGCAGTAAACACAATTTTCTTTCCTCACGGACGACATAATCCTCTTAGCAATAATTTATCATAATTTCTTTGAGCTTCAAAGGGACAAATGGGTTTGTAAATATTTGTTTGAGGGTTTTCTGACCCCAACCACTTAGTCAAATAAATAAGTTGCTATTTCCAGGAATTCAACATTCGTTCCCTTACTAAACTGAAGAATCCCTTATATAATGTAAACAACCACCCTCTCATTTTGTTTGTATATTCTGAGTTTCACTTTCCTATTTATATATCTGTACCTACCCACAAGACACTGATGTCCCCAATCTGCTTCTTACAAAGAGGCAGAGTTATGCAGTCCTCACGATGCAACTGCTTCTGGAAAATGCAACTGCGTGCATGGTGAATCTTCAGCTGGTGAGATATTACAGGTTTCTTTTAAAATTTTTTCTAGAGAGAAATTGGTTAAGGAAATAAAGATATTGGAATGGGGCGGGAACGTGACATGATTATTTTAAAGACTTGGGAGGGAATAGAGTATAATAGTTGAGTATAGCTTCTAGAGTTAGACTGCCTAGGTTTGAAAACAAACATTGCTATTTGCTAGTTCCGTGCCCTTAAGAAAGTCACTTAAGCCCCTGCACCTCATATTCCTTATTTGTAAAATGGTGGTAAAGACAGTAGCTATCTTTTAAAGTTGCTGTGAGAATTGAGTGACTCAGTGTTGTAAAGACCCTCAAATAGTGTCTGGCACATAGAAATATAGATATAGTACATATAAAATTATATATATATAAAATATGTACATATATAATAAATATATAAACATATACATACATGTAATATATGATATATAAAATATATCATATAATAGATAAGTATATACATATAATAATTATATGTACATATTTATTTTATATATTTATTATATGTATATATTCATAAGCATATATGTATTTATTTATACTTATATATACATGTATTTATATATACTTATATATGTATATATTTATAAATATATGTATTTATATATACTTCAAATGTATATATTTATATATTTTATTATAAATTTATACATATATAAATTATATACAATATATCACATTTATATATAATATATAATTGTTATATGCATATATATGTTTATGTAAATTATATATAAATATGTATATGGGCTGGCGTGTTGGCTTATGCCTGTAATCCTAGCACTTTGAGAGGCTGAGGCAGGTGGATCATCTGAGGTCAGGAGTTCCAGACCAGCCTGGCCAACATGGTGAAACTCCGTCTCTACTAAAAATACAAAAATTAGCCGGGCATAGTGGCACGCGCCTGTGATCCCAGCTACTACTCGAGAGGCTGAAGCATGAGAATCGCTTGACCCTGGGAGGCAGAGGTTGCAGTGAGCTGAGATTGTGCCACTGCACTCCAGCCTGGGAGACAGAGTGAGGCTGTGTCTCAAAAAAATGTTTATATATATATAAAATCCTTCTCCCTCAGTTACTAAACAGCCTTCCCTGGACCTGACTATCAGCAATGAGAATTACTCTTCTTTGCCCCGTTTCTCTCCTTCTGCCTAAGCCAGAACAATCACTTCTCCTGGAGACAGATTCATTATGAAAGGACTTTAATTCTGGTCTGGCAGGCTGCTTGACATTGGAGTGAATTCTCAAGGCTTATCAAAATCATCTCGTGGAATGATGAGTTGACTTGCACCCACTAAAAAGGGGGCAAATCTCCTTCAAAAGATCATGCCAAAGACTGTGTGGGTACCGGAAAGGCTGTGTGGCAGGGAAAAGGTTTGCTCTAACCTAGAAGCCTGCAAGGTCCCCTCTGCACCCCCAAGCAGGGGGCCCGAGTTCATTATGGCCAGCAAAGCCAACTGACACCACAGGAAACAGAGCTCGTGGGACACCCCATGACACGAAGTTTTCAACCTCATTGCTTCCCCCTGAAGTCAAGTTTAGTTACCTGTGCTGTGCTGGACCAGCCATGAAAGTAATGAGGGAACTGGATCACTCCAGGGAAGCCCAGGTGGAATAATAGGTGTCACTCAAAAGTACAGCTTTCAACTTAAAAAGGAAGGAAATTCTGATACATGCTACGTGGATGAACATTGAAGGCATGATGCTAAGTGAAATAAGCCAGTCACAAAACAACAAATATTGTATGATTCCATTTATATGAGGTACTTAGACTAGTCACATTTATAGAAACTGAAAGTAGAAGGGAGGGTGGTTGCCAAGGGCTAGGGGAAAGAGGGAATGAGGAGTTAGTGTGTAATGGATGTATTTCAGTTTTGCTAGATGAAAAAGTTCTGGAGATTAGTTGAACAATGTGAATGTACTTACTACTGAGTTGCAGACTGAAAAATGGTTAGTATGGGCCAGGCGCGGTGGCTCACACCTATAATCCCAACACTTTGGGAGGCCAAGGTGGGCAGATCACTTGATGTCAGGAGTTCAAGACCAGCCTGGCCAACATGGTGAAACCCATCTCTACTAAAAATACAAAAAAATTAGCCACGCATGGTGGCGCATGCCTGTAATCCCAGCTACACAGGAGGCTGAGGCACGAGAATCGCTTGAACCCAGGAGGCAGAGGTTACAGTGAGCCGAGATCACGTCACTGCACTCCAGCCTGGGCAACAGAGATAGACTCTGTCTCCAAAAAAAAAAAAAAGTTAGGATGGTAAATTTAATGTTATGTATACTTTTCCACAATTGTTAATTAATTTTTTAAAGTGCAGCTTTTGATGGCACACGTATCTCTCCCTCTTCGTTGTCTCCAGAAGATGAGAGGGAGCATGAGACAGCAGATAGGATGCGTCATCTTATTGCATTTATTTCTGTAGACCATGCATTGAGGCTGTCTGACCTTCAATTATTCATTAAACAAATATTTACTGAGTTGAGTACTTACTACATGCCAAGCATTGTTCTAGAGGCTGGAGTTACAGCAGTGAACAGAAAAAGATCTCCCCAGTTCCCTAGTCACAGGGATCTCACCTTCTAGCAGGTGGAGAAAAACAATAAATAAGTAAGCAAGTAAGATATATGGTATTTATATGGCAATAAGAGCTATGGAGAAAAATAAAGCAAAGAAGGAGGAAGAAGAAGAGTGTTTCAGGGTTATATTTTTAAATAAGGTGGTCAGGGGAGACCTCACTGAGAGGATGGTATTTGAGTAAGACTTGAATGAGATTAGGGAGTTAGCTATTTAGGTATCTGCAGGAAGAGTGTTTCAGACAAAATAAAAAGTCAGTGCAAAGGCCCTGAGGCAGAAACATGAATGGTGTGTTTAAGGAAAAGCAAAGGGGCCATTGTGGCTGAAAATGTAAGCAGCAGCAGAGAGACAGTCTAAGAAGAGGTTAGAAACATCACAGAAGCAGCCCAGATCATGAAGGTTGAGACGGAGTCTCGCTCTGTCACCTAGGCTGGAGTGCAGTGGCACAATCTCGGCTCACTGCAACTTCTGCCTCCTGGGTTCCAGTGATTCTTCTGCTATACCTCCCGAGTAACTGGGACTACAGGCGCCCACCACCATGCCCAGCTAGGTTTTATTAGTAGTAGTAGTAGTAGTAGTAGAGACAGCGTTTCACCATGTTGGCCAGGCTGGTCTCAAACTCCTAACCTCAAGTGATCTGCCCGCCTC
The DNA here is from genome assembly GCF_029289425.2 of Pan paniscus. Classification (NCBI taxonomy): domain Eukaryota; kingdom Metazoa; phylum Chordata; class Mammalia; order Primates; family Hominidae; genus Pan; species Pan paniscus. The sequence continues at coordinate 137,474,694 of NC_073252.2, read as the reverse complement.
AGCCTTCAAAAGTGCTGGGATTACAGGCGTGAGCCACCCTGCCTGGCCCCATTATTTGTAAGACTTTGACTCATACTCTGAGACAGTAACTAGAGGAATGATATGATCCAACTTCCATGTTAAAAGGATCACCAGGGGTTGGAGGCGGGGGTGTCAAGGGCAGGATCAGGAAGACTAGTAGGACTGCAATACTCCAGGCAAGAGATGCTGAGAGCTCAGCCCAAGCAGGTAGCTGTGGAGGTGGTAAGATGTGGGCAGATTCTGGGTATATTTTGAAGACAGGGCCAACAGGATTTACTGAGAGACTGGAGGTAAGGCTCCACAGAAAGAGAAAGAAGAGAAACATTAAAGATGACCGTATTGGTTTCCTGGGGCTGCTGTAACACATCACCACAAACTTGGTGGCTTAAAACAACAGAAATTTATTCTCTCACAGTTCTAAGGCCAGGAAGTCTGAGATTAAGGGGTTCTTGCTTCCAGGGGCTCTAGAGCAGCAGTCCTCATCCTTCCGGGGCCGGTTTTGTGGAAGACCATGTTTCCACGGACAGGGGCAGGAGTGCTGGGGGAGAGAGGCAGCAGGGTGGTGGGTGTGTGTGTGGATGGTTTCGGGATGAAACTGCTCCACCTCAGATCATCAAGCATTAGTTAGATTCTCATAAGAGCACGCAACCTAGATCCCTCACGTGTGTGGTTCACAATAGGGTTTGCATTCCCATGAGAATCTAATGGCACTGCTCTGACAGGAGGTGGAGCTCAGGTGGCAATGCTTATGGGACCGCTCACCTCCTGCTGTGCGGCCCAGTTCCCAACAGGCCATGGACCAGTACCATCGCAGCCCAGAGGTTGCAGACCCCTGCTGTAGAGGATATTCTATTCCTTGTCTCTTCCAGCTTCTGGTGGATCCAGGCGTTCCTTGGCTTGGGGTTACATGACTCTAGTCTCTGCCTTCTCCTATTTTCTGTGTCACCTGTCCCTTGTAAGGACAACTGTCATTGGATTTAGGACCCACCCAGATAATCCAGGATGATTCCACCATGAAATCCTTAACTTCATTAAATCTGCAAAGACCCTTTTTCTGGCTTACACAAAAATGCTTCTGTTTGTTTTAAAAGATAAACCAGTTTTGTTTAACTTTGTTTACTGCAGGCACTAGAAGTGCAATTGGCCCTCTTGAAATTTGGGATTATTTAAAAATAAAGGCTGGGAGCAGTGGCTTATGCCTGAAATCCCAGCACTTTGGGAGGCCGAGGCAAGTGGGTCACCTGAGATCAGGAGTTCAAGACCAGCCATGGCCAACATGGCAAAACCCAGTCTCTACTAAAAATACAAAAATTAGCCAGATGTGGTGGCAGTTGCCTATAATCCCAGCTACTTGGGAAGCTGAGGCAGGAGAATTGCTTGAACCTGGGAGGCAGAGGTTGCAGTGAGCTGAGATCGTGCCATTGCACTCCAGCCTGGGTGACAGTGAGACTCCGTCTCAAAAAAAAAAGATCCTTTTTCCAAATCAGGTCACATTCTCAGGGCCTGGCGTTAGGATGTGGACATACCTTTTTGTGAGCCATGATTCAACTCACTACAATGACTCTTATTTTAATCTGAGCAACTGTAAAGATGAACTTGCCATTAACTGAGATGGAGAAGAATGCCAGTTTGGGAGAGAAGTCCAGGAGCTCGGTGCTGGACATGTCAGGGTTGAGATGCTTGTCTGACATCCAGTGGAGCTGATGAGTGGGCAGCTGGGTGAATAAGCCTGAAGCTTGGGACAGAAGTATGGGTTGGGGATGGAAATATGAAGGTTCCCAGATGTGGACAGCATCTAAAGCCACAGACCCATGATCTCAAGCAGGGGAGGAGTGTGGACAGAAGGGAAAAACATCAGGGACTGAGCCCTGGGGCACACCAGGATTCAGATGACCCAGCCAAGAGACTGAGAAGGAGCAGCTGGGGAGAGAGGAGGCAAAACAGCAGAGTGTGAGGTCCTAGAAGGCAAGTGAGGGAACTGCTTTAAGGAGAAAGGAGTGATCAACTCACAGTAGCAAATTTTCAGAACTGGGCTTTCAAGTAAAAGTTGAAATTTCCTATGCAGTTTCCTGTAACAAGATTGTGCACTTTTCATGTCACTCACCTCTTATGATGTAGGAAAGTCAGTGACATCTGCTTAAAATCATCACTAATACCCTTATGTTATAATGAAGCATATTTTCAAAGCGTGTCGTTACCATTTTTATCAGCATAGCTTTTCCCTTGGTTCCATGTTCTATGTCTACAACTCAGAAGGGAAAGAAAGGCACATGTTTCAGCCCCACACGGGGTCAGGAGAGACTGTTGAGACTGAGTCCTGAGCTGCTGTTGCCTGGAGTCACACCATTTTCCTAATTTTTAGTTCCTGCAGTAAAAGTCTTGTCCTTAACAGCAGCGGGGGCTGTGTGAGGAAAATCAATCAGGGAAACTGTTTTAAAAGGTTTTAAATGATTACCAGAGCACAGTATAATCACTTCAGGAACCAAGACAACAATTTGACAAGTGAAAAACTCCCCAAATTCCACTGGCTTGCCTGAAAGCCTGTTACAAAAAAACAAACATCTGACAAATCAATCAATCTAGCTTAAACATCCAAACAGAGTGCTTTGTCACCGAGTGAGGGAGAAGCAGCATGAGATGACTGGGTGTGTTTTCCACCAAATGGACATCCAGAAGAGACAACTTAAATCTTGAGCTGTTTGGGAGGTTTTTAGTGAATGATAATGAATGGTTAAATTAGAGAACTGAGTGCTAAATCCTGAAGAATAAATATGTTTTGTGGAAATTGTTTTTGTGTCTCTGCAGCCAAAATATCTCAGGCTTCACTCATCTGTGACCACAAATGTGATTGCATCAATATTAATATCCAAATCTCTATGACTCACAGCCTCCACCAGCTTGACTTCAAAATCCCCCTCCCTTAAGTGTATTTGGGAATCCTCAGGGTGTGTACTGTATTTATAGTGTCCCTAAACTTGCATGCCTGGCCAAGAAGGGACTCAGCCCCCACCCCAGAGAAGCCTGTCCAAGCTGATGGCCTCTAGTGGCCTCTCTGCCCACCTGGAGTCACTTGTCCACCTGGGTGCCCACAGGGCTGTGTCTCACATCTGACGCCTGTGGAGCTGGGACTACTCTGAAACTCCACCTAGGAGACAAGCCTCATCTCCCTTGTGAAGTAAGAACACTCCCTGGCTACTCCCAGTTGGAGGGTTGACAACGAAAGGTCTCTTGAGCCTCAAATGTCACAAGCCTTAGTCACAAGCTCTTTCAATTTAGGCACAAAGCCCTTTTTTTTCTCCCCCAGGCATGAAGTCGTGCTGCCTGGGTGGGAAGCAGTTCTGGAAACAGCCCTCTTGCAGCCATTCTACTTGAGTCTGCCTCACTGACAGCAGGTTCCTCTCTTCCTCAGAAGGCTTCTTACCTCTCAGATATATCAATAGTTGTGAATAGATTGATGGGAGGAGGCTACCACCTAACTTTACTTTCCAGAATCTCTGAGTCTCCACTGTCTCCAGCTGGGATACTTTTTTTAGAAAGTCTTTTGTCTTTTTTAAAATTTTTCATTGATATGTAATCATTGTACATATTTATGGGGTACAACATGATGTTTCAATACATGTATAAATTACGTAGTGGCCAAATCAGGGTAATTAGCATATCCTTAACTTTAAACTTTTATCATTTCTATGTTATGAGAACATTCAAAAACCTCTCTTGTAGCTATTTTGAAATATACAATACATTATTGTTCATTCTAGTCATCCTACTGTGCAAGAAAACATTGTATTAAGGATTGAAAATGTTCTGTCTATAATGATAGCCCAGTAGACTATTTTCAATTCTAGCAAAAGACAGAAATTGTAGGGAAATAGAAGCAGCAGTCAAAACCTTTTGGAAGAGATCCTCTGTTCCTGTTCCTCTGCAGGCCTCCATGCTCTCCACCTGAGGGAAAACCCATGGCTTGCTTAGAGCAGAGCTGGGGACACCAGTGGGATTCTTCCAGCCTTCACCCAGTCTCCAAGAACCCAAGCAAAGAGAGGCACTCCTTAAGTGGAGACCAGAAGTATTTCTTTCTTCACCCCCAACTCCCTCAGATACACACTATTTGGGTTATTTTGTGGAAAGGAAAGGATTCAGCAATCCAGAGCTTTTCAATAATCGGTCAAATTTACAATAGTAGTGTTAATAAGAAGCAATTTAATTTCTTTGAATATTTACTATGTGCCAGGCACTGTGCTAAACATCACACACACACACACACACACACACACACACACACACACAATCTCTCTCATTTAATCCACACACCAAGATTATGAAGTAGATTTATTATCCCAATTTTGCAGGAAAGTAAATTGAAATTCAGAGACTTTTCATCGTCAAGACCGCACAGCTAATAAGTGTTGACTTGAGAAGCCCAACCCAGTAGAACTCCAAAGCCTGGGCTTTTAACCCAATACCATATTAGCTCTTCACATTCAGATGTAAATATCAATTCAAACTCTGGCTGGAAAAAGAAAAGTCCTTCACAAAACACTATTTTATTACAAAAAAAAATTTTTTTTAGAGATAGGGTCTCACTATGTTGCCCAGGCTGGTCTTGAACTCCTGGGCTCAAGTGATCCTCCCGCCTTGGCCTCCCGAAGGATTGCAAGCACATGTCACTGAGCCTATACATAAAACACGATTTTATTGAGTTCCTGTGGACATTATTGCAGTTTGGTCTGTGTTCCATGAAGACTAGTGTGAGTGAGAAAAACACACATCCTGGGGCAGATCCTTGCAAGTTGTGATGCTAGGAGGCCTTAGGAGATCTCATTTCCCTGAAGCCTCCATATCTCCAGTGACTGAAAAACGTGAAGTTGCTTGGCGTACAACTCTCTAGGGAGAGCAATGTATGGTGCAGAGCTCTTCCCAAAAGTCTGGAGGCTCTGGTTTTACTTGATTCAGTGGCTGTGTGTCCTCAGAAAAGTGTTGGTGCCTCCCAAGGCTTCCTCACCCCACATCTAGAAGACCAGGCTGAGGCAGCAGGCGAGGTAATGCTCCCACCGCCCGCCCTGAGGGAATGTGCAGGAGATTGGGCGAGGCTGCTGAGAGAAAGGTTCTATATTGCCAGAGGATAATGCTTTTTATTATTTCAGAAACCAATGAGTTTTGTCTCTCCGCTATCACTCTGCTTCTGTTCATCACCAAGTAATTTCACTAAAAATGAACTCAGAAATGAAAAATAAAATGGCCATTAAAAATTTTATTACTGTACATGCCCAGTGGCTATTTTAAAATAAAATCCCTTTGAAATTTTATTATTTACATTTTTTCCATCAAATGGTTGGGATTGTTTGATGGATTAAATGAAACTCCACTTTCGAATTATGTTGCTTTTTAACTGCCAAAAAAATGAGGTATTCGTTTTTAGCTCTGCTTCTCATCCAAAAGGAACATCAAATTCAAGTCTAGAGAAAAGCAGTTGTGACGATTTCCTCCTTTTCTACAACATAATTGTATAAGACTCTTAAATAAATCAGTTCAGTTATTAACCTTCAAGAAATGAGGCAAATGTTAAAAACTAGGATGGCAACCAAGACTCACAAGCACATGGAATCCTTGCAGGAACTCTATGTTGAAGGTTTGTGATAAAATGCACCGACAGAACCAATTCATTTGCATCGCATTTTATAGGATACTAAGTAGAAAAGCTAGTGTCATAATTTTATTATCCTTGTCCCTCATGCATTCTGCATTATGAATTAATGTAGTAATGCAGCATTGAAATCAGCCTGAAAGGAGTAAACATGAAGCTCAGAGCATCTTACTCTAAGGTACATCAATTCTGTCAACTAAAATTTACATCGTTGTGTTATCTCACTCTCTTGCCATAACCTAATGACATCAGAGGCACTGAATCTGGAAACCCTGAAGTGACAGGACTTGCCTCTGTGCTGCATGTAATACTTAGGAGAAGTAAAAAACTGGAAAGAAAACCCACCCCTTGGGAAATGGACAGCCAATGGGAGATTGCTTTGGTGATGTCATGCCTTTTCTCTCTGGTGTGTCCTTGGTTAAATAGAAACAAAGATAACAGTAATGTGCTCCAAGAGTTTGTGAATTCCTTCTGCCTGAGCAACTCCTAGCACTTTGCAGTCATCTCATTGATCTCAGGAGGTGAGCATGATCACTATTTAGAGAATGGCAAGGCTTTAAGACGTGGCAACAGGCGAAAGCCCAAAACGACAGATGGGCCATAGCTGCCTCAGAACAGCAACATGACTCTCTCTGTCCCTAGGGTATGCCAGTCTCCCTGGGATGGGTGGCATTACCTGCATTTTTCAGTGATGGTGGGCAAGGACCACTCCAGCTAACAGAGGTGGTGGCGACCCTCCAAGAGTGAAGATGGGCTCCAGGGCATGGCTCTAGCATCTAGTTTCACTACCTGCAGTATCTCCCCCACCTGAGCCATTCCAGCCTAGCTCCAACAAAGCACAACACTGACCACATCTCTCTCCTGCTACAAATACAGTTCTGGCATCATCGCTGCAATCTTGTCTTTGCAAATTTAGTACCAGCTATTCTCTACCCACACTCCTGCTCCAGCCCAGCCCAACTATTCCCTCACTTACACCTGCGCTTTCCCACCTCTGAGCCTTTTTCACACTGTTCTCTCTGCCTGCAGTGCTCTTCTCTCTCATTTGTATACCAAGTCCTATCCAGTTTCCATGTGACACCATCTTTAATGTGTGTCCCCATCCACTTTTTCCTCCAAGGGAAAAAAACCTCTCTTTAGTCTAAAGATGTAAAAAGGTGCAGGATATGGTGTAGTGGTGCTCAAATATTTTTGCTTGTATATTCCTCAAATAATTTTCTTGTAAGACCAGAAATGTGTAAGGAGACCAAAATATGTCTCCTTACACATTTTAAATTAACATAAAAATATTTTCATTATCAGTTTAAATAGCTGCAAAATATGTAATTTTTGATGCAGTAGTTTTCAAACTTGAATATGTATCAGAATCACCTGGAGGGCTTGTTAAAGTCCACCAGTTCTCAGAGTTTCTGATTCAGTGGGTCTGGGTAGGGCCTGAGAATCTGGATTTCTATAAAGTTCCCAAGTGATGTCAAGGCTGCTGGCTCAGGGACCACACTTTGAGAAATGCTTGTCTGGTATATCATAAATATCGACATTTAAAAAATGTCATATCACTCCTTTGAATGTATCCAGTGGAATCTAAAAACCATAGGAATTTGAGAGCCACCATGATTTATTTTTAATAATACAAAAATTGGCCAGGTGCGGTGGCTCACGCCTGTAATCTGAGTACTTTGGGAGGCCGAAGCGGGTAGATCACCTGAGGTCAGGAATTTGAGACCAGCCTGGCCAACATGGTGAAACCTCGTCTCTACTAAAAATACAAAAACTAGCCCGGCATGGTGGGGCACGCCTGTAATCCCAGCTACTCAGGAGGCTGAGGCAGGAGAATCACTTGAACCTGGGAGGCAGAAGTTGCAGTGAGCCGTGATTGCGCCACTGCACTCCAGCCTGGGCAATAAGAGTGAGACTCTGTCTCAAAATAAATAAATTAATTAATTAAAATAAGCTCTTCTTGACAACAGGAAATTTTATATCATTTTTTCTTTTTGAACTTTTATTTCTATTCGATTTCTCCAGCAAAATATTATGCTAATATAAGATATTTTACTCACAATTTTATCGATTGCTCTCTCACATATCTCTGCTGCAAATATATATAGAAATTGAAATGGAAATTTATTTAAATCTCCTGTGACTATTAGGCTCTGAGTGTTTAAAAATTTTACTCTGGATTAAGTTATCATGACAATTAGTAGTAGTAGATCATTGGAAAAACTAACATAAGTATATATAAATTTTGTGAAATCATTATTTTAAAAAGTAAAATTTTATTGAAAATATATCTTAATAAGATAGGACTAGTTTTTCTTCCAAATGCTTCTTGGTGTGTTTTTTTGTTTGTTTGCTTTTTGGTTAATATTTCTAATTACTAGAATGAGACAGGTTTCTATATGAATTCTATTCCTACTTTTATTTTTTATAGACACAAGCAAGGAATATTGTTGACATAAGTAGAAATGAATCTTGTAATTGCAATTTTACTTAATTTTCTGAATGCCTTCCAAGTTCTCAATCAACAATCACAGTGATCTGACATCCAAAATTATTTTTAAAATGTTGATACTACCAGCTAAAAACTTGATGAGATTCTCCTTTAATACAGTTGAAAGCAGAGAATTAGAAACCACCTGGCTTGCAAAAAGGTCTGTTACCCAAACATTTGAGTCATTGTCTATTTCACTATTAACATCATTATTTCAAATTCTCCTTTGGTTGCTGCACTGGAGGTTTTGCTTTATTTGTTTGCTGGTTTGGGGTTTTTGTTGTTGTTGTTGTTGTTTTCTGCCTTTTTAACTATATAGGACAGGGGTTGGCAAACTAAGGCCAGTTTGTACTGATCAAATCCTGCCTAGCTTGCTTTCATGCAGCCCTCAGGTTAAGAATGGTTTTCATATTTTTGGTTTTTTTTTTTTTAAAAGGAAGTACTACTTCTTATTGATCAAATAAATTCTGCTTTCTTATTATCATTATTTTGTATTTGCTCAAGGAAAGCTACTTAAAGACTAAGTAAAGAACAGAGTTGGGAGAGGTAAAGTACCAACTTCTTGACCACATGTAAGGAGTTCTTAGACTGGCCCTCCTGTGTGTATAGTTAGGTCTCAATTCACCACCATGATAAGGCCTGCTTTGGCATATACTCTAAACTCAGGGATGATCTCAAAATTATATCTTCTTTTTTTTTTTTTTGAGATGGAGTCTCACTCTGTCACCCAGGCTGGAGTGCAGTGGTGTGATCTCAGCTCACTGCAAGCTCCCCCTCCCGGGTTCATGCCATTCTCCTACCTCAGCCTCCCGAGTAGCTGGGACCACAGGCACCTGCCACCATACCTGGCTAATTTTTTTGTATTTTTAGTAGAGACGGGGTTTCACTGTGTTAGCCAGGATAGTCTCGATCTCCTGACCTCGTGATCCGCCCACCTCAGCCTCCCAAAGTGCTGGGATTACAGGCGTGAGCCACTGCGCCCGGCCTAGGTTTTCATATTTTTGAAAAGATTGTAAAACATGCATGCATGCATCCCCAACACACACAGGAGAGAGCAGGTAGCCCACAAATTCTAAAATATGTACTATCTGGTCCTTTCCAAGTAAAGTTTTCTGACCTCTGATCTAGGACGAGGAAGCCTGGCAGGAGTCAGGAGAGGCGGGGACACACCTTTACTTTGAAAAATGAAAAAATAGGCTTTATAAAAGGCACTGTCTTGATCCCAGCTTCCCATCATGATCAATTTTAGAAGAGTATCCATAGAGGATTAGAATCCGGAAAACAACCCCCTATCTATTGCTGCATAGCAAACAACCCCAAACTTAGCCTAAAATCATCACTATCATTTACTCTGCTCACAATTCTATAATTTGGGCAGGGCTCAGTGAGCAAAGCTTGTCCCTGCTCCATGTGGCGTCAGGAAGCAAGGCTTGACCAAGGATGGAGAGTCTGACTCAGAGGTGGCTCCATCTCACAGATAGCACATTGTTATCTGCTGCCAATTGGGATCTCAGTCAGGATGGAGGCCAGAGACTCTGGGCCCTGTGCAGAGAAGAATGAAATAGCAAGTCTGACTGCTATCCTTAGAAAGACCTGTTTGCAAAATTGGTCTTTAGCTGGCATTTGGGAATTAGAATTTGGGGAGGGTTCCCACCACCCTATCACCACCCTGTGTTTAAACTACTTCTACCAAAAATGTGGTAGGCAAGGAGTGCCTACATGACTAGCCCATGATAAGAACCTCGGGCACTGTGCCACTAAACACTTTCCTGATAGACAACAGTTCACACATGTGATTTGATATGGTTTGGCTGTGTCCCCACCCAAATCTCATCTTGAATTGTAGCTCCCATAATTCCCACATGTTGTGAAAGGGACCTGGTGAAAATCATGGGGGCAGTTTCCCCCCATACTGTTCTCATAGTAGTGAATAAGTCTCATGAGATCTGATGGCTTTATAAGGGGAAACCCCTTTCACTTGGTTCTCAATCTCTCTTGTCTGCCACCATGTAAGATGTGTCTTTTGCCTTCGTCGTGATTGTGAGGCCTCCCCAGCTACGTGAAACTGTGGGTTCGCCTCTTTTTCTTTGTAAATTACCCAGTCTCAGGTGTGTCTTTATCAGCAGCATGAAAATGGACTAATACATGGTTACAACTGGTTGCTGGAGGGATTAAGTGTGTCCTGTGGGACTGCCTGAGAAAGGACTGTTGAAAGCTTGTGCCTTGTTTCTTCCTGATTTTGCCCTGTGTGCCTTTTCCCTTTGCAGATTTTGCCTTATATAATTGCACTGTAATAAATAAACCACAACCACACAGAGTCCTGTGAGTCCTCCTAGTGAATCATTAAACTTGGAGTGGTCTTGTGGGCCCCCAACACAGTGCCTTCATATGGTCCCCACAGTGCCTCATGCCTCCCCATGAGGTCTGGGCTTCCTAACTGCATGGTGACTGGGCTCCAAAAGTAAGCATCCTGAGAGACAGCCAGGTGCAAGGTTATGTTATGACCTGTTATGTCCACACCTCAGAAGCCAGGCAGCATCACTCTGCCAACTCTTAGTTGAGATGTTTCACAGAGGCTCACCCAGCATCAAGGGGAAGAGACACAGATTCCTCCTTCCAAGGAGTGAGGCAAGACACCAGAAAAGCAAAAGCAAGTGGATGGGAAATATTGTTTAAGCCATGTTTGGATCATATCCTTAAAACTATCTGTGCCCACATACCCTTTGAAATACCTTTGAATACATCTGGATTAGATTCCCCAGTTTGAGACCATTGGTACAGGGAATAAAACATTGGTTGTTTTTTTTTTTTAGACAGAGTCTTACTCTGTCACCCAGGCTGAAGTGCAACGGCGCGATCTTGGTTCACTGCAACCTCCACCTCCCTGGTTTAAGCGATTCTCCTACCTCAGCCTCCTGAGTAGCTGGAATTACAGGCATGCGCCATCATGCCTGGCAAATTTTTTTTTTTTTTTTTTGTATTTTTAGTAGAGATGAAGTTTTGCCATGTTGGCCAGGCTGGTCTCGAACTCCTGACCTCAGGTGATCTGCCCACCTTGACCTCCCAAAGTGCTGGGATTACAGGCGCGAGCCACCAAACCCGGCCTAAAACACTGGCTTTTGAGTTAGAAATACTGGATTGGAATCCTGGCTCTGTCACTTCCTGTTTATGTGATCTGAAACAGGGTGTCACTTGCTATCCCTAAACTTCGGTGTCCTTTATTATAAATATCTATCTCAAGGTTGTTTGGAGAATTGCATGAAGTTATTTCTGTAAACCTGCCTGCGGGGCAAGGATGAGTACAAATCAGTTTCCCTTTCCAGGTTCCCCACCCCCAGCATTCTATCTTTGACTCTGCTGTAGCACTTATAACCTTGAACTTGGTCTTATAGTTATTTACATGTAAGTCTAACCTTCCTTACTAGAGCATAATCTCCTTAAGGGCATCAGCTGGCTCTTCCACTTTCGGTCCCACCACCTGTCCCCCTCCCCACAAACACACACATACACAACTCCTAGCCCCACATCTTAGGCATTGCAGTCATTTGGCAAATCTATGAGTGCAAATGTATGAACATTTTCTACTGAGCTCAGTTTAGTGTGGATCACAAAGATTGCACAATCAGGGCTTATTGTCTGGCTCTCTGCCACAAGTCCACCCAAGTCACCACCTTGAGTTGCATTGAGGAGAATGTTAGAGCTGTGTGCTCCACAGGAGTGCATAAGCATGTGCTCGCATGCTACACAAATGCCCAGTAGAAAGGCCTTGTGTCTCTCTGTTGTTGCCTATGACTGGGAGAAGGTAGAGTGTGTCTGTACCCCTTTAGCCTGTGAGAGGCTGTACGCATCATGGTAAAGCACTGGCTTTGGAGTCAAACAGTACTTCTCTGATCATCGACCTTCTCGTTACCTACCTCTTTACCTAAATGTTCTCTTCTCCCCAGTTCCAGTCTCTCTGTCCCAGTTCTCTTAATTTCCCTCACCAAAGCCTTCAACTTCTCAAATACAGCAAGGACACAAAGTTAGCTCACAGCCGTCAAGAGCTGGTGGCCTTTCGGGGCCCTCAGTGAGCCCTGGATGAGTGGCCCCACAGTAGAGCTTGGAGCAGACCAGCTAGCCAGATGGAGAAAGTGGTGAGAAGCTCAAGCTTGAGTTGGGACGTACAGACAAAATGTAGCCACTTTGTTTTGTCTATAATTAGTCTGATCTTCTTCCTGGGCTCTGACACTGGATATGTCAGAAGAAAATTTACTTGAGTCCTACCATGTTTAACTCTGTTTCAATCTACTCATTTATGTGGGTCATTTTAGGGCTCAATCTTTCTTGGATAAAAATGCGCACTCCTTCAGACTGACAACTGTTGTAGTTGTGGAAACGTTCTACATCTTGATTGGGGTGGTGGTTACACAAGTATGTTTGCCAAAATTCAAACTATACACTTAAAATCTGAGATTTTATTGTATGTAAATATCTCGGTGATGTGATTATAAAAACCAAAAAACAAACTCACTCTTTCAGGTAGCCTTTCCCATCCCTGTGTCTCTTCTAAAATGGCTCCTGGTGTATGGGAAAATGGGCCCCTGTGTCCCTGGCTTGTCTGGAATGGGGAGTCTAGCCAGTTCTCCAACAGAAGAGGAATGAAGAATCCAGCAAGACAAGGAAATGGGTGAGATCTGTGTTTGCCTCCCCAGGAGGGAAGACGTAGGGCTTTCCAGCTTGGTGTGATCCAAGTAGCAAAATAGGGCACTTTCCCCCTGGGTCCCAATGTAGCTGTGGTCCAGAGTTCTTTCTTTGTGATCATTCATTCCCTTATTGATGACCATTTTCACCTGTACCGTGGCAGGGTAACCAGCCAGTTTAAAGACTTGCTTGGCATCCTTCTGATGTGTTGATTGGTGTATGTGTCTGTGCTTGATTGTTCTCATGGTGCTGGGTGAAGGGTGTGACCCTGGCTTGGTTCTTGTCTCTGGATGCAATCTGCTGGTCTCTAGACAATGTTCCCCTTCCCTCTGGTGCTACTGGCTTCCAGTGCTGAAACTGGCAACTGCTAGTTCAGCAACTCCAAGGCAGGCAATGCAGAAACATGGCGGGGGGGGATGGGGAATTCCTCTCTTACCAACCCTGCCTCATTTCAGTTTTTGCCTCAGAAGCTTGGGCTTCTCACCACTTTCTCCATCTGGCTAGCTGGTCTACTCTAAGCCCTACTGTGGGGCCACTCATCCAGGGCTCACAGAGGGCCCCATGGTAAGGCCACCAGCTCTTGATTCAGCTTCCGCACAATGTGGGAACTTAGGACAGCTCAGGAAACCTAACTCAGGGCCTTCCTTCTCCTTACCATACTACTTTACTCTGCTATGGCTGTGTAAAAGACTGAATGGGACAGAGATCTTGTACCAGGAGAGAAACGCCCATTAGTAATTTCCAAGCATGCACACATGTTATAGGTTCTGAGGGCTCAGGAACAGTTGCATGAGGTCCAGAGTTCGATTATGAAGCTGAGGAATTTACTAATGTATTCATTCGTTGAATATTTCAGTGTCTTTTGCAAGTTGGCACTGTGTGAGTGCTACACTTGGCTCTACAGTGGTTAGCAAATCTGACACAGTCCTCATGGATCTTACATAAGAGGAAAAAACTGACAACCAAATGATCACACAAATGAGTAACTACACAGTATGCAATGCTCCACAAAAGGAGGGTCATGGTGCTATCTTCACGAGAATATAAGCACCACAGTGGTTTTCTTTATTTTGTTCATTGATGTACCTAGAATGGGGCCTCACACATATTAAGTGCTAAATAAGTATTTGTTGAATGAATGAATAAATAAATGCATGAAAGCTATGAGATTACTTCTGAGAGGTCGGGGATGAATTCCTGAGGCAGTGTTATTTTGGCTGATGTTAAAGAGAAAAAAAAACTTCTTAGTTCGAATTCTGCTAGATAAATTTATATTAACCAAACTCTCAGAGGACTAATTTATACAATAGGAAACATTTATTATTTTGTAGTGGAAGATAGATCTGATTTAATATTTCCCTAGAGAATATCTCCCCAAAAATGCCAAGGGGAACTATCTTTGGTATTACTGAAATTCTGAAGAGATGAGCAGTACTTAGAGACCTCTCAGGGAGCCCAATTAATTATCAGGACACTAATTTAGAAGAAGTTTGAATTAGTAAAATGGTAAATAAACAGATTAAAGAGATATTCATACAAGTCATTTATACAACTGACATGAAACCACTTTCCCACTCCGGGCATTTCGGGGCATTCCTGAGTCATCATCACAGCTCTCCCGTCTTTGGGTTGTGCTGGGGAATCACCTTGTCCTAGATTATGAGTGAGGAACTGCATTTTTATGAAATGCCAGGGCCCTATTATTTTGCTTTTGACTGTCCATTACTTATTCTCATCAGGGCAAGGCAGTTTTCTCCTTCTTGAGCTTGTGCCTGTTTTACCTTTCTCCTAGTTCCTGGCATTCTCTCTCTCTTTTTTTTTTTTTTTTTTTTTTTTTCTTCCTTGAGATGGAGTCTTGCTCTGTCACCCAGGCTGGAGTGCAATGCTGCAATCTCGGCTCACTGCAACCTCCGCCTCCTGGGTTCAAGCGATTCTCCTGCCTCAGCCTCCTGAGTAGCTGGGATTACAGGCGCATGCCACCACGCCTGGCTAATTTTTTGTGTTTTTAGTAGAGACGGGGTTTCACCCTGTTGGCCAGGCTGGTCTCGAACTCCTGACCTCGTGATCTGCCCGCTTTGGCCTCCCAAAGCTGGGATTACAGGTGTTAAGCCACCGCACCCGGCCTGGCATTCTTTTAACTCAAGATCCACGAGGGCTTTCATGTGCCTCTTACAGCAAGACCCCCATGCATCCATCTGCTTTCTCTGGGTAATGTGTCTGTTTCTCTATGGATGTGTGTGTTGTTTCTGTGTGGCTCTCTCAACATCTGCATGAATGGGCATTTAAATGTATGGGTTTAGAGTCTGATTGCAATGTTTTGCCCCTGACTTCACAAGCTCACGTGAGCATCAGTCTCACTTGTGAGGCACACTGCCCAGTGGTGGATACATGCAGTACACGTCAGGGTGTGGAAAGTGTGCATACATGGATTTACTATCACAGGTCCTCCAGGGCACTTTGAAGGCTGTTGGCTCTCCTTAAGTGATAATCTGTTTAAACCAAATGAAAACCAAGTCAAGAGAGAATCTAGAAGGCTGGGCTCCAGTTGGATTCCAGAGAATCCATCATTTGCTGAGCATGGAGAAAAGAAGAGAATGAGTTAATGTGAGTGCTGGCAGATCTCAGAAGAGTATTTTGCTCACTAAAACTGAAAATAGCCTGTGGAAGTAGGACATTTGAGCCGTATGGAAAAGAATTAAATGATATTTTGTAACAAAATGCTGTTAGGAAGGCAGGGGATCTCTACAGCCCCATCTGGATCTATGCACTCTGGATCCAAAGGGTCATTTTTAGCTCGTGAAACATAATAACGCTAATTTCTTAAAAATGAAGATTTCCCCCATCTGCCTTAAAAAAAAAAAGACGTTACTAATCATCTACTTCCGTATCAACAATAGAACAACAAATTATTTCCTTCAAGCAGCAATGCTGTGGAACTCTTACGGACACCTAGTTCCCTATAATTTCCCCCACTAGATCTGGGAAGCAAGTATCAACAGAGCAGTAAGGAAAGAGTAAGAAGTTGTGGTTGTCTCAAATGGTCCACCCTAAGGCCAGGCACAGTGGCTCACACCTGTAATCCCAGCACTTTGGGAGGCCAAAGGGGGCAGATCACTTGAGGTCAGGAGTTTGAGACCAGCTTGGCCAACATGGTGAAACCCTGTCTCTACTAAAACTATAAAAATTAGCCAGGCATGGTGGCACGCACCTGTAATCCTAGCTACTCGAGAGGCTGAGGCAGGATAATCGCTTGAACCTGGGAGGCAGAGATTGCAGTGAACTGAGATCACATCACTGCACTCCAGCCTGGGCAACAGAGCCAGACTCCATCTCAAAAAAAAAAAAAAGAAAAAAAAAGAAAAGAAAAGAAAAGAAAAAAAAAAAGAAAGAAAAATAAAAAGAAAAGGTTCACCCTAAGACCTCCAAGGTCAATATGTCGGCCTCTCTGAACTGCCCCCTGTGGCCTTGCACCTGCCTCCTCTTCCCCTCTGGGATTGGGCTTTGCCTTCTCATGAGTGTTGAATTATCTTAAATTTAACATTTCATTTTTTAAAAATGCACATTCCTCATGATGTATGGTTAAATCAAGTTTAGCCTAAAGCGTCCTTCTTACATATGTAAGTTCAGCCTAAAGGTTTTTCTGTACATCGTGAACTATAACAATTGGAGGTGTAAACCAACCGTAGCCTACACCTGTGCCACTCACTGAGTTTTGGCCAATCAAATGTAGCCAACTGTTCAAACCATGTTCAAATAAGGCAAACACAGAGCTGTAACCAATTCAGCTCTTTCTGTACCTCACTTCCGTTTCCTGTACCTCACTTTCCTTTTGCTGTCTATAAATCTTCTTCCACCATGTGGCTGCGATGGAGTCTCTGAATCTGCTGTGATTCTGGGGGCTGCCCAATTAGCAAATCATTCGTTGCTTAATTAAACCCCTTTAAATTTAATTTGACTGAATTTTTTCTCTCTTTTTTTTTTTGTGTGTTTTTTGTTTTTTGTTTTTTGAGACAGAGTTTTGCTTTGTCGCCCAGGCTGGAGTGCAATAGTGTGATTTCAGTTCACTGCAGCCTCTGCCTCCCGGGTTCAAGAAATTCTCCTGCCTCAGCCTCCTGAGTAGCTAGGATTACAGGCACCCCCCACCACACCCGGCTAATTTTTTGTATTTTTAGTAGAGACAGGGATTCGTCATGTTGGCCAGGCTGGTCACGAATTCCTTACCTCAGATGATCCACTTGCCTTGGCCTCCCAAAGTGCTGGGATTACAGCCATGAGCCACCGCACCAGGCCGAAGTTTTTCTTTTAGCAGTATTAGTTACCTCCTCTGAGAGAATCATATTACATCAGGGCTGCTGCCAGTCCACATGGGACTTTTGGACAAATTAGAAGAGGTGGCCCTTATGCTTTACTTTCATCTGTTGAAAAATTGTCATAATATACTGATTCTGTTTGAATAAGACCCTTTAGCACCATCTGCAGGAAAATCATCTGTGATGTCTAAGATGTGAACAGGGCTCTCTTAGAGTTAAAATCATGTGGCTTCAAAACCAAACAATTTGGATTCAGCCTCTAGCTCTGCATCTTCCAGCAGCTGACCTTGGGCAAATTGCTTAAGTTTTCTGAGCTCCAGGTTTCCCTATTGGTAAAATGGGAATAATATTTGTAATTATCAAGCTTGTAACCAGGATTAAATGAGATGATGTAAAGCATTTAGCATTATGCTCATCAAATACTATGGGTTGTGGAGAAAGGACAGAAACATACACATTAGCAGTGCTCATGATGTACATTAAAAATAGGGAAAATGAGCAGAGAAGTAGCAGGGTGTTCATTAGGCTCTGAGGTCCCATTATCCCTAGAGAGATCCCCCAGCACAGGGCACAGACACACCATGGAAAGATCCCAAGAGTGGGAAACCACCTTTGCAAAAATTGTATCTAAGGAAATTATGATAGTGAAAGAGACCAGGCCTAACCAACTCCATCTTGCTTCTAACCTTTAAGCTGTCCTTGCTCATTCCTGGCCATAGGCCGAACTAACCTTGGGAAGGAATTTAGTTTATGGTTTGATTCTGAAACAAAATTGTTAATAGCCCTTTCCCCACAAGACTCCCTTCTTGCCTGGGGACCCGCCTGCCTTTGCAGGACTAACAAATTAGCTACAAGATTACAAATTACAGTTTAGGGGTCCGGCAGCTTCTGGCTGCAAGAGTCTGAACCTCCCCAAATTGTTCCTGGGAATAACATCACCATCGTAAAACCTTAGATCAGTGCTTGAGAGATTTCGCAGCCGCTTCACTTGATGGGTCAGCTGACACCACCCAGACTGGTAATCTGGCTCAACCAGTTCTGCAATCCCACCCAGGAACAGAAGACGCAAGAAAACCTCACTTCAACCCCGCTATGATTCCATCTCCAACCTGACCAATCAGCACTCCCCATTCCTGAGGCCCTACCCGCCAAATCATCTTTAAAAACTCTAATCCTGGAATGCTCAGGGAGACTGGTTTGAGTAATAATAAAACTCCAGTCTCCCACACAGCTGGCTCTTCATGAATTACTCTTTCTCCATTGCAATTCCTGCCCTGATAAATCAGCTCTGTCTGGACAGCAGGCAAGGTGAACCCCCTGGGCTGTTACAAGAGGGGCTGGGCCCAATTGTGCTGCACACACAGAAAGAGAAAAAAGCAGGGTGATATGGTTTGGCTGTGTCCTCACCCAAATCATCTTGAATTGTAATAACCACCACGTGTCATGGGCGAGGACAGGTGGAGATAACTGAATCATGGGGGCGGTTTCCCCTATATTGTTCTTGTGGTAGTGAATAAGTCTCACAAGATCTGATGGTTTTATAATTGGGAGCTCCCCTGCACAAGCTCTCTTGCCTGCCACCATGTAAGACATGACTTTGCTCCTCATTCATCTTCTGCCATGATTGTGAGGTCCCCAGCCATGTGGAACTGTGAGTCAATTAAACCTCTTGCCTTTATAAATTACCCGATCTAGGGTATGTCTTCATTAGCAGTGTGAGAACTGACTAATACACAGGAGAACATCTAGATAACACTGTAGTGCTGGAGCTTCTCGAGCCAGGAAACAGCTTTGGTAGAAAGGGTAGGCTGCAGAGCTCAGTCTCTGGCATCAGCCTCTTTGTCCCTTTGGCTAACCCAGGCAAGATGCCACCAAAGGGGAGGAAATGAGCCCCTAGTGCCATGTGGATTTTCCCTCCTCTGTGAGAGTCACAGAAGAAAACATGAGGAAACAGAAGCATTTGCTCACCCAAGGAATGGGTTGAACTCAGCTTTGCCAGTTTCTATAGCCATGCTGCCTCAACTAACAAGTCAAGCTAGAAATCATTAAACCAGTTTAATTGAAATTAATTCAAAATCTCTTGGAGTCATAAATTGAAAAGGACTTCAGAGATAATGAAATTCGAGCCTATATTTGTAAACAAAAGTGAGACTCAAAGTGGGTTATTTATTTGGTGACCAGTACAAAGTGGCAGAGTCAGGACTTGAACTTTTATCTTCCAAATTCCATTTCCTGCTAAATTGCAATGAAGTGCAATTTAACACACAAGTCACAGAGATCCTATTAAAACGGCTTTATAGCTTTAATCTAAAAACGTCTGAGGAAAAGAAAGTAGCTTCCAGAGCAAACCAAGAGAGCAAGGGAACCTAAAGATGATTGATTAATTTAGTTTAAAACCTTTGACTGCTGGCCAGGCTCGGTGGCTTGCCCCTGTAATCCCAGCACTTTGGGAGGCTGAGGCGAGCAGATCAATTGAGGTCAGGAGTTCAAGAGCAGCCTGGCCAACGTGGTGAAGCCCCATCTCTGCTAAAAATACAAAAATTAGCCAGGTGCAGTGGCACACACCTGTGAGCCCAGCTACTCAGGAGGCTGAGACACAAGAATTACTTGAACCCAGGAGGCGGAAGTTGCAGTGAGCTGAGATCACACCACTGCACTCCAGCCGGGGTGATAGTGAGTGACTCTGTCTCGAATAAATAAACAAATAAATGAAACCTTTGACTTCCATAAATAACAGGGAAAAACTAGATAATTTAGCAAATAATAAGGAAAACACTATTTATTAAAGCTTATGAGATGTAGTCAATATTTGGTCAAAGAAAAAGTCACAATCTTAAAATCATTTTAGCTTAAGAACAATGAAGGTGAAGGAAGTAATTATCCAACTCAAGAAAAATAGAAAAAGAATATTTTTTTTAAATATAAGGAAAATAGAAGGAAGGAACTAAAAATGAAAGAATATAATTAGTTTGAAAACAATGTTCAAGACCAGCCTAGGCAACATGGTGAGACCCCCATCTCTACAGAAAAATTTTTAAAATTAGCCAGTCATGGTGGCATGAGCCCATAGCCCTAGCTACTCAGGAGGCTGAGGTAGGAGTATTACTGAAGCCCAGAAGTTCAAGGCTGCAGTGAGCTAGGGTCGCACCACACTCAGGCTGAGCAACAGAATGAGATCCTGAAAGGAAGAAAGAAAGAAAGAAAGAAAGAAAGAAAGAAAGAAAGAAAGAAAGAAAGAAAGAAAGAAAGAAAGAAAGAAGAAAAGAAAGAGAGAGAGAGAAAGAGAAAGAAAGAGAAAGAAAGAAAGAAAAGAAAGAGAAACGAAGGAAGGAGAAAGAGAGAGAAAGAAAAAAGAGAAAGAAAAAAGAAACAAAAAAAAGAAAGAAAGAAAGAAAAAGAAAAGAAAGGGCATGAAAGAAAGGAAGAAAGAAAGACAAAATCAGTGGGATTGATTGATTGATTGATTGTTGGGAGACAGTTCTCCAAAATCTCTTGGTTTCTGAATACCTCAGGACAGGGGCAGAGGCAGAGGCACTGGCTGCCTTTCTTGTGGACCATCTCTTCAGGGACATTTGTATAGCAAACAGCTTTGCAAGACAAAGAGAGGGTCTTGGCCGGGCGCGGTGGCTCACGCCTGTAATCCCAGTACTTTGGGAGGCCGAGGCGGGCGGATCACGAGGTCAGGAGATCGAGACCATCCTAGCTAACACGGTGAAACCCCGTCTCTACTAAAAATAGAAAAAATTAGCCGGGCGTGGTGGCGGGCGCCTGTAGTCCCAGCTACTCGGGAGGCTGAGGCAGGAGAATGGCGTGAACCCAGGAGGCGGAGCTTGCAGTGAGCTGAGATCGGGCCACTGCACTCCAGCCTGGGCGAAAGAGCAAGACTCCGTCTCAAAAAAAAAAAAAAAAAAAAAAAAAAAGAGAGGGTCTTTACCCAGAGCCACGCGCCCAGCTTACTGTCCTTATAAAAGATTCCGGTTCCCTAAATTTAGGACTTAGATTCCTCTCCTGTAACCCACTCTGTGTGCAGACATTATGAGACTTTCATGATGTTAGGTGGAACTGGGGTTAGGGAACTGGCACAAATCTCTCACCTAGGAGACCACTGGCAGACTAACTTGTTAGCTGGCATGTAGGAGAAAAAAAAAATCTCAGGCCCTTTGCAGGTCTTCATATGGATAAAGAAATCCAAGAGCTGGTTCCACTGAGGGGAAAAAAAACAACCAGAAACAATAATAAAAAATCCATTAACTGGTCTTGAACAGCGCAAGAGGACAGCTTCAACTCCCCATGATTTCATCTCTGACCTGACCAATCAGCACTCCCCACTCCACACCCACCAAATTATCCTTAAAAACTCTGATCTCCGAATACTCGGGCAGACTGATTTGAGTAATAATAAAGCAACTCTGGTCTCCCACACAGTCGGTTCTGTGTTAATTACTCTTTCTTTATTGCAATCCCCCTGTCTTGATAAATCAACTCTGTCTAGGCAGTGGGCAAGGTGAACCTATTGGCTGGTTACAGTCTAATTTTAAAAACTAGGGGAAAATACAAATAGATTAACACATATATAGGAAACTATAATTCTTATAAAAGAATTATTTGCACAACTATATGCTGATAGTTTAAAAATCAGAGTGAAATGGATAATTTTTAGGAAAATGTAAAATATCAAAATTCAAGCAAAAAGAAAAACCTGAACCAAAGGTTTTTCTAAACAGGCCAATCTCATCCAATAAACTGAGAGGCCAAAGCTAAGGTCTTGGTCTACTCAGCAGATAAGCCACATTCTTCCAGGGCCCACCCATTCACTTTCCCCTGGCTCTTAATCAAAGATTGAAACAGCCTCTTCAGCCCCCAGGCCCATGCTAGGCTGTGCTCCAAGTTGAAAATGGAGGTCAAGTTTGCCAGCCTTGACTCCAAACACTATAATATCATCATATGACCAAACTAATTGCATTTTTTTCACTAGAGCAAGAAGAAAGAGAAATAAAAAACAATTTTTATTAAATTATGTTGATATATAGTCCTTATGAGTCCTAACCTTTACATTTGGTGAAGTTTTCTTTATTTATAAAATAATACCTTTGCCCTGGAAATGCTGGCTCAGAAGCAACTGATTTTGATTTGACAGTCAGTAAGATCACCAGAAAGAGTCTTTTTGTGCATGTCAGTGCATTCTTTTGGTTTAATCTGCTGCTATATACAAAGACTCTTCCCTGTACAATCCACTTGTTAGAACAGAGCAGAGGGCTGGGCGTGGTGGCTCACATCTGTAATTCCAGCACTTTGGGAGGCTGAGGCAGGTGGATCATTTGAGGTCAGGAGTTTGAGACCAGCTTGTCCAACATGGTGAAACCCCACCTCTACTAAAAATACAAAAACATTAGCCAGGCATGGTGGCACGTGCCTGTAATCCCAGCTACTTGGGAGGCTGAGATAGGAGAATCACTTAAACTCAGGAGGCGGAGGTTGCGGTGAGCCGAGATCGCCCCACTGCACTCCAGCCTGGGTGACAGAGCGAGATGCTGTCTCAAAAAATAAAAATAAAAATAAAAAATAGAGCAGTGGTTCTCAAAGTGTGGTCTCTGAACAAGCAGCATCAGCACATTTTTGGGCCATTCGCTACTGTAATGGACTGAATGTCTGTGTCTCCCACAAAATTCATATGACAAAATCGTAATCCTCAAGGTGATGATGGTACTAGGAGGTGGGGCCTTTGGGAGGTGATTGGGTTATGAGGGAAGAATTCTCATGAATAGGATCAGTGCCCTTATAAAAGAGGCCCTAGGGAGCTCCCATACCCCTTCTGCCATGTGAGAACATAGTGAGAAGTCATTGTCTATAAACCAGAAAACAGGCCCTCACCAGGCACCAAATCTGCCAGCACCTTGACCCTAGACATCCCAACCTCCAGAACTGTGCGAAATAAATGTTTGTTGTTTAAGCCACCCCGTCTATGGTACTTTTTTATAGCAGCCCGACTGGCTAAGATACAGGGTGAATCAGGAACTCTGGGGGTGGAGCCTCGCAATCTTTCAACAAGCACCCCCAGGTGATTCTGAAGCACGCTCGAGTATGATAAGTACTGTAATAAGCTATATTCATGTGATCTCCTTTAGTATCCACCAGAGCCCACTTCCTGTTGGTTGCATCAACCCTACTCAGAAGGAAAAAATTCCATTCCTTTGCAGCCCCCCTCCCGCTATAAATAGTGAACACTTGCTCACCAGCAGCTGGAGTTCCGGCCCATCCTTGCTGGAGCTCTCCAGGCTCTGTGAGGCAGCTGCTGCAGAATACCAATAGCTGAAAGAACAAGGATATTCACATGTGCTGAAAATTTGACAATCTCTTAGGCCTTGCTCAGTAGAGTTATAAGATAGTTTTGCCTTATAGGAAAGCAAGTATTCCGCACCCCCTTTTTTTAAGTGATGGAGCCAATTCACAGCTACGGCTCCCAATTCTAGCTAAATGTGGGATTTAAAGAGGCAGCAAGATCCAAAGCTGAGGCAACAAAACTAGAAGGACCAGAAACTAGAATCCTTTCTCTGTCTCTCTTCCTAATTCACCATATGACCTTGGGAACATTAGGTAAGCTTTTAATTGTTTAATATTCCTGGATGTGAAATATGAGAGATAATGACCCCTTTTTCCTTTTTCACGGACCAGTATTTAGATTCATTACACGATCTAGAAAAACAGGTTTTTAAAAAGAGCCACGGGCAGAGCTGGCCCTTGGTCTAGTCTCTGCCCACCTTCTCCCAAACTCAGAGAAAGATTGGGAAGGGCTAGTAATGTAAAGACTCCCTCACTCATACACACACATGCATGACGTGAGCCGTTAACCCAGCACCAAAGTCACCATCAAGACAAATTGGGCACTGCAGCCCTTGGCTTGTCTCTCTGACTTCAGAGGTATGAGGGAGTTATAGGGTGCATTTTCATGATTATCTTACCCTATGTTCACCCTGATCAAAATTTTTGAGCCCAAAATAGGGACACATAGTCTAACAAATTGAGGCGACCTATGGGGAAACTAGGCAGGATTTTTAAAATCAAAGGACATAGATTGCAATCCTCTCACCTCCTGGAAAAATCTCCCAGCACTTG
Organism: Pan paniscus; assembly: GCF_029289425.2. Lineage (NCBI taxonomy): Eukaryota > Metazoa > Chordata > Mammalia > Primates > Hominidae > Pan > Pan paniscus. Next base: position 137,450,441 of record NC_073252.2, on the reverse strand, counting down.
CCCTTCCAAGGGGTCTTGTGATCTGCCTCCACCTGCCTCGCCTTGACAGCACTTTCAGAACCCGAGCCTTTTCTTTGCTGTTCCTTCATGCATTCCAGGTGCTCAATACGTGTTTGTCGAATGAAAGATAAGAGTGTCTGGATGGATTCTTCCCCTTTGAGGGAGTACTTGATGCACATTTTAGCCCACTTTCACCTGCTTGTTACAGATGGCTGCATACTGCTCTGTGTTAATCCCCACCACAGATGCCTGGGGCCATTGCTTCTCAAGATGTAGGATTTGATCACAATCAGAAGCCTTAGTTGTTGCTCCTACAACCTTCTTTTACATGATAAACCAAGGCTCAGAGAGAAGAAATGACCTGGATCTATACTTTGTCTAGAAGATTCATTGTTAATGCATTAAGTTATTGAGTGACAATTGCTATAAAAAAAACTTGGAAATCTTCAGAAGCTAATAACGGATTTGGGATATAAAGGACATCTGGATATTGTCTTTGAGGGATGAGGAGCATACTTGCACGCAATTCGGCACTTACCCCTTTGTTACTACAATCAACTAATTCAGCTACAATCACAAAGAGCAAAAGATAACGCTTTTGAAACTAGGGCTGATGCAATTTGGCTCCCACAGACCTGCCTGAGTCCTTTCCAGGATTATAGACCTCCCAAAGCTCCAGGCAAGAGGGAATGTGCCCTCAAGGGTTTCTTAATATGTCCCTCAAGGAACACAGCCAAGACTTTTATAGTTGCTCTTGATCTATTGCTTACTGTGCCAATCAGTTTATGAGGGAGGCCTTGGGTTTTAAGCATCTTTGTGTTGAGAAGCTGGCATTTGGAGAGGGGCTTTCTGCCCGAGTAGAGGAATCATAATTAGGGAAAGAATTCAAAATTCAAAATGAAGGTGCAGGCCGTGCACAGTGGCTCACACCTGTAATCCCAGCATTTTGGGAGGCGGAGGAGGGCAGATTACCTGAGGTCAAAAGTTTGAGACCTGCCTGGCCAACATGGTGAAACTCCGTCTCTACTAAAAATACAAAAATTAGCCGGGCATGATGGCTGGTGCCTGTAATCCCAGCTACTCAGGAGGCTGAGGCAGGAGAATCACTTGAACCTGGAAGGCAGAGGTTGCAGTAAGCCAAGACTGCACCACAGTACTCCAGCCTGGGCGACAGAGTGAGACTCTGTCTCTGTCTTAAAAACTAAAAATAATAAAGTTTAAAATGAAGTCTACCCAGCAGGGTGAGCCTGGGCAGAATTCTAAGAGGCAGGAGGCTGTCCTGTCTTTAGCATCTCCCCCTTCTCTGCTTATACTTGCCCTGCATCCTTCACAGAGGCTGTGTCTCCTCAACCTCATGCCTACCTAACACCTCAGTGTCCCCCTGGCCTGACTCCATGGTCCTCTCCAGATCCACCTCTGCCTTTGCACCCCAGGCTCTAAACTTAACCTTCTCTCCCAAATGAAAGTTGCTTCTCTTCTGCATTGATCTCATTTGTGCACAGTAAAGTGTTGCTATTTCAGATCTGCCTATGGTAGATCAGAAAGGCGGGTAGATGGACAGAGACAATACCTCCTCCTTTGATAGCAAAGTGACATTTTTGTCTGTTCAAGTCCCAAAGGCCAGATTCAAATTATACCTTTTCCTCTGCTGATGTGAGTTACAGGCCCACTGTTGTGCCCTTGGAAGGGTATGTGCAGAAGGCCCAAATAAGTGATAGAAAAGGTCCCCCAAAGTTCCCCAAAAGTTATTCTTCCATGATAATAGCACCATGATTTGCAGACTGTCTACCAGGCATTAGGCACTCCAAATCTCACCACCAGCCTATGAGGTGTTATCACCCTCATGTTACAGATGAGAAAACTGAGGCTCAGAGACGTTAGTGTACTAACTGGCTGTTGGTGATAGAGCTTGAATCTGAACCCAGGTCTGCTTGGCTTCAATGAGTAAAACAGGGACTTTGCTCTCTAGTGAAGACCAGGGACCATGAGGATAAATTCTGATGACCATTTGAAATCAAGACCCAGTGAGAGGCTCTGCTGCCAGCTAGAGTGGACAGGAGTGTTGTCTTGTGCTTGTCTGGGTGGAAGGCAGAGAACAGTTCACTGGAAATGAGACAGTTTGTAACATGTTCTTGACAGAGTCCTGCCTGAAAGAATGCTTCCCTCTTTAAACAAAACAAATAATTCGTTTTCAAGTTTACTCACAAACAGAACCAACTTAAGTTTTTGTATCCAAACATTCTTGATAAGTAACAAACTCTTTGGTGATAACATCTTGCAGGGAAGAGACTTTAGACAGCAAAATGTAAAACACTTTTCTTACTTTGGAGAATTTTTGAGAGAAAGAACTGTTACTGTTATGGGTTCAATTGTGTCCAAACCCTAACCCCCAGAACCTCAAAATGTGCTCTCATTTAGAAATACAGGCTTTGGCCAAGCAGAGTGGCTCATGCCTGCAATCCCAGGTGGGAGGACTGCTTGAGGCCAGGAGTTTGAGACCGGCCTGGGCAAGAAAAAATAAGAAATAAAAATTAGCCAGGCATTGTGGCACATGCATCTAGTCCCAGCTACTTGGAGGCTGAGGTGGGAGGATTGTTTGAGCCTAGGAGTTTGAGGCTGCAGTGAGCCAATATTGTGCCACTGCAGAAGGAAGGAAGGAAGGAAGGAAGGGAGGGAGGGAGGGAGGGAAGAGAGAGAGGAAGGAAGGAAGGGAGGGAGGGAGGGAGACAGAGAGAGAGAGAAAGAAAGAAAGAAGGAAGGAAAGAAAGAAGGAAGGAAAGAAAGAAAGAAGGAAAGAAAGAGCGAGCTTGGGAGATGTAATCAAGTTGAAATCAGATGATTAGGGCGGGCCTTAATCCAATATGACTAGCGTCATATTGCGGAAAGTTAGACACAAAGACCGATGTGCACACAGGAAGGCAATGTAAAGACACAGGAAGAATGTGGTCGTGTGCCGCCAGTGGCTCACGCCTGTAATCCCAGCACTTTGGGAGGCCAAGGTGGGCTGATCACTTGAGGTCAGGAGTTGGAGGCCAGCCTGGCCAACATGGTGAAACCCCGTCTCTATTAAAAATACAAAAATTAGCTGGGCGTGGTGGCATACACTTGCAGTCCCAGCTACTCGGGAGGCTGAGGCACGAGAATCGCTTGAACCCGGGAGGCGGAGTTTGCACTGAGCCAAGATCACGCCATTGCACTCCAGCCTGAGCGACAGCAGCGACTCCATCTCAAAAAAAAAAAAAAAGAAGAAGAAGAAGAAGAAGATGGAAGATGGCCTTGTGACTGAAGTGACACATCTACAAGCCAAGGAAACACTAGAAACTTCGAAGCAAGAAAGGATTCCCCGCTATGGGTTTCAGTGGAAGCATGGCCCTGCTGACACCTTGATTTCAGACTTCCAGCCTCTTAACCTGTAAGAAAACACTTTTCCGCTATGTAAGTCACTCAGCTTATGGTACTTTCTTTAGAGCAGCCCTAAGAAACTGATGCAATCACCAACCTAGATTTTAAAATAATAACAACAGAAGCAATAATGGTGTGAAATAACACATGTCCTCATTTAATCCTCTCAATAAACCAGTGAAGTGGGTATTATTATTTTCCTCATTTTAGAAGGAGGCAGGCCGGCACAGCTAAGTAAGGCTGAGAAATTTGCTAAAAAGGGATGGGGCTTTGATTTGACTCTGGGCCACCTGACCTGGAAGCCTTCTATGTTATACTCCTGCTGACACTGTAGAGTAGGCTCCATGGAAAACCTCAACTGCCTGGAAAGGAAACACACACAACTCCCCAGCCAGGGAGGCCAATATTTATGGCCTTGTCTTATTACTTCAGTTAAAGTAAAATTGTAAGTAGCTACAAAATGTAACTGCTCCAAACACATTACTAAATAAAATGTAAAGTAGTTTTAAATTAGTAATCATCTGGGATTATCTAGACACTGCTTCCCACTATTAGTATAAATTAGTCAATAATTGAGACTCTGCATTTACAATACAGATAATAAAAGAAGTTATGTAAGAAGTGTGACTGTTTTCATTTTTTCCATTTGATAAAACTGAAACGTGGAGAGACAACTGACTTGTCCAGAAGACGTGGCTGCAGTAATAAATCCAGAACTAGAGCCTAGATCTTTTTATCATACTTTTTTTTTTTTTGAGATGGAGTCTCCCTCTGTCACCTAGCCTGGAATGCAGTGGCACAGTCTCGGCTTACTGCAACCTCTGCCTCCTGGGTTCAAGCGAGTCTCCTGCCTCAGCCTCCTGAGTAGCTGAGATTACAGGCGCATGCCATGTCGCCCAGCTAATTTCTGTATGTTTAGTAGAGTCGGGGTTTCACCATGTTGGCCAGGCCAGTCTTGAACTCCTGACCTCAAGTGATACACCCACCTCAGCCTCCCAAAGTGCTGGGATTACAGGTGTAAGCCACTGCGCCAGGCTTTATCATAGTCTTAGTCCAGTATGCTCTGCCTCTTTTAAAAGCAAACTTGTACTGATGTATTCCACATATGCCTTAATGCAAAGAGAGGACATATGTAATACAATTCTTATTTTTCCAATGAGATTCCCCTTCCTCCAAATTAGGCTAATTGGATATATAAACTATTAGGATGTAGACAAGATTCAAATGTCTATGATATTTCAGAGATTAATTTGGTTGCACATATATATTACTTTTTAATTGACACATAATTGTATATATTTATGGGGGACAGAATGATATTTTGATACACATACACCATGTGTAATAATCAACTCAGGGTAATTAGCATACCATAAACTCAAACATTTATCATTTATTTGTGTTGGTGACATTCAAAATCTCTCTGATAGTTATGTGAAAATACATACTAAATTACTGTTAACTATAATCCTACAGTGCTATAAAAAACTGGAACTTATTCCTCCTCTCTAGCTGTAATTTTTTTTTTTTTTTTGAAACAGGGTCTCACTCTGTGACTCAGGCTGGAGTGCAGTGGCATGATCTCAGCTCACAGCAACCTCTGCCTCCTGGGTTGGGGTGATCCTCCTGCCTCAGCCTCCCAAGTAGCTGGTATTACAAGTGTGTGCCACCACACTTGGCTAATTTTTGTATTTTTAGTAGAGATGGGGTTTCGCCATGTTGGCCAGGCTAGTCTTGAACTCCTGAACTTAAGTGATCCACCCACCTTGGCCTTCCAAAGTGCTGGGATTACAGGTGTGAGCCACCGCACCCAGCCTCTAGTTGTAATTTTGTATGTTAATCAACCTCTCCCTATTTTCCCGCTCCCTCTACCCTTCCCAACCTCTAGTTACCACTATTCTACTCTCTGCTTCTGTGAGCTCAACGTTTTTAGCTCCCACATAAGAGTGAGAGCACGTGATCTTTATCCTTCTGTGGTTGCACATATGTTTAAATCACACATTACATAAAACAATACCTTAAGAAATATAGCTTTTTAGGCCGGGCGTGGTGGCTCATGCCTGTAATCCCAGCACTTTGGGAGACCGAGGCGGGTGGATCACCCCAGGTCAGTAGTTCCAGACCAGCCTGGCCAACATGGCAAAACCCCATCTCTACTAAAAATACAAAAATTAGCCGGAAGTGGCGACATGTGCCTGTAATATCAGCTACTCGGGAGGCTGAGGCAGGAGAATCACTTGAACCCAGGAGGCGGAGGTTGCAGTGAGCTGAGCTGGTGCCACTGCACTCCAGCCTAGGTGACAGTGAGGCACCGTATCAAAAAAAAAAAGAAAGAAAGAAATACAGCCTTTTAAACATTTGTATTAACTTATCAGGTACAAACGTAATTTTGCTACATGCATAGAAATATAGCTATCTTCAATCCCACATTTCCTGCAACAATTTTATTCAAACTCTTCACATACATCTTTGACACTAATGTCTTCATCACTAGACCCCCTTTCAGAATCATCCCATATAATTTTCAAGAGCATACTCTTTTTCCTGCCTAAGCACTTAACATTCCATATAAGACACCCTTGTTGGAAATGTTACCCCATTTTGTAATTTGTCCTCTAAATTTAGATTCATCATCTAAAATATAACTGTTTACTGCTATTGCTTTTAAGTGATATTTAGGAGCTCATTCACTTGACATAAAACACTTAATAATTATGAAGTACTCCTTGCAGGAATAATTCTTAACTGTGTCTTCAATTTCTTTGCTTCCTTCTTTACCAGTTCTTCTGGGGTACTCTTTCTACAAGCTTCCAAAATTAGGCTTGATTTCAGGATAATGGGTCTTTCCCAAATAGAACACTTCCTTATTCAAAATAGGAGAAATTTCAAATTCTGGAAAAACGTGAGAAATTTTAGAAGACTTCCTCTATAAGGAGATGGCCCCTGCTTTGGGGGCCTTTTAGGAGATAAAAAGCTTTTGCCTCAAAGTAGCAGCACAAAGATCAGATATAGGGGGGAAAATGCCTGAAATTACCATGTGGTAAACACCAACGAAACTAAAACTGAGCCCATTATTTTTTTAAGATGTAGTATCATGTTTATACTCACATAACCCAGGCAGAAGCTCTCTGAGGAACTCCATGAGACCCGGGAGCCACCCCCATCACACACTCCAATTTCGGCCTCATGGAAGACTTTCTATAGGTTGACTCCAGCCTCCAGAATTCACTGGGGAGAAGTGTGTGCGTCAGCCCCGCCTGCCCTCTGCATGCTGTGCATCTGCAGGAACGTTCCTCACACGGGCTCAGACCTGCCCAGGCCCAGCTGCTCCAGGACAGACTCCGCTTTCGTCCACAGCCCTGTCAGATGCAGGACTGTGGCCTGGCCATGACAGCTGGGCTTCCACTCCGCTCTGAATCTTCCACACCCCTGACCCTTGCTGCTTCATTCTTCTTTGTTGGAAGCTGCTTTTCCCCAAGCACTAATATTCAACATAAACATTTAAATTGTGTTTCTTATTCATTTTCCCTGTTGTGTTTCCTAGAATTTAAACTCATTTTGTTTTCTACTTAGCATAGTGGGTTAAATAGGCTTTTGTGGGCTAGTCTGGGAACATTGTTTCCAATGAAAAATGCATTCTGTGTTGGAAACAAACAACATACACAATGAAACTTTCGGAACACAACCTCTTTGTAGAGTGGGGACTGCCTGTCCTGCCTCATGTATCAGAATTAAAGTCTGCAAAGGTTCTCTTTTCAAATCTCGGCAGCTTTAAAAAAAAACACACAAAACAAAAAAAAAAAACAATCTGGGATGGAAAAGTAGGAATCTAGCCACATCTGAAAGAACATGAGAAACAGATGTGTTTTTTTGTTTGTTTGTTTTGTTTTGTTTTGAGACGGAGTCTCGCTCTGCTGCCCAGGTTGGAGTGTAGTGGCACCATCTCGGTTCACTGCAACCTCCTCCTCCCGGGTTCAAGCGATTCTCCTGCCTCAGCGTCCTGAGTAGCTGGGATTACAGGTGCCTGCCACCATGCCCAGCTAATTTTTGTATTTTTAGTAGAGACAAGGGTTCACCACGTTGGCCAGGGTGGTCTCGAACTCCTGACTTCAGGTAATCCACCTGCCTCAGCCTCCCAAAGTGCTGGGATTACAGGCATGAGCCACCGCACCCATCGTTTTTTGTTTTTTTAAATCATCCTCTTTCTAATTGGGGGTAGTGGTGGAAGGTGGGGGATGTAGAAATAAAGTGACATAATTGCCCTCTGCCTCCTTAGGAAAACACCAGACCTCTGAGAAGGAGGTGATTAAACCGTTCAGTCACTTGACAAAGATAATCTAATTAATTAATGAAAGGATTTAACACCCACGTCTGGAGCATTTGCAATGTGCTAGACACCCTTCTGCATATGCCGTGACAGCTCTGACATGACAAACAAGGCCTGTGGAGAAACGCAGACTAGGTAACAGAATAAACAAGAATGTGTAAGGTGGTGACAAATGCTATGATGAAAATTAACAAAGGGAAGTATTAAACCAGAGAAGTATTCAATAGAAGTGTGGCTGGGTAGCTACCCTTGGTTGGGTGGCCAGGGAAGACATCTTTGAAGAAGTGACTTTTATGCTGAGACCAAAAACCAGCTAAGAGAAGATAAGGGGAGGGGAATCCCAGGTAAGGAGGAACTGCGAATGCAAAGGCCCTGAGGTAGGACAGAACAAAATGCAAAGGCCCTGAGGTAGGATAGAACAAAACAGTCTCGGCCTCCCAAAGTGCTAGGATTACAGGCATGAGCCACCGCTCCTGGCTACACTGGAAGGCTTTAAGCAGGGCAAAGCCTTATGTGATCTGACTTGAAAGGCCACTCTCCTACCCGTGAAGAACAGGCAAGAGTAGAGGCAGAAGCACAAATGAATTAGATGACAGCGGGGATGCTGGTGGCCGCTATGTAGTGTACACTCAACCGTGTGCCTGAAGCTCCTTAAAGCCCTTTATCTGCATTATCCATTAATCCACACAACCTCTCTATAGAGTAATTTCTAGAATTTCCATATTACATATACAGAAAATAAAGTCTAGAAAAGTAACGTGCCTCCAGCTGGTAAGGTTTTTTTTTTTAACAACCTCTTTTTATAACTATATAAGTCAATAATAGTCATCATAAGAAACATTTTTTAATGAGAAAAAAGAAAAAATTAAATCACTTGAGATCACATCATCCTGTGATAAATTACTATTAACATTTTGGCTTATTTTTACTAGATGTTGTTCCATGCAAGTATATTATCTACTGTTCTCAAAAGCATATGATTGCTCACTTCTACACATTAAATAATTTCTAGATTACGAATGTTTACAATTTTATTATTAATTTTAAGAACACTGCCTACAAGTTCATTTTTTTTTTCTTTTAAGTAGAGACAGGATTTCGCCATGTTGCCCAGGCTGGTCTCAAACTCCTGGGTTCAAGTTATCCACCCACCTTGTCCTCCCAAAGTGCTAGTATTATAGGCGTGAGCTACCACTCCTGGCCTACAAGTTCATCTTGAATGACACTATAAAAAAACGGTGGCTCACACCTGTAATTCCAACACTTTGGGAGGCCAAAGTGGGTGAATCACGAGGTCAGGAGTTCAAGACCAGCCTGGCCAAGATGGTAAAACCCCGTCTCTACTAAAAATATACAAAAATTAGCCGGGCGTGGTGGTGGGCTCCTATAATCCCAGCTACTTGGGAGGCTGAGGCAGAGAATTGCTTGAACCTGAGAGGCAGAGTTTGCAGTGAGCTGAGATCACGCCACTGCACTCCAGCCTGGGTGACACAGCGAGACTCTGTCTAAAAAACAAACAAACAAACAACAAAAAAACTGTGGCTGGGTGCAGTGGCTCATGCCTGTAATCCTAGCACTTTGGGAGGCTGAGGTGGGTGGATGGCTTGGGCTCAGAATTTCAAGGCCAGCCTGGGCAAAATGGCGAAACCCCATCTATATAAAAAAATTAAAAAATTAGCCAGGTGTAGTGGTGCAAGCCTGTAGTCCCAGCTACTAAGAGGACACATTTAATCTATGCATATATATGTGTATATATGCACATATATATGTGTATATATGCACATATATATGTGTATATATGCACATATATATGTGTATATATGCACATATATGTGTATATATGCACATATATATGTGTATATATGCACATATATGTGTATATATGCACATATATGTGTATATATGCACATATATATGTGTATATATGCACATATATGTGTATATATGCACGTATATATGCATATATGTGTATATGTGCACATATATATGTGCATATGTGCACATATATGTGCATATGTGCACATATATGTGCATATGTGCACATATATGTGTATATGTGCACATATATGTGCATATGTGCACATATATGTGCATATGTGCACATATATGTGTATATGTGCACATATATGTGTGTGTGCACATATATGTGTGTATGTGCACATATATGTGTGTATGTGCACATATATGTGTGTATATGCACATATGTGTGTATATGCGCGTATATGTGTGTATATGCGCGTATATGTGTGTATATGCGCGTATATGTGTGTATATACGCGTATATATGTGTATATATACGCGTATATGTGTATATATACGCGTGTGTGTGTATATACACACATATGTGTGTATATACACATATATACATATGTGTGTATATACACACATATGTGTGTATATATACACATATGTGTGTATATATACACATATATACATATATGTGTGTATATACACATATGTGTGTATATATACACATATATACACATATGTGTGTATATATACACATATGTGTGTATATATACACATATATACATATATGTGTGTATATACACATATGTGTGTATATATACACATATATGTGTATATATACATATATGTGTATATATACACATATATGTGTGTATATACACATATGTGTGTATATATACATATATTTGTGTATATACACATATATGTGTGTATATACATATGTGTGTATATACACACACATATGTGTATATACACACATATACACATATGTGTATATATACACACACATATGTGTATATACACACATATACACATATGTGTATATACACACATATACACATATGTGTATATACACACATATACACATATGTGTATATACACGTATATACACATATGTGTATATACACGTATATACACATATGTGTATATACACGTATATACACATATATGTATATACACGTATATACACATATATGTATATACACGTATATACACATATATGTATATACACGTATATACACATATATGTATATACACGTATATACACATATATGTATATACACGTATATACACATATATGTGTATACACGTATATACACATATATGTGTATACACGTATATACACATATATGTGTATACACGTATATACACATATATGTGTATACACGTATATACACATATATGTGTATATACGTATATACACATATATGTGTATATACGTATATACACATATATGTGTATATACGTATATACACATATATATACACACATATATACACATATATATGTATATATACATATATATTTTTTGAGACAGAGTCTCGCTGTGTCACCCAGGCTGGAGTGCAGTGGCACAATCTCAGCTCACTGCAATCTCTGCCTCCTGGGTTCAAGCGATTCTTCTGCCTCAGCCTCCCAAGTAGCTGGGACTACAGGTGCACACCACCATGCCCAGCTAATTTTTGTATTTTTAGTAGAGACAGCGTTTCGCCATGTTGGCCAGGCTGGTCTCGAACTCCTGACCTCGTGATCAGCCTGCCTCAGCCTCCCAAAGTGCTGGGATTACAGGCGTGAGCCACCACGCCTGGCTATGCTTATACATTTTTATAAAGTGTCTGAAAGGGCATATACCAGATTGTTTATCGTAGTTACTGTTGGTTGTTAGGATTTTGAGTGATTTTTACATTTTCTTTTTGATATTCTATTTAATATCTCTCCAATGAATGTTTTTCTTCTAAAATCAATAAAGTAAATGGTGATTTAAAATTATAGATTAAGACTGGATTTTTAAAAAATTAATGAAGTTCGGCTGGGCTCGGTGGCTCACGCCTGTAATTCCAGCACTTTGGGAGGCCGAGCGGGGGGGTCACCTAAGTTCAGGAGTTCGAGACCAGCCTGGCTAACACGTGAAACCCCGTCTCTACTAAAAATACAAAAAAATTAGCCAGGCATGGTATTGGGCACCTGTAATCCCAGCTACTTGGGAGGCTGAGGCAGGAGAATCGCTTGAACCCAGGAGGTGGACGTTGCATCGAGCTGAGACCGTGCCATCGCACTCCAGCCCGGGCAGCAAGCAAACTCCATCTCAAAAATAAATAAGTAAATAAAAATTAATGAAGTTCTTCAAAAAGCATTTTTCTGTCTTCCATTTCCACAGCTCAAAAGTCATCTGTCAGCTGTAACTTGCTCCTAAGATGGTCATCCTTATCCATGGCCAGCCAGCCTGCTCATGGTGAGCTTGTTTGCACTGGGCCCTCAATGGTAGAAGTTTTTCCTGGCAATATGCTTGCCAAACCTCCTGGACACCTGTACGTCCAGCAGCATGCTAGGCACTGTGAAGGATGGCACATCTGCTGCAGAGAGAATCTCTGCCCTCCACTCAGCCACCAGAACCAGAAAAACAAACTGAACAACTTGAACCCAAGAAGTATATCATCTCAAATAAGGGATGGGGGTCACTTGGGACACCTCCACAAAAGCATACCCCCAGAGACAAGACCAAAGCTCTCCTCTGCCACTAGAGGCCAGCCATGTATACGCTTTTGTGATTTTGTCATTTCCCCTGTGATGCAGTTTGGATGTTGTCCCCTCCCAAATCTCATGTTGAAATGTAATCCCCCATATTGGAGGTGGGGCCTGGTGGGAGGTGGTTGGATCATGGGGGTGGATTTCTCATGAATGGTTTAGCACCATCATTCTGGTGCTGTCCTGATGATAGTGAGTGAGTTTTCAAGAGATGTGGTCGTTTAAGTGTGTAGCACCTTCTGCCTCTCTCTCTTGCTCCTGCTCTGTCCATGTGACTGCCTGCTCCCCCTTCACCTTCTGCCATGATTGTAAGTTTGCTGAGGCCTCCCCAGAAGCTGAGCAGATGCTATCATGCTTACTGTATAGCCTGCAGAGCCATGATCCAATTAAATCTCTTTTCTTTCTAAATTACCTGGTCTCAGGTATTTCTTTATAGCAATGTGAGAACAGATTAATACACTCCATAAGTCCATCTTGTATGGCACCATAAAATTGATGTAGAGCTTCTTTAAGAACTTTTCCTTTACTCAATAATCTTCTAGAATTATTTCTCCAAAACTGTCCTGTTACTTCCATTTCCTCTATCTGTGCCTTTTCATGGTTTGCACAGCTGTGGTTCCAATCCCACTCTCACTACTTATGTGACTCCAGACAAGTTATTTGAACTCACAGTCTCGGGTTTCCTCATCTATAAATGGAGATCATATTCTGTAAGGTCATTTTCAGGATGAAATGAAATGATGTGACTCAGTCTCCTGGGAAACAGCAGACTGTCTCTAAATGCCATCTCTTGTTGCTTCATCCCTGCCCTCCGATGCCCACCCTCTGAGGAGTCTTGTCACTCTGCATGAAGTGTGAGGTATGGCTGAAGACCCAATGGGCCTTGATTTGAGCCTCATTTGGTCACATTTCAGTTGTGGGATCCTAGGAGAGTCCTTAAACATCTCTGGTCTTGGGGATGAATTATTGTGTGGTGCAAATGAGCTCAGAGATGCCAAACTACATTCCATTCAGGATACATTCCATTCACGATAAACCTTTCCAAATACTTGAAAGGTATATGTCAGCAATAAAAATAGCCCCTTAGATGAAAATGAGCCTATAAACAAGATGACTCTGCTTGGATATAACCAATTCCACAATTCTCAATGCACATTTTCAGAAGGATTATTTTGAAATATTAAAGAAAGTTAGTTGCAGATACTCCAAATTCTATAGGATTGGCAAGAAGGGAGAGATCACTGACTTGCCCCTCTCTCTTATCTTGTCTACAACTGAGAACGAACCTGACCTGGTTCAAATCACAACCTTTGCCACACCATCTTGGGGGAGAGCACAGAACAGGGGACACAGGTGAGGTCGAGGTGCCAAGACTTTACAGCTGAGTAATAACCAGGCTCCCTGCTCTGCTGAAGAACTCACACTATCTCAGACTTAAGACATTCCCCAGATGCCAGGTTGGGAAGTGATGCTTATAACTTCAGAAGACCTACTCTCAACTGGCATTTTTCTCCAAGGAGACAGTACAAGGCCTACCACAGGGCTGCTTTCTTTTTGGTCCTCTATCTTGAGCACAGGAGCATTTGAGCAGGGCTCTTTAAATTTGTCTGAAAGACATTCCAAAAGTTGGCCACAGCATCTTTTCCCAAGAATTGATCTATGGACTCAGCAAGGAGGATCAATAAGACCTTAAATGACCTGAAAGGACACGCCAGATCCAAAGAGGCTGCAAGACAGGTCTCCAGCAAATACATACAGGAAGGGCTGGCTTAGCATCAAGCCCCTCCGGGTGAGGGCTGCCTGTAGATCGAGGGTTGTAATTTCAATGCCAGGACCCAGAAACACTCTAATCAACCTGTCTTTGTTTGTGACTGAGGGAAGAGGACCACATGGATATTTTCATTTCTGGATATTGGATTCAAAGCCAGACAGTCCCATTTGGAAAATGAAGAGGACACTTTGCCCTCCATCTATGTTATAGTAGATGGAATCTGCATCCTCAAGGTGGCTTTCCGTTGCCTAAGCTATCATAGCAAAGAGCCAACCTCTCCACTCCTGCACAGAATAGAAATATCTTTGAGCTGAGTGCCCAGGAAAACTTGGATGACTGTATTACAGGACAGGCCACGTGGGTCTTAATATGTCTCTGGTCTCTTTCTCAGAAATCATGGTAGCCTAAGAAGGTTGGCCCACTGTTGATGGCTTGTGAAGCAGAAATGAGGTGCTTTCCCAAGAATTTGAGAACCAGGTTGCTCTCAGAAAGTTTGACTACCAAAATCTGCACACTCAATGGTTTTGACTAGAATTCAGTGGGCATAAACCAAGAGAGTGACTCAATTTGTGACTGAAAAGTTTGAGGATTACCTCAAATTCCCATTAAAGTGACTTGGCTGTAATGCCAGGAAGATAGAGAATGTCATTATGACTTAGAAAGTGTAAATCTGCCTAATGGGCTGTATAGGACGCTGTGTGGAGAAACAGGTTTGGAGAAACTAGAGCACGGAGAAAGAAGCTTGAAGCCTCAGAAGCCATAGGGCCATCTAAGCAGAGGTGAGTGGGATGGGTGGGCAGCCTCATTCTTTCAGAACACTGTATCAGAAGTATTTGTCTTGTGGACCACACAACTGATGTCCTTCATTCTACTCCAGATAACTAAGCAAACTTTTGGATGGAATTTTTCTTCTCAAGTGCATTTATTTATATAGAGAGATCTTTTGCCCTGACAGTGTGAGTATTCTGATCTGTCCATCATAATTCAGGCATACATCTCAGTCTCTCGGGGTCTAGTTAATGTGAGTCCACTTGAGGAAGGTCAAGAGCTGACCCTTGATGAATGTTATGACATTTGTGGTAAATAGGTCAGCTGGAAATACTCCTCTGCCCATCCTGGATATTGTAGTGTCAAAAGAGTATACCATGTACCTGCCCTCTGCAATGTCCACTTTTGCAGAGGACCAATTGCAGGACTCAATAATCTTAATTTTAGCCTAGTAAAGTAACTTTTCAAAAACAGAGAAAATAATATCTATGAAAACACATTTGGTTTTGGTGGCGGTTTGTCTTTATTTTTCAAGTTTCTGCAATCCTATTGTTTTTCTAAAGTAATTTCTAAAACAGATGCCCCTTTGAAAACTATTTCCAATTTTTCTTTGTGTGTGTGTGTGTGAGGGGTTTTTTTTTGTTTTGTTTTTGTTTTTGAGATGGAGTCTCACTCCGTGGCCCAGGCTGGAGTGCAGTGCAGTGATGCCATCTCGGCTCATTGCAGCCTCTGCCTCCCAGGTTCAAGTGATTCTCCTTCCTCAGCCTCTCAAGTAGCTGGGACTACAGGCATGCACCACCAATTTTTGTATTTTTGTAATTTTTGTATTTTTAGTAGAGACAGGGTTTCACCATGTTGGCCAGGCTGGTCATGAACTCCTGACCTCAGGTGATCCACCTGCCTCTGTCTCCCAAAGCGCTGGAATTACAGGCGTGAGCCACCGTGCCTGGCCTCATTTTTTTTTTCAATCATTTCACTCAGCAGCTTCACTAGGCCCAAGCCTGACATAAGAGTTTTCATATCCCATAATGCAAAAAACCCCAAGAACTCTGTGAATGAACAATATTGGCCCAGAGTCGACCCAAACAGGGAGATCTGGGCTGCATCTTCCCTCCCCTCCCCGCCCCAGAAAGTCTAAATTTAGTTTACTGGATACCCTGCAATGACATTAACATGTCATTGCAACATTAACATGTTGCAAAAACAAGAATCAAGCAAAAGAGAAAGAGGAAGCTTAATGTGGCATGAGGTATTTTAATACCATGGCAACTGTGGTGTCTTCTCTATTATTTAATTCACTTCCTTAGGTCAGGTTATTCTGCCCTCTCTCTCTTGCACTTCCTGTTGCTGTAATCAAATCAGGTCACCCTGAATCTGTAAGTCTTCTTCCTGACTGCACTCATGTCTATTTCCAGCAGAATGAATTTTCTCCATTTCTTTCTTTGCTCCCTGGACCTTTATTTGGTGCCCTTGATGTCCCTGCTCTTCCCAGTGCTCCACAAGCTGCAAACGCTTCCCTTTCATCCCCATCTCCTCCCCCACCCGTCTCCTCCTCGCTGCTCCTCTCCCAGCCCCTCCCTCCAGCTTCTGCAGTTGTCACTAACACAGTTAGCCACTTGATTAGTGACTCAGTGATTCAGAACCCAGGAACCTTGGTTCTCCTAAAACTTCCATGCTTCCCTCCCTAGAGTCAAGATAAAGGTTCTCCCCTCACCTGCCTGCCCAGATAGAGCCATTAACGTGAGAGGACTTGAGTATTCAGTTTGTTGGAGTTGCCCTGGCTTCTTCCCATTTCCTTTTTATGTGCCTTTTCCTGGGGCTTCTCAGGCTCTATTTACCTTTTCTCCAGAAAAGGTGGACAGAGAAGGTTTGAGCTTCGAATTTATGTAGCCCAACTCTTCATTTACAGATGGGAAAACGAAGCCCCCCCCCCCTTCCCCACAGAACTGAATTGCCCAGTTGCTTGGCTAGTTCTTGGTGGAACCAAAACAGACAAAGCAAAAACTCAATCAAACTGGCTAATTTGGTGGGAAAAAATCTTGTGAAGGAGTGAGCAGTGCCAAAATGAGACTTGATGATTATTTAAAAGGTCTTTCACTAATTCTATCCTTGTCATCCTGCTGGCGGTGTAAGCAAGTGATGGAAACCAGAGCCAGGCCAGCAACCATAAAGCCACCAGGGCTTCTGGAGAGGCTCTGATGCGACTTCCTACCGCTGAGGTCTCAGAGGCTCCTCCCTCCCAAATACATGGAGACCCAGAAGACTGCTTGGGCCCCTCCACTCCCTGCCAGCGGGCAGGATGAGGAGTCAGTAACAGCCAACAGTAGTGAATCCCACATAAGTTCCACATTCACTACTTGTTTCACAATTCACTTAGCATGCATAGCAGCGAATTGACAGAATTGTTTCCCCTAAATGTAGGAAGGTGCATAAAATACAAGAAGCTTGTAAAAATATATTTATTGCAAAAGTTATATCAGTCTTGTATGTAAGCACCAGCCTTCTCCAGGGAAAGACAGGGGTGGTAGAATGAATAAAATTAACTCAGTATTTTGACTGCTTGCTGCAATGGAAGAGGGAATTATGTTTCCCAAGCTGGGTATGAAGAGAAGGAATATAGCCTTGGAGGCAATGGAAACTAAGCCAGAGCAGCTTAGAAAAGTCATCCCTCCTCCTGATTCAAGACCAAAGACAGGGAAAAAAAAGTCACTCTCGGTGTGAACATGAAAGCAAGTCTCACCCAGCCTAGATGTTGGATGTCCTGTGCGGTCCCGTTCCTCCCTGGTAGAGCTTGTTCTGTCTCACTGGGATCTGCCAAGTTAGGAGCTGAGCCACACTACTTCTGCTGCTGCTGTTGCTGCTGCACATTGTTTGTGATTAAAAGTTTTATTGATTTTCTAGCCCATGACCACATTGGTGGGGACAGAGTACGACAGGGGAAACTGGTGGAAAGCCAAGTAGAAAGAGAGTTTATGAAATCAGCTCTCAATGAAGAAAACTGTGGGAAAGAATGCGATGGAAGCAGATTTGGGGCCAGTCGATGTGGGAAAGTAGAACAACTCAAAAATGCTCTTCAGATTTGAACTGAAACAAAGCACTTTGCCAAAACATAGGAGGAGAATCCAGTCTGTGAGAAAGACTCAGCACTGTTTATATAAAACAGAATATTCCTATCTGCAAAATCATTGCTGACAATGCTTAACCCACATTCTGTACCAGGCACTGTGTTGTGTTCTAGGACCATAAATAAGAATCAGTCCGTCTAGAGAAGGAGACTCGAAACATACACAACATGATTTGTAAAGATACAAGTGGATCTTAAGAGAGTCATAAAAACATTTTGCCCCAGCTTTGGGCCCAGAGCCAGCAGGAATGAATGGTGGGGGAAGAGGGATGGGACTGTGTCCCTGCTGCTGCCTGCCTCATGTGCAGATCTGGTGAAGGTTCTCTGTAGTTTGACCCCGCATCACTACTGACTTTGCTAGAAAGACCCTGCTCCCTTCCTGTCCCTGCCTCTTGCAGGTCCAGAGGACCCCTGCTTCACCGACGGCGGGGGCCGGGGTTGGGGGGTGCCGTAGGCAGGGTTTCAGGTGTTCTCAAGGTAGTAGGTAGAAAGGGAGCGCTTGACAGTTTGGGTGCTTAGTACAGGCTGGGAAAACCTCACAGCACCAAGGGGACAGTTGGACACTTGCAACATGATTCCTCCCCTCTCCTTCACTCCCACACGTACCCACCCACCATGAAACTGTGTCTTCTGTACGTCTTGAGAGATTTCTTCCAGCCTCCCAGCCCTGCCTCACTGCCTTTGAGTGAGAATAAAGTCTTTTTGCTGCTTCCTTCAGCTTTCAGCATTGTTTTTGACCCTGAAAATCAACTGGAAACTGGGGAAGACGAGTATCTGGTATGTTTTAGTGCACCAGTATAATATGCAAGGGAGGGGGTGA
Source organism: Pan paniscus (assembly GCF_029289425.2). Taxonomy (NCBI): domain Eukaryota; kingdom Metazoa; phylum Chordata; class Mammalia; order Primates; family Hominidae; genus Pan; species Pan paniscus. The sequence goes on along the minus strand of NC_073252.2, from coordinate 137,431,735 downwards.
TATGTAAAAAGGTTAAATGAGAAAAAATATCATATAATTCAAAACCAGTGAGTGACCGAGCTCAGTAAATGATGGCTTTTTAAAAATCAGATATAAAATCCTGTTTCTGTGGTTCATGTTTGAAAATGATGTAACCTAAAGTGGCTCTTCCATCTTCCACTGCACGTACACCTTCTCTGTTTAGCCTTGGACTCCCAGTATCTGCACTGGAGGACTTTAAGGAGGTCAAACCTAAGTCAAGAGACTTCAGAGAGGTCTAGACTAAGCTAGAGGGTGTCTTGCTTGAGCCAAAGAACCTCAGAGTGCTCTAGCCTAAGCCCCAAGGACCTTATGTCAATGTAGACTAAGCCTCTAATCTGGAGGAATTCAGGCTGGCTGGCTGGGCTCCCAAGACACCTCTGCAGGTGAGCAGCACCAGGACCTCCCCTTTCTAAAACAGTCAAAGGGGCTGAAATTCCTGGAAGTGTGTGGGGCTAATGTCCCTAGCATTGTTCTCTTTTTCATAGAGGAAAAGCTGACTTTAAGAAACAAGCCGGCAATACTTGACAAAAATATCTACCATTTAAGCACAGAGCCAAAAGCAAGGAGTAGTCTCCTGGGCGCTGGAAGTATTTTGAAATCCCCAAAGTCTCATTCATTGATCAGAAAACAAAATGGAATTACTTTTTTTTTGCTCCCTCCTCCCCTCCATGCAGTAGCTGTTCTTGGCAGGTGCCCAGAGCGGCACCCGGTAATTCCACGGTACATTGTGTACATTTACATCTGTTTAATCGGCTATTTACAGTCGCCCTTTACCGCCACCTGTAAGAGGCAGCGCCATAACGACACTAAGTGGCCGGGCCGGAAGCCGGGTGCCCAGTGGTTTTCTCCACTTGAGGACGCCTGAATCTGTGAAGTGGTTGGCACTTGGAGAAACAGAGAGACAGCTGGGGACATCACACGTACAGGGCGGGAGGCGCGGGAAAGAGGCGCGCCAGACGGAGGGTCCTTCCTTCCTCGTTAGCTCCACTCGGCGGCTCCTTTTCCATTACCACAGCAGCGAGGAGGAACCTGCCGAGCCTTCGGCGCGGCTTGTTTCCTGCCTGACAGAGAGCCCGCTGCCATTTGGATTTGATGAATTTCTGAATCACCCGAGGGCCTGGCGACCCGAAGGAGGGCGGGGAGTGGGGGCGCTGGGGTGGACCCGCCATCCTGCGGAATCCGGGCCAGATAACAGCCCCCGAGCTGGGGAAATCGGCTTGCGGATGTGATGCGGGACCGCGAGGACACCTGCGCTCCCTTGCGTGTCGCACTCGTGCAGCTCCCGGTGGCGAACGGGGTGATGTGGGGGCGAGGGTGAGAGGAAGTCCAGGCGCCAGAGCGTCAGAAACGCTTCCTTAGCTTCCCTGGCACTTTGGAGGTTGTCTCGAGGGAACACGGACAGTGCACGACGGACTTTCAAGTTGCTCCCGGCACAACGGGAGGTCGGGAGCTCGGAGCCCCTACGGGCGGTCCAAGTGTCCGCGAGAAGCCCGCAGCGCCCAGGACCGCGTTGAGCGCTCGGGGCGCGCCAAGCCGCACCTAAGCAAAAGCGAAACGCTGACGGGCCGGAGGCGGGTTGGCTGGGACGCGGAATACGCGCGGCCCCGGAGCGCCTTTCGTTTTAAGGAGCCTTACTTCTGGAAAGGGACAGGGAACTGTCAATCAGCGAGGGAGGGAGCGCACCGGCGCTGGGTGATGTCAGCGGATCAGCTGCTCGATAACAAAGAGAGGGTATTACAGGAGAAAGTTGCAGCAGCGGCAGCGGCCAAGGCGGCACACCGGAGCCTCCGAGGCGAGGGGCAAGTGGGCGAAGGGAGGGGGGACGACGGCTGCTGCCGCAGCAGCTGAAGGCCAAGGAATTGAAAGGGCTGTAGGGGGAGGCAGTGCGAGCCAGCCCCGACTGCTCCTCCTCTTCCTCCTCCTCCTCCAAACTCGCGAGCCCCAGAGCTCGCTCAGCCGCCGGGAGCACCCAGAGGGACGGGAGGCAGCCGCGCAGCCCCGAGCTGGGCAGGGTCCCCAGCCGCCATGGATAGCGACGACGAGATGGTGGAGGAGGCGGTGGAAGGTACAAGCATTTCTCCGGGGCCGGGGGAGGAGGCGCAGAGGGCCTGGAGCGCGGAAGGAGTGGCGGGCTGCGAACAGCGCGGCGCCGGGCCCCGCGGCCGCCACTGTCCCCTACACGGGTGGCCGGTTGCCCGGCTCGGGCGGGGGCCCGACAGCCACGGTCACGCCGCCGGGAGCGCGCACTGCGCGGCGGGGCGCAGGCCGAGAATGGGGCTCCGCCAGGCCGGGGGCGCTGGAAACGCACGGCCGCTCCATCCCGCCCGGCCACAGCCTGCATCCACCCTCGGAGTTGCGAAACCTGCCCCGCGCTCTGGCCTTTCCGCCTTTGGGCGCGGAGGGTGGGTGCACTCCGCAGGGCAGCCCCTTGAGGCCGGCGGACTCCGCGGAGCAATCCCCTAGCCCAGTTTTGGCCACCCCGATCCCCTCCCGGCCGCCAGCCCTTCCCTTCTGCTGCCTCTGCGCCCCGCGGCGGCCGCGGCCCCGTCCGGGTAGGTCCCCCGGCGCAGCGCACGGGGCCAGACCAGGCACGTGGCAGCCGCGGCCCAGGCAGCAGCTCTTCCGAAAAGATGAAATCATTGTCGGGCGACGGACAAGTCTCCCGACCCGGGACTCGAACGTGCGCCGTCCGGGAGGCGGGCAGCCCTCCCCTCAGCTGCCCCCGAGCGAACTCAGTCAGGCCTCCCCCTCCCCCTTCCTGCTTGGCTGGGATGCAGCCGCCACGCTGTGCAGGCGCGCCGCGAGTCCGCACCGAAATTGCTGGGTGACACTTAACTTTCTGAATTCCATGCCGTTGGCTGTGGGTGATATCACCGCCTCGGTGTCGTGTTTCTCCGCCCCTTCTCTTCTACCGCCCCTCCCCCGACTTTTCTCGCCACTTTGTTTTGCTGAGTTTCTCCACCTTTTTTTTTTTTTTTTTTTTTTTGCTAGTTCTGAAAAAACGATGTGGGGACGTTATACAATCTCGTTGTTTGTATCATAGGATGTTATGATTTTGTAACAGCGAATACTGGAAAATACTCTTTAGCGTATTTATTTGGTTCCACTACATACAGTACGTCGTGATGTTTTTCAGTGTGGTGTGGTATGATACCAGAATGTTTTAAACTAAGCATGTGAGTAAATAATTTTTAGCTGTTGGTTGAATCTGGTTTCTGTCTGATTTGTATAAACACAAGTTCTGACGAAGGATAAAGAAAAAAAGTGGCGACACTACAAATGCATAAGGATACATGGTTATTGTTACACTAGGGAAAAATCAGTTTTAATGTTTTCATAAACATAACTCCCTTTGCAGTGCTTCTGAGATCTTAAGGGGAGATTAAGCAGACTGATATTTCTGAACTCTTGAAAAGTATCCAATGTAATGCCAATATTAAAACTTATTTCTTCATCTAACTTCGAAGCCAATTAAAGACTGTGGTTTTTGTTAAGAAAATTTTCACCATGTTGTGAACTCACAGAGCTATTTATCTCTCTAATAAATAAAGCCAATGTTGGGGCTTACTGGAGTGAGGCCCAGATACATTGATTGAGTTGATCCACAGGGAGCCTTCTGAGAAGTTAAAAGTTGTTGACTTCTTGTGCCTCCATGTTGTGAAAGATAAAGGAAAAATGATCTCAGATTGTTAGGGCTTGCTCTCTTTCTTCAACGTTTACTTTTACTTGTAAAAATTAAATACAAACCCTTAATTGCTGGTACTGTTCTCCATGTTAAACCACATCCATTCCCCTTTGAAGCTGTTCACAAACATATGTCCAGTTGTCCATAGTCCTCAGGCTCCTTTGCAGACTGTGACCAAGAGCTTTAGAAATGGCAGTATTGTTTTTTGAGAACATCCACTGGATTCGAAAACAGGGAAGTTCATATAAACAGGGATGGTTTTGTTTTATAGGGTAATTATGTACATTATTGTCCAAAATCAGAACCCCCTTGAGAATGAGAGGGCACACTATTAATAATGATGCTGGGGCAGGTAGCTTAAGCCTTGAATGTCTGGGGCAATCTGGGACACATGGTCACTCAGTTGTAGCTAACTAAACAATTAGAGCAGCACAGAATCTTTAAAAGCCCCTAGAAGCATCTCAGGCTCTAACTTGCACAGTGCCAGGAGTGTGTGTGTGCACATGCAGTAAACTGTACCTGTGCGTGCACTCTTGTCCAGCCATTCTTGGCCTTTTTAGTGCTGTTTGCAATAGTCTTTACATAACATCTAACACTTACATAGGGGACTGGTATAAACTGCTTCTGTTCTTTCCCAAACAGAAGCTAGTCTGAATATCTTAGTGTTTAAGTACCAACTAATCTACCTCTTTCCATAAACAGAGCCTCTGTTCTCAGTAGTTTCATTGTCATAGCTATTATTATCATTGCTATAATTGTTTAGTTCTTATTAAGTGCAGGCTCTGTGCTAAGTGTTTCACAGACATTATCCATTCAGTCTTATTCAGTCTTATGAGGTGGGTACTAATATTATCCTAATTTTACAGAGGCGGGAACTGAGGCATACAGAAGTTAAGGACTAATCCAAGAACACTCAGTGAGGTGGAGAGACTGGCTTGGACTTCCAAAACAGCCCTCCACCAGACCAAACTGTCTTCCTACATTTTTTATTTTTAATGAGTTAGTCAAATTTATGAAACACTTGATAACTGAGTTTGGAAGCAACAGTTAAATATTATGTCAGTGCCATTTTTTATCAGTGTAACTCTGTAGAGGTTGGTTCTGATAGAGTTCAGTGACTTTCAGAAAAATGTATTTGGGGAGAAAGAACCTGTGTCCTCTGCAATAGCTATCTTTTTTCTTCTTCATTAGAGATTTACTCTGGGGAAGAAATTAGTCTCTTCAGGATTGAGTTTAAATGTCTTATATATCATGTGCATTTGGTTCTCTGTCAGGGTATGATTGTAACTCTGGGAAAGTTCTGAACTCAGAGTGGACAATTCCCTGAGGTGAGGGGAGTGGCGGAGGCTGTGTCGAGAGAGTGTTCTGTGTACTGTGTTGGCTGTGCTCTTGTGGGAAGAAGGCAGCAAGCCCTGGGCCTCAGAGGACCTCAGAGCTCCACCTGAGCTCTGGTGTGGCTTTTGGAAAACACTTTGAGACACACTGGTTCAGTGAAGAGTGATGTTTAGTTTTCCAGTGTTATTCCCCTGGGCATCTGGAAACAGAAATTTATCACAGCATCTATTTCTTTGTCTACCCATAGATACAAAGATGAATATGATGTGGTCTCTAATATGATTTCAAATAAATATATCTATACAGATGAATTGTGATGGTTGAGAGGAAGTAAAAATTAGTTCCAGCTTAGGGAAGTCAAAGGGGAAAGATTTTCCAGAAGAGGTGCCATAGAGCTGAGTCAGGTTGAGAGGGGAACTTTGTGAGTGAAGACACGGAGGCATGGAATTCTGCGGGTGCACCCAGAGAACAGTCATTTGATTTTGCTGCAACATGGAGCTTACAAGGAGAAAAGTGGAGGGGAAGACAGGGAAAGGAGGCTGGGTAGCAGGCTGAGAGCATGGACTGTGTGCTGGAAGCCATGGAAGCCGTGGGGGCTCTTTAGAAAAGGGAATGACAGGATCAAGGCTCCACTCCCGGAAGATGAACAGGCAGTGGCCAGCAGGACAGTCAGAGGGGCTGACACAGCAGATGAGGTACCTTGAAGTCTCTTTGCAGTGGTCCAGATGCACAGTTATGATGGCAGGAAAAACAGAAGGGCCTGGAAATGTGTAGGAGACATGGAGGAAGAATGATCAAAAAGGGGAAATATCAGAACAAGGGGCCAGAATGAAAATAAGCAGCTCAGTGTTCCACTGCCACAACCCCTTCAAAATATTAAGAATATTTTTTATTAACACTCCCCCTAATATCAGATTCTACTTGTCTCTGCTAAGAGTGCTCATGCCCTGTATCTAGGGAAAATGCATATGAAGTGTATTTGTAGCACCCTTTCTCTGTGGGCCACACATTAAAATTATGACCCTCACAATTAATAGATGAACCCTTGCCAACAATTACCCTTAAAAAAAAATTATCCAGGTAACAAACTTTCATATGTACCCCCGGATCTAAAATAAAAGTTGAAATAATTTTTTAAAAACCTAAAAAATTAAAAAATTTTAAAAAGATCAAAACATCAAGTTATGTTTTTAAGAGTTGGTGATTGAATGCATCACCAGGAGGGCATGTTCTTTGCATTAAACAGAATAAGCTTGCCTTTTATTATTGTTGTTTTTTTGTTTTTCAATTTATTTATTTATTTAAAGAGATGGGGTCTCACTGTATTGCCCAGACTGGTCTCCTGGGCTCAAGAGATCCACCTTGGCTTCCCAAAGTGCTGGGATTACAGGCGTGAGCCACCGCGCCCGGCCTATTAACTGTTGTTTTTTAAAGCAATGTTCTAGTGTACAAAACCAACAGTGTGTGTGTAGGGTCTCTGGTTCTAAGGGAAATACTCACACGCCACTCTCAGATCTCTTGTGAGTAAGCCTGAGACATTAAGCAGCTGGGTGTCTGATCCAGAGGGAATTTACTTTGCTGAGATTGAGATGTACATTGCTGCTTAGAATATAGGCCTGGCTCTTATCAGATTCAGGAAGAAGCTCCCTCAGAAGTAACTAGAGGGGAAAATTGTAACTTTCTATCTGTTCAATAGATAATGACCATAGAATAAAGTGAAAAAGTAGACTTGTGAACTGATAACTTTTTTCCTTTCTCTAACTTCTGTAAATATTTAAAATCATGCTACAGACAGATACACAGAACATTAGCTCCGGCAACCTTAAAAACACAGAGCAGTCATTCAAGTTAATTTTCCCTGTTGCTTGGGCCTGGTATTCACCCTCTGTTCAGTGGGAACTCGCCTGGAAGGCTGTTGGCTGACTTGGCGCATTTTACAAATTGACCTCATGCAGAGCAAGGAGGACTAGTGTTTCCCTTCAAGTTAGATAACACTTGGAAGAGATAGGACTTTGCAACCGGGATATGCTGTTGGAAACCTGGTGGTTCTGTGTGAATGATCTTAACCACAAAGCCTTCTTCCACTTCCCTGCCAGGGACCTGGGGGTTCCTACCTTTTTAGAGGTACCTTCTTACCATCACCAAGGAAGAGTGTGTTCAACTAGTTTGCCAGTGTCTAGAATGGGAATTAAAGGATTTGGAGAAGGGGCTTTCAGTATTCATCAGCACACTCAGTGTGGCAATGTCTCTTGGGCAAGTCTCATAAAGCATTGGTGTCTTCATCTGTAAGATGAGAATATGGGAGACTGTTTTGAGGCTTACATTTGATAACAGGAAAGCATATAACCCAATGCCGATCATAGTAGATTCATACACTTTTTTTCTCCTCTGTTTATCAGTACCCCTGTGCATTAAATTGACTTACTGACATGACAAAATATTACATGATCTTATTGTCCAAATATTACTGATCTTATTGGCATTTGAAAAAGTTATGTCAGATTCTGTTCTAGCACTAATGTTGAAAGAAGATGTAAGAGCACTGCAACCTAGTCTCTTCTCTTTCTCATGGAAAGTCTCTGTTATTGTTTTGGTTGTGGCTGCTGTTTTAGACATAAAGTTCTACTGCTAGGAAAACTACTCCGGGATATTAAATATTCAGAGTGGAAGTCTCGAATGATCACAACCCTTAATCTCTAGTTCCTTTAATTGATCACACCCTAAGGATGTAAAGAAAACAAAACAAGCCAGGAAGGGGCTCCTGCTGTCATCTAATAGATTTCAGAATTCTCTCACAACCAGCAATCTAAAAGCCTTCAGAATGATAGGGAGTGGTCACATGTCCAAGCACCTCCTTAATGTGCAAGGTCACCAGAGTAATGGCCATCATTTGGTAGCTCTCCCCTGTCCTTGTCTCTCTCAAGAGTTTAAGATGATGATAGGGCTCCTCTTCATTTGCCTGTTGAAAGGCATTGAGGCCAGGTGTGGTGGTTCTTGCCTGTAATCCCAGCACCCAAAGTGGGTGGACCACTTGAGCTCAGGAGTTTGAGACCAGCCTGGGCAACACAGTGAGACCCTACCTCTATAAAAAAAAATTTTTAATTAGCCGTTTTGGAGGCTGAGGTGGGTAGATTGCCTGAGGTCAGAAGTTCGAGACCAGCCTGGCCAATATAGTGAAACCTCATCTCTACTAAAAATACAAAAAAATAAGCTGGGCTTGGTGGCAGGTGCCTGTAATCCCAGCTACTAGGGAGGCTGAGGCAGGACAATTGCTTGCACCCGGGAGGCGGAGGTTGCAGTGAGCCAAGATCGCACCATTGCACTCCAGTCTGGACAAAAAGGGTAAAACTGTCTCAAAAAAAAACTTTTTTTTAAATTAGCCAGTTGTGGTGATGTCTACCTGTAGTCCCAGCTACATTGGAGGCTGAGGCAGAAGGATCACTTGAGCCTATAAGTTGAGGTTACAGTGAACTATGGTCTCATCACTGCACTCCAGCCTGAGTAACAGGGTGAGACCCTGTCTCTAAAAAATAAAGGAAGGAGGAAGAGAAAGAGGGAAGGAGGGAGTGAGGTAAGAAAGGAAGAAAAGGAGAGAAGGAGGGAGGGAGGCAAAGAGGGAGGGAGGAAGGAAGGAAGGAAGGAAGGAATAATTCTTCATGGAGCGGAGTTGACATTTTTGTTGTCATCTCAACTGGGATCAGTACTATCCTCCAAGGGCTTGCAGTATGTTATATGACACTTTCAACTTTCCCTAATATCTAAATTCCATTGCTGAGGGTGCACCTTCAGTGTTTTATTCAGAAATAGGACAGGGCTGAAGGAAGGTGGAAATTAATTTATATTGGACATTTTTTTCTTAGTGTTCAGATTTATTGTAATTCTCTCAATCTAAAGTGGAATAACAAATTTTATCAAACATAAGCTTTTAAAACTCTGAAATATGTGAACTGTTTTCTATGGTGAAAGCATTTTCAACAAGTTAATAAATGCTCTAGTATGAGGCTAAACTGATTATTTGGATATTAATACCTAAATCAAAAGTAGGACACTGAATTTATATGCCTAAATTTAACTTGATCGCAACAACATTTCACTAAAAAAAGCTCTTAGCAATACACTGAGTGGCTTTTTTTAATGAAAAGAAAAAAGCAAATTCAATTTATTTCAATGAGAGAAATGGCATCAGATATTTAGAAAATAATTGTCCAAGTGATTTCATATGACTCAAATGTCATTGAATTTATGTCATGTACAATTAGTTTTTGAGTGAGAAGAAAGCAATTATGGCCTAGTTCCCTTCTGACCATTAATTTCCTGGGCCTTTCCTCTTTTGTGTTAAGAGGAAGGGATCCATATTGATTATGATTTATTTAAGTAGATGTGTCTTATTGTAAGATGTTCTAGGTAACCCATTGTATACAGAGTCAGATGTAGCAATAAAACACTGTAGTTGTTTGCAGCTATTTTATGTTTATGTAATTAATGATACAAATAAAGAGCATATTTATTCTTTTTATTGTTGTTGTTGAGATGGAGTTTCATTCTTGTTGCCCACGCTGGAGTGCAGTGGCACAATCTTGGCTCACTGCAACCTCTGCTTCCTGGGTTCAAGCGATTCTCCTGCCTCAGCCTCCTGAGTAGCTGGGATTACAGACGTCCGCCACCATGCCTGGCTAATTTTTTGTATTTTTAGTAAAGACGGGGTTTCACTGTGTTGGCCAGGCTGGTCTCAAACTCTGGACCTAAGGTGATCCACCCACCTCAGCCTCCCAAAGTGCTGGGATTATAGGCGTGAGCCACCATGCCCGGCCGCATATTTATTCTTTATAAGAGTGTGTACTTACCGTCTTTTCCAAGGGCTAATATTCTTTTATCATGTTAGAATAAATTATTTGAGGAGACTAAAGCTTTCATTGTGGTAGTATGGTTTGTGTTTCCTTTTATGTCTGTGAGCCATCTGGAAGCTACATTTCAATGTTTAATGTCCCTGCATTAGACACAGTGTTTAATGTTTTCATACCTTTTCTCTCCATGACCCAGGTTGTTACCCCAAGAAAAAGCCAGTAGAATAACTACTGCCTTCATTTTCACCCACCTCTGCAAAATCAGCTCACCAGAATGATTGGGAAGACACCAATAAGGTGATTCCTGGGTTTTGTAAAACATGTAGATAGTAATAAAAAGCATAAACATTGACTGTAAATGTCAGTATTAAACTATACCAATCTTTGACCTAGGAATAACCAGTGACTTAAAAGTCCATGTAATAACTTCTGCTGATGTTCACAATCATTGCTTAAATGACCATGTGCATACTCTGGCTCCATTTACAACAAAAGCCCTCTGAGACACAGTGGTGGACGGTATAGGATAAGGTTATTACTAAACATTCAAAGCTGAAAGATTTTGTAAAGTAAACCAGTAGGTTTAAGGTTAAGCTTAAGTTTAAGGTGAGAAGGACTCTGGGTTTCTGTGTTTGTACAATGAGCTATATAAATCTTAGGGCAGTTTTAAAGATATGACACTGTTCCTTGTGTGAATATAACAATAACAGTGAGATTTTCAGACTGGCTAGCAGTCCTCCACATCATGTTATAGAATGATGTATAAAATCATATTGCATACTTAATGTTCTAGAATTAGATAATTTATTCCAAAGACTGTGTATGTGGCAATTGACTATAAAACAGTGGAATCTCAACCACACTTCAGTTAAGCATGAGAGATTGGAGGCATCAATTCCAAATATGAGGACTCTCGGGAGAGTACTTGGTAAATTGTGACATGCCCTGCAGATAATATTACTGATAATGACTCTCAGTTCCAGGTAAAAAGCAAGCTTATTTAAAGTTCATATTCTGGAATGTGTCTAAGTCTGTTCTGGACCTATCAGTTCACAAAGTGTACATAACAATCAATTTGGTACTGCTGGTGCCGATGAGGTGAGAAACCTTTGCACGCTGACTACCCTTTCTTTCCAGGGAGGGGACCCTTTGGCAGCTGGAGGGGAGTTGGGTGGGGGACTTGTCTGGCAGCATCTGAATGCTTAGACGTCAGATGGGAGGAGCACTGAAGATGTTAAGGTTTGTCTTGTGGTTCCCTTTCTCCAGGGCACCTGGACGATGACGGATTACCGCACGGGTTCTGCACAGTCACCTACTCCTCCACAGACAGATTTGAGGGGAACTTTGTTCACGGAGAAAAGAACGGACGGGGGAAGTTCTTCTTCTTTGATGGCAGGTAGCACTCACAGTTTTATTTTGTTCTTTGGGGGTACCGAATTATTTTATGTTAAGGACTAATACAAACGAAAGAATTCAAGTGGAAGTTTTTCTGCAATTTATTCAATGGGTAAAATTAACCCCTACCTGTAGGCACTGCTTTGGTGACTGGGGAAGTCACCCTGTGGTTATGGGGAAGCCAGCCTAAGGCTTAGCTCTTGTCATCACTGTCTCCCAGAGTGTGCTTGGCCAAAAGATACCAGATTTGGGGGCCCCCATCTTGCATAAGTTGGTTACATGGTCACCCAATTCTTTGATGGATTTCACTTGATCATTCCGGTAGCGCATCTCCCTGAAGTCACACAAGTGGGGATCGTTTTTGTCTGTGGCCAGTTTGCACAGTTCCAGTAAAGTCAGATTCACACTTTTTTCCAAGGGTCACACACACTCTATTGCGTTCAGCACACTCTCCCAGATGTCACGGTCTGGCATCTTAGTACCCCGAAGCAAGATTCTGCCACCTTGTTGGTTCTTCTGCTTCATCGGTTTCTCAGCTTGTTGCCTCTCCTCATGAGATTGATGAAAAAATGCTTGGCAAAGTTCTTCAAAGCCACATCATTGCAGTCCCAGTAATAAGACATAAACAGGTACACACAAGAGGGCAACTCTCTAGACTTCAATTTTTTAAATGCCTGTCTTTGGGATAGTTGGTCTTTTTGTGTGATAATTTAATACTAATGTCAGAACTATGATTTTCCACAGTGTACCTCTAGTTACAGTATTTTTCACAACAGGATTTCTTTTATTTTACTCTCATCCCCTGTCTGAGGACACTGAGAGGGAGAGGCTCCTTACTCGCTTGTGATAGATAGGAATGACTATAGGGCGTTTTTCTTTCAAGAAGAGATGGGGTTGCCCAGGCCCAGCTTCCCAACAATGACTTTTAGGCCCTGTCAGCTTCAGGAGCAAAGAGTGACCATGTGAATTTCTCAAGCATTTAGTGGAATTCAGAGCCGCAAAAGGGCTAGCTATTTTCAGACCCGTTGGTTGGGTAAAATGGAAACTGACTTCACCAAAGCAGGTTATAGGATTCTGTAGGATACCGCACCACTTACTAAACTCCTGACATTGGTAATAGGCCAGAGCTTCCTTTGGGAAAGAAAATGTCTAAGCTGACAACTGAAGGGTGATGTCAGGGACTGGTATGTGACCCAGAATCCCTTTTCTGCAGGCAAAGTGCCTTGTTTTAAAGGGGGTAACATTTCTCAGGCTCTCAATGATCTGATGCAATGAGGGGTGAGAACAGCAATAAAAACCCTCTAAATAACTTTTGTAAAATTTCATTTTAATTATAATTCCAACCTTCATTTTCCCGTTGCCCCCAACCCCACCTTTTTGTAAAGCAGAGTTTTGCTTACAAACTGTAAATTTTAAATTGTCAGATATTTTACTTCCTTTCTTTTGGGTGGATACTTGAGTGCCATAGAGGCCCATTTCAGTATGTTGGTATTGGCCTGGGCATGTTGGCTCACATCTGTAATCCCAGCACTTTGGGAGGCTGAGGTAGGAGGATTGTTTGAGCCCGGGAATTTGAGAACTGACCAGGGCAACATAGTGAGACCCTGTCTCTGCCACCAGGTGTAGAGACCTTGGGAACTGTGGTCCCAGCTGCTGGGGAGCTGAGGCAGGAAGATTGCTTGAGCACTCCAGCCTGGGTGACAGAGCAAGACCCTGTTTCAAAAAAAAAAGTTGGTATCACTGCTTTTCTTTCCTATGACTCCTTTAACCTATCCAGAGGGAAACTTTTCCTGCCCCATTTCCACTGCAATTTTTTTATAGCTCTTTTTTCTGAAAAGTGTCACTTTTAACCTCATTCTGCAAATTTTTTTATTCATTCAACAAGTACATATTTATGTAAATGTCTCCTTCATCTCCAAGGACAGAGGTTTCCTTGAGGGCAGAATCTGTGTCTATTACATCTTTTATGCTTCATAGCACTTTCTCTTAATTTGATACTAAAAAGAAGTCCTTGCTAAGTGAGAGTGGGAGCTGAAAGAGAGGGTAGAATTCACCCAGAACACCCCCCCGCCGCCTCCCCCTCCACACACAAACACACACACACACACACACTTTAAATCTGGTAGTTTGATGATGATAGCCAGTAACTGATTGACTCTTTGGGAAAACAGTCCAGCAGATTTGTTTGAATTTGGTGTTGGTTACCTGCTTGCTTTATGGGGCTGATACACAGAGTACTGATGGGCTAGACTAAAATTCTGAACCAGTGTGCCAAGAATGAGCTACTTGTTAGCTTCAAGATGCTGATCCCCTCAGCCCTAGGGTAAGATAGCAAAGTGGGGCCTGAGACTTCCTGGGCACCTGTCTTCTCATATCCAGCTAGTAACTTCTAGCCCCAAACATCTTCATCCGCTTACCCCAGTGTGTCAGACAAATGCATTAATTTGCAGGTGTGTCATGATATGAACAAGCTGAAGCACCGGGCCAAGTGGCAGCACTAGCCCAGTAACTATCTATAGGCTAGAAATACATTCATTGATTTTTTTTTTCCTTTTGAGGCACGAATTCACCATTCTTTTTATTTTATTTTATTTTATTTTATTTTATTTTATTTTATTTTATTTTAGATGGGTTCTCACTCCGTTGCCCAGGCTGGAGTGCAGTGCCATGATCACAGCTCACTGCAGCTTCAACCTCCCTGGACTCGGGTGATCCTCCCACCTCAGCTTCCTGAGTAGCTGTGACTACAGGTGCATGCCACCACACCAGGCTAATTTGTTTTGTATTTTTTATAGAGATGGAGTTTTGCCATGTTGCCCAGGCTGGTCTCAAACTCCTGAGCTCAAGTGATCCACCTGCCTCAGCCTCTCAAGTGCTGGGGTTACAGGCGTGAGCCATTGTGCCCAGCCTAACCAATTCACTAATTTTTGTTTGTTTGTTTGTTTGTTTGTTTGTTTGAGATGGAGTCTTGCACTGTCTCCCAGGCTGGAGTGCAGTGGCGCGATCTCGGCTCACTGCAAGCTCCGCCTCCTGGGTTCACACCATTCTCCTGCCTCAGCCTCCTGAGTAGCTGGGACTACAGGCGCCCACCACCACGCCCGGCTAATTTTTTTTTTTTTTTTTTGCATTTTTTTAGTAGAGACGGGGTTTCACCTTGTTAGCCAGGATGGTCTTGATCTCCTGACCTCGTGATCCGCCCGCCTTGGCCTTCCAAAGTGCTGGGATTACGGGTGTGAGCCACTACGCCCACCCAATTCACTAATTTTTATATCTACCACTCAAACACCAGTGGAGATGTTGATTAAATAGAATCAAGGAAAAATAGTGTTAGCGAGGACCTCAAGAGATTATCCTGGTTATCTTCAGATAGATGGGAGTTAATACCTTAAGGGGAAGATGTCAGTATCATTGGTTTTATTACACATGATGGAACAGTGTGGTGACAGGATCTCAAAAGGTCGTCCTCATCTTCTTAAACCCAAATACTGATCATGTTACGAGACATCTGCTAAAAGGATTTGCTGTAAAAATTAGTAAGAGAGTCTTACAACTGAATAAAAGGTCGAGAATCTAGCAGGGTTTTCTAAGGCAGATGTGGGATTTGATTATGGATAAGTCAGTTGTTTCTACATGAAGCAGTTTTTATTTATATTTGTCTATTACTTTTTCTCCCTGTTCCCATCCCCGGCTTTTAGAGCTTGATGTGTTGGGTAAAATTAAGTGGGAATGCTTTGCCTTTATTGTCAGTCATCAACCTTTGGTCTGGAAAAATTCCTTAAGAAAGGCTGGCATTAGGTTTTGAATAACAAGCGAGGAGACAAAAACTTTGTATTGAAGAAAGTTGTTGAAACCTGTTATGCTGATTTGTGTCCCCATCAAAGAGTTTGTCTGAAATTGTGGGAACCCATGTTCCGACAAGGAAAGAGACAAGGAAAATCACAGTGTAGTAACGGAAGACTTGGCCTAAATATTCTAATTTTATATGAAAACTGAACCCCAGAATATGATTTATGAGAAGTATCCAAACAAATATAAACATATCAAGAAAATTATAGAATCAGTGTTTCCCTTGACATCGAATGAGATAAATCTGAATAAGAATTTCAAATATCCAGATAACTAGGAAAAATAGCCCTGTGAAATTTTAAAACCAAATTTGTAAATAGAAGCAGAATATTTTATTTTATTTTTAAATTGCAAACATAACAAATGCTTAGTGGAATAAAACAAAACTTCAAGAAATTCAGAAATGTGAAAGTGCTCCCCCCCGCTTTTTTTTAACCCCAACCCATGCCATAGAAGTAATTACTATTGGCAGAGAATTTGCACATCTTAACTAAACATATTCAAGGTAAAATATAGAAATAGCCATTTTTAAAGTTTTATTGTAATTGACACATAATTCTCCATTTTTCTGGGGTAAAGTGTGATTTTGATACATAAACACATTGTGTAATGATCAATCAGGGTAATTAGCATATCCATCACCTCAAAGATTCATCATTTCTTTCTGGTGAGAACATTCAAAATCCCTTCTTCTAGCTATTTTGAAGTATACAATGTATTACTGTTGACCGTAGTCACCCTGTTATGTAATAGAACACCAGAACTTATTCTTGCTATCTAACTGTAACTTTGTACCTGTTGACCAACCTCTCCCCATCCTTCCCTCCTGTCTTCTACTCCCCAGCCTCTGTTAACCACTGTTCTGTTCTCTACTTCTGTAAGATCAGCTTTTTCAGATTCCCCACATACAAATGAGATCATGCAGTATTTGTCCTTTTGTGCTTGGCTTATTTCACTTTACATGATGTCCTCTAGGATCATTCATATTGTCACAAATGACAGGATTTCGTTTTGTTTTTATGCTGAATAGTATACCATTGTGTACGTATATACCACATTTTCTTTATCCATTCATCTGTTAATGGAAACTTGGGTTGATTTCATATCTTGGCTGTTGTGAATAGTGCAATAAACATGGGAGTGCAGATACCTCTTCAACATATGGAAGAAATAGCTATCTATTTCTAAATCAGTTTAAATAGCAAAAATGTACATTGTTTACCTGTTCACAACTGTCTCAGATTCAGAATGTTTGCTAGTTTTGAGATCATAATACTTAGTCTTTTCTTCATTATATGACAAAATGTGGAAGAGAAAAGCTAAGTTACTACAACCAGCTTATTAAGTCAGAAACCTAAAATCAGAATACTCATGCTTTACCAGATGGTTTGCCCTACAAATAAGGAATGAAAGAGAACATAACCTTATTTTAAAAATTGTTTTTAAAGCAGCTATTGTGTCCATTCCCGCCTCCTCTATTAAAAGGGAAGAAGAAATTATCCTGAGATTCAGTAACTGGGACTTCTTTACATCCACTCGGTCCCGAGATAAAGGAATTTATGCAGCGTGGTGACAGGAATCTTGAGGCTTTGTTGGTGTGGATCTGGAGTCTGTCTGGCACCAGTGGATTTGCTGGAGTACCATGGGGTGTGATGAAAACGTGTAGTGTTCAAAATACTTTGATACACACATCTCTAATTTTTATACTAATCCTCGATTCTGGATGTTTATTTTCATGTATCTTTCTTTAATTGTTCTATTTTGACCATGATTTATGAACCTAAAGGCAAGACTTTTCACAATCCTAGAATGGTGAACAAGAAGGAGATGTTTCTTCAGATTGGCTTTGCGGGGGCTATGGAATATTAGGGTCATGTGGTTTTTAGCCTAATTATGAGGTGGAGATGAGGTCATTCATTCAGCTTTATTTGTTTATATTGTTGATGCCTCTCTTTCACATGCCAATTTGATTTTAAAGGATTTACTACTCCACGGCTTCTTTCTCCTGTGCCCAAGTCCTTTTCTGATGTTGCTTGGCTACATTTGCCAAAAGGGCTCCGTGTAATTTATCACTGGCCAAATAACCTAAGCAAGGTCACCCGTCTGATGAGCCACTGAGAAAGGATGGCATTCTCCAGGTGTCAAGTCTATGCAGGATTTCTTGTGTTTAGTTTTCAGAAAGTGCTTGATCACAATTCAGAGAAATTGGAGTTGGATCGGACTTCTGAAGTCATGCATTCCAACCTCCCACATGCGGCAAAAGTTTCTTTTGTGTTCCTGACAGTCCTCTAGCTTTTGTTGGAACCAGACCCAGCAAATATATTCATCTGTATTCAACAAACAGTTCTGATTGAGGCCAAAAATTTTTGTGACATGCAAGAAGAGAGTGCAAATGAAATGGGTAACATTGAATAACTACCATTTCTTCAACACTGGACACGTGGTCTTCATAACAGTCTGGGAGGTGGGTTTTATAATCCCATTTGACATACGAAGAAACTAAGGCACAGAGTGGCTAAATAACTTGCCCCAGGTGACCTAGTTAAAAATGATTGGAGCTGAGACTTACACCAAAGCGAATTCAATTCTAGAACCAACCCTCTTTTTCACTACATCTGCTACCATCTTCCAACTTGAAACAGGGAAATAGCTGTGGGCCTGACTGCCTTTATTCCATTCTTTAATTTTCCTTGAAGTTACTCATCAGCCATAGTTGTGAAATGTTAAAAGGAGTTCTGGAGTGAATTCAGTTATGTTCTTGTAGGGGCCTTAACAACTTGGGAAGAGCTTGGAAGATTGACAGAAGGTTTTCCTGAGGAATCAATTCAGAAGAATTCTGTTCTAGCTATTTGGCCTCCCTGAACTTCCATTTACTTAACTTGTAAAATGGAGATAATTATACCTGCTTTTCAGGATTGCTGTGATTGAATGAGAAAACCTGTAAAGACCCTTAAAGTGTAGGACACTCAGAAGGTGCTTAGGGGAAAAGATGGATTATTTTATCATTGTTGTTGTTACTATTATTATTAATTAATAATTATTAGGAGAGTGTCTTAGTTTGGGCTGCTATAACAAATTCCATAGACTGGGTGGCTTAGACAACAGAAATTTATTTCTCACAGTTCTGGAGGGTGTGAAGTCCAAGATCAGGGCACTGGTACACTTTGTGTCTGTCGAGGGCCCACTTCCTGGTTTGTAGATGTCCATCTTCTCCTGATATCCTCACATGGTGGAAAGTAAAGGGAGAGAAAACAAGCTTTCTAATGTCTTTTTATAAGGGCATTAATCCCATTCAAGAGGGCTCTGCCCTTGGGACCAAATTACCTCCCAAAGGCCCCACCTCTTAATACCATCATATTGGGTGTTAGGAGTTCAACACAGGAATTTGGGGAGACACAAACATTTAGTCCATAGCAGAAAGTTTTCTTGAGGTTTGTTTTTAGAAAGCAAAACTAAATTTCATTATTCACTCTTCAAATATTTTACTGTTACTTTGAGGCTTTGTAATAATTAGATCTATAGTAGACTCATAGATCTTTTCTTAAAGGATAGAAAAAGAAAACCTTCAAAGATACACAGTACATTATATTATATGGAAGCATTAGAGTTCTCCATCAAACTTGCTCCAACACCTTGGGAGAAGTTGAAGTTTCTGGCTGGAAATAGTTCTAGCAGATGGGTTGGATCTCCTTGTTGCTGCTCTTTGCTTAGTTTGCAGTGTTTCAAAAGATAATATATATTGTCATATAAAATAATTCCTAAAATAATGTATATACTAAGGGTCACAATTCAATTTGGTTAGAGATGGGAGTTTAAGGAGTGATTATTCATTTTTTAAATTTCCTCTCAGTTATTGTATTGCTATGGCTGACAAAAGGAAGGGAACACAGTGGAAGGAAGGGAACAGAATTTAGGCCCCAGGAGGCGGAAGGTCCAAAACCTAGACCCCATAACCATGAAGAAAAGCCAAAACTGTTAAGTCTCTAAGAACAGTTTTCTATATTCAAATACTAACAGGAATTTTTAATGAAAATACAGCAATATCTGAATAAAATGCAGGTATGTAAGTCTAGGAAAACAACTATAAAATTTCTCCATTTCTTTGTAAGTTAGATTTCTTAACTGATTTCTCGAAATTTAACTGTTAAGTACAAGAGGTTGGATAAAACAGGCAAAATTGATCTATGTGCAGAAAAAGAAATTTAATTAAAATTTATGTTTTAATTTCCTCAACATTTTCCAGTTGTTTGATTCAGATGATGGTACCAGAAAAATCAAACAATTGCAAGACCATTTTTGTAATTTCTTAACATACTAAAGAATTTGCCAAGATGTTGAAAGGAACTTTAAGAAAATACAAGTTAAGCATGTTAAGAATATTATGTATAGTAAGATCCCATTTTTATTAAAATAACAAAAACAGAAGGTAGGAAAATGCATGGTATAGAAATGAAAAGAGTGGCCAGGAGCGGTGGCTCACACCTGTAATCCTAGCACAGGCTGAGGCGGGTGGATCACTTGAGGTCAGGAGTTCGAGACCAGCTTAGCCAACATGGTGAAACGCCATCTCTACTAAAAATACAAACATTAACCAGGCTTGGTGGAACACACCTGTAATCCCAGCTACTCAGGAGGCTGAGGCAGGAGAATCGCTTGAACCCAGGAGGTGGAGGTTGCAGCGAGCCAAGATTGCACCACTGTATTCCAGCCTAGGCGACAGCAAGACTTCATCTTAAAAAAAAGAAATGAAAAAGTCTTAAATACTGTATGTGAAATTGGGGAAGAGGACTGAGAATTTCTACTTTCTGCATCTTAGTATTGCTTGAATTGCTTTTTATGTGTTTGTTTTACAATGAACACATATTGCTTTTTTTTAGAGGCATTTATTTTCTTCCAGTCAATTGGATCACTCATAAATTACTGCAGATAGGAATTTTTCTTGCTTGTTCTTTAAAAATAGATTTAATGCAGTTTTATAAATTTCTTTATTTCAGTGTTTCATAACTGTTTCTTTGATGATGCTTTTTTGATGATGATGCTTTTTAAACCCAGTTTTTTAGTAGAAAGCTTGCCATCATACACATGAATATGCATGTTTAATAATAATAGCTGTTCTTTATTTAAGCAATCACTATGTGCCAGGCCATATTCTAAGCATTTGATATATATTAACCCATTTAACCGTTATAACAACACTCTGAGTAGTCCAGTTTACAAATGAAGAAGTGAAGCATAGGAAGTTTAAGAAACTTTCCTCACGTACAGCCTGTATGCATATCGAATTCACATAAGAATGCTCCCTGCACTTGAATAACACTGTTATGTTCCTTCTCAATCTTCTCTTCTCAATGCAAAATGATCCCAGTTTCCATTTCTATTCTTTTGCTTAGGAATTATCAACATGAAGTTTATATGTTGGGGGGGATACGTGGATGCATATTTCCTAATTTGTTCCCATAAAGGGCTTACAATCTAGTTAGAGAAATAGGACACGTAAATTTAACATCGATAAAGACATGGAGTGTTCTGTAATAGTACATGCCTAGGCTCTGATGAATAATGTGCATGGCAGGGCTGCCAAGATCAGGATAGATTTACTTTGTAGGAAAACAAGGTTCCCCGCGGATGATGAGTAGGCTCTGTTTAACACAGTGACCAGCAGACTTGCTCTGAAACCCAGCTCTCAATCCAATTTCACCAAGAAACATTAGAAGGCTATTTCTATGTACCCACTTTTCAAATATGACCCGATATTAACATTTTAATGGATACAAGTCTCGCTCTGTTGCCCAGGTTAGAGGGCAGTGGTGCAGCCAGGCGCGGTGGCTCACACCTGTAATCCCAGCACTTTGGGAGGCCGAGGTGGGCAGATCACTTGAGGTCAGGAGTTCAAGAACAGCCTGACCAACATGAAGAAACCCCGTCTCTACTAAAAATACAAAATTAGCCGGGCGTGTTGGCGCATGCCTGTAATCCCAGCTATTTGGGAGGCTGAGGCAGGAGAATCACTTGAACCTAGGAGGCAGAGGTTGCAGTGAGCCAAGATTGTGCCATTGCACTCCAGCCTGGGCAACAAGAGTGAAACTCCATCTCAAAAAAATAAAAAATAAAAAAGATTGCAGTGGTGCAATTTCGGCTCACTGCAACCTCTGCCTCCTGGGCTCAAGCGATTCTCGTGCCTCAGCCTTTCGAGTAGCTGTGGTTACAGGTGCCTGCCACCATGTCCGGCTAATTTTTGTATTTTTAGTAGAGACAGGGTTTCACCATGTTGGCCAGGCTAGTTTCAAATTCCTGACCTCAGGTGATCCTCCTGCCTCGGCCTCCAAGGGCTGGGATTACAGGCGTGAACCACCATGCCCAGTCTATTTTTTTTTTAAGACAGAGTCTTGCTGTCACCCAGGCTGGAGTGCAGTGGCACAATTTCAGCTCACTGCAACCTCTGCCTCCTGGGTTCAAGTGATTCTTGCGCCTCACCCTCCTGAGTAGCTGTGATTACAAGCACGTGCTACCACCCCTGGCTAATTTTTGTATTTTTAGTAGAGCTGGGGTTTCACCATGTTGGCCAGGCTAGTCTTAAACTCCTGGCCTCAAGCGATCCACCTACCTTGGCCTCCCAAAGTGCTGGGATTACAGTCATGAGCCACTGCACCCATTGGCTTCTTTCTTTTTTGATAGAAAAATGCCAGAGATTTCAGAGTATTCATTATTAGTCCATGATTATTTTTGTTTTCAATGAAGAAAAAGAAAAGAAAAAAAAATCATAACTTTTTTTCCCCCTGGCTGGCCTTAAGGATTTTAAAAGTTTGCTCACATATGTTTTATGGAAAGCAAGGAAAAATATAGTGTGGAAGCTAAGCTAAATAAAGGTCAGTGAGTAAACTTTCGATATGAGCAGAGCTTTTTAGAGCAGGGATTAGCAAACTTTTTCTGTATGTGGTGAGAGTAAAATCGAGGCTCTGTGGGCCACATACGGTCTCTGCTGCAGCAATTCAACACTGCTGTTGTAGTATGAAAGCAGCCATAGATGATGTAGAAAGGAACATGCATGGCTTTGTTCCAGTAAAACTTTATTTACAAAAACAGTCGGCAGGCCATAGTTTGCCAGCCTCCTCTGGAAAGAACAGTTAGAGAGAAAGGTAGTGCCTTGAATGCCAGTCTAAGAAACGTATATTTTATTTCCTCAATGACAGAGGATTTTAAAAACATCACTTTTATCACCCTGGAGAACCCAGTTTATGTGTATAATATACCCTCTTTTGTCATCAGATTTCATCTAACTTACTATTAAAAGTTGCCAAGAAAGCTAAGCTGTGGCCTCAAGCAGATGGCTGAAAAAATAACGCAGTAAGATTTGCTTTCCAATGCCTTAAGAATTTGCATTTGTGTACTTTGAGTCAGTTGGGCTAAGAGGGAAATAGCAGTTTGTTCTTCGTACTCTGATAGATGGGACGATGGGCTCCATGGGTAAGGGAGGTTAGGACAAGCCACTGAATACAGTTGGGGGAAATGTCTGCAAGTCCATATTATTTTTTGTCTGATTTGCAAGACCCGTGTCTTGTAGATTTGATCATAACCCTGAGAAATATTGGCAGACTAGTCTGTCAGGGAGTAATATTCTACCCAAACTCACACAGGAACATTTTGAATGCTGCTGAGAATCCAAAGTCAATAGGGTTGCCAGGATGAGCAAATAAAAATCTAGTTAAATCCAGGACACCCAGTTAAATTGGAATTTGCTCAACAAAAAAATGTAAGTATAATTATATCCCATTCACTATTTGGGACATTCATAAACTAAAAAATTATTTGTTGTTTATCTGAAATTCAAACTTAGCTGGGAATCCTGTATTATACCTGGCAATCCTAAAAATGAAGATAAATGAATAGTTTCTTGCACTACATAAATTACATCATTATGTCACTTGATTAGTACCCTTCACCAGTGATTTTTTTTTAATTGTGGAAGTCTAATGACAGTTGAATCTCATTACTTCCAACCTCACTGTTTTATAATTTTGATTATTTATGCAAGAGCTATGCTAAAGTGCACTTTATTCTCTTCATGAATTTAGGAAGCCTATTTGTCATTGATAGTACAAATAAAACTGAAAGAAAACTATTTATCTCCTTGGGAGACTACAAATAGTATAATTACCTTTTAACCAGAAGCTATCATTATTTAGAATCTGCTTTTCATTTAATAATTATAGATCATTCACAGTTGTTCATTGAAATAAGTCAAGACGTTACCAGACAGAGTCAGGTGCAGCCACTTAAGTCCTGATGGCCCGCTTTGCGTCCCATCTGCTCCAGTTCACAGTGTGTCTTGCCAGTCTCTCCTATACCATTGTGTTTGTTTTGTTCCTTATCAGCTCTAGAGCCTCACACAATGCTTGCTACTGAGAAGGCACACTGTAAATGTTGACTAGTTGTGGCTGGGAGGCTGAGTTGGGTGGATCCCTTGAGCCCAGGAGTTCGAGACCAGCCTACGTAACATGACAAAACCTCATCTCTACAAAAAAAAAACAAAAATTAACGAGGTATGGTGACACATACCTGTGGTCCCAGCTACTTGGGAGGCTGAGGTGGGAGGATGGCTTGAGCCCCAGGAGGTCGAGGCTGCAGTGAGCCATGATCATGCCACTGCACTCCAGCCTGGGCAATACAGCAAGATCCTCTCTCGAAAAGAAAAATTTACTAGTTGAATTAATGAATAAATACTCTCTGCCTATGTTAAAATAATCAAGCTGTCTTTGTTGCAAAATTTTCTTACATTTTAAATTTTAAAAATAATTTGAGTTGGTCTTTCCCTATTCCAAATTTTAGTACTTAAAGGGAATTTTGGGTAGTTTCATTGCATAGGGCCTTTCAGAGGATAACAATGAAAACATGTTCCTGAACTTGCAAATATATATTACAAGGAGAGAGATGGAGAAGTGCTGGTAAAATCACGTGAGCATCCCTGTGAGCTTTCTTCTGGTATAGGACCATGGGTCTCAAACTATCAGGATGCTAATGATATCAGCAGGGTGGAGCATTCAGTCTTCCTTACTTGCTCCTACTGGCCACGATCATGGATGTATGTATATACATAGATATACATACATACATATATAGATATACTTAAATAAATCCCCATATGTCTTCCAAGGAGATGGAAGGGATTTCATTTGACTGGATACCAATTACAGCTATTACTGATAAATAATACATTAGTGACTTGAAACAAATGTGTAGACATTCACACACTTTAAGCCACATTTCTGTCATTAGAGATTACTATATACAAGCCATCTGAAAGACCCTTGAGAACTACCAGTGAATTCTGGAGCACTCTTGAGGGAAATTAGACATGAATGGTTTGCCTGTGGAACAGGTAACACCAGAATTTCTATTGCCTGAAAACATACCCAAGTGAACTTGTTCTCAGTTTCCATCAGTAGCTTTTTTCTTCTCTATTTTCTCCAGCAGAGTAAAAGGATTCCCAGGAGCCATGAGATTGGGTATTAAATCTCCGTCTTTCTTCTCAGTCTTACCCATGTCCATGAAGCATCTTTTCCTAGCAGTCGATGATAATTTAGGAGGCTGCGCTGAATCCATGTCAGGGCTGACACAGCTGGGCATGCAGTTCCTTGGATATGATCCTTTCTTCTAAGAGAGTCAAGTCATGGTCTGACTATTCCTTTTTGTTTTTCCTTTCCTCACAGCACCCTGGAGGGGTATTATGTGGATGATGCCTTGCAGGGCCAGGGAGTTTACACTTATGAAGATGGAGGAGTTCTCCAGGGCACGTATGTAGACGGAGAGCTGAACGGTCCAGCCCAGGAATATGACACAGATGGGAGACTGATCTTCAAGGGGCAGTATAAAGATAACATTCGTCATGGAGTGTGCTGGATATATTACCCAGTAAGCCATGTGACTGTTCACTCTGCTGGAAAGTAACATACTGTGTGTGGTTCTTCACAATGAAGAGTAAAATGTATTCTGTGTTAGAACTTGGGAGCTGTGAAACCTGAGAGTCACCACAGCTGACGCCAAGAGTTTATGAGGCATGCCCTCTCACTGTTACTCACTATTGGCTTAGATTGTTGGCCCTTGAATCCATTATTAATTATTTTTCAGCGTTGTTTTGGAAAGGAGTAATTAATCATGATTAAAACAAATTGAGACAAATTGGTTTTATTGTATCACTAATAAAGGCAAAATATATTGCTTTTAATTCTTTTGGCACATAGAGGGAGATAGTGGAAAATTTCATTGTTGCTATTAGTTTTATTCCCTGTTTCTCATATGTAAAAACCAGTCCAGCAATTTTTAATTTGGGGGAGCTTACTGCACTGTTGTTACTTGATTCTACAATTCCACTAACTGCTTTTTAAGGTATTTTATGGTTTATATTGTTTAAATTAAGGTGATTAAAATTAACTTACCTTTGAGTATTTGATAGCATTTTATGATATTTCTGGAGTCTATTAAAGTAAAAAGATACGGCAGAACCCATGGTTGGAAATTAATGCTCTAATTTTTGTTTGCATTTCAAATGTCCCATCTGTTGTTACTGAATTTCCAGAAAATGTTTCAGAAAATACACCTTAGAAAACACTTTATCTTTATTTTATTTTATTTTATATTTATTGAGACAGGGTCTTGTTCTATTGCCCAGGCTGGAGTGCAGTGGCACGATCTTGGCTCACTACAACCTCCATCTCCCAGACTCAAGCCATCTTCCCACCTCAGCCTCCTTAGTAGCTGGGATTACAGGCCTATGTCATCACATCTGGCTAATATTTTTGTGTTTTCTTTTTAGAGACAGAGTTTCTCTAAAACCTAGTCTTGAACTCCTGGGCTCAAGCAATCCACCTGCCTTGGCCTCCTGAAATGCTGAAATTACAGGCATGAGCCATTGCAACTGGCTAGAAAATATTTTGCTTAATATTTTATTTTGTTCATAACTTAAGTCAAAATACTCTTTTTTTGTTTTGAGACAGAGTCTCGCTCTGTTGCCCAGGATGAGGTGCAGTGGTGCCATGTCGGCTTACTGCAACCTCCGCCTCCTGGGTTCAAGTGATTCTTCTGCCTCAGCCTCCCAAGTAGCTGGGATTGCAGGCACAGGCCACCACGCCCGGCTAATTTTTTTGTATTTTTAGTAAAGATGGGGTTTCACCATGTTGACCAGGCACTGGTCTCAAACTCCCGACCTCAGATGATTTCCTTGCCTCGGCCTCCCAAAGTGCTGGGGTTACAGGTGTGAGCCACCACACCAAGATGAAAATGTATTTTTTACTCTGAAACCTTATGATTAAAAAGTGCTAATAAAAAGAAATGATCAGTTACATATATATAACAAGAAAAGTAACCCCAGCTAAATCCACTTACACATCATTGTTCTTAAAAAATAAGTTATAATCTAGGAATAGGGCATAAGAATGTTGTAAAACATTTTCTAAGAATTGCTAAAGCGTTTAAATATCCTCTTGGTAGGATCCGTGATAGATCAAAAGTTGTAACATGTACTGCTTAGGAGAAGAGAAGCAGAAAGATCAGAAGCGGTGGAGGTGCTGCCCAGGGTAGGAGGACCGAAACCTGGCCTCGTGAGTAGCCAGAGTGGGCATCTTGCTGCCCAGTGCTGGGGCGCTGCTGATGTGACCGTGCATCTTGAAGTCAGGGGAAGTGGAACTCTCTACATAGAGATGAGTATAGGAAGCAGGCAAAGTGTTGGATTACTAGATTCTCCTACTACCTGTCATTTTACTTGTGACATAGTCAATGAAAGTCCCTAGATGGGATCAAAGATGCGCCAAGATTGGTGAATGGATTGGCCTCGCTCAACGTGGTTGCATTTTGAAAACCAAAAATATAGCTACATTTTAACCTTTAGCCTTGATTATCATATTAAATCTCAAAGAAGACTCTGCCTTAGGAAGGAGCATTGGTGAGCAGAAAAGCAGCCTTTGTCCTCTTAACCCCTACCCAGTAGAGAAATGGGTGTCAGTAGGTGTCAGACCCTGGCTGCTCACCAGTCAAATGAACGATTTCTCCCCCCACGAGGAGGAGCCAGTGAGCAGAGGAGAGAAAGCAGCCGTTTCTTTCCCCACACTCCCTGATACCTGATACAGCAGAGGAGGAAATTTCTGTAATGGGCCATAGCAGGAACAAGGGGAGAAAAAAGTGATGATTTTCCCTACAGTCCATATTTGTAAGCTCACCCTAAGGACAGTGTATTTCTTTCAAAAATTTACCTCGAAAAACTTTTTCATATAAGGTTTTTAATTAAAAATATATAACTCCTTTTGGAAATGAAAGAAGAATTTCTACTTTATCATTCTGGACAAATAAATTCACTCCCTCTGAAACCAGAAATTTAAACATTTAAGGGGAAAGGTGTGAGACCCTGGAAAGACAGACTTCTGTTTTAAATAAATAGTAATGTTATCTTATGTTAGTCATGGAGTATAAGAAGCACAAATGCTCTTATACCCTTCCATTCAATAATCATCACTAAAAGCCTGAAAGCAGATCTTGCAGGAAGTATCATCTCCATTTATGCTCAATTATTAAGAATTAACTTGAAGAGAAGAAAGAGCAATGACTATATCCCTAGTGCACTTTCTATCCATTAAAAATGCTTCTAAATATTTTTCTTTCTATGTAAGTGCCATGATTCATTTTTAAATTTACATCCCTTTTCCTAGAAGGCAAAAAAAAAAAAAAAAAAAAGGCAGCATTGGGGATCACTCAAAAGTCATCCTACATCATTGACTTTGAGTAGATAGCTGTTCCTAGATCCTCAAGTTGGAGAAATTAACCAAGCTTTTAAAAGATGTCATGGCATTACTGTTGTTAAATCAAACTCCCTAAGGTCTTAAATTTTCAAAGTTATACCATGAGGACCTTCTGGATGGAAAAAAAGAAAGAAAGAAAGAAAGAAAGAAACATCTCTGGCACCCTAGCTTAAATTATTCATTACTTTTTGGTAACCCTGTTCAATTTAAAAAGCGTTTAAGAATCACCTACTGTGTCCCTACCACTTATCAAGGTATAGAATTATATGATAGCCTCTGCCCTAAAGTACTCAATGACCCCTAGGAATGAAGTAAATGAAAGAGTTAAGCATGAAGCTAAGTGTGCTGCTCTGCTAAAAGGAGGCAAGAGGGAGCAGGAAATAGAGTGGGAAGAAAGAATTGAGATGGGAGTGGAATTTAGTTGATCTTTTTTCACTTTTCCTTCTAATTCCAAAAAAGGTGATGGTATAGGAATCTCAGAAAGGCAGTGTCCAGACATCCTTTTGTTTGCCTCTGAAAAAGTGCAGATAACTCTCTTTACTTGTGTACACTGAATTAATTCTTAAGTACATTTGAACTGAATATTTTCCTAACACACTAGAAATCCAAAATTTAATATTGAGAAGGGAGATCTTATGAATAGTGGGTAGGAGTGTCTTGCTAAAGATCGTCATCATATTTGATTTTGGCCAAAAATAACACTTAGTTACATTTCCTTTAAATATTGGTAATTGATGTTACAAATATCAAAGAAACATTATTTATTTCTTAGTAAACCAAGATAGACTATCAGTAACTTGTCCCGGATTTCAAACTGCAGCGGAATTTCCCACTCTCTAAATCAGGCATACATGCCCCAAATGCGTATGACTTTCTAGCAGTATATTTGTATGGAGCTGGATGAGGAGCTATGCATCATGTTTTTCTTACCCAGGTGAAAAGCTCTGGGTTCCTAAACTGTTATTATCCCTACTGGTGCTATATTAATAATGGGAGCGCAGAAGAGAAATTTCTTGGGACTCATGTCCTAGACATACTATATATAATATTTTCTGGTTTTTGGTTTCTCCCATCAGGATGGAGGAAGCCTTGTAGGAGAAGTAAATGAAGATGGGGAGATGACTGGAGAGAAGATAGCCTATGTGTACCCTGATGAGAGGACCGCACTTTATGGGAAATTTATTGATGGAGAGATGATAGAAGGCAAACTGGCTACCCTTATGTCCACTGAAGAAGGGAGGCCTCACTTTGAACTGATGCCTGGAAGTAAGTTGAATCTGCTTCAGATGGGTTGCTCCAATTCCAAAGCAGGTTGTTAGGGCTGATTTGAGACAAGCTTCTTTTCTTTTCCTCTCTGTATAGTTCTCTTTAATCGTGTTTATTAGTCAGGTTTTATTGCATAACAGACACTGCACCTCCCCAGTGGTTTACAACAGCAACCACAGCTCTGCTGAGCAGCTGTACTCCAGCTGGCTGAGGCTGGGCTTAGGGGGCCAGGCCAGACTTGAGTCTTCTGGTCAGGTTTGAGTCAGCTCTCTTTGCCTTAATTCTGGGGCCTAATCTGAAGGGACAATGGCAATGTGGGGCAAGATTTTCCCACAGTGGATCACAGAAGTGTCAGAGCATAAGCAGATACCTGTGATGCCTTTTGAAACCTCACCTTGGAACTGACATGGTGGCACTTTACTCACTTTTCACTGGTCAAAGCAAGTCACATGGCCAAGCCAGACATCAGTGAGACAGGGAAATTACACCATACACATTAGTGGGAGATACTGAAAAGTCATGTGACAAAGGGCCTAGGTATATAATTCTCATATAGGGAGGGAATAAAGAAATGACAGCAGTAATTCAACTGATTTCAAATGGTTATCTCTCCAAAAAACTGTACTATGATAATAAAGAACCAAATCAAGTAGATCTCTAAACTGTAAAGTTGATTGAGCCTGAGCTGTGACTGGAAAATATAAATGCATATTGGCATCTCGAGCCCAACATCTTGTGTGGAGCACAATGTATGAGTGAACCCAATGGAATCCATATTTGAAAAAAGTATTATTTTCCTTTTAGAAGTACACATGTCACACTAAACATTTTTTCTGAGTATAAAATTACTAAGTGTAGAAAATCTGGAAAATATACAAAGAAAAATCAAGATTTTGCATTTTGAGTGGCACAGCTTAAGAAAGCTATTTGAATTGGTCTGATTCCCTGAAAACAATATATGCATGTATTTCTGATCCAGGTTTGGTTATAGGGAGAAAAAAACAGAAAAGACAATAAATCTGGGCATTAATAGGCTTAAATAGTATTTAGTTATTTGGGATCTGAAGAAGAATCTCCAAAGGAAGCTTGTCCAAAAGTGGAAAATTTAGCATTTATATTTAGGTCCAATTTGGGTTGCTTTAAATGTCTTTTTTGTTTTTTTAAGTTAAAAATGGAGACAGTCTAAATGCAATGTGGGATTCTGGATTGGATCCTGGAAGAGAAAAAGGACATTAGTGGAAAAACTGGTGAAATCTAAATAAAGTCTAGAGTTTTGTACATAGTAATGTATCTGTGTTGGTTTCTTAATTTTGACAAATGTACCATGCACTGTAAGAAGTTAACATTAGGAGAAACAGTGAGGATGCTCTGTGCTTTCTTTGCGACTTTTCTGTATACAGTCATGGGCCCGTAACAACTGTGGTACCATAAGATTATGCCATATTTTTGTTTTTATTTCATTTTATTTTTTAAGGGACAGGATTTCACTCTGTTGCCCAGACTGGAGTGGACTGGTGTTATCATAGCCCACTGCAGCCTTGAGCTCCTGAGCTCAAGCAATCCTCCTGCCTCAGCCTCCCCAGTAGCTAAGACTACAGGCATGCACCACAATGCCCAGCTAAATATTTTTAAATTTTTTTGTAGAAACAGGGTCTTGCTGTATTGCTCAGGCTGGTCTCAAACTCCTGGCCTCAAGCAATCTTCCTGCCTCAGACTCTCATAGTGCTGGGATTACAGACATAAACTACTGCACCCAGCTAAGATTATATCATATTTTTACTGCATCTTTTCTATGTATAGATATGTTTAGATACATAAATCCTTCCCATTAGGTTACTGTTGTCTATGGTATTCCCTATAGTAACAAGCTGTACAGGTTTGGAGCCTAGGAGCAATAGGCTGTACCATTTATTAATAGCCTAGGTGTGTAGTTGGCTATACCATCTAGGTTTGTGTGAGTACACTCTCTGATGTTTGTGTAATGACCAACTCGCCTCATGACACATTTCTCAAAATGTATCCCCTTCATTAAGTGATGCATGTCGTATATTTGAAATTACTCCAAAATGAAAAGTTTATTTTTTAAAAAAAAGGAAGCAGTAATCTTTGAACTACAAACTGTGATATCTATGCCCTTGATCTATGTTCTGAAAGGAGACACTGTTATAATATTTAGAAATGAGGAGGCTCAAAACAAGGGAGGATCCCAATTGGTGATGCCAATTTTAAAACTTCAGAAGTAGCAGCATTTTTAGTGGCAGGTGCCTAAACTTAAGAATCACCTAATTTGAGACCTAGCTCTAACATTTACTATATTATCCTTGGGCAAGTTATTTATTTTTTCAGAACCTGTTTCCTCATTACCAAATGTGGATATTAGCACCTACCATAAAACACTGTAATGAAAGTTGTTATTACATTCTTCTTGCTATAAATAAGAAACAGTAGGCCAGGGCTGGTGGCTCACAGCTGTAATCCTAGCACTTTGGGAGGCTGAGCCAGGTGGATCACTTGAGCCCAGAAGTTCAAGATCAGCCTAGGCAGCATGGTAAGATCCTGTCTCTCCTAAAAAATACAAAAAAAAAAAAAAATTAGCTAGGCATAGTGGCATGTGTCTGTAATCTCAGCTACTTGGGAGACTGAGGTGGGAGGATCACGTGAGCTCAGGAAGTCAGGGCTGCAGTGAGCTGAGTGCACTGCACTCCAGCCTGGGCGACAGGAGTGAGACCCTGTCTTTAAAAAAAAAAAAAAAAAAAAAAATTGTTGAGAGTGAGAATTCTAAAGGGAATTATTATTTTTTTAGAATTTCTGGTTGCTTTAGCTGGGTGTGGTAGTGTGTGCCTACAGTCCCAGCTACTCAGGAGGCTGAGGCACAAGAACCGCTTGAACCTGGGAAGTGGAGGTTGCAGTGAGCCAAGATAGCACCACTGCACTCCCACCTGGGTGACACAGAGACTCTGTCTCAAAACAAACAAACAAACAAACAAAAACAAAAAACAACGACAACAACAAAAACCTTCTGGTTGCAAATAAACATTCACTTCAAATTAACTTAAGGCAGAAAAGAAAGGGGGGATTTATTGGCAAGATTCCTGCAGACCTCAGGTGTTTTGAAATGTTGGATAGTTTGAGCCTCAAAAGGGCCAGGAACCGTGGCTGCTCTGGCACTCTGAAGATCCTGTGGACCGATCTTTAGTCTAATGTTCTGCCATGTTTGTGTCTCTCCTCTGCCCCTTCCAGTTATAATTATTGACCTGCTGACTGGCCACTGGGTTAGGAAGTACAGGGTCCTGTGACTGTAGGGTCCAGTGGTTGGGGAAGGAGAGAAATTAATGCAAATATCTCACATAAAACACTCCTTGACCTGTCGCCTCACCAGCTTCTCCATTCTCTGTGTGCTTTTGTAACCACAAACTACTTCTAGTTCTCTACTTACTTCCTGTGGAGTTTCTCACCTATGCCCCTGCTTCTCACCTGATCAGCCCTACTCCACATAGTAACTGCTTTCCTTGGCTAATTCCTACGCCATCTTTAAGGCTTAACTCACTTTTTATAATGAATGTTTGTCCATTGAATAAATGAATTCTAGTCAAAGGGCATAGCATACTATAGAGGAAAGGAGGGAAAGTAAAGGATGTGTAAAATCTGTAAAAGTAAAGGATGTGCCTGCAGCCTGGGCATGTCTAAGGGAACAGAAGAAGAGACAGTAGGCACTGGAAGAGATAGTGTGCACTCCCTGAAAGCAGCACCAGAAGTTAATCCTTTTTGTATCTACACAGTTCCTAGTGTTGTACATGTAGTTGGCACTCAGTAAATTTGTCATAAAAATTTTAGTCTAAGGAGCCAGATGGAATTCATAGGAAAATTTCCACTCAATGAACATACATTCCACGCACAAATTTTGGTTATTTATAAAAAGTGGCAGCTGGGCACAGCAGCTCACGCCTGTAATACCCGCACTTTGGGAGGCTGAGCCAGGTAGATCACTAGAGGTCAGGAGTTCGAGACCAGCCTGGCCAACAGGGCGAAACCCCATCTCTACTGAAAATACAAAAATTAGCCAGGCATGGTGACAGGCACCTGTAATCCCAGCTGCTTGGGAGGCTGAGTCAGGAGAATCGCTTGAACCTGGGAGGCAGAGGTTGCAGTGAGCTGAGATCACGCCATTGCTCTCCAGCCTGAGTGACAGAGCAAGACTGTCTCAAAAGAAAAAAAAAGTGGGGGAGGGTGGTTTAAATTCTTTTCATGGATTGCTTGGTGGTCTGTTACCACTTTGCTCTCAGATCCAATCCATTCATCATTCTTTCACTGCCCGCTATTATTGCAAGAGGCTGCTGCCCCTTGCGGCCTGCATTTTTCAGGCTCCTGTGTGTCTGACTTCTGTCTGAGTTTGGCCAAAGGGAGGCCACTGGCTGGCTGGGGACAAAGCAGGAGAAGGCAGCAGGAAGAAGCCCTCTCTGTGTCAACCAGCATCTCCAGCAGTGGCCCCATCACCTCCTGATTCCATCTCCCATGAGGACGGCCCAGGCTAGTTCCAACTACCCCAGCTCCAGAGCTCCAGGAGCAGCACTGTGCCCTCTGTCCCTCCGGCCTCCAGTGGCAGCTTCCTGCTCTTGCCAGTGTCTGGGCTCTTCACGGCTCCATCTGGCTTGTCAGCATTCCATCCCCTGGATGACCAATTCCCTGAACTGAATTCTTTTTGAAACACTCAAATGGTCCGTTTCTGTTGCGGACACTGACTGATTTGGATTGGTTTCTGACTTTTAGTTTCAGGTATTCATTGGGGTTTTGGTTGTACAAAAAAAGCCACTCACAAACAAACAGAAAGAGGACCTAGTAACCATTGGTAACTACTGAAGAATTGCTTAATGGGATTATGAGTTTTCCCTCAGTGTATATAATCATTTGTTTTGCAGGAGTAAGCCCTCTGATTCTAAATCTTGTTTCTTTACCTATCAGTCTTCAGAGCATCTATCTTTAGTGCTGTCTGTGAGGATTCTCTAAGGCTAATCCTTCACAGAGAGCCAGTGTTCCTTCTAGGGTGGTTGTGTGCCTTGATTTCTAGAGTAAATTACTAATTGGCTTCTGAACCACCATAATAGAAAGGAGATTACTTTGTTAATGCTTTATCAAAAGCAGTGCTGTTCTCCTTAATTCTGGTGAGGCAGAATTTTATTCTTAGTGAAGGAGACAACTGCCAGTGTTCAGTTGTTGGATTCTGTAGACTGTATCTGTAATGAAGAAAACCACCAGAAAAATTTAAAACCATCATCCAATTTGATCTGAGCCAAGAGATGTCAGAATTTCATGACAAAGCATTTTATTGATTCCCAGGCATCCTTTAAGTCATTTTAATAAGGAAAATTCAAGAGTGAATTGGAATGTTAAGAGATGCATCTGATGGCTGTTCGTGAAGGCCTGAAAATAAAACTGAAGCGTAAATCTAAAATGTATCCATTTAAATTGAAGAACTTCATTCTAGTTGGTATAACTTGATTAAGATTTTTGGTTTTTTAACTCTTCGTTGTCCCATGAATAGAGAGAAGTGTTATAAATGCTCTTCCCTAACTCTGCACCTATACTGGTATTTTTGTTTGCTTTTCAGATTCAGTGTACCACTTTGATAAGTCGACTTCATCTTGCATTTCTACCAATGCTCTTCTTCCAGATCCTTATGAATCAGAAAGGTAATTTCCTCCTTGGGGTTTTAATTGCACTGTTTATGTGAGGTTAAATAAGCCTAGTGGTAGGAACTTATGCGCCTCTTTGGCTCTCTGCCCAGGCTGGGTTCCAGCTCAGACCAAGCTCCTCATGAAAGTGTCCTTTTCCTTTGCCAACCCTCAAATAAATATTTCTATATTCTGAGGAAGAGTGTTTTTATTCTTATGTAGAATCTGACCCTGTAAGAGAGTTTCCTCACCCATAAATCACAGAACAGCTTGTGTGTCTGTCCTAGAGTAAAACCTCCAGGTAGAAAGAGCAGTTGAGGCCGGGCATGGTGGCTCATGCCTGTAGTCCCAGCATTTTGGGAGGCCAAGGCGGGCGGATCACTTGAGGTCAGGAGTTCAAGACCAGCCTGGCCAACATGGTGAAACCCCATCTCTACTAAAAATACAAAAATTAGCTGGGTGTCATGGCGTATACCTGTAATCCCAGCTACTCGGGAGGCTGAGGCACAAGAATTGCTTCAACCTGGGAGGCAGAGGTTACAGTGAGCCGAGATCATGCCACTGCACTCCAGCCTGAGCAACAGAGCAAGACTCTATCTAAAAAGAAAAAAAAAAAAAAAAAAAAAAGAGCAGCTGGGCCAGGCAGCCAGCTGTGTCCTGGCCGAGCATTCCCGTTCTTAGGGTCTGTGCTGCAGTCACATGCTGGCCCTCTAGGGGAACATTTCATGCTCTTTAAAGCTCTAGCCTGTGCACACAGGATGCCTCCATTTCATCTTAGTCCAGCTGAGGTGTTCTGGAACACAAGACAATTTCTTTTTTCACAAACAGAAGACAAGAGTGAAACAAAGAAAGTATAAGAGGCATAAAAACATTCTAGCTTATAAATGACAAGTTTCTGGTTTGTAAGCCCACTCCCAGAGGGTCACATCCTGTTCTACTTCATGTCTTATTTATGTGGATGGCTAAACTCTAGCTCTTGAGTCTTGATGTGGCTTTTTCTGGTACCCTCTCTGGGATTCTTCTTATTCCTTAGCAACAGATCTGTTTATGAATAAGCGTACTATCTGAAATTGGTTTTCTCTTTGCCTCGTGTTTTGTAAGCATGGCTTACCTCCCATTCAGTTTCTGTTCCCATCTGAGAAATAGGCCTCTTCCTCCATTCAACTGACAGGGCTGACCCCACAATGTCACAATGATGAATGGACTCTTTTTTGACATGAGGCTCTGGCCCAGTTACAAAGGGAAGGGTTTAGCTTCTTTGTTAGCTCCGAAACACAAGACCATAGCCATACGTGTTAGTCTTTTCTGTTATTATTGTTGTGATGAGGCTGCATAATGATGCCCTCAGAACTTTCAGTGGTTTACAGAATCAAACATTTTGTTTTACACCATAGTTCTGTAGGTTGGCTGAGGTTCAGCCACTTTTGACTGGAATCAGCTAAGCTCAGCTGGCCTAGGCTGGACTCCAGGTTTCAAGTTGGGTTCAAGTCTGTTTCACATGTTTTCTTTACAAGAGAAACAGGGAGCAACAGCCCCCTAGGGCATATTCTTCTAGTGGAGACAGTGAAAAGTCTGGAGGAGGCCAGCAGAAATTTGCCCCAGCCCTTCACACCTGAGACTTGCCTGCAGCCACTTCTGCCCATGTTCTACCAGCAAAGCAGATCAGATGGCCAAACGAGAAGTCAGTAGGGCAGGATGTATCCTCCACCCACCCTGAGGGAGGCACTACAAGGTCACGTGGCAAAGTGGCAGGATGTATATAATTCTATCACAGCGAAGAAGTAAAGAGTTGAAAGCAATAAATCAGTCTTCCAGTTCATGAATAAGCATAAGAGCCATGTAACTGAAATTACAGATGATCAGTTCCTGTAGGGTCATTCCATCCCAGCGTCTGGTTAAATCCAGTTCCATAATTATGAGCGCTTTTTTCTTTTTTTTTTTTAAGACAGAGTCTTGCTCTTGTCATCCAGACTGGAGTGCAATGGCACGATTTCAGCTCACTGCAATCTCCACCGCCTGGGTTCAAGTGATTCTCCTGCCTCAGCCTCCCGAGTAACTGGGATTACAGGCACCCGCCACCACACCCAGCTATTTTTTGTATTTTTAGTAGAGACGGGGTTTCACCATGTTGGCCAGGGTGCTCTTGAACTCCTGACCTCAGGTAATCCACCCACCTCAGCCTCCCAAAGTGCTGGCATTACAGGCATCAGCTACCACGCCCAACCAGCTGTTTTCTTATAAACCAGTGGTTGGCAAACTTTTTCTGTAAAGGGCCACATAGTAAATATTTTAGGCTTTGCAAGCCATATAATATCTGTTGCAACTACTCAATTCTGCCTTTGTAGAGCTAAAGCAGTCATAGGCAATACTAAGCAAATGGGTATGGCTGTGTCCCAATAAAACTTTACTTACAAAAATGAGCAGCAGCCAGATTGGACCCTCAGGCCATAGTTAACTGACCCCTGTTATGAACCCTTTTGCTGGGAAATGCTTATTGGATATATCTTATTAATTGTTTGTCACTGTTGCATATAGAAGATACATCTTGAGGCTTAACTAAAACAGCCTCCTTTCCCTCCCATCTAACACTGACAAACTTAGATATAGCTTTAATTAACTTTGAAAAAATGTTTACTTGTCCAGTAAGACAGTGAAAATTGTCATCAACTAAAAACATAAAATTCTTCCAAAAAATACCTCATATCAAGCACTGAGCATCTTTATGAAAATATAATGATAATTTCTATATTAGAAAGCAAATTTTAAACACCACTCTTAAAAGAGACATAACTACCGTTTGTTTAATTTCCAATGCCAAAATATTGTGGTTTAACTTTTTCTTCCTCCCTCCCTTCTTAGTTGGGTTATGAATTGACATTTTGGAATCAGTAGCCTTAATGATATTTTGGCAGTTGATGTAAGGAATGACATATTAAGCTGAAAAGGTCACTATTCAACTCTTTTTTCAATTTAGGGTTTATGTTGCTGAATCTCTTATTTCCAGTGCTGGAGAAGGACTTTTTTCAAAGGTAGCTGTGGGACCTAATACTGTTATGTCTTTTTATAATGGAGTTCGAATTACACACCAAGAGGTGAGTGGGGCTGACAGTGGAAAATCAACTTTGTTGGTTAAAGGGCTTTGCTTCAAACAAAATCCCTTTACCTTAGTACTCACTAGAAAGTTAAAGAAACAGATTGGCTTTTTTGTAAAATTGATTGGACATTTTCCTCCTCTTTATTTTAAGCCTTAATACGATTTTTTTAAAAAGTTCCACAGCTATTTTATAGAGAGTGGGGTAATGCCATCAATAAGACAGTAATTGGTATATTAGACTGTACCAATGTCTTAAAAATTGAGATCCAGTCAGACTCTGTAAATAACTAACTCATGACCTTGGGTGGGGTGCTTTATAGGAAAGCCCCTTACATCTTCTTGTGCAAAAGCCATGCTATACTATATCCTACATTTTGTCAGGAAGAGTTCTTTTGTCAAAAAAATTAAAAACAAAATGTTAAAGAGTTGAATCACCTCTTACCTTTAAGATACAATCTTTGATGTATGTCAAAGGCTTCATATATGTTTTCTGTTTTTGTTTCTTCACTTTACAGTTAATTTCCCTAAGTGTCTGCCTAAGGGCAAAAGTTCAATGTTTTTAGCACAGCTTATGTGCTCCTTCCTTGTCTGACTTATATTACGTGTATGGGACCTTAAGCTTATGGCTAATATTCCACATTTATGTTCACCTTTGCATTTATTCCTATGGAACAGTAAGAGGGAAAATGCTGTGAAATAATAATAAAGTTATTACACTTTCAAAGCAGTTGCACAGGCAAAAGAGGGCGATGTATTCAAACTGCACTATGGTCTGTCAGACTACGTCCCATGCAAAGGCCAGACTTCTGTCAGCAATCCAGAGAAATTCAGCATACAAAGGGTGACTTTGGGATATTGATATATGATTTACTTACTCATTTTACAGATAGGGAAACGGAAGCCTAGAGAGATTACACAACTTGCTTAAAGTCAAAAATATAGCAAATAGCAGAGTTCAAGTAGGATTTCAAACTGCAGAATCTGGCTTTGTGCTGAACCTCAATATGCTCTATTGTATAAATGAAAGTGACACCCTTCTTGCCCTAATGAAATTTAGATTCTGTTGGGGAGATAAGAAAAATACACAACTAATGGCAGCCTAAGGTAGATGGTACCAAGTGCCACATATCGGTATCACATGACTGTTTTTGAATATTAAGGTCCATGAGGCTTTTTTTCCACTTTTGATCACTGCTGTATCCCCTGCACCTAGAACAGTGCCCGGCACATGGTACCGCTTAGTAAACATCAGTTGAGGGACTATCACATATGAATAAAAGCACAATTACAATTTAATAGTGGGGGAAATGGTATACCTTGAGAGTCAACAGTTTTGTATGAAAAATGTCATCCTGTTGACTTCAAAAGGCTGGACTGCTGTCATCACCAGCTCCTGGGGTGAGTTGGTCAGGAGTGGTTTGGAGAAAAGAAGCCTGATTGTTACACTGTTAGTAACCCCTGTTGTAGATAAGAAGGCATGCTGGTAATCGATGGCTGCCTCCTGGTCACAGTGATTTCCCACCTGTAACAAAGGTGGAGGACTTTCCTAGAGTACATTCTTGCATCCCTTACATTTCTGGTTCCATTTGTGTTCTTACTTTGTTTTTTTTCTTTTGCCTCCTCTTCTTTATCTACTTTTAATGCAAGCTATCCAGTTATATTTGTGTGTGTATTCATCAGGGACTTTAAATCCTTTTTTTTCACATAGAACAAGGAAAAATGAATAAATAGTAAGTCGAGCTGCCTGGCACTGACCACACATGTCATTTGCACTCTCAGTGTGTGGAGACATGCCTTGTTTTGTTTTGTTTTATTTCATTTTGTAGTGCTCAAACCTTGAAGTTTTGGCTGAGTGTGGTGGCTCACACCTGTAATCCCAACACTTTGGGAGGCCGAGGTGGGCAGATCATCTGAGGTCAGGAGTTCGAGACCAGCCTGGCCAACATGGTGAAACCCCGTCTCTACAAAAAATACAAAAACTAGCCAGGCATGGTGGTGCACACCTGTAATTCCAGCTGCTCAGGAGGCTGAGGCACAAGAGTCGCTTGAACCTGGGAGGCAGAGGTTGTGGTGAGCCAAGATCACGCTACTTGCGCTCCAGCCTAGGTGATGGAGTGAGACCCTGTCTCAAAAACAAAAAAAATAATAAGATAAATGAGTTAATATCTCTGATGTCCTTTGACCTTTGGGGAGAAAGATCCTCTCTAAGGCTCGCTTTCTTGTTTTCTGCAGGTTGACAGCAGGGACTGGGCCCTTAATGGGAACACCCTCTCCCTTGATGAAGAAACGGTCATTGATGTGCCTGAGCCCTATAACCACGTATCCAAGTACTGTGCCTCCTTGGGACACAAGGCAAATCACTCCTTCACTCCAAACTGCATCTACGATATGTAAGTATTACCCAGAGCTGCTGGGGCGGATCTATGCCTCAGGGCCCTGAGACGGAGGAGGGCAGTAAAAGGTGTTATTCTGCCTCAGATAAAGGCTGCTTCATCTGAATGACCATGGGTCCTCTGCCATCGGCCTCAGGATTATGACTTGAAACTCAAAATCTAAACAGCCTCACTCTGTGGCTTTGGCGATCTAAGAAATGGAAAGTGCTTTGAAGAGGAGGAATGGTATGGAAATAGTATACCACACCGAGGGGTTGCTGTTTTATAGCCGCTTTTTTTGTCCTTTAGTTTTCTCGTTCTGGACAATTAAAGATAGTGTTATTTGAAATAATAGTAAAAATTTAAATTACTCTGCACAGTGGAGAAGATGAAGGAGCCCCTTTTTTTTTTTTTTTTGAGATGGATTTTCCTTCTTGATGCCCAGGCTGGAGTGCAATGGCGAGATCTCAGCTCACCGCAACCTCTGCCTCCCAGGTTCAAGTGATTCTCCTGCCTCAGCCTCCCAAGTAGCTGGGATTACAGGCATGTGCCACCGCACCTGGCTAAATTTTGTATTTTTAGTAGAGATGGGTTTTCACCATGTCAGTCAGGCTAATCTCGAACTTCTGACCTCAGGTGATCCACCCGCCTCAGCCTCCC
Organism: Pan paniscus; assembly: GCF_029289425.2. NCBI lineage: Eukaryota > Metazoa > Chordata > Mammalia > Primates > Hominidae > Pan > Pan paniscus. The sequence continues at coordinate 137,390,763 of NC_073252.2, read as the reverse complement.
AAAGTGTTGGGATTACAGGCGTGAGCCACCTCGCCCAGCCGGGAGCCCTTTTATGATGTGAAAGAAAGAAGGAAAATAAAGTCCTAAGCCTAGGGCATGACATCTCAGCGTTGGAAAAGATCTATAAAATCAGAGTCCCTATTATTTGATACTAAAAAGGAATGAAGTACTGACATATTCTACAACATGGATGAGAATTGTAGACACTATGCTAAGTGAAAGAATGTATGATTCCATTTATATGAAATGTCCAAAATGTAGGAAATCCACAGAGATAGAAAGTAGATTAGTGGTTCCCTAGGGCTGGGGAGGGGTGATGAGGAGTGTGTGCTAATGGGTATGGGATCTCACTGTGGTCTCATTTTGGACTGATTAAAATGTTCTAAGGCGGGTGTTCTAAAATTAGATGATGGTGATGGTTGCCGAATTTTGTATGTATTTGTGATATTCAGTGGTTGAAAGGCCACTGAATTATCTACTTCAAAAGGTAAATATATATAAAGGAGTACATATATTTCCACTCTGTATATAAATTATGTATTAACAAAGCTGTTTTTTTTAAAAAAATCAAATAATCCTCTTAGAGTTTGAGCCTTCTCTTCCATCTGCTCATTGAACCTCTTCTTGGAAACCTCCATTGGTGTGGAGCTTACATTATCCACAAAGGTCCAGACAAATAGACAAATGAAATAGACATTACAAAATTAGCTTCTGGGTTCCAATGACTAGAAAATTCTGTTTCGTTGTTTTTTTTTTTTTTTTTTTTTTTTTGAGACAGAGTCTCGCTCAGTCTCCCAAGCTGGAGTGCAATGGTGAGATCTCGGCTCACTGCAACCTCTGCCTCCCAGGTTCAAGCAATTCTCCCACCTCAGCCTCCCGAATAGCTGGGATTACAGGCACCTGCCATTATGCATGGCTAATTGTTGTATTTTTGTAGAGATGGGGTTTCACCATGTTGGCCAGGCTGGTCTTGAACTCCTGACCTCAGGGGATCCGCCCGCCTCGGCCTCCCAAAGTGCTAGGATTACAGGTGTGAGCCACCGCCCCCGGCCTAGAAATTTCTTTATAATAAGCCCAAATGGGTTTCCCTGAAATATTCAGCCCTTGGCTCTAATTGTCTCCCTTTTTTTCCTGTGTCCCATGTCAGACTCTCTTTTACATGGTAGCCCTACAAACACTTTAGTAGTTTTTACATGACCCCTGAACGTGTTCTTCCCAAAGCTAAACATCTCTGACTGTGCTCTAGAGGATATAATTGGGATTCTTTGTGCCATCATCGTTGCTCTCCTTAGCTTGGCCTGAGAATGCCAGTTCTTCCTGGGAGCCAGTGAGCTGCCTGCAACCTTTTCTGTTCAGTTATAGCTTGCAGTCCCTCGGTCATCTTGCTTGTTAGCATAAGCATAATCAGATCATGTGCATTTAATCTGTAGGCAAATTGCCAGGATTTGGAAGTTCCTCAAGAATGTCCATCCCTGCATCCTTGAAATGGCTTAAAAATTTTCCTGGCAACGACTTGCTCTCCTTGGCAGCCCTTAACAAGCACTGAAGCTACAACTCCTGTTTAAAGGACGGGTAGAAATGGCAAAGGACATGTGTCATGTGAAATGAAACTGACACTGTGATTAACTCCAAGGCTTTCATGGCCAGGGTGAATTAGGCCAAAGCATCATTCCAAGCTGCACACAGCTTAACAACAACCCTTTAAAGGGGTGGTAACAAACAATCATAAATGCTACTTAAGACTACTCCTTTAAAACAAACCAGGTTATTGATTTCATTGCAAGGACATGATTTTTCTCACCAAAAGGAAGACAGCACAGGAGACAAGAGAAGGTTTCATTTGTACAAAACCAAGTCCCTGTACTCTGCAGGTTTTCATTTTGTTTATTGTTGTTTGTTAGTTTGTTTGCAAGCAAGCCCAGGGTGACCAAATCTTAGTTATTTGGGGTAATGAGAAGACTACTTGAATAATAACCAAATATGAAATTCAGATACCAATTTATGGTATTCATTTGTTTCAAAAATCATTGGTATTGATATGTACCCTTTTTTTTTTTTTTTTTTTTTTGAGGTGGAGTTTCGCTCTTGTTGCCCAGGCTAGAGGTGCAATGGTGCGATCTCAGCTCACTGTAACCTCCACCTCCCAGGTTCAAGTGGTTATCCTGCCTCAGCCTCCCAAGTAGCTGGGATTACAGGCATGCACCGTCACGCCTGGCTGATTTTTGTATTTTTAGTAGAGACGGGTTTATGCCATGTTGGTAAGGGTGGCCTCAAACTCCTTACCTCATGCGATCCACCTGCCTCGGCCTCCCGAAGTGCTGGGATTACAGGTGTGGGCCACCATGCCTGGCCCTGATATGTACACTTTAACATAAACAAAACACTTCCATAAGCTGTTTGAAACGCAATCTAGTACAAAATGCCAAATGGACAAATAGATAAGAGCTGCTTTCCTAGACAACCTGTAGACAAGAGGCTAAGCCACTTGGCACAGAGGTTTGGTTTGACTGCTAATCGTGTAGCTCACGTTTATAGACCACTCACTATGGGCTGGTGCTGTGCTAGATGCTCTTCATGCATTGTCTCATTCAGTCCTCCCAGTAACTCAGTGAGGCCACTGCTATCACCATCGAGATCACAGACAGGAAAAGCAGGTCTCCAAGGCAGAGCAGTTAAGGCTCTTAACCACTGTGCCTTTGGGTCATCTTCAACAATCAACACCTGAAATTGAATTCTTTCTTTTCAGTCTGTCCGTTATCTACACTCTGAAAATGATGATGATAATGAACAGGAAAATGAAAATAAAAGAGGATTATAAGAGAAGCTTTAGGCCTGGAAATTCAACACAGGGTCTGTTTTTTGTTTTTTTTTTTCAGTGTACCAGAGGTTAACCAACCTGTATTTCAGGAGCATTTTTTTTTAGTGAAATATGTTAATTTACTTTAATTTTTTTTTCTGAGATGGGGTCTCTGTCATCCAAACTGGAGTGCAGTGGCATAATGTCAGCTCACTGCAACCTCTGCCTCCCAGTCTCAAGCGATCCTCCCACCTTAGCCTCCCAAGTAGCTGGTACCAACAGGTGCGCACCACCACCCCTGGCTAATTTTTTGTATTTTTGGTAGAGGTGGGGTTTCACCATGTTGCCCAGGCTAGTCTTGAACTCCCGAGCTCAGGTGATCTATCCGCCTCAGCCTCCCAAAGTGGTGGGAATACAGGCATGGGCCACTGCACCCAGCCAAGTGAAATATTTTAATTTAAGCAAAGAGTTGTGATTTTCATAAGGAATTCCTGAATCCACAGTCCACGCATCTCCTTTGTGGTGGAGTACAGGCTGATAACTCTGTTCACTTTTGTGTTCACACATGCATGCTCACAGGCAGGCAGTAACCAATATTAGTTGAATCCTACTTTGTGCCAGGCACTGTATAAGGTGCTTTCTATATGTGACCCCATTTTGTCATGACAAAGACCCTATGGGATAACTATTACTAGTATCATCATGATTTTACAGATGAGGAAAGTGAGATTCAGAGATATAAGGTGAACTTTCCAAGAGGATGCAGTAAAAATGTGTTGAATGAGGACTCACACCAAAGTCTTGACACCAAGTGTCCTTTCCACAAAACATGATATGATACCCAAGAGGGTGGACATAGAGGCCCCTTTGGTGTGAGGTAAAGGTTGTTCCTTTTTACTCCACATAAAAGAAGTCCCAAAGCTACAGACATGCCCATTCCTCCACCACTGATAGAAGGAACCAGCCAAGTACTTACTATCATGCCCCAAGCACCAATCTTTTTTTTTTTTGAGACAAAGTCTCACTCTGTCATCCAGGCTGGAGTGCAGTGAAGCAATCTCAGCTCACTGCAATCTCCACCTCTTGGGTCCAAGCGATTCTCGTGCTTCAGCCTCCCAAGTAGCTGGGATTACAGGTGTGCGCCACCACACCCAGCTAATTTTTGCATTTTTAGTAGAGATGGGGTTTCACCACATTGGCCAGGCTGGTCTCCAACTCCTGACCTCAAGTGATCCACCCCTCTCAGCCTCCCAAAGTGCTGGGATTACAGATGTGAGCCACCGTGTCCAGCCACCAAGCACCAATCTAACTTAGGGCCTGGAACCTTCTCCTTTGCTGTCTCACCAACCCTTTGTGCAAAATACGACTATAAACTGGGCACAGTGGCTCACACCTGTAATCCCAGCACTTTAGAAGGCCAAGGTGGGCCAATCACTTGAGGCCAGGAGTTCAAGACCAGCCTGGCCAACATAGCAAAACCCTGTCTGTACTAAAAATACAAAAAATCTTCTGGCCATGGTAGCGCACACCTGTAATCCCAGCTGCTTGGGAGGCTGAGACATGAGAATTGCTGAAACCTGGAAGGTGGAAGTTGCAGTGAGCCAAGATCATGCCACTGCACTTCAGCCTGGGCAACAGAGCAAGACTCTGTCTCAAAAAAAAAAAAAAAGAAAAAAAGAAAAAAAAGACTCTAAATGAATGAGATTGATTTGACCAGATGCATATAAAAATAAAGCTGATTTCTTCTGGCCATGCCTTACATATATCCATTTCAGCAGCTGTTAGGTGAGCTAAGTCTATTTATTGCTTATTTATCTGCCTGTTCTGCAGGGAGCTGTGCAGATGAACAGGATTGGGAGCCTTCGGCAAATGAACATAGCCATAGTGTTAACCTCGTTTCTGGTCCCAAGAGGACTTGTTGTAGGAAGGAGATACTGCTCCCTTCATAGGATGCTTCACAGGGAAATACTAAATAAACAGGTTGGCAGAGAGGTCTAGACTTCCCTCTTGGGAAGAAATCTTCATCTACTTTCATGCTAGAAAATAATATTTCCTCTCTATGTATAGGGTGGAATACAGAGTTTTTGCCTTTGAAAATCCACAGGGCTCTTTCTTACAACTCCAAAAGCACTCTGGTGAAGCCTTCTCCCTGAGATACAGCCAGGTAATCTGATGCTGCTGGCCAGACAAGCTCAAATGCTGGCGGGCTGCACTGGATCTGATTTCTCATTAACGACAGATTTTTGTTGTTGATCATAATTGTTGGTTTATAAATGCAAGGTGCCAAATATGCTTTAAAAAACAGAGCAGTGCTTTTCAAACTTTAATACACCAGTGGATCACCTGGGGGTGTCGCTAAAATGCAGATTCCAATCCAGCAGGTCTGGGATGGGGCCGAGATGCTCCATGTCTAATAGCTCTCGGGTGAAACTGATGCTGGGTGACCACACTTTGGGCACATACCAGGTGTGCCCAGGGAAGAGTGCCTGGGGGTGATTCCTGTATCAGCCCCTCCCTAGCCTTTGCTTCCAACCTCCTGGTCTGGCCCGGGAATGACTGTGTGCATCTTGATGTTTAGGTTTGTCCACCCCCGTTTTGGGCCCATCAAATGCATCCGCACCCTGAGAGCAGTGGAGGCCGATGAAGAGCTCACCGTTGCCTATGGCTATGACCACAGCCCCCCCGGGAAGAGTGGGCCTGAAGCCCCTGAGTGGTACCAGGTGGAGCTGAAGGCCTTCCAGGCGACCCAGCAAAAGTGAAAGGCCTGGCTTTGGGGTTCAGAGACCTGGAATAGAAACTTGGATCTATGCACTACGTTTATCTGACAATGGGACAACCAGGGACTGCTCATGCTGTGACGTCACATCCTCTCACCATGCGTTAGCAACGACTTTCTCGCATACTAACTAGGTTTGACTGTATTACTCATACCAGATTTAAAATTAGCTAGCCTTGCAACAACGTCCTACTGAGAGGTATTGTCGAGCATTTGACATAAGACAGCGTGATGTTCTTTGGTGGTTCAAGTCTAAATCTGTACCACATTCGGAGATGCCAAATGATTAGACTGAAACAGGGAAACGGGGTTTTTCAGTCATTTTTAGTCAGTGGTTTTTCCATAGTGCTTTTTTCCTATGGCCAGTGCAAATTGTGTTAGCACACTTGCATATGTGCCGTATTAAGGGTTGACAATTACTACATCTTTATTCTCTAAATGTAGTATAATTTGCCTTTTAACCTTTGATCTGTATCTTGCAATAGAATGGCTTTGTTTTTTTTCTTAGTAAATAGAAGCCCACTTCTAAAGTCATTTCACCCCTCAGCCCTATTCTCTTTCTTAGATACCCTTTACAAGAGAAAACTTCCAAATGGATTTTTGCATCAATAGCAGTGTGTAGGTCTCTCTGGTTCTTTCTATATCATCATTTTATTATTATGTCCTAATATAAAGTACTGGCTCATAGGGCCAAGGTATTATTATAGAATATTATTCTCGCATGTAAACAAAGATATCTTTGCTTTAAGATGTGAGAAGAAATGAATTTACTTTGTTTGCATTAAGTTATGGAAGAGTTGTAATATATACTTTAAGAAAGAAGAGAAGAAAACTAGTATTTCTAAGCGGTAACTATGGCAATTTTGCAATATTTTCAGTAGTGCTAGTAATTTTTTCCTCCTTGAGTACACATTAAATGTACATAACATAGCGCGGTCAGGCTTGTGGCACAGTGCATTGAATTCAAAAGTCAAATAGCAAATTTGAATTCTAACAGAATTCAAAAAAAAATTTTTTTTAGTCAGTACTACTAAGGCAGACACACTGATTACTAGGTACAAATCAAACCTTGATGCTAAAACTCTTCATCATTGTAATTCCAAAGCACTTACCTGCTTCAAAACATTGTAAACTAAGACTGAACACCTGTATAGTTTAAAAGCAACACTATCAATAGCATTTCAGCCATTTTGCCAGCCATGTGTAATCACAACTGCAGAAATAAGGAGAAAACCCCTGTTTTTTTAGTTTAGCTAATTAGATCTGTAACATCACTGGGATTGCTCTGAATGAATTCTGAGAGTTTTGTTTTTTATAAGCACCCTCACCACATGCCATAGCTTTGTCTCTTTTAGACACCTCGATGCAGCGGCTGGAAGGACTGGAGAGCAGCTGTTATGCTGATCTGCAGCTGTCAGCTGTGATTCCTGTCACCTGAGTCAGTTTGGTCTGGAAAGCTAAGGCCTTCCAAGCTGTAGCAGATAGTGAGCTCCAGCTGATGAGAGAAGGCTTCAGTGGAAGAAGAGTGAGGACATAGGCAGAAGGAAGTTTGCTATTTCTTGTCAGTTGCACATTGCTTTATGAAGACTACAACAAAAGTGCTTAATCCCAGGCTGCTCATGACTTTCATTTCAGGTGGCCCTTGGGCACATTGACAGAGTTGCCCTTCCCTTCTTTGCAACGCCAGGCTTCCTAGAGCACCCGGTTGCATGCTTTGCAGCTAGGTGGCAGTGGTTTCAGGGAGATCCATTTGGATCCCTGCTTGAAAGCTTAAGCCAATGGTTCACCCATGAGAGGAAGTTGTCAGTGCTTCCAGGAAGATTGCCCACCTAAGGAACTGAATAGAGTTTTTAGATTTAAAGGCACCAGGATAGGGTCACTCTTACTCTGTAGAAAGAGACCGTTCTATACACTGTGACAGATGGGCCAGGGCCTCTGGACTTGCATTCTGATAGGTGCTTTAATTTAAATGTGCCCAAAGGGAGTGACTGTCTTCAGGAGAAAGATGGCTTGCATTAACCTCGATCAAGTGGGTTGTGCAGCCAGGTCAGGGAATGCGGTCAGGGAGAGGATAGTGCTGGTCATGCCCCCGATGCAGCTATGCTCTGAATGATTTCATTCCTGAGAGTGATAGCATTCTGGTCCTGGCTGCAGTGGGGTACAATTTACATCCTAAGGGGGGGCTACTCTAATTATCCCATTCAAATGGAATTTTTTTCAAAATTGGATAGAAGGAATTGAAGAGTTGTAAGTAATGATTAGTCTGCTAATCAGTTCTTCAGATGAGATATTGAATGGTAACACTCTGAGCTTAAAACTCAGCAGTGTGTCTGTGACCTCCACGCAAATCAGAGGAAGCAATGCATCCACGCTGAGCCTCACCATGTCTTCCTCCCAACTCTCTTCATACTCTCTGTGTCTTCCAGCTCTTCTTTCTCTGGCTGGCTCTCTTTCCTCTTCTCTCTGCATATGTGAGAACGCCTGGGTGTCCTGGGTAACAGCAGCCCCAGCTGCCCTCTCCTGTTCCCTGTTCCAAGTCCCCTGCACTGACCTTTCTTGAGTCTCTCTGGCTCTGTGCATGTCTTTGGGACCCTCCTCATCTGGCTTTTCCTCTGTGTGTGCCTCTCTGTTTGCTTATGTCTCTGGCTCTGTCTTCCCCACCCCTCCCCTCACACACACACATACTCCCAAATGTAAGGTTCCGTGGCAGGTTGGAATCGGAGTGGGGCTTGAGATTCACTGAGTTCTGTAGGTAGGGAAAGAAGTCAAGGGAGTGGAGGTTCTATAAGGAGTTAACAGCTGAGGACGGAAGGGTTTGTTTCCCGTTTGAACCTAAACGCAAGTGGAAAAGAATACTCAGAATGTATTTTTCTACTTTACATCTGCTGGGGAAGGAAATATGTCAGGAAGCCGCTGCATCTGGTCATTTCATCGCATCAGAATCACAGCAGACGTGGAAGATTCCATGTGGTGGGGAATAAAGAAATAACTTTATGCTCTCCTGAAAAACAGCGGGAGCCTATGTGTGTGTGCGACACTGTAATCTCAAGGAGATTCACTCAGAGCTGTCTCAGTCCAACTCCTGCATGACCAGATCTTCCCTTAGCATCTTTTCTGTGATGAAATATTATCTTGTGTTAGAGTTAGGAATAGGAACTAACCTGTAGGAGCATGTCCCCAAATGGACATTTGAATGGACTAACAAAAACAACTGGAAAGACTGAATTTCCGACACAAAGGAATGATGAGATCAAAAAGAAAGCAGTGAGGAGTTCTTGAGTCTTGTAGTACCTATTCTTATTTTAACTTGCTTCATCCTTGATCTACCTGAGACACTAAGAAGGAAATTAGTTTTCCAAGAGCTCTTTGAACCTGTCTAGGACTGTAGTTAAACCTATTTGCCCTATGGGGGTTCTTCACACTCGAAAAACTATTTCCTTATCACCAACGACCCACCCAGAAAGGCCAATGAGGCCAAATGTAACCATTTTTAACATTTAAATATAACTATTAAAATTGCATTAATTGTGAACAGTGAATTAAAGGGTTGTCTTCTCCGGGAGACAGTATGTGGCACTTTTCGTAAATTTCATTTAATATATAAAAATTTAAATCACTCACTGCAACATGCATTTAAAATCTTCCAAGAAGGTAGAGGTATCGTTTTCCGTTTTGCTTTGTTTTAAAACAGTTGCCTCAAGCTTCTGTCTTAAGAGTAGTGACTTAGAATCCAGATATCTTTTGTTTTAGAAAAACAAGCAAAACTATGTTGCAAGACTGACAGTTGTAATGTTTATTTGCCACAGATCAAAGGTTCACAAAGTATATCAAATTTACATCTACTTGGGGTACCTTGATAGATTATTATTGTTTTTCTTATATCTTTCCCTTCAGGAATTTGGAAACTCGTTGTCACTTTTTTTAATTTTAAAAATACTAAATTGTAATAGTTTTCTTTTGCCAAATGTGTGCGTACATATTCAAAGCAATGAAACTATTTCAAGCCATACAACCACAGGGGTGGGAACCCTTTTCACAAATTTTAATGTGTTTGTATGTAAATAGATGTTTGTATGAAATATTTTCATGATAGAATGAATATATTTAAATGAAGTTGAATTATTCCAGTGCTACTTAAACACATTACAAAAATTTTGGTGAGAATTATCTGAGTCTATTGAGATGTAATGCAGATCAATTTTGATTTTTAAAAATCAAAAGCCTACAATAACTCTGACTCTCAGCAACTTCCTCGGCGTTGTTGCACACTGACGTGGAGAGAGCTCGTAGGCTTCCCCAGTGCCTCAGCCGCTTCCTGGTGGAAGTTAGGTGCTAATGGAGGTGTGTTCACCTTTTAGTGATATCACTGCAGGCCTTTGAGGGGCCTGAGAGTGAATCAGAGGCATTAGAGACACCGGTGCAGTTATCTGGAGCACAATTTCTTTGCAGGGCAGCAGAATCAGAAGCCAGACTTGGCCATGTGAACCTCGAAACTCGGTTTCCCGGCCGCCATCAACCGCCACCCTTACTGCCTAGTCACACACGTCAGGGAGGCTGCCCTCAGTGGAGTTGGGGTTCAGACCCCAGGGTGGGACTTCACAGTTTTGCCAGCAATCTCTACCTTCTGACTTCTGCCTCGCAGAGAGGAAGGAGAGGGGAGCATCTGGCAAGGGGCCCATTTCTCAGCACAGTACATTTCCTGTCTCAGCTCTGGAAGACTATGCACCCAAGCACCAAACTTCCAACCAGAGAGAGAGACGTCCTCCGATAACAAAAATCCTTGCTTCCTCTGTCTGTGACTTTACACACAGTTGTTCAAAGTTGTTAAATATCAAGGGTCAATCACATCCCTAGGACATACCTCCCAGCTCTCCTGACTCTTATGTTATTGAAAAAACAAACAAACAAAAACTCCTTTATGATGATATTCAACTTGAGTGGGGTTTTTTTTTCCACTTTGGTCCTGGATATAATGAAATGATACATATTAGGATAAATTTTCACTGTGTATAGTAGCAATACGAACACACATGCCAATGTATCAACATATCTACTTGGTTACATTTTGGTTTATGATAATTAACCTTGATTCATGTATTGGGAAGCTACAGGGACTATGTAATACCTGCTTATCACATAGGAAAATTATGTCCATGATTCTGAGCTCCCTTCTTCAAAAGTTTCCTCCTGGGTGTTCTATGTTCTCTCTTTATCCTGAAATACATTTATTAGGTTGTGAGGTATGTTGAAGAAGTAGAAGCCAGGGGTATGCTTTCAGCATTTATTGCAACCAAAAGTTAACCCCATCACAGTTAACGAGCATCTTTGGTCTCTTGTGGAATTTGAACTAAAACTATGAGCCTTATTCAATATCTATAATTCTATGATTTTTTTAAATTATGGGAAATTAATGAAAGATGTTTACATGAATAATGTTTGCCCTTACTGTGTTATGAATGAGTTTTTTGTAGTGTGTCTGGGTGCATGATGCAAGAGAGTAGGAAAAATGTTTCTGAAACAAAACTTGACAAATATTTGTAATGAAAGTAAATTTAAAGATTGCTATAATTGCGCTATAGAAACAATGCAAGTATTAAACAAAATATACAATCATCTGTCGTTGTCTTCCTTTGGTCATCTAGGTTAGAAAAGCAATAATGGTTTTCTTATAATGTGTCTACCTGTATATTTAAATTGCTAAGTGAACTTTACATTTTAAGTTGTTTTAAAATATTATTAGCCATTTATCATTTTCAGAGCATTCTAGTAAGAGCTGAGGATTTGATATGATTCCACATACACCCATAAATCCAGAAGGATTAGCCACACCAACAGAAAGTGTCGGATTGAATACATACATGGTAAGGGTATGGAATGCAAATGAGATGATCAGGGCAAATAGCTGAAAGACAGGAAACTTCATGATTTAAAGAAAATATAGAAATTTTGTTAGACATTGTGGTAGATTTTGGCAGTCTGAGGATGAGTCTGAGCTGAGAACCCTGGCAATCCCTTATTCCTGCCCTAATCACAGTCAACATTTCCATTTTTTTTTTTTTAATCTGAGATGAAGTCTCACTCTGTCACCCAGGCTGGAGTGCAGTGGTGCAATCTTGGCTCACTGCAGCCTCCACCTCCGGGATTCAAGCGACTCTCCTGCCTCAGCCTCCCAAGTAGCTGGGATTACAGGCGCTTACCACCACACTCAGCTCATTTTTGTATTTTTAGTAAAGACGGTGTTTCACCATGTTGGCCAGGCTGGTCTTGAACTCCTGACCTCAAGTGATCCGCCTGCCTTGGCCTCCCAAAGTGCTGGGATTACATTTGTAAACCACAAAAGCCAGTGACAAAAGGAGTCAACATAGTACCTCATTATTAGCTGGGCCTTCTGCCCAGGACCCCAAAGAAGTGAATTCTAGGAAGTTTGGCAGGGCTACACGAGGCACAGTTAGGCCTCAAACTGAAGCAGGCCATGAGATCTCCTGCTTTATTTTGCCTCCCTCAGTTGCCCAATCCTTGATTTTATCACACTTCCTTCCATGGAAGGAAGGAAACAGAAACGAGTGAGATGACTGGGTCCAAACTGATGTTGGATCAGCTTTTCCACCTGCACAGACACATTCACATGCTAGATCTTTCAGGCAAGGCTTCACCCTCTAACACGCATGGGTCAAATCACAATATTAATATTCTTCCTCCTTGTGGGAAAGGGGAATACAGGATTAAAAATTTAATACAGACTGAGGGAAGCTTAAGAAGCTAACCTTGAAAGTGAAAGATTGGGCAACTTTCATGGGTTAAGATGATTGATTTGGGCCCAAATGTTGTAGAATGAGGTAATGTGAAAATTAAGACAAAATTATGTTAGACCAAATTAGTAACCATCCCAGCTATACTAATGGGATGGTTACCAATATCTGCCTTTGGGTTTAATGTTTGGAATCATTCAGACTGCTAGTTTATATTAAATGTGAAATTGTTTCAGCAGTCATCTCTAGAACTAGGTAACAGCTATCGAAGGACTTTATGCTGTAGTTTCATTTAGTTTCAATTCAGCATCTGACTAATTTGGGATTGTTCAATAAGAAGGCTCTAGTTGAAAAATAAGAGGAAGAAGAAGAAATTCCGTTCCTCCTCTTGAAGCTGAAAAAAAAAGAAAAAACAGAAAAGGGGTTTCTGCTCCAAAAGTATTTCAGAAAATGACTGTTACCTTGCAGATAGATAAATAGATAGACAGATAGACAGATCATGGTAATTCCCTCACGACATAGTGGTTTGCTCGGTAAATGTGTTTTTCCTTAAGTTTTGTTTATTTACAAAAACCAAAAGCCAGGGTTTTGAATTTAGAGCTTCACTTCTTATAATGTACATGGAAAAAGATTAATGGATCCATCTAGATTGCTACCAAATTTTTACTTCTGTAAGTATCAGAATGCTTCCAGCTTCAAGAAACATCAAAGCTCAACTCAATATGGCCTAAGTAATAAAGAAGGTTTACTATCTCACATAACAAGAAGTGCTGAGTGGCCCTACAGTTAATTCAGCAGCTCCACCAAGTTCTTCCCATCTTTCCGCTCTGCCTTTCTCAGCTTGTCTGCTTTGCCTTCAGGGGCTAGCTCCCTCACAGCCACAACATGGCTGCCCAGGTTCCAGCCATCACAGCCAATTTGGCCCCATCCAATAGATGAAAAGGAAAGTCTCTTCTATGGCCTCTATCACTGAGGAAACTCAGCCAATCACTGGCAATGGCTACAGGGGCACTATGATTATCAGAGTGAAGCATATGGCTGTGTGGCCTGAACCAGTTTGGGGCTCTCCCAGCAAGTAGGAAAGGGAAATGATAGTTGGGTTGACCACTCACAGTGTCTGCCCCATCTGCATCATGAGTTTTGTTTTCTTATTTTCCTCAGAGAAGAAGGGAGGTTAGTCTCTTCAAATAAATTAAATAAATGGATTTTTAAAAATAATTCAAATCAATTTAGAGAATTTATCAGGGGGGCTGTAGAGGGGTGTTTACAAAGATATATTTATCTAGAGTTTATCAGGCCGTTTTAAGTGTTTTAGATTATTCATTTAATCTTTTCAACAACCATGTGATATAGGTACTGTTACCACACCATTTTACAGAAAGAAAAACTGAGGCATAGAGAGGTTAAGGCACATGGTGGCAGAAGTAGAAAGCCGTAGAGGCAGAGTCTGAAGCCGGGCAGCTGGGCTCCTGGCTGCTCTCCTAACCATACTTATGGGAACTCTCTCTCCTGCCCTTCTCTCCGCTTGCTCTCCATGGGTTAAGGCTAACCTTTAGTATCCTGTGTCTTCCTTTCCCTTGATCATCATCCACTTAGCCTACCAATCAACTGATCTCTTTGACTGGGTCCCTCTTTGATCCAATCCATGCAACACACAGACCAGCTTTTTTTTTTTTTTTTTTTTTTTCTGAGACAGAGTCTCACTCTGTCGCCCATACTGGAGTGCAGTGGCGCAATCTCAGCTCACTGCAACCTCCGCCTCCCAGGTTCAAGCAATTCTCCTGCCTCAGGCTCCCAAGTAGCTGGGACTACAGGAGCATGCCGCCACGCCCGGCTAATTTTTTGTATTTTGGTAGAGACGGGGTTTCACCACCCAGTCTGGTCTCGAACTCCTGAGCTCAGGCAATCCGCCCACCTCAGTCTCTCAAAATGTTAGGATTACAGGCGTGAGCCACCACCCCCGGCAAGACCAGCTTCTTATAATTTTATTCTCAGCCAATTTCTATCCTGATTCCGAACTTCCACCTCCTCTGCCTGGGTTTCCAGCATAGCTTCTCCATCCCATCTCATTTCTCATTCTTTGCCTCCACCACGTGAAGCATCCTCCGTGATGGGGTTTCCCTCTTCCCGCCTCTGCTTCTCTTTTCCTGCCTCTCTGCTGTGGCAGAGGGAGGGTTGTGTGGTGGAAAGGACTTGGGATCTGGAGTCAGACTGGTTTCACCCGGCTTTGCCACTGTCTGTGTGACGCTGGGCTTTCGACTACTCTCTGGCAAATAAGGATTTGCTGTGGGGTTCAGAAGACTGTTTTCATGTCCTCTCTCCCTCTTCCTTCCTGTGCTCCACCCACACCCACCCCCTTGCAGTCCAGGAGAGCCAGGCTTGCCCCGCTCTTGGGCATGTCTTTCTCCCAGAGAGCCACAGGTTCTGCCCTCGTGCCCTTCAAGTCTTTGCTGCATGAGGACTTCATTGACCACCCCACTTAAACTGCAACATTCTCCTCCCCCAGCATTCCGAGGCCACTTTACCCTCCTTTATTTTTCACCATGCTTCTCATTACCTTCTAGCATACCGTAGAACTTAGTTATATTATGTTGATTGTTTATTGTCTTTCTCCTCCCTCTAGAATAGACAGGGATTTTAGTTTGTTTTATTCACTAACATATCCTTAACATTTGATACACAGTAAGCACTCAATAAATACTCGTAGAGTGAGTGCATGAATGAGAGATTGTAATGATTAGGAGAATTGGGTAATCGTCTTGGGTTGAAATCCCAGCCTTGCAATTTCTAGCTGTGTGACATAACTTCTTTGTGCCTCAGTTTTTTCTATTTGTAAAATTAAACTGTGATGACAACTGGGGGAAAAAAAGATTGAGTTTTGACCCATGGATTGAGCTCACTAACTTTGCTCCACCTGCTCTGGGATGCCACCTTTCCAGGCATAGCCACAGCTTGCCTCCTTCCAAGCAGTCCCCCGTGAAGAGCCCCTGCCCCAGGAAGCCTGGCCTGACTCTTCGGGACCTGCCCTGTCTCCGCTGCCCTGCCACACGTGGATGGACACTGCCAGACCATTATTGTGTGTTCTCGATTGTTTAATGAGTGAAGCATCTAGCTGGCCTCTCCCTTAGATGACAGGCTTTGCGGGGATCACTAGGCATATCTTCCTGGATGTGCACAAAGCACTTTCTAGGCATGTGATGTGGGAGTGACTGAACTAGAGTACTTTTATTTATTTATTTATTTATTTGGGGTTTTTTTTGAGTACCTTTTTAAAAAATATATTTCAATAGCTTTTGGGGTACAAGTGGTTTTTTGTTACATGGAGTAATTATCCAGTGGTGAATTCTGAAATTTTAGTGCACCTGTCACCTGAGTAATGTACGTTGTACCTAATATGTAGATTTTTATCCCTAGCTCCCTCCCACCCTCCCCCTTCTGAGTCTCTGAAGTCCATTATGTCACTCTGAATGCCTCTGTGTACTCATAGCTTAGCTCCCACTTATAAGGGAAAACATAACGGGTTTTGGTTTTTCATTCCTTGGTTACTTCACTTAGAATAATGGCCTCCAGCTTCATCCAAGTTCAGCACGAATTTCTTAAGCTTTACCACATAGCAGTCCCTCTTCTGGGCCATTAGCAAATCAGCAGTGAATAAAAACAAAATCCTTGCCTTTGTGGAGCTTGCATTTTAGTGAGGGAAATGGATAAGAAGCAAGTAAATGACTGTATGTGCCTGGGTAAGTGGTATGGGACAAAGAGAGGAGAATAAAGAGGGTGAGGAGGTGTGCAGGGCCAAGAGGGGTGCTATTTTTTTGTGGGGGGAAGGTCAGGGAAGACCTCATTTCCTGAGGGAGAGAACAAATTATGGAGATTCCAGGGGAAACATTTCAGGCTGAGGGGGGCCGCAGAGAGCCACGACCTGAGGTGGGAATGCTCAGTGAAGTGCAGGAGGCCAGGGGACTGGCCAGTGGGGAGAGAAGAGAATCAAATTCTACAGGGGCCCCGAAAACTATTTCAAGGACTTTGTTTTAAACTCAGAGTACAAGGTGCAGTGGTGCAGCCAGTCACGGTGGCTCATGCCTGTAATCCCAGCACTTTGGGAGGCTGAGGTGGGCAGATCATCTGAGGTCAGGAGTTTGAGACCAGCCTTGCCAACATGGCAAAATCCCGTCTCTACTGATAATACAAAAATTAGCCGGGCGTGGTGGTACATGCCTGTAATCCCATCTACTCAGGAGGATGAGGCAGGAGAATCGCTTGAACCCGGGAGGCGGAGGTTGCAGTGAGCCAAGATGGCACCACGGCACTCCAGCCTGGACGACAGAGCAAGACTCCGTCTCAAAAAAACAAAACAAACAAACAAAAACCACCAGCTTTCTTAAACTTAGTTTACTACAGGTTCTGAAAATGCTTTTGAAATTGTAATTGCTGTTAGCCCTTTCATTGGAGGGATCTCAACAGAAGAATGACAAGATCTTCCTCCCACGTGTAAAAGGATCACTCAGGCTGTTGTACTGAGAATAGGCTGGAGTGGGAGTAGGGACCCAGGTGGAAGCAGGGGGTTCATGATGATGGTGGGCAGGACAGAGGGGCCATGGTGAGGAGAAGTGGTTGAACTGGCATGCATTATAGGAAGAAACAGTAGAATGTGCTGAGATATGGCATTAGGCATTTCACTGATTATTCAGGAATGGTGAGGCCAACAGATCAGGAGACAAATGCCGCTCTCAAAAATTTGCTGAAAAATCAACTCAAAATCAAAAGGCAGATTAATTGGAGAAAAAGCACATACATTTATTTAATGTGTATACACAAGAGCCTTTAGAATGATGATCCAAAGATATAGGGGAAATTGGCCATTTTTATACTTAGGTTCAATGAAGTATGAAATATGTTTGGACAAAAACGGCATGATCTAATGCTAACAGGCTGAGTGGGAAAACCTAGCAAAACCTCTCTGTCTAGATTCTTCCTGGCCTCTCTGAGCATGCATTCCTTTCTTCTGGGTATGGGGCAGGGTTGTCAGAACCCAGTGGGTTCTTCTTGCCCACTACCCTGAAAACAAAAAAACAGTGCACTGAGAACAGCAGATGTTGCAGTGAAGAAAGAATTTAATGATCACAGGGCCAGCCAAGCAGGAAGACAGGAGAAATTTCTCAAATCTGCCTTCCCAAGAATTTAGAGGCTGGGGTTTTTAAGGGTACTTTGGTGGGAAGGGGGCTGGGAAACTGAAAGGATTGATTGGCTGTGGATAAAATCACAGGGGTGTCTAAACTGTCTTCATGCAGCTGAATCAGTTCCTGGGAGGGGGGGTCTTGGGACCAGGTGGCATCTCTGGGTCTGCTGAAATGCTAAATCTGAAAAATATCTCAAAGACCGATTCTTCAGGTTTCACAGTAGTAATGTTATCTACAGGAGTAGTTGGGGAAGTTATAAATCTTGTGACTCTGGGACAGTAAGCAACTTACAGAAAAACAAGCTCGGCAATGGCAGGTCATTGTTTAACTCAGCCTATGCTTTAGCAAAGTTCAAGCCTCTACCATAATTCTAACCTTGTGTCCTCTTGTTAGTCTTTACAAATTCGATTTCCATTTTTGAACAAGGAAGGGACCAGTTCAAGGAAAGGACTATTATGGCCTCCACACAAGAATGAGGACAAGCAAGTTAACCTGGTAGAAGCAAGATAGTCAGTTATGTCAGATTTCTCTGACTATAATTTTGCAAAGGCAGCTTTAGTGCCCTTTATGGAATGGGGGTCTTCTGACTATAGTCAAACAAGGTAGGTCAGAAAATTTTTTTCTTTTTGAGACAGAGTCTTGCTTTGTTGCTCAGGTGGGAGTGCAGTGGTGCAATCTCGGCTCACTGCAACCCCTGCCTCCTGGGTTCAAACAATTATCATGCCTAATTTTTGTATTTGTAGTAGAGACAGGATTTCACCATGTTGGCCAGGCTGGTCTCCAACTCCCGGCCTCAAGAGATCCGCCCACCTTGGCCTCCCAAAGTGCTGGGATTACAGGCATGAGATAATTTCTTCATGGTCAGTTTTTACACAGAAAGGCAGAGGGAAAGTTAGAGTGATATTTTTAGGTTTTATGGCTGGCTTTGGGGAAAAATAGTTCTGGTTGGCAGGATCTGCCTTGGGGTCTATAGGCAGCCTCTGGGAAGGATGGGACTCAGAGGTAGGAGAAAGTCGGAGAAAAATCTTTGCTCCTGAAGCTGCCTGAGGCCTTCATTTCTGGATATTGTCTTCTGAATCCCAACAATAGTTTGTTATTCACAGTTCCCAAGAGGAGGGGGCACACCATGTTACAGGGGCCACATGGGGAAGCACCAGGATCAAGTAGGAGGTAGATGGAGCGAAGAGAAAACGTGGACAAGAGCCTGTATTGTGGTGTCTGCAGGAAGAAATGGAGAGGCAGTCAGCAGGCCTGGGATTGGCTAGCTTGAATAACTTCAGTAGATTCTGGGGTGTACCGGCTGTCTTTTGTCTGGTACCTGACCCTGTGGTAATGGTGGCTTGGAGTGGAAGAGGCCTAAGAAGGAAGTGGTTGTAGGCACAGAAGCTGATTTGGTTAGGTTGCCTGTGAAAGGTGCCAGGCCTTTGCTATCTCTAGGAATCAGCTAGCCCTTGGGAGGGGGTGGGGGGCAGTCCCTCCAGAGCCCACAAGGCCCTAGATGTCAAAGCGTCAGCATTAAAAGACATGCTTTAATATAATAGGAAGTAAGGAATCAGGGATGAACTCCGCAGTTTTTGATCTGAGCAACTGAAAGAATGAAGTAATCACTTAGTGCAAATAACGGTCACCACTGATGATACTGATGGTCTTACCGTAAATCTCCTGCACTTTCCCAGTTTTTACTTCTGTTTCCAAAACAACCCATTAATTTCTTCATGGTCCAGCTCCCTCTTGTGGTGAGGATTTATTCTCATACTGTTTCTGACATGCTGTAAAACAAACACCTCTAGGGAAAGGATGATTTAATACATTTTAAAAATCCCAGCACTTTGGGAGGCCGAGGCGGGTGGATCACCTGAGCGCAGGAGTTCAAGACCAGCCTGGCCAACATGGTGAAAACTCATCTCTACTAAAAATACAAAAATTAGCCGGGCGTGGTGGCAGGCGCCGCCTGTAATCCCAGCTACTCGGGAGGCTGAGGCAGGAGAATCGCTTGAACCCAGGAGGCGGAGGTTGCAGTGAGCCGAGATTGCGCAACTGCACTCCAGCCTGGGGAACAAGAGAGAGATTTC
The DNA here is from genome assembly GCF_029289425.2 of Pan paniscus. Taxonomy (NCBI): domain Eukaryota; kingdom Metazoa; phylum Chordata; class Mammalia; order Primates; family Hominidae; genus Pan; species Pan paniscus. Next base: position 137,371,192 of record NC_073252.2, on the reverse strand, counting down.
GTCTAAAAAAAACAAAAAAAACAAAAAAAAACATGAAAACTCAGTTGATGTTCTTTCCTATCATCAGGTTGAACTTTGATTAGCTAAATTAAGACACCACTTCCAGGGCTTTTTAAATTTTTTTATTTTTTATTTTATTTTTTTTGAGACGGAGTTTCGCTCTTGTTGCCCAGGCTGGAGTTTAGTAATGGCGCAATCTCGGCTCACTGCAACCTCCGCCTCCCGTGTTTAAGCGATTCTCCTACCTCAGCCTCCCGAGTAGCTGGGATTACAGGCGCCTGCCACCATGCCCATCTAATTTTTGTATTTTTAGTAGAGACAGGGTTTCACCATGTTAGTCAGGCTGGTCTGGAACTCCCAACCTTGGGTGATTCGCCCACCTCGGCCTCCCAAAGTGCTGGGATTACAGCCGTGAGCCACCGCACCCGGACTTTATTTTTAAATGCGCCCAAATTTCAAGAGGGCTAATAGCACTTCTGGCGCCTACAGTAAACAAAGTTGAACAAAACTGGTTTATCTTTTAAAACAAACAGAAGCATTTCTGTGTCATACAGGTCTTTAAAATCTCTCTCTGCCTGGAGCACAGTTGTCTGTAAAATACGAGTTATAAGATCATTAGTACTGGCTGGGCATTATAGGCGTAAGCCACTGTGCTTGGCCTCTGAAATTTCTTTATATATCAGAATTATTATAGCACTCGGACTCTGTGTGTGTGCGTGTGTGTGTGTGTGTACAGGAACACAACTTATCTAAGTAAGATTTACAGAACCTACAGCTATGTGGAACACAGCCAGAAACCTGAGACTGAGTGACTTCTGAGCAGTCAATAGCTATTTCAGTTCATGCACTTTACTCTGTAGAAGAACAACCATAACACAGTCCCCGTGGAACATCGGGTGTCAGCCTTAGAGCCTCTGACCCAGTGAAAAGTCAGAGCCAGCAAAAGACAGGATGGAGAAGATTTAGAAAAATGCAGCTGGGTTTCTAAAAGTCTCCTTTCTGGCTTTTCAGCACCGTGGCTTGAGATCTATGTACCTTAATAATCTCTGAAAACGTTCTCAGCCAGTTGCTTCTCCAATTTCAGTGGCCAGAAGAATCACCTGGGAATGTGTAAAAGAAGCAGATTTGGGGCTCCACTCCCAAAGATCCCACATCTGGATCAAGCGCCCTGGGTAGAACACAGAAAAGCTGGCATTCCTCTTTACAGTGCAGCCCAAGGGCTAATGCTCATAATGATGTTCGTGAGTAATTAAGAAAAGATAAAAGCGAATGGAATGTACTCTGCCTAATGATAATGGCAATTGTCAGAACATAGGCTTCCCTCAAGAACTCAAAATCGCACTCTGGGAGCCATTTTAAGATCTGAAAAGAGATACCTAATAAGTTGTGCCAGAGAAATCAATAAGTAAAGTCACCAGAGGGGGGAAAAAGACCCTCAAACCAGCAGGACTTGATTAGATAAAATATCTTTTAAAACAATCAGGATATTTGGAATTTTCTTCAGGCTAATATGGGAGATAAGGGAAGTGAAGTGTGGCTGTAGATAAAACCAGACTGGCCACATGTGGATAAGGATTTCAGCTGGGTGATGAGTACTTGTTCATGATCTTATATGTGTGTTTTTATATGTTTTTGAAATCTCCACAATAAAAAATTACAAAAAAAGTTTAAACCCAGGTTATTAGGTATAAACGTACCAAAAAAACAGTGTCACAGAGGCAAACATTACCTAACTCTGCCCAAGCAATCATGCTCCTTGAATTTTCTGGCCCCACTGGCAACTAATCCCTATTATAAAGTGAATATATCAGAGATCATTAAACATTACGTTTATATAACTGAAAACTCCCTGATATGGTTTGGATCTGTGTCCCCACCCAAATCTCATCTTGAACTGTAATTCCCATATGTGGTGGGAGGGATCTGATGGGAGGTAACTGGATCATGGCGGCGTTTTCCCCCATGCTGTTCTCATGATAGTGAGGGAGTTCTCATGAGACCTGATGGTTTAAAAGTGGCAGCTTCCCCTGCTCTCTTTCTCCTGCCGCCTTGTGAAGAAGATGCCTGCTTCCTCTTTGCCTTTTGCCATGATTGTAAGTTTCCTGAGGCCTCCCCAGCCATGCAGAACTGTGAGTCAATTAAGCCTCTTTCCTTTATAAATTACCCAGCCTCCGGTAGTATCTTTAAGGCAGTGTGGAAATGGACTAACACACTGCCCCTGGTTCTGATTTCCTACTCACTAAGCAATTCTCTGATTGCTGAGGAAAATTTTCCAAGGTAATGAATGTGTCCTGATATAACCTCTAAAAGAAGACAGCCAGGTGAATAAACACCCCATCAGCTTGTGCTTGCCTTCCTTGAATTTCTGGAGAAACAATAGCTGTAATTTATTGAATGACTTACTCTGCAGCAAGCACTGAACTGGGTACTTTTCATTAGTTAATTCATTTAATTTTCACAGTAGAAATGATATTACTTGGAGATATTTCCATCCAAACTGGTTAAAGGAAAAAGTACAAAAGAATGAATGAAAGAGATTGTGCATTAATCTGGAAAAATATGTCCATTTTAAATACTTACTGCTTAAAATCTACAATGTCATATTCTGGCTATAGTGCCATTACATATAATGTTTACATATTTATCTCACAAGATTAAACACTGTTTTTCTAAGTAGAATTTCATGTGCATTCCCCAGCTCATTAAAAAGAATTCTAGTTTCCCATTTAAGATAATATTGTAGTAAATCCGCTTAACCAAGCTCTTTATAAACTCATATTGTCATAATCCATGAAAGTGAGTGAACCGCGAGGATGCTGCTGTTAACCACTCCATGCTGTAGAATCAGAATTCCTGAATTCCATAGGCATAAGGCATGTGCCTCTCCAACATCCAGTATCAATTTATATATGAGATATTAATAATACTGAACTTCTGTGTCTATGTTGATATCATCTCTAGCCTTACAAACACAGAATTCTAATACTTTTCCCATACTCCAGTGGAATGTCTTTCATATCCCCTGGGGTACATGCTCTACACTTTATCATTCTGCTTGGCAGAACAATATTTCCTAGTGTAACAAAAGACACTGTTTATTGATTTATTTTTCCTCCCATATTTTAGAAGGCTCCTGTCCATTCTAAAGTTAGGTTCAATAACCTAGCATCCTCCCAGCGCCTGTTTAGTCATAATAATTGCTCAGTTATGCTGGATATTGAAGACAGAGTTGAAAGAATGGTTCACCAGTAGACACAGCAGGACATGTGTGACCAGGATCAGTTCATTGCGGGGCCTAGAATAATGAAAGGTAGTGAGAGAGTACATTCAATCTGAGATGAAAAGATCTGGACTCAAGCCCTTGCTCTATTACCTATGATCTTTGTGCTCTTTAACCATCCTCCCCCTTTATAGATTAATCAAATAAGACTTGCCTTGTCTATTTCACAGGCTTGTTTCAGATACAGTGCAGATGACCCTAGTGGCAGATACTGTGGATTGCCTACCCAAAAGACATTCACAAGCCATTTTCCCCTTGTCTTCCTGTGCCTAAAATAATTACATTCCAAGGATCTCTTGCAGCTAAGGCTGGCCACCAGATTCAGTTTTGGCCAACGAGAGGTCAGGCAAGGGAGGCAGGCAGTCACTGAGTGAGCCTCCAGAAAAGTTATGTACAAGAAATAGAGTCCATTGGCATGCTGCCTTCATTGCTTACCCTCCAACCCACTTTTCACAAAGCAATCAGAGTAATGTAAAACAGTAAAGCAGCCAGCCGCAGTGGCTTACACCTGTAATTTCAGCACTCTGGGAGGCCAAGGTGGGTGGATCACTTGAGCCCAGGAGTTCGAGACCAGCCTGGGCAACATAGCAAAACCCCATCTCTACAAAAAATACAAAAAGTAGCCAGGCCTGGTGGTGCATGCCTGTAGTCCCAGCTACTCGAGAGGCTGAGGTGAGAGGATCACTTAAGCACAGGAAGGCAAGGCTGCAGTGAGCTGGGATTGTGCCACTGCACTCCAGCCTTAGGCAACAGAGTGAGACCCTGTCTCAAAAAAAAAAAAAAAAATAGTAAAGTACATCTTGCCATCACCCTGCTGAAACACTTCAATGGCTTTCCATTGCAGCTAGAATAAAATCCAAGCTATTTACAATGGACTGGCTCCTGCTCCCTCTCCAGTATCATTCAGTCCGTTCTCCCCCACCCACTGTACTCCAGCCAGACCTTCTGTTCCTCAAACTTGCCAAGCGTTTTCCTGGATCCAGGCCTTTATACCTGCTGATTACTCTGCCTGTTTGCCTCTAGCTCTTCGCATAGCTTCTCTCTGTCACCCTTCAGCCCTTGACTCACACCGCCCTCATCAGAGGTGCCCTCCTTGACCGTCATGTCTCAGAAGGCCTCCTCAACTCATCTGCTGTCTTACCACCTAGATTGTTTCATTGTTATCCCTAATCCACAGTTATTTTGTGTATTTGTTATTCGTCTGTCTTCTAACACTGTAACATAAGCATCACTGGGGAATAGCCTTTGCCTGTCTTGTTTATTGCTACATCCTTAGTCCCTTACACAGTGCCTGAAACATAAGGGATGCTTGTTTAATATTTATAAAATAAAAGAATGAACTTTCCCTATGAATCTCCATCTCCTATTTATTCCTCTTCATCAAAGGAAATGCAAAGCTAAACACGAGTGCATAATGGGAATAACAAGTGTTAACACAGGATTTGTGTGATGGGTGGATGACTTCCAGGAAAAAGCAATCAGAGGAGCCAATTTGGTGGTAAAAAAGGAAAGAAAGAAAAAGGAAGGAAGGAAGGAAAGAAAGGAAGGAGGGAAGGAAAGGAAGGAAGGAAGGAAGAAAGAAAAAGAAAGAGAGAAAGAGAAAGAAAGAGGGAGGAAGGGAGGGAGGGAAGGGGGCAATTGTGATTGGATGAGAGCAGAAAGTAGCGGAAAATGCTGTGTCTGCATTGTCAACCAATAGCAATTTGGATTGCCACAGCTACAGACACCTCAGGAGGTCTTGGAAGAAGGCATGTGGAGGAGAAGGCAGCCTAATCAAGGTGACATACCTGCTTCCTGCAAATTCAAAATCACATGCTGGGGTGAGGTGGCTCTCACTGTCCATATGAATTTCCATTTCTTTTCACTTCCTTTCTTTACCCACCTTCTCTATTCTACCTCCGCCTGCTACAATTCATCTCCTTTAACGTTCCCTGTATTGGATAAATTTTAACCCAAGCATTAGGCAGCAAACGTTTCTGAGAGGAGCAGAGGCGCAGAATCAGACAAGCCTGGCTTTAAATTCTTGCTGTATTCCATTGCTCTATTCCTTCTAGCAATATTATTTTAGTAAAGTTAACTTCTCTAAGAGAAGCAATAATACCTGTCTCATAAAGGTTATTGTGAAGATTAAATGAGATACTATATTAAGAACTTGCCCCAGTATGGAGCAGAGTAATAAAGTTATATAACTTCAAAACAAGCAGGGTGAGGCTGGGGAGGAGAGGGGTGGTTAATAAGAAAAAGAAAAAAAAAAGTATTTGTTAAAAACCTACAGGAGACATCATATTTAATGGTGAAATGTCAAAAGCATTCTACTTTAGATAAAGAACAAGACATGGATGTCAGCTGTCACCTCTCTTGTTTAATAACATGCTGGACATCTTGCCCAGTGCAATAAAACAAGAGAAATGTAAAAAATTTATAGGAGGTGGAAAGAATGAAAAAAACTATTTTTATTTGAAGGTGATATAATTTTTGTAGAACACCAAAAAGAATCTCCAATAATTAGGATTAATAAATGTTTCACTTGGTTCTTCAATCCAAAATTAATATATAAAAATTGGCCAGGTACAGTGGCTCACACCTGTAATCCCAGCACTTTGGGAAGACAAGACAAGAGAATCGCTTGAGGCCAGGAGTTCCAGACCAGCCTGGCCAACATGGTGAAACCCTATCTCTACTAAAAACACAAAAATTAGCCGGGCGTGGTGGCACACACCTGTAATCTCAGCTACTTGGGAGGCTGAGGCACAAGAATCGCTTGAACACTGCAGAGATCGTACGTAGTGAGACGAGACAAGATCACACCACTGTACTCTGGCCTGGGCGACAGAGCAAAACTGTCTCAAAAAAAAGAATTCAATCAATCAAACCCTTTAAGAAGAAAATTATAAAACTTCACTGAAAGACATTAAAGAGGCAGGGGATGGTGGCTCATACCTCTAACCCCAACACTTTGGGAGGCAGAGGTGGGAGGATTGTTTGAGCCCAGGAGTTTGCAACCAGCCTGGGCAATGTAGCAAGACCCTGTTTCTACAAAAAGTAAAAAAAAAAATTAGCCAGTCATGGTGGGGTGCACTGATAGTCCCAGCTACTTGGAATGCTAAGCCAGGAAGATTACTTGAGCCCAGGAGTTCAAGTCTGCAATAAGCTATGATTAGGCCACTGCACTTGACAGAGTGAGATCCTGTCTCAAAAAGAAAAAAGACTTAAAGAAAACCTAAATAAATGGAAAGATTTACCATATTCTTGGCCAGGAAAACTCAACATTGTTAAGATACTGATTCTCCTAAGTGGACTGATAAATTCAAAGCATTCCAATCAAAATCCCAACATTGTTTTTTATTTGATGAGTTAAATCTAAAATTTAGGTAAACAACAAAGGCCCAAGAATTACCAAAACTGTGGATGAAGAGCAAGATGTGGGACTTGACCTACCAAATATCAAGATAGAAAGCTTTAGGAATTAAGGACGTGTAGTACCGGCCCAGAAACAGACAAATAGGCCAATTAAATGAAATAGCCCAGAAACAGACCCAGGCATATATGGAGGCTTCACTGATGATAGAATGGTCATTATCGTTCAATAGGGAAAAAGTGGGTGACTTAATAAATGGTGTCAGGACAATTAGATATTCATATAAAAAATACAAAATTAGATCCTCAATTCATACTATATAAAAATCAATTATATGTGGATTAAAGACTTCATTTTTTAATGTGAAAAATACAGCTATAGAACATTTAGAATAACATATAGATGGAACAGTTTTTTTACTTCAGAGTAAGAAAAATGTTATTAAACAAGACACAAAAGCACACACCATAAATAAAATTATCAGTAAATTCAGTTGTATTAAAATTAAGAACATGTGTTCTGGCCAGTTGTGGTGGCTCACGCCTGTAATCCCAGCACTTTGGGAGGCTGAGGCAGGTGGATCACCTGAGGTCAGGAGTTCGACACCAGCTTGGCCAACATGGAGAAACCCCATCTCTACTAAAAATACAAAAACTATCTAGGTATGGTGGCGGGCATCTGTAATCCCAGCTACTTGGGAGGCTGAGGCAAGAGAATCGCTTGAACCCAGGAGGCTGAGGTTGCAGTGAGACAAGATCGCACCACTGCACTCCAGCCTGGGCAACAGAGTGAGACTCCGTCTCAAAAAAAAAAAAAAATCCGTTCTTTGAAAGACACTGTAAAAAGAGTGAAGAGACAATCTATAAATGGAGAGAAGATATTTGCCTCACATATGATCAGCGAAGGAATCATATCCAGAACATATAGAACTTTTACAAATCAGTAAGAAAAAGACAAAGAACCCAACAGAAAAATAAAAGACCTGACAAGAAATTCAAGAAAACAAAGACATTACCAGAATTTAACAAATAAATGAAAAGTTGCTCATTAGTAAACAGAAAAATACAAACTAAAATCATTAGAATCCATTTTACTCTCACTAGATTAACAAAACATCATTTAGTTGGATAATAACAAGTGTTGTGAAGTCCTGCCTCAGGACCTTTGCACATGCTGCCTCCTTGAGCTGGAATACTCTACCTTTACATCTTAGCAGGGCTTGTTCCTTCACTTCATTCAGATCTGGTTCAGTTGTTACCCTACTAAGAGGCTTTTTCTGACCATAATATCCAAATAATGCCCTTCAGCCTCCAACATTCTGTAGCCTGTTACCTGCTTTATTATCGTTTTCAAAGCACTTGTTAACATTTTGCTACATTTATTCTCTGTGTGTGTGTGTGTGTGTATGTACACATAAGGATTCACACACATTTGTTATTATTATTTTGCAGAACCTTTTGAAAGTAGGTAGCTGACATACTAAGTGATTTTCAGATGGCGAACACTTTGGGGAAAAGGATGATTATGTAGAAAACAAATAACATTCAAATAGAGCATACTGACTGTGAAGAGGTGGAGATTATTATAAATCTTCAAGACTACTGTAAGCAGAATTAAGGAAATTAGATCCCCCTCACCGTATAGTTATTGTTATTTTGCAGAACATTCTAAAAGCAGGTTGTTGACATCAGGACACTTCACCCCTAAATACTTCCATATGTATCTCCTAAGATTCTCCCACTTAACCTCAATACTATTATCACAAGTAAGACAATTGACAATCATTCCCTAATACCATCTAACACGCAGCCAGTATTCAAATTTCCAAGTACTCCTTTTAGAGGTCATAATCATATCAATTATATTGAAATGCACCCATGGTACCCTAAGGTTTTTCAGAAAATTTTTTAAAAGATAATTTTACTTCTGAAATAATTTAGCTACAATCAAACCACTTAATTTGCAATCAGTTATAGTTTCTTAGCAAGCATAGTACATGCTTGGGAACTCTTTTGAAGGAAAATAATCTAATCCACTTTGTTGGATTGAAGGAAAATAATCTAATTCAATTGTTTTCGAATATAATTACATTATATTTTTATGAATACTAACATTTTATCAACTACTAATGTTAGCATTAATTTTTAGTTTGCAGATATTTAATTAAATGCTCTTTAATTCTGTTTTATTCATTTTTATTTTCATATTTTGGGGTCAATTCTTTTTTTTTTCAGGTCTCAAAAATTTTTATAGGCCATCTGAAAGCTCCTTGGTCCTAGGCATGGTACAGAAGCTGCCTGTAGAGGCCTTGCTGAGGACAGGATATTTCAGTGCATGGCGTCTGAAATAGAAACTGACTTAAACCCAGCACTTTCTCCCCACTAAGGCAGCTTCTGTGGTTCAAGTTCTAAAAACTGGATGGGCAGTGAGAAGTCCTGAGGCTCAGAGGGGAAGAAAGAGAGAAGGGTGAAAGCGGTTTCTGGGAGACATCGCTTTTCTGCCTGTGTAGCTTTTTAATGTGTCATTCATGGTGGAAATTGTCTTTGAGAAGGTAACAGGACATCTTCTGAGCAAAACTGGTCAGAAACTCCAGATTGAGGCACGTCGTTTGGAGAATCTGCTGACTTGTTTTGTTTTGTTTTGTTTCTGCTAAGGAGTATATCTGAAATTGAGGGTATTTAATTAGAAATCATTCAAGGCCATATAAGGTTCTGGCTGCAGTAAATTGGGGATAATGAGAGAAATGAGACAAAATACAATAGGAAGTACAGAAGTTTGTATAAGAAACTAGTTTGTCAATTGCAGAATGAAGTCCTCCTTATGTTTCTAAGAGGATTTAATTGGTATAAGTCAATCTGATAATAAGTAAGTGTCTTAAGGCTTAAAAGGGAGCAGGTATTGTTATCATCCCCACTTTGCAGGTGAAAAACTGAGGCTGAGAGAGAGAGTTTCAGCTGTTTGTAGGAGTCTTGGCTGAGATGCAGCTGGCAGAACTGGATCTTGTTTGCTATCATGATACAAGAGAAAGAGATGAGGAATTCAGTATTTTAAGTTCATTGTATTTTTTAAATTCAGAAATGCAGATTTGTTTTCTTTTTCTTTTTTTTTGAGACAGAGTCTTGCTCTGTCACCCAGGCTGGAATGCAGAGGCATGATCTTGGCTCACTGCAACCTCTGACTCCCTGGTTCAAGCTATTCTCCTGCCTCAGCCTCCTGAGTAGCTGGGATTACAGGCACGCACCACCACACCCACCTAATTTTTGTATTTTTAGTAGAGATGAGGTTTCATCATGTTGGCCAGGATGGTCTCAATCTCCTGACCTCGTGATCCGCCCGCCTCAGCCTCCCAAATGCAGCTTTGTTTTCTTAAGCGTAGCAGAGACATTACAAGCAAAGTGACTTTTAATTTTTTACTATCATGTAACAAAACTCTCAGAAGACACATATTCTAGGCAAAGTCTTAGTGCAATTTGGCCATAGCACCATGCTAGGCATAAATTGCTCATTTTCACAAACCATGACTCACCCATCATGTCAGGAACATTTTCCTCTTGTAAAACTCTTGGAGCCAAATTGTTAAAGAATCAAGAGGAACACTTCAGGATATGAGTGATTTTCAAATGGCAAACACTTTGGGGAAGAGAATTATTTTGTAGGAAACAAGTGACATTCAGTTACAAGATACTAACCACAAAGATGTGGAGACTATTCAACCTAATGAAGGCCACTATAAGCAGAATTAACAAGGCTAGGTGCTCCTTTTCCCCACAAGAATACTCTAGGGGGACTGGAGCAAAGGGAAGATGCTTAGTATAATATAAATCCTTAAGCAGTGGCTCCTGTCTCTGCCTCTTCCCACGCAGCAAAGAGGCCATGAAGCCATGGAGCCACAAAGCTGAAGAAGACACAACTGTCCCTCCGTAAAGGGCTGTTGTACAGACCACTGACACTCTTTAGATCACACCCTTGTCAGAAAAAGTGTTTCAGCAAGCACTTCCAATGCATGTTCATTGGTTCACTGAAAATTATAATCACAAACCATACTAGCTAGTAGATTAAGAAACATTTACAAAATAGAAATTTAAAAGGATGAGGATGAAATAAATAATTTTTTAAATAATTTGTATTTCTTTTCACTTACCAGTCAAAAAAAAAAACCTGTTTATTCACAGATACCCAGCCTATTTTATTGATAATATTTTCTTTTTCTTTTTTTTTGAGGCAGAGTCTCACTCTGTTGCCCAGGCTGGAGTGCAGTGGCACTATCTCAGCTCACTGCAACCTCTGCTTCCCGGGTTCAAGCGATTCTCCTGCCTCAGCCTCCCGAGTAGCTGGGATTACAGGCATGTGCCATCATGCCTGGCTAATTTTTGTATTTTTAGTAGAGACGGGGTTTCACCATGTTGGCCAGGCTGGTCTTGAACTCCAGACCTCAGGTGGTCCTCCCACCTCAGCCTCCCAAAATGCTGGGATGACAGGCGTGAGCCAGTGCACCCCTGCACCCATCCAATAATATTTTTCAAAGTCATTTTTTGAAATTAAATATGCTTCATTATTTTGAAAGTTTTGATTTACTACTTCATGATGAAGCAAGGTGAAGGTTGTTTCTAAATGCAGTTTATGTTGATGCTTGCATTTAATAACTATCAATGGTGAAAACAAATGACCTTACAAAGATCCTCAGATCCAAAACGAACAAAAGCATCATCAGCCAGGCTTGTTAAACCCTGATCCAGAGTTTTCAATTCCACCTACCAGCTATGCAGAAGGTGGTATGTTTATACTGAAGTTTAACTTCAGTATAAAGTTATGCAGAAGTTTATACTGGAATTCACTTGCTAGATTGCCATCTCCCCAAATTGCTCTTGCAAACCAATTAAACATTATATTTATATTTTTAACGAAAAGATCCAAAGCCTAGTCTTAGTCTGGAAGAATTTTAAACAGGATGGAAAATTCTAACTCTTAAATGCTTGAGTAGGAGAATTTTTATAGGTGTCACAGACTAGAAAAAAAACACACATCAGATGGAAACATTTCCAAACATCCACTAGGAAGAGATAGATGGTTTATCTAAAAATAACTATTAAGGTAGCATATTCCTTAGCATGAAATATATTTCAAACACTAGCCATCCTGGCTAACACGGTGAAACCCCGTCTCTACTAAAAATACAAAAAAATTAGCCGGGCGTGGAGGTGGGCGCCTGTAGTCCTAGCTACTCGGGAGGCTGAGGCAGGAGAATGGTATGAACCCGGGAGGCAGAGCTCGCAGTGAGCAGAGATTGCACCACTGCACTCCAGCCTGGGCGACAGAGCGAGACTCCGCCTCAAAAAAAAAAAAAAAAAAAAAAAGAAAGAAAGAAAGAAATGGTCAACAATTTGGATCGGTTATCTGTGGGAAAAAAAAACGTGTAGCACATTTTTTCAGTTTAGTAAGTCTTTTAATTACTCCGTCATGCTATAAACAGTGGACCATCCAAATAGTACAAAACATCTTCATAGTCACCTCTAATAGTTTGTAGAAAGGTCCACAGGTTTTCTGACGGGCTTCTCATTCACAGAATTTACATCTCCTCCCCTTAAAACCAAGCAAGATTTTGCGATTGCTGTTCTACGTGGATACAGAGTGACCTTCGAGCTAAGTTAGAAAATGCCCCAGGGCTTTTGCAGGTTTATCTTGCGCCACTTACTCTGGGTGCTTGCAGTCACCATGTAAGAAGTCCTGCTACCTTGAGGCTGCCATACGGAGCAGCACAGAGAAAGAGAGAGCGAGAGATGCCCGAGGAGTGCCGGCTGCTCTGCCCCAGCTGCTGCATATTCTTCACCTGGACTTCAGATGACGGCAACCTCAGGAGAGACCTGCAGCCTGCACTGCCTGCACACTCCTGCCTTGCCACAGCGGCGAGACAACCAATAATTGTGGTCTTATCTACTCAGTTTTGGGGAAGCTTGTTACACAACACTAGATACTACACATATATTATTTCATTCTCACAATAACCCCGTGGGTTAGTGTCAGCCCTTTTTTAAAATGAGGAAATTGAAGCATGGAGAGGTTTGACTTTTAGAACATCTAGGATTCAGGCTGGGCACAGTGACTCATGCCTGTAATCCCAGCACTCTGGGAGGCTGAGACAGGCGGATTACATCAAATCAGTAGTTTGAGACCAACCTGGCCAACATGGCAAAAACCCATCTCTACTAAAAATACAAAAATCAGCTGGGTGTGGTAGCACACTCCTGTAATCCCAGCTACTTGGGAGGCTGAGGCAGAATTGCTTGAACCCGGGAGGCAGAGGTTGCAGCGAGCTGAGATCATGCGACTGCACTCAAGCCTGGGCAACAGAGCAAGACTCTCTCTTAAAAAATAAAACATAAAATAATTTGTTTAAAAAAGAACATCTGGGCCAGGCACGGTAGCTCATGCCTGTAATCCCTGCACTTTGGGAGGCCAAGGAGGGCGGATCACCTAAGGTCAGGAGTTTGAGACCAGCCTGGCCAACATGATGAAACCCCGTCTCTACTAAAAATACAAAAAATTAGCTGGATGTGGTGGCACACGCCTGTAATCCCAGCTACTCAGGAGGCTGAGGCAGGAGAATCACTTGAACCCAGGAGGTGGAGGTTGCAGTGACCCAAGATAGCACCACTGCACTCCAGCCTGGGTAAAACTCCGTTTCAAAAAAAAAAAAAAAAAAAAAAGAACATCTGGGATTCAGCTTCTTTGTGGTCTCACTCCACAGTTTAAGCGCGGCGTCCTCTGCCTCTCAGCAAGAGAGGACAGAAGCAAGGGTCAAAGGCAGTGGAAGTGATAGATCCAGGTAGGAGACTAGATGTGGGAGTTGGGGGAAGGGAAGCCTCAACAGAAGCTGGAGGTTTTGAGGAAACACAGGAAGAAAAATAAATTTAAGGAGGAAGATTGAGTTTATACATTTTATTTTATTTTTTATTTTTATTTTTTGAGACTGAGTCTCACTGTTGCCCAGGCTGGAGTACAGTGGTATGATCACGGCTCACTGAAGACTCAATCTCCTGGGCTCAAGCGATCCTCCCACCTCAGCCTCCTGAGTAGCTGGGACCACAGGTACAGACCACCACAGTCAGCTAATTTTTAAATTTTTTGTAGAGATGGTGTCTCTCTTTATTGCCTGGGCTGGTCTCAAACTCCTGCGCTCAAGTGATCCTCCCACCTCAGCCTCCCAAAGTGCTGGGATTACAGGTGTGAGCCACCGTGCCCCACTGTTTATACATTTTAAATTACATGTTTGAGTGGTCCACAGATACTGCAAAAGAAAGATGGCCCACATGCAGCAGCCAATTCAGGATTTCAGAGGTAAAGGTGAGGCTCTAAACATGGGTTCAGGAATCAAGTACCTCTGAAGGTGAGATCGTAAAGGAAAGGGTGTTCAGCCAGAAGAGGATGGAAGAAAAAGGCTCAGGGAGTGCCTCCCTGTCTAGCTGGTCATACACCTTATCCTACGTGATTAAGTTCCCAATGTTTTCAGAATTAAAAAATGTATGCTCCATAGCACCTTTGGATGTACAATGGAAGAATACACTCTCAGAAGTAGGCAACATTTACTAATCTTACATTTGCATAAGGAGTTTATGAAAATATAACAAATCACCAAATTAGCAAGGATTTTTTAGTTCACACTTTAGAAGTACTTCAGAAATGCATGAAAATAGCAGTATGCTGTGTTTCCCAGTGAAGAGCTTCAGAGGCATAGTATCACTTTCTGCAGCAGATGCTGACTGGCTTACTCGACGCCTCCCCATCCTCTTCTAGTGTGCTTTCCTGCTGCAGAGCCTGGGATGATAAAACCTGTGATTCCCAAGATATATTTGCAGCTTCAGTTCTAGGAAGTGGGTAGAGACAGGGTCACAGGGAGAATGGCCTTTCTTTCCAGTGTGATGTTGGAAGATTTCAGTACTTCTGGGACAGCTTTGGGGACATTTTGTGGCCAGTCCCGAGTGTCATAGGTGCTGAGGAGAGATAGTGGTGACAGTCAACTTTCTACAACATCTGGGCATTTATCTTGGCTACTATTGTTCCTGTCTTTGTAGCATCCAAATTTTGGTCCCAGGTCCTCCTAAAGATAACATAAGCACCCCAAATTCTCTAAGTTCCTTTCTTCTTCTTCTTCTTCTTTTTTTTTTTGAGACAGAGTCTCGCTCTGTCACCCAGGCTGGAGTACAGTGGTGGGGTCTCGGCTCACTGCAACCTCCACCTCCCAGGTTCAAGTGATTCTTCTGCCTCAGCCTCCTGAGTAGCTAGGACTACAGGCATGCACCACCACTAATTAGCCCAGCTAATTTTTGTATTTTTAGTAAAGATGGAGTTTCACCATATTGGCCAGGCTGGTTTCGAACTCCTGACCTCGTGATCTGCCTGCCTCAGCCTCCCAAAGTGCTGGGATTACAGGCGTGAGCCACTGTGCCCGGCCAGTCCCTTTCTTCTTAAATGAGCTAGGTGAGATCCCTAACGTATACCAGTTCCATAATAGACTTTACACACATATTTTCATACAGTAGTAAAATTGTATACCATCAATTTTATCACAGACTGACAAATTTTAACAATTTAAAGCTAGATGTACTTTTCTAGGATAACTTAGACGAGGTATTAGTTAAGCCCAAATAACATTGGCTCGAACAAGATGTAAGTCTTCTACTTGACTCTCACTTACTGGTCCAAGCATAACTGTCTGGGGCTGTGATGGTAGCAGCACAGCATCTGGGACCCCGGTTCCTTCTCTTTGGTTGCTCTGCCACTCCTAGGGTGTTGCCTAGGAATGACATCTGCATGGCGCACCCATTGTTCACTAAGTCCCTAAAACGGTGTTTTCCCCTGGCGCACGTTTAAAGGCTGGTAGAAAGGCACTAACTCAGGTTCTCCCAGCAAGTTCCTCTCCTTGAAGGACTGATGCGCCAGGGCAGTGAGTGGGCCCCAAATCGCTCCCTGACCACACGGGCAGTCCCTAAACAGGGATAGTGCAATCGTCATCCAAAAGTTTTAGTCCCAATGTCCCCAAGTCTCTTCCACATTTCACCTCAAGTGTTCTTCCAGTTAGAATTGCATTCATCTACAGGTACTCAAATCCCCTGAACAGTGGGGATTATTTTTCTCAGCAAAGTCATGAGGTAAGTAGCCTGAGCTGGTGTGGTAGCTGCAGGACACTGTTCTCCAGAGCATTTTGTAATGCCAAGGCATCCATGCCAGTGCTATAGCCTCCCTCCCACGTGCCAGCCAGGGACAGAGGAGGAGGAAGCAACCAGAGGAAAGGGCAGGCCTCTTTACAGGAAAGCAAAGTTTCCCTGGAAATCCCTGGCAAGCACCTGCTCATATCTCTTTGGCCAGAGCTGTGACATGTGGCCATACCTAGCTGCAAAGGAGGCTGGGAACTGATTATCTAGTGGGCTATGTGGCCAGGCCAAAAGAAACCAGGGTTCTGTTAGTAAGAAAAGAGGGAGATGTGTTACGAGCTGAATTGTGCCCCTGCCCCCTGAAAAAAGATATTGGAGTTCTAATCCCTGGTACCTCAGAATGTGACTTTGTTTGGAGACAGGGCCCTTAACAGAGGTAATCAAGTTAAAGTGAGGTCATCAGGATGGGCCCTAATCCAGTATGACTGGCATCCCTATGAGAAGAGGAAATCTGGGCTGGGTGGTGTGGTTCATGTCTATAATCCCAGCACCTTGGGAGGCTAAGGCCGGTGGATCACCTGAGGTCAGGAGTTTGAGAACAGCATGGCCAACATGGTGAAAACCTGTGTCTACTAAAAATACAAAAATTAGCCAGGCGTGGTGGTGCACACCTTTATTCCCAGCTACTCAGGAGGCTGAAGCAGGAGAATTACTTGAACCCGGGAGGCAGAGGTTGAAGTGAGCCGAGATCATGCCACTGCACTGCAGCCTGGGCAACAGAGCGAGACTCCATCACACACACACAAAAAAGAGGAAAAAATCTGGCCAGGCATGGTGGCTCACGCCTGTAATCACAGCACTTTGGGAGGCTGAGGCTGGAGGATCACTTGAGCCCAGGAGTTTGGGATGAGCCTGTGCAACCTAGGGAGACCTCATCTCTACCAAAAAAAATTTAAAAATTGGCCAGGCGCAGTGACTCACGCCTGTAACCCCAGCACTTTGGGAGGCCAAGGCAGGCAGATCACAAGGTCAGGAGATCGAGCCCATCCTGGCTAACATGGTGAAACCCCGTCTCTACTAAAAAAATACAAAAAAATTAGCCGGGCATGGTGGCAGGCACCTGTAGTCCCAGCTACTCAGGAGGCTGAGGCAGGAGAATGGCGTGAACCTGGGAGGCGGAGCTTGCAGTGAGCTGAGATGGTGCCACTGCACTCCAGCCTGGGCAACAGAGTGAGACTCCATCTCAAAAAAAAAAAAAAAAAAAATTTAAAAATTAGCTGGACATGGTGACATGCACCTGTGTTCCCAGCTACTCAGGGGGCAGAGCTTGGCGGATTGCTTGAGCCCAGGAGGTCGAGGCTGCAGTGAGCCAGGAGAGAAATGGAACATATTCTCTCTCACAGGCCTCACAAGAAATCAACACTGCTGATACTACCAGCCTCCAGAACTGTGAGACAATACATTCCTGTTTTTTATGCCACCCAATTTATGGTACTTTTTTCCTGCAGCCTAGGAAATAATACAAGAGGGAAGACAAAAATTGGGTAGGCAACCTGCAGTCTCTGACACATCTATTTAAAAAAATAGGGTTTATAATCATTCTGAGCAAACTATCGCAAGGACAGAACACCGCATGTTCTCACTCATAGGTGGGAATTGAACAGTGAGAACACTTGGACACAGGGTGGGGAACACCACACACCGGGGCCTGTCGTGGGGTGGGGAGAGGGGGGAGGGATAACATTAGGAGATACACCTAATGTAAATGACGAGTTAATGGGTGCAGCCCACCAACATGGCACATGTATACATATGTAACAAACCTGCACATTGTGCACGTGTACCCTAGAACTTAAAGTATAATAAAAAAAATGTTTATATTTAGAGCAGATTTAGGGTCACAGAAAAATGGAACAGAAACCATCACGTTCCCACAGAGCCCCTGCCCATCCACACATACACACGGCCTCCCTCACTATGTACATTTATTACATTTGATAAACCTACATTGAGACATAATAATTATCCAGTACATAGCTAACATTCACTTGTGTGTGTGTGTGTGTGTGTGTGTGTGTGTGAGAGAGAGAGAGAAAGAGAGAGAGAGAGAGATTGACAGGGTCTCACTATGTCCCACAGGCTGGAGTGCAGTGGAACAATGTCAGCTCACTGCAACCTCTGCCTCCTGGGTTCAAGTGATTTTGCTGCCTCAGCCACCCAAGTAGCTGGGATTACAGGCGCCTGCCACCATGCCCGGCTAATTTTTGCATTTTTAGCAGAGACGGGGTTTCACCATGTTGGCCAGGCTGGTCTCAAACTCCCAACCTCAAGTGATCTGCCCACCTGGGCCTCCCAAAGTGCTGGGATTACAGGCGTGAGCCACCGCATCTGGCCGAGAATTCTTATCTCAGGCAAGGTTAGTCTTTCTAATTATGACACAAAATGAAAGTCATGGAAAAGACTGCTAAGTTTCACTACATTAAAATTATTTTCATGCCAAAAACCATTAGGAGCAATGCCATTTGGCAAAAAACAAACTAGGAAAAAAAAATAAAACATCACTAACTTACCCAAAATATTCAGTATCCCTACAAAAGGCAAAAAAACAAAACCTGACAGAATGTGAACAGACAATTCAACAGAAAACGAAATGTAAACATTAAATATAAAAAGATGCTCAACCCTACTCATAAGATAAATGCCAGTTAAAACCACAGTGAGATATCATTTTTCACCTATTAATGTTCCTTCCAAATGTCAAAACCTTTGATAATAGACTGTGTTGTGAGTGTGTGAGGAATCAGGCATGCTTTTTATTACTAGTGCAACCTCTGAGGAGGGCGATTAGAAACCCAAATTGCAAACACAGATACCTTTCATCTAGCAATGTCACTTCTAGGAATTTTCCCTTTGTATATACTCACACATTTGAGAAATTACTTATGTAAAATGATATCCATTTCGGTAATGCTTGTAATAGCAAGACTGGAAACAACCTAAATGTTCATCAGTAGAGGGCTATCTAAATAATGGCCAACTAAAGGAATTCCATGAGACCTAAAAGAGAATGATGAAGCTTACATATTTTAACATGAATTCATCTCCAGGGTATATTGTTACGTGAAGAAACAGCAAATTCAGGGGCCAGGTGTGGTGGCTCGCACCTGTAATCCCAGCGTGGGAACTGGGGTGGGAGGCCAAGGTGAATGGATCACTTGAGCCCAGGAGTTCCAGAACAGCCTGGGTAAGATGGCAAAACCGTGGCTCTACAAAAAGTACAAAAAAATTAGCTGGGTGTTGTGGCGTGCACCTGTAGTCCCAGCTACTTGGTAGGCTGAGGTAGGAAGATTGCTTTAGCACAGGAGGTGGAGGTTGCAGTGAGCTGAGATCACACCACTGCACTCCAGCCTAGGTTGCAGATTGAGACCCTGTCTCAAAACAAAAACAGAAACAAAAAAAATTCATGGTACTGGTTCCTTGTGATAAGAACTGAGGAGCTGGGAGAAAGAGTGGGAAGGAGAATTCACCATTTACTCTTTTGTGAATGGTCCAAGTATTGAACCATGTGAATGTATTTCCTATACAAAAATTTAACTTAAAAAAAGAAGTCCCATTACTGATCACATTTTATTGAAACATGGAACTCTCCATTTGCAGCAAGAAAAGATTAATAATGAGGAGCTGAGAAGTAATAAAATGGCTCCATATACTCTGTTAAGTTTATGGAATGAATAACCAAAACAAAAGTTGAATTGTTTTTGCAATTTAAAGAATGTTCTGGGACTCAAAAGAAAAATATACAGAATCTTCTATAATTAAACTACTCAGAACAAGAAAAATACCAAAAAGCATTAGGATATACAACTTAAAAATTTTAAATGACAAGTTTCATCTGACTCAAAACACTCTGAAAAACATATATGTAAATAAATCACAAGAATCAAACTTTTGATAAAGGCAAATTAAAGCAATGTAATAATCTAAAAAATAAAACCAAAGCCTGACATTTAAAAAAAACATTTGGCCACATACATGAGTGCAACTAGCAGCTCTAGAAAAGAATACTGACTAGTTCATGCAATGAAATTCCTGACCTTGGTCTCTAACTCCTAGGGGTTTTAGTTCTGAAATATCTCAAATCTGTATTTTTCTGCCAGTGCTCCAGTTAAAGCTGTTTCTTCTAGGCTATTTCAGTAAGCTGACTGTCACCATGACTTCATCCCCTCACCCTTCCCATTGCCGCTGGAATTTATGGCATAAATCTAACGGTCTCACTACCTTGCAAAATGCTTTCATTAGTTACCCATTGCCTAAATAGTAAAGTTCAAGTGTTTTTGTGTGGCTATCTTCTTTTTTTGCTCCCCTTCCCCCAAAATACCTTCTCCCCTAAATGTGGAAATTGCTTATTTTATCTTTTTTGGCCATTGGTCTTGGGTGGACACCTGGATCTTGCCAGGCCAATTAACAGTCTATGCTGGAAATTTCAACTTGAGACTGAGAGTTCATTTCTCTTTGAATGACTGCAGCATCCAAAAGTTCAGAAGTACTCAGTGGCCATGTTTTCTGCTAATTAAACTTAAAAAATGGAAAAATCTAGTCATAAGAGAAAGAGAAAATGCAGATGTGCAGAGAAGCTGGACCCAGAGTTAGGAAACTGTGTGCTCAATCCCAGCTCTTCTTTTAGTCCAGTCACATCCTTGTCTTCAAGTCCAGTGAGACAAGTCAGACTCCTTACATTAAAATCCCCCTTATAGGCTGGTTCAGACTGAGTTTCAGATACTGCACCCAAGCCAGTCCTAATCCCACTGCATATGGCAACTTGGCAGTTTAACCAAAATCTACCTTGCTAGCTTCATTTCCGTGTTCTGACCACACCTCCATTCTATCACATACTCACAGTGACCTAGCAGTCATTCCCCCCAAATTCAACTTCACTCTTGAGCCCTGCAGTGCATTCACCTGGAATGACTTTCTTCCCTCTCCTTTACATGGAGAATGCCTCACATTTACCCTGAGATGCTGCATAAATGCTTCCACTTATTGCGAAGCTTTTTGATTATCTACTGCTCCCATATCCAAGTCAAAAGACCACTCCATATTCTGTGCTCATTGTCCTTTGTATATGCTTCTTTGATTACACTGATCACAGTATATTGTAGAACTCCTATTTGTTCATATACTATTTTGTAAGTTCTTCCAGGACAGTGTCTATGTAGCTCCACTAACACAAATAGAGAACACATGACCCATACTTGATAAATGTTTGATAAATCAGGTTATTACAACAAACCAAGTGCATTCGCCCTTGCCACACAGGCTGTAGCAAACGTGCTCCCAAAATACATGACCAACTTCTTAATATCTGATTAAGAAAGCAGTCCTTCATGAATAATGTCAATTTTGTGTTTGAACACAAGGGTAACTTATACGTAAAATAAACTGACCAGGGGAAGCAGAATCAACATCAGAGGCCCCCACATCCCTAATCCTATAGTGTCTAAATCAGTAACTGCAATCTTATACCTGAGACGTAGTTCGTTCTCTTTTCTCATACTTTCTATAGTTATTCATTCTGTTAAATGCTTTTACGTCTAAATACACATCAACTCCTCTTGCACCATTTGCTTTTTGCACTGAAGTATTCTAAAACAAGTTGGATTACTAAAACACACAAATACAAAAGCTATGTTATCAGCTAATTTTAATACTTTGTTGAGTTTTTTTCCTGAAGTGTTCTTTAACCTCAAATGTATACAAGAAAATAAATTTCCAATGGGTTGGGGGCTTTTTGTTGTTTTTAAAAGTGTATCATATATATCATATATATATGATATATATATCATATATATGATATATATATCATATATATGATATATATATCATATATATGATATATATCATATATATATGATATATATCATATATATATGATATATATCATATATATATGATATATATCATATATATATGATATATATCATATATATGATATATATATGATATATGATATATATGATATATATATGATATATATGATATATATGATATATATGATATATATGATATATATGATATATATATGATATATATGATATATATGATATATATATGATATATATGATATATATATGATATATATATCATATATATGATATATATCATATATATATGATATATATCATATATATATGATATATATATCATATATATATGATATATATATCATATATATATGATATATATATCATATATATATGATATATATATCATATATATATGATATATATATGATATATATGATATATATCATATATATATGATATATATGATATATATATGAGATATATATGATATATATGATATATATCATATATATGATATATATATGATATATATGATATATATCATATATATGATATATATATGATATATATGATATATATCATATATATGATATATATGATATATATGATATATATCATATATATCATATATATGATATATATCATATATATCATATATATCATATATATGATATATATCATATATATATGATATATATATGATATATATGATATATATGATATATATATGATATATATGATATATATATGATATATATGATATATATATAAATATATAATATTATCTGGAAACCAGGAGGAAAAAAAAGATTGTTTTATTTTATACTCTACCCAGTAACCAAACAAAGAAAATAAAACACAATTTCTTTGTGGCTAAGCTGGTTTATTGAACTTCATGGGGGAAATGTAACAGTGACACTATTCCACAACAAAATTACTTAGATTTCATGAGGAAACATGTATTTGCAATATACTTTCAATAATGCATTGTTATTAATAGCTAACTACATTAGATTCTGGGGTAGTTTCCTTTGGTGTTCTCAAATTAAGACTTTTCCAAAACATGTCTGGTATTTTAATTATTTATTTTCAATTAAAGGTCATAGTTAAAATAAATTCTACAGATTTTTTAAATGTGTGATTTGTTCTTTAAAAATTAGTAATTAGTTGTTAGATAGCTATCATTTTGGAAGTGATTTTGCAACAGTGAAATGTTTTATAAATATTTTAAGATATTGAAAGCTTTAACCCCATTCAACTGGTATGTTTTTAAAAAATAAAAACATACATATAAAAAATTAAAACAAATTGTTACAAATAAGATACAAATATTTTAAAACTAATAAATATTAAAGTTAAAAAATAAGTCCTTTCACAGAACTGTAAAGGATACTACTTAATTCCTTACAAAAAGAAATAAAGTTACTCTTTTTAAAACCATAATAAGAGTAATAAAAAACCATAAATGTGCTTGGAAAGTCTATAAACTTTCTTCCCCCACTTTAGAAAATATTTTGAAAAGCGATAAACAGATTCCCTTCTTTAAAAAAATGTTGTTACACCCATCATAGTTACTACAGCTGTCATTGTTTTATTACAAAAATAGTTATAAATCAAGGTTAATTTCGATACAAGTAAAACAATTTTTAGTTTTTAATTCCAGCATGATTAAGAAAACATGATCTCCCTAAATGCAAATAAAGCCAATTTGAGCTCTAATACTTAAAATGGAATAATCACTTCCTATAATTATTATTTTCAGTTAGTTCATTTAATAGAATTACTTTGTCTTTATAGTTAAATTATCCAGGTAGGATCACCATGATGATTAAACAAAAATCTTAAACTAGATTAGATTACATTTTTAATTGATTTCCCATATTCTGAAAATACTGTAGTACAATAATCATTTGGCTTAATTTCCTCCAAAATTATTAAGGACAGCAATCTATCAAAATTAGTGAATGTGAACACTTCAGTTAAAGTCATGGCTTACATTCCATTTACGTAAATAGTTTAATATGTAAGCTTGCTATATTTTATGTGCAAAGACTTAAATTCAAAATAAAAGTATTTAGGTTAAAAAACTTCTTGAAATATTCTTTCCATCACTGAAGTATAGACATTTTTCAATATCTAATTTATTTTTCATACTGAGGAGGGATAACTTGTGACCATAAAATTTAGACATCTTAAAAATTGATATGACACAATACTATTACAGAAATACATGTAGACTAATAGCAATTAGAGTTGTGCCTTCACAGCTACAATCCAAATGGAAGTTGATTTGTTAACTTGGCATTTAGTCATTAAATTTATTGGAGTTGAAGGGAGAGCAAGAGATACCATATCAGATACACTGCTTGAAATTAGTAAAGGCTAAGAATAGGTCTCCTGTGTTAGTTAGAAGCTATGTTTACCTATTTTCCCCCAAGTTACAACTCTTCATGTGCTTTCAGTTAGTTTTTCACTGTTTAAATATACCAAAATAAAATATAAAGCACCTTATGTCACTTTATTTGCCTTAAAATCTGACTTATTTTTGCATATTTTAATAGGATTTAGTAAGAAAGCAACTCGGCTGGGTGCAGTGACTCACACCTGTAATCCCAGCACTTTGGGAAGCTGAGGCGGGTGGATCATGAGGTCAAGAGATCGAGACCATCCTGGCCAACATGGTGAAACCCCATCTATACTAAAAATACAAAAATCAGCTGGGTGTGGTAGTGCACGCCTGTAATCCCAGCTACTCGGGAGGCTGAGGCAGGAGAATCACTTGAACCTGGGAGGCGGAGGTTGCAGTGAGCCGAGATCGCGCCACTGCACTCCAGCCTGGAGACAGAGCGAGACTCCATCTCAAAAAAAAAAAAAAAGAAAGAAACTCAAATAACTCTTTTAAAAATAATAATGATTTTTGTAGATCTGATAAGTATTAATTAGAAAATCAAACATCTAGAACTCTTGGAAAAGTCATTCTTTATGGACTGGGAACCAGAAAACATTCTATGCCTTCTTATCCCACTGGAACTAAAGTCTTGGCTCTAAAACATACCAATAATAACAAAACTAAATATGTTAATAAAACAACGAAAGGCCAGATGCAGTGGTGAGTACCTACAGTCCCAGTACTGGGGAGGCTGAGGTGGGAGGATTGCTTGAGCCCAGGAGCTCAAGGCCAGCCTGGACAACATAGCAAGACCCCGTCTCTACCAAAAAACAAAAAAAGTACTCTGGGGAGAGGCAAATACCAGTTTTTATCCTATTAAGAACACTTCCCATTCAAAGGACATACTATTAGGTGTGTCCTAAACCTTTAACATTTTTTTCCAATCCTAGGACAAAAGATTGAACGGTTACTGATTCCATCATGTTCTCATTTGAAGCTTCCTTCATTGGGCTCTAGATGGAGAGATGTTCAGATTCATCCTATCTTTGCTTCATTTTCAATCTCACCTGAAAACCAACTTTTCCTGTGTTGTCACAGTGACAAACTTAAGTAGATACAAAATACAAAAGCGTGACAATGACAAACAGCAAAGTGTCAAGATGACCCATTATAGTTGAGATTAAATCTTATGACTTATTACTGTCATACTTCAAAAGTATTTCTTTAGTCAAAATTAGATAATATAATAAAGACTGTTATTTAGCACCAGCACGTCATTGCAGGCTTTGGTTCAGGCTTCAGGATAATTCCATTATCAGGGGGCTGACTAAGCATTAATGGTTTGTGGCTCTTAAGCTTATGAGCCAAGGTCATAAATATAGCTTCCACATGGTCATTATCATTGGGGTTTTTAGCAGACGTTTCAAACAAAGGCATACTGTGTGTGTCAGCAAATTTTTGTGCCAAGTCTGTGGGTACCTGTATGGCACTTCTCAAGTCACATTTATTTCCAACAAGAATCCGTGGTATATCATTGGCTAGCAAATGTTGTTTGCATTCTTCTATCCAAGATGGTAGGCTATGAAAACTAGCCATGTTGGTCATATCATACACGAAGACAACAGCATGTACATTTCTGTAGTAGTGCTGAACCATGCTCTTTCTGAATCGTTCTTGTCCTGCTGTGTCCCATAGCTGGATCTAAAAATGGGAAGAAAACAAGGAAAACTGAAAATCCCATTCCAATTATACATATCAAGAAATGTAATCATCTTGCATTGTCTTTATTATCTCTTCACTTAAAATATTTTGATTTCTCCCTTCCATAATGTCTTTTCAGTTTTACCTATGGGATCCAGACTTCATGATACCAGTTACCTCACAATTAAATTATAATACAACTGTCGGAACAAATATTTCAATACAGGATTTTCTAAATTTCAGTAAATCCAATTTGTTTAAATAAAATTTACCTCAAAACTTTATTTTAAAATGTTAAGAGAAAAATATATCAGGTGTTAACATGTTAAGCATTTAATTCCTGTAAATTTGGTTACTATACACCCCTCTTTACCTTTCAGTAGTCTAATTTAAAATATTAAACCTAGGAAAGATGTTATTATGAGATCCAGCCTCCAAACAAACATATACATGTATGTGTATGTCTATGAAATCCAGGCCCCCTTGAAAACTTAAGAAGGCTAGAAAAAAATCATGAATAAAAATGCTCAACATAGAATTAAAATGCTTAAAACTATAGATGTCAAAACTTACTACAAAGCTACAGTAATCAAGACTGTGTGAAACTGGTCTAAGATCAGATACAGAAATCAATGGAACAGAACTGTGGATCCAGAAGTGAACCCATATATCTATGGTCAACTTATTTTTAACAAGATTACCAAGAAAATTCAACAGCAGGAAAGATTAGTCATTTCAATAAATAGTGCTGGACAACATGCAAAAAATGAGGCTGGATCCCTATCTCACACCATATATAAAAACTTACTCAAAATGGATCAAAGACCTAAATTTAAGAGCTAAAACTTTAACTCTTCATAACCTTGGATTAGGCAATGGTTTCTTAAGATACAATACCTAAAGTAAAAGCAATCAAAGGAAAAAATAAACTGGACTTCATCAAAATTAAAAATATTTGTGCAGCCAGATGCGGTAGCTCAGCACTCTGGGAGTCCAAGGCATCAGGGTCACTTGAACCCAGGAGTTTAAGACCAGCCTGAACAAATAAAATTGGAGGGTGGAGCAAGATGGCAGAATAGAAAGCTCTACCTATCATGTCCCCAGCTGCCCCACAAGGACACCAAGTTAATAACTAACTACACAGGAAAAAAAAAAAAAAACTTCATAAGAACCAAAAATCAGGTGAGCACTCATAGTACCTAGTTTTAACTCATATTGCTGAAAGAGGAACTGAAGAGATAGAAAAAACAGTCCTGAATTGCCAACACCCACCCCCTGCACCCCGAGCAGCAGCGGTGTGGTACAGAGAGCTTCTCTGGGCACTGGGAAAAGGAGAACACAGCAATTGAGAGGCACTGAACTCAGTTCTGCCCTGTTAGAGCAAAAAGGAAAACCGGACCAAACTCAGCTGATGTCTACCCACAGAGGGAACACTTAACCCAGCCCCAGCCAGAGGGGAACCACCAATCCCAGCAGTCCAAACATGAGTTCCCACAAACCTTGCCCTCTGTGTCTCCAAGTAAACTTGAAAGGCAGTCTAGGCCACAAGCATTGCAACTCTGAGGCAACTCCGAGTGCTAAACTAGGCCCAGAGACAGTGCGCTGGGGCAGACAGGAGACATACTGAGACTCCAGCTGGGACAGCCAAGGGAGTGCTGCCATCACCCCTCCCCTAACCCCAGGCTGCACAGCTCACAGCTCCAAAAAAGACCACTTCCCTCCATTTGAGGAGAGGAGAGGAGAGGAGAGGGAAGAGTGGGGAGGACGCTGTCTTGATCTTAAGATACCAGCTCAGCCACAGCAGGATAGGACACTGGTCAGAGTTGTGAGGCCCTCATTCCAGGCCTTACCTCCTAGATGACATTTCTAGATATACCTTGGGCAGAAAGGAACCTGCTGCCTTGAAGGAAAAAATCCAGTCCTGGCAGCATTCATCACTGCTAACTGAAGAGCCCTTGGGCCCTGAAAAACCAGCTGGCATACCCAGGCACTACATTGACAGTCTTGGGTGAACCTCTGAGACTTGCTGACTGCAAGTGAGACTCAGCACATAATTAGCTGTGGCGGCTATAGGGCAAAACTCCTGCTTGAGAAAAGCAGAGGCAAAAGTAAAGGGGACTTTGTCTTGTACCTTTGGTACCAGCATGGCCACAGGAGGGCCTTTGGGGTCCCAGATTTCAGGACTTGACTCTTGGACAGCATTTTTGGACCTGCCCTGGGCCAGAGGGTACCCCGCTACTCTGAAGGGTGAGGCCCAGGCCAGGCAGCATTCATGACAAGGGGACTTAAGAGCCCTTGGGCCTTAAAGGAACATTGGTGGTAGTCTGGCAGTACTCCTCATGGCCTAGAGTGGCAATGGCTACAAGTGGGAAGCTCCTCTGTCTTTGGAAAGGGGAGGGAAGAGTGGGAAGGACTGTGTCATGCAGTTTGAGTGCCAGCTCAGCCACAGTACAACAGAACACCAAGTAGACTTCTAAGATTTTTAACTCTAGTCCCTGACTCCTGGAAGGTACTTCTGGACCAACCCAAGGCTTAGGGAAACTTGCCACCCTGAAGAGAAGGACACAGGCCTGGCTGGCTTTGCCACCTGCTGATTGTAGAGTCCTAGGGCCTTGAGTAAACACAGGCGGTAGCCAGGGAGTAGTTACAGCAGGCCTTGGGTGAGACACAGTGCTTTGCTGGCTTCAGGTCTAGTGCAGTCTAGACCTAGAGCAGAGGCAAAAGTAAAGGTGGCTTTGACCTAGTGCAGTCATAGTGGTGGTGGTCACAGGGGTGCTTGTGTCACTCCACTCTCAGTATTAGGTTACTCAGAACAGAGAGAGACAAAGAGAGACTCTGTATGTTTGGAAGAAAGTAAGGGAAGTAAGCACGCATCTCTGCCTGGTAGTACAGAGAATTCTCCTGGATCTTGTCTAAAACCATCAAGGTGGTACCTCTACGAGTCTGCAAGAACCACAGTGTTACTGGGCTTAGGGTAACCCCTAAGGCAGATACAGCTTAGATCACAACACTCAAGTCCTTTCAAATGTCTGAAAAGCCTTCCCAAGAAGGACAGCTACAAATAAGCCCAGACAGTGAAGACCACAATAAACACCTAATCCTTCAATGTCCATACACAGAAGAATATCTATTAGCATCAACACCATCCAGGAAAACATGACTTCACCAAATGAACTAAACAAGGCAACAGGGACCAATCCTGGAGAAACACATATGTGACCTTTCAGAAGAGAATTCAAAATAGCTGTTTTAAAGAAACTCGAGATAACACAGAGAAGGAATTCAGAATACTACCAGATAAATTCAACAAAGAGATTCTTGAAGAATGCATCAGAGTCCTTTAACAGCAGAACTGATCAAGCAGAAGAAAGAATAAGCAAGCTTGAAGACAGGCTAACTGAAAATACACAGAGGAGATAAAAGAAAAAAGAATAAAAAACAAGGAAGCATGCCTACAGGATCTAGAAAATAGCCTCAAAAGGACAAATCTAAGAGCTACTGGCTTTAAAGAGAAGGTAGAGAAAGAGACAGAGACAGAAAGTTTATTCAAAGGGATAATACAAAAAACTTCCCAAACCTAGAAGAAGGTATCAATATTCAAGTATAAGAAAGTTATAGAACACCAAACAGATTTAACCCAAAGAAGACTACCTGAAGGCATTTAATAATCAAACTCCCAAAGGTCAAGAATAAAGAAAGGATCCTAAAAGCAACAAGAGAAAAGAAACAAATAACATACAATGGAGCTCCAATAGGTCTGGCAGCAGATGTTTCAATGGAAACCTTACAGGCCAGGAGAGAGTGGCATGATATATTTCCAAGTGCTGAAGAAAAAAACCTTTTATCCTAGAGTGGTATATCTGGCAAAAATATCATTCAAACATGAAGGAGAAATAAAGACTTTCCCCAACAAAAGCTGAAGGGTTTGATCAATACCATACCTCTGCTACAAGAAATGCTGAAGGCAGCACTTCAATCAGAAAGAAAAGGACATTAACGAGCAATACATAATCACCCAAAGATACAAAATTCACTGGTAATAATAAGTACACAGAAAAATACAGAATATTATAACACTGTAACTGTGGTGTATAAACTACTCTTATTCTAAGTAGAAAGACTAAATGATGAACCAATCAAAAATAATAACTACGATGACTTTTCAAGACATAATCAATACAATAAGATATAAATAGAAACAAGAAAAAGTTAAAAAGTGGGGAGGATGAAGTTAAAGCATACAGTTTCTATTAATTTTTTGTTTGTTTATGTAAAAAGAGTGTTAACTTGTTATCAGGTGATATGGTTTGGCTGTGTCCCCACCCAAATCTCATCTTGAATTCCCATGTGTTGTGGGAGGGACCCTGTGAGAGGTAACTGAATTATGGGGGCAGGTATTTCCCATGCTGTTCTCATGACAGTGAGTAAGTCTCAAGAGGTCTGATGGTTTTAAAAGGGGGAGTTTCCCTGCACAAGCTCTCTTCTCTTGTCTGCTGCCATGTGAGACATGCCTTTCACCTTCTGCCTTGATTGTAAGGCCTCCCCAGCCACGTGGAACTGTAAGTCCAGTAAACTTCTTTCTTTTTTAAATTGCCCAGTCTCAGGTCTTTATCAGCAGTGTAAAAATGGACTAATATATCGGTTAAAATAATGGGTTACAAGATAGTATTTGCAAGCATCATGGTAACCTCAAGCGAAAAAAATATACAATGGACACACAAATAATAAAAAGCAAGAAACTAAATCATATTACAGGAGAAAATTACCTTCACTCGGGGAAGACAGGAAGGAAAGAAAGAAGGAAGAGAAGACCACAAAATAACCAGAAAACAAATAACAAAATAACAGAAGTAAAATTAAATACCTAGGGATTAACCAAAGAAGTTAAAGATCTCTACAATGAAAACTATAAAACACCGATGAAAGAAATTAAAGCATACACACACAAAAATGGAAAAATATTCCATGTCAATGATTGGAAAAATCAATATTGCTAAAAAATGTCCATAGTACCAAATTAATTTACAGATTCAATGCAATCTCTATTAAAATACCAGTGACATTCTTCACAGAAAGAGAAAAAACAATCCCAAAATTTGTATGGAACCACGAAAGACCCAGAATAACTCAAGCTCTCCTAAGCAAAAAGAACAAAACTGTAGGAATCACATTACCTAATTTCAAATTGTATTTCAGATCTGTAGTAACCAAAACAGCAGGGTACTGGCATAAAAACAGACATATAGACCAATGCAACAGAATAGAGAATGCAGACAGAAATCCACACACCTATAGTGAACTTATTTTTGACAAAGTTACCAAGAACACACACTGGGGAAAAGACAGTCTCTTCAATAAACTGTGCTGGCAAAACTGGGTATCCACATGTAAAAGAATGAAACTAGACCCCTATCTCTTGCCATATACAAAAATCGAATCAAAATGCATTAAAGGCTTAAATCTAAGACCTCAAACTATGAAACTACTACAAGAAAATGTTGGGGAAAATCTTCAGGACACTGGTCTGGGCAAAGAGTTCTTAAGCATTACCCCACAAGTACAGACAACCAAAGCAAACATGGACAACGGAATCACATCAAGTTAAAAAGCTGCTGTGCAGCAAAGGAAACAAAAAAGTAAAGAGACAACCCACAGAATGGAAGAAAATATTTGCAAACTACCCCTCTGATAAGGGATTAATAACCAGAACATATTAGGAGCTCAAACGCTACAGCAAAAAATCTAATAATCTAATAAAAAATGGGCAAAAGATTTGAATAGACATTTCTCAAAAGAAGACATACGAATGGCAAACAGGTATATGAGAAGGTGCTCAACATCAACAATCATCAGAGAGATACAAATCAAAACTATCATGAGATAACATCTCATCCCAGTTACAATGGCTTGTATCTAAAAGACAGTCAATGACAAATGCTGGGGAGGATGTAGAGAAAAGGGAACCCTCATACACTGTTGGTGGGAATCTAAGTTAGTACAACCACCATGGAGAACAGTTTGGAGGTTCCTCAAAAAATTCAAAATGGAGCTACCATATGATCCAGCAATCCCACTGCTGGGTATATACCCCAAAGAAAGGAAATTAGTATATCAAAGAGATATCTGGACTCTTATGTTTTTTGCCGCACTATTTATAATAGCTAAGATCTGGAAGCAACCTAAATGTCCATCAACAGATGAATGTATAAAGAAAATGTGGTACATATGCACAATGGAGTACTATTCATTCATAAAAAACAATGAGATCCAGTGATTTCCAACAACATAGATGGAACTGGAGATCATTATGTTAAATGAAATAAGCCAGACACAGAGAGAGAAACATCACATGTTCTCACTTATTTGTGGGATCTAAAAATCAAATCAATACACCTCATGGACATAGAGAGTTGAAAATGGTTACCAGAGGCTCGGGAAGGGTAGTGGGGCTTCGGGGTAGGGGAGATGGGGATGGTTAATGGGTACAAAAAAAAAAAAAAAAACAGAAAGAATGAATAAGACCTACTATTTGATAGGCAATAGGGTGACTACAGTCAACAATAATTGTATATTTTTAAATAAATAATGTAATTGGCTTTTTTTTTTTTGAGACAGGACATTGCTCTATTACCCAGGCTGGAATGCAGCAGCACGATCTCAGCTCACTGCTGCCTCAACCTCCTGGGCTCAAGGAATCCTCCTGCCTCAGCCACCTGAGTAGCTGGGACTACAGGTGCAAGATAACATACCCGGCTAATTTGTTTATTTTTTTGTAGAGATGGGTTTTCGCCATGTTGGCCAGGCTGGTCTGAACTCCTCGGCTCAAGCGATCTGCCTGCTTCAGCCTCCCAAAGTGCTGGAATTACAGGCATGACCCACTGCACCTGGCCTGAATTGTCTGTAACTCAAAGGATAAATGAGGGGATGAATACCCCATTCTCCATGATGTGCTTATTTCACATTGCATGCCTGCATCAAAACATATAATGTACCCCATAAATATATACACCTACTATGTATCCACAAAAACTTTTAAAAACTAAAAAAAATCAAAATGTTGTTCCATCAAAAAAAAAAAAAAAAAAAAAAAGACCAGTCTGAACAACATAGGGAAACCCTGTCTCTTAAAAAAAAAAAAAAAAGCGGCGGTGGGGGGGGGGAGGGGGGAAGAGGTGCGTGGCGGAGGGCCAGGCACAGTGGCTCATCCCTGTAATTCCAGAACTTTGGGAGGCCAAAGCAGGTGGATCACATGAGTCCAGGAGTTCATAACCAGCCTGGCCAACATGGTGAAACCCCATCTCTACTAATAATACAAAAATTAGCCAGGTGTGGTGGCAGGTGCCCGTAGTCCCAGCTACTTGGGAGGTTGAGGTGGGAAAATCACTTGAGCCTGGGAGACAGAGGCTGCAGTGAGCTGAGATCATGTCACTGCACTCTAGTCTGGGTGACAGAGCAAGACCCTGCCTCAAAAAAAAAAAAAAAAAAAAAAAAGTTTGTGCTTCTAAGGACACTATCAAAGTGAAGAGACAACTCACAGAATGGGAGAAAATATCTGCAAATAAAATATATCTGAGGCCAGGCATGGTGGCTCACGCCTGTAATCCCAGCACTTT
Organism: Pan paniscus; assembly: GCF_029289425.2. Classification (NCBI taxonomy): domain Eukaryota; kingdom Metazoa; phylum Chordata; class Mammalia; order Primates; family Hominidae; genus Pan; species Pan paniscus. The sequence goes on along the minus strand of NC_073252.2, from coordinate 137,337,838 downwards.
GGGAGGCCGAGGCGGGCAGATTATCTGAGCTCAGGAGTTCAAGACCAGCCTGGCCAACAGGGCAAAACCCCGTCTCTACCAAAGATACAAAAAATTAGCAGGGCATGGTGGCATGCACCTGTAGTCCCAGCTACTTGGGAGTCTGAGGCACGAGAATCGCTTGAACCCAGGAGGCAGAGGTTGCAGTGAGCTGAGATCGTGCCACTGCACTCCAGCCTGGGTGACAGAACAAGACTATGTCTCAAAAAAAAAAAAAAAAAAAAAAAGACCCTTGAAATTCTATCTTTAGCATTTAGAAAGATATTTTGGTAATAAATTGGATGACCTATATAAAAGCTATCCAAGGGAACTAGAGCTGATTTTTTTCTCTTCTAATGACATTTTCTGTAACTCAGATGTTCAAGCATCACTTCATCAATGAAAAATGACTTATAATGTTTTAAGCAAATTATATTCACAAGATAAAAAATAAAAAGCACACGAAAAGGAAATATACCAAAATATTAACAATGGTTGTCTCCAAGGTAATTTCTCCCTTTATTTCTACTTTTCTATTTTCCTTAACAAACATGCATGTCATTTATAAAAACAAAATAAAAAAAAATGATTATGCAGAATTTAGACCCGCCTCAAAGAACTGTGGATGTCCTCCACAAATGTAAGCGGTAATGATAAATGTTAACCCCAGGCCGGGTGCAATGACTCACACCTGTAATCCCAGCACTTAGGGAGCCTGAGGTGGGAGGATTACTTGAGCTCAGGAGTTTGAAACCAGCTTGGACAGCACAGTGAGACCCTGTCTCTACCAAAAGAGACCTTGTCTCTACCAGCTTGGGCAACACAGTGAGACCTTGTCTCTACTTTGTTTCTACCAGTGAGACCTCATCTCTTAAAAAAAAAAAAAGTGAGCTGGGTGTGGTGGCATGCACCTGTGCTTCCAGTTACTTGGGAGGCTGAGGTGGGAGGATCGCTTGAGCCCAGGAGATCAAGGCTGCAGTGAGCCATAATCGTGCCACTGCACTCCAGCCTGGGCAACAGAGTGAGACCTTGTCTCCAAAAAAACAAAAAAAAAACAAAAAAAAAAAGAGGAAGAAGAAGTTTAATCCTAAGAAAACCTTTTGTTTTTAGATGAGACTGACTAAGCAATATTCCTCTTCCCATTCCCTATTTAATAAATGGTGCTGGGAAAACTGGCTAGCCATATGTAGAAAGCTGAAACTGGATCCCTTCCTTACACCTTATACAAAAATTAATTCAAGATGGATTAAAGACTTAAATGTTAGACCTAAAACCATAAAAACGCTAGAAGAAAACCTAGGCAATATCATTCAGGACATAGGCATGGGCAAGGACTCCATGTCTAAAACACCAAAAGCAATGGCAACAAAAGCCAAAATAGACAAATGGAATCTAATTAAACTAAAGAGCTTCTGCACAGCAAAACAAACTACCATCAGAGTGAACAGGCAACTTACAGAATGAGAGAAAATTTTTGCAATCTACCCATCTGACAAAGGGCTAATATCCAGAATCTACAAAGAACTTAAACAAATTTACAAGAAAGAATCGAACAACCCCATCAAAAAGTGGGCAAAGGATATGAACAGACACTTCTCAAAAGAAGACATTTATGCAGCCAAAAGACACATGAAAAAATGCTCATCATCACTGGCCATCAGAGAAATGCAAATCAAAACCACAATGAGATACCATCTCACACCAGTTAGAATGGCGATCACTAAAAAGTCAGGAAACAACAGGTGCTAGAGAGGATGTGGAGAAATAGGAACACTTTAATACTGTTGGTGGGACTGTAAACTACTTCAACCATTGTGGAAGACAGTGTGGTGATTCCTCAAGGATCTAGAACTAGAAATACCATTTGACCCAGCGATCTCATTACTGGGTATATACCCAAAGGATTATAAATCATGAGACTATAAAGACACATGCACACGTATGTTTATTACAGCACTATTCACAATAGCAAAGACTTGGAACCAACCCAAATGTACACCAATGATAGACTGGATTAAGAAAATGTGGCACATATACCCCATGGAATACTATGCAGCCATAAAAAAGGATGAGTTCATGTCCTTTGTAGTGACACGGATGAAGCTGGAAACCATCATTCTCAGCAAACTATCACAAGGACAGAAAACCAAACACTGCATGTTCTCACTCATAGGTGGGAATTGAACAATGAGAACACTTGGACACAGGGTGGAGAACATCACACACCAGGGCCTGTCATGGGGTTGGGGGAGGGGAGGGATAGCAATAGAAGAAATACCTAATGTAAATGATGAGTTAATGGGTGCAGCACACCAACATGGCACATGTATACATATGTAACAAACCTGCACGTTGAATACCCTAGAACTTAAAGTATAATTAAAAAAAAAACAAAAAACAGTATTCCTCTTCCCATCAATCCTGTTCAAAATTTTATGCTTTCTAATCATATCAAGTCTTCCAGAACACAGAGGTATGAAATTACCCCTTTTTTATTTTTATTTTTTGAGACGGAGTCTCACTCAGCCTCTCCAGGCTGGAATGCAGTGGCACAATCATGGACCATTGCAGCCTCGACCTACCAGGCTCAATCTTCCTGCCTCAGCCTCCTGAGTAGCTGGGACCACAGGCGCGTGTCACCAGACCCAACTAAGTTTTTACTTTTTGTAGAGACAGTAGGGGGGTGGTCACACTATGTTGCCCAGGCTGGTCTCAAACTCCTGGGGTCAAGTGATCCTCCCACCTTGGCCTTCCAAAGCTTTGGGATTATACGCAAGAGCCATCATGCCCAGCCTGAAATAACTCTACACTTTACTGTAGAGCCATAAACGTAACTAATAATGAGGCATTTACAAAGAAATATTTAAAAAGAAGCTTCAAAATTTCTCTCATGGAATAACTAAATGATGGGAAGGCTTAGGGCTACTGCTGCCTGCTGCCTTCGAGGCCTGCACACTGAGATGAGAAGGCAAGGAGACAGGAAAGGAGCAGTGAGAGACCCAGCCAATATACGACAGGACAACTGATTAAAAACTGTTGTTTTTAATCAGTTTTTAATCACTTTTAAAAGGCTAGAGAAAACTTTGAAGGAGACAGACAAACAGACACTAGGCGAAAAGCAAAGCCTAGAAAACTCTTGAGGCTTAGCTATGAGTGGAATGGTTCATGATGTTTAAAAAAGAAGAGAAAATGATACTTTTGGACCCAAGGAAGTGAGATGCTTTCATCTGATAAATGTTAAATTGGGAAATATTTTCAGAGAAATTTTTCCCAATTTAATACTTAAATATCTTAGGAAAAATGGCTAATATGTGCTCACAGCAATCTTATTGCCATTTTAAACATTATAAAGATAACATAATATATACTTGGCCAGGGGTGGTGGCTCACACCTGTCATCACAGCACTTTGGGAGGCTGAGGTGGGTGGATCACTTGAGGTCAGGAGTTCAAGACCAGCCTGGCCAACATGGTGAAACCCCGTCTCTACTAAAAATACAGAAAAATTAGCCAGGTGTGGTGGCACACGCCTTTAATAGGCTTGAACCTGGGAGGCAGAGGTTGCAGTTAGCTGACATCGCACCATTGCACTCCAGCCTGGGCGACAGAGACTCCATCTCAAAAAAAAAGTATTATTATTTTTTATGACAGGGTCTCACTCTCACCAGGCTGGAGTACAGTGGCACAATCTTGGATCACTGCAACCTCCACCTCCCATGCTCAAGTAATCCTCCCACTTCAGCCTCCTGAGTAGCTGTGACTACAGGAGTGTGTCACCACACCCAGTTAATTTTTGTGTTTTTTGTAGAGATGGGATTTCTCCATGTTACCCAGGCTGGTCTCGGATTCCTCGGCTCAACTGATCGGCCTCCCAAAGTGCTGAGATTACATGCATGAGCCATGGCACCTGGCCCAAATTCTTCATTTTAAAGGCAGTATTCCTTTCAAATAATCACAAAAATTTGTTACTTGTCTTCTTAGGAAGCTAAAATTTATTTATTTTAAAATTTTAACAGGGTTTAAGTGAACACAGACCAATACATGAATTGGCAGCACTCAGAATCAGTAGAGGCTGAGAGAGACTCCAGAAAGCTAAAATTTATTTCAAAGATTTGCCATTTGATTCTGTACACCAGACGCACACATTTCTACTCCACATACAAAAAGCAAAGGGTTCTCTTGAGATGTTACTAATACCAGTTATGATGTTGTTTTACAACTTAAATTGTTAACAGAAGCTCTTATGTAGTTCTTATATAGATGGTCTTTTACATGAAATAATAAAAATGTGTTCTTTGAAAGAATAGGGGAAAAGTAAATTTAATAGTTAATCAGGGATGGAAAATTTGGATTAAAACCTTTAACATTTTAGGTCAAGCAAAAAGAGTATTAAATCAATTTAAAGTCAGATCATTTCTCATTTTGGATAATAAAATTACCAAAAGAGCTGTCATGGCCGGGCGCGGTGGCTCACGCCTGTAATCCCAGAACTTTGGGAGGCCGAGGCAGGTGGATCATGAGGTCAGGAGATCGAGACCATCCTGGCTAACACAGTGAAACCCCGTCTCTACTAAAAATACAAAAAGTTAGCCAGCCGGGGGTGGTGGCAGGCACCTGTAGTCCCAGCTACTCGGTAGGCTGAGGCAGGAGAATGGCGTGAACCCGGGAGGCGGAGCTTGCAGTGAGCCCAGATTGCGCCACTGCACTCCAGCCTGGGCGACAGAGCGAGACTCCGTCAAAAAAAAAAAAAAAAAAAAAAAAAAAAAGAGCTGTCATCAACAACAAGATTCTACTATTAGTATTTAGCAGTAGCTAGGTTGCCATTTTTGTTAAAACTTGATATTGGAATTTAAAGTAGAGATTCATGAAGTATTATATAAAGGAATTATACGTATATATGAAATTTTTTTTTTGAGATGGAGGCTTGCTCTGTCACCCAGGCTGGAGTGCAGTGGCACGAAGTCAGCTCATTGCAACCTCTGCCTCCCAGGTTCAAGCGATGACAGGCGTGAGCCACCATGCCCGGTCAAAATTTTTTTTAAATAAAGGATTTAATTACAGAATAATAATGGTGATAAGGAAGAGAGCAAGCAGTGAGAGAAAGCATTAGTTATCACCTTAGAGGAAAAAATACACACAATTTGGAACAGTAATCTTAGTTATCCATCCTCTCTCCCTATTCTTTCACTGCCTGTTTTTTTCCCCCACTACCATCTCTCTCCTGAAGGAATGAGCATTTACTCTTAAACTATTAATATTGATTTGGGGCTTAGCACATTCCATGTATACTCCAGGAACTCTGCTAAGTCCTTTACATGCCCTTATTTAATATATGCAACCCTATGTAATAATTACCCAATCTTCAGATGAGGAAACTGAGGTTTAAGTAATTCACCCAAGGCCACAAAACGAGTAAGTCTTAACGCCAGAATTTAAACGTGGACTACCTGATTCTGTAGAGAATGCATGTTGTTTTCTCCAGCCTAACCCTCATTCTCCCTTCTATTATTAGCACCCTATTTTCCTTGGGAATCGGCCCTCCCCTGCTTTCCATTCACATGAACCACTGGCTCCCAGGGAGGGCATGTGACCTACGTCTGACCAATCAGAGGTTCGCATCCCCACACTCCCTGTCACTACCATAGTTTAGGAATGGGCATGTAGAGCTGCAGTTGGAACTGGTAGACAGAGGAATTTACTTCTAGGCTTTTTAGTTATATGAAACAATAAATTCCCTTTCTGCTTAAACTAATTTGCTTAGAGTCCTCACACAGTCTCCAAAGCAAGAGATCTTGACCACTGATTCCAGAGAAGTAAGTAATTCTCTTCTCACCACCTCTGAATATACACACCAATGCTGCCATCTTCGTAAGAAGTGACAGAAGAGAATCATAGGCTTCTGAAATCAGGCTAGAAAAACAACAGGAATTCTGACCTGGTTCCTGGGATCCTTCAGATAGTAGGAAAGCTTGGGTCTGTGAAAATGTATATTACTTACACCATGCCAGCCCCAGGACCAAACCCCAGCAATTCAAAGTCTTTTTCAGACCAGAAACTGCCCAAAAGTTTCTGAGCTAAAGGATCACAAGATTCTTCAGCATTCTTAGGATACCTGAACTGCGCATATTCTCATTCACTGAATTTCAATGCAAATCAAATCAAATCAAGAGAACCAGTTTGGTATCTCTCCAACCACCAATACCACGTTTTAAGAAATAAAGTATCAATTTGATTCTGTTTTAAGGTAGGGTATAAGGTGACTTCATATAAAATATATTTTGACTTATAAACATTAATTTACTTTTAATGAAGATCAACACAGAACAATAATTAGTAACCCAATTTATATTTTATATTTATACAGCATTCACTGAATGTCATCTTCATCATGCCATAAAAAAATTTAACAAAATTTCTACTATTCTCTCTAGGCATGTTAGCTACATTTTGTTCTATCCGTGCTTCCAAACTTCAACTTCATGTGCATAATTATTTCTCCTGTGTGCCAATCCGGTATTTGTAGCTGCCAATCAGTATTTCCATTTGAATATAGGATCATCTCAATAAACACATGACTAAATCATAATGTTACAGAGCCTGTCCAAATTCAATCTTCCATGTAGTCCCCCTTAGCTCCACTACCTACCTCCTGTCACCCAGACTCACAACCTCACTCATCCAGTCCTCTTCTTTCTCATCACCAACAGCCAGTTACTGAAGACTTTGGCTTTATCTTCAAAATACCTCTTCTATCACCCCTTTATTTTCCCTTATCACCTCAATTCTGGATTTCCAGAGTACCCTACCAACTGATCTCTCTGCCTCTATATATTCAACACTTTTCCCTGAGTACTTACTATGTGGTTTAAGAACTGAACTAGGCCGGACGCGGTGGCTCACGCCTGTAATCCCAGCGCTTTGGGAGGCCAAGGCAGCAGATCACGAGGTCAGGAGTTCGAGACCAGCCTGGCCAACATGGTGAAATCCCGTCTCTACTAAAATACAAAAAATTAGCGGGGTGTGGTGGCAGGCACCTGTAATCCCAGCTACTTGGGAGGCTAAGGCAGGAGAATTGCTTGAAACCTGAAGGCGGAGGTTGCAGTGAGCTGAGACCATGCCACTGCACTCCAGCCTGGGCAACAGAGCAAGACTTTGTCTCAAAAGAAAAAAAAAAAAAGAACTGAACTAGACACTGAAAGAAGTCTATGGAATTACCAGACATGGATCCTGCCCTGAATAAAACTTAGTAAGGGAGGTAAGACAGGTATGTATGCAATGAGATAGAGATCATCTAAAGGTTCAGGTAAGGTGCTAAAAGAGTTCATAGAAGGAAGCTGACTGGAGGTGTGAGGAGACTCTTATTTTGTTTTTAAGAGACAGGGTCTCATTCTCTTGCCCAGGCTGGAGAGCAATGGTGTGATCATGGCTTACTACAGCCTCCAACTCCTGGGCTCAAGCAATCCTCCTGCCTTACCTCCTGAGCAGCGGGGACTGCAGGTACATGCCACCGTACTTGGCTGATTTTTTTAAATTTTTGGTAAAGATGGGGCTTCACTATGTTGCCCAGGCTGGTCTTGAATTCCTGGGCTCAAGTGATCTTTGGCCTCCCAAAGTGCCAGGATTACAGGTGTGAGTCACTGGAATCTGGCTGGCTGGAAGGTTTTTTTTTTTTTTTTTTTTTTGAGATGGGATTTGTTCTTAATAGAAACAACCCCATTAAGAAGAGGGCAAAGGACATGAACAGACACATTTCAAAAGAAGATATATCTGTGGCCAAAAAGCATATGAAAAAATGTTCAACATCACTAATCATGAGAGAAATGTAAATCAAAACCACAATGAGATACTATCTCACACCAGTCAGAAGGGCTATTATTAAAAAGTCAAAAAATAACATATGCTGGCAAAGTTGCAGAGAAAAGACAACACTTATACACTGCTGGTGGGAGTGTAAATTAGTTCATCCCTTGTGGAAAGTGGTGTGATTCCTCAAAGAGCTAAAAACAGAATTATCATTTGCTCCAGCAATCCCATTATTGGGTATACACTCAAAGGAACATAAATCATTCTGTCATAAAGACATCTACACATGTATGTTCATTACAGCACTATTTACAATAGCAAAGACATGGAATCAGCCTAAATGCCCATCAATGGTAGACAGGATGAAGACAATGTGGTATATACATACCATGTAACACTATGCAGCCACAAAAAGAACAAGATCATGTCCTTTGCAGCAACATGGAGCCGGAGGCTATTATCCTAAGCAAACTAATGCAGGAACAGAAAACCAAATACCGCACGGACACAAAGACAGGAACAACACACACTGGAGCCTCCTGAAGGGTGGAAGGTGGGAGGTGGAAGATCAGAAAAAATACCTATTGGGTACTATGCTTAATATGTGGGTGACAAAATATGTGGGTGACAAAATAATCTGTACACCAAACCCCTGTGACATGTTTAACTATACAACAAACCTGCACATGTACCCCTGAACCTAAAATAAACGTGTTGAAAAAAAAAGAGAGAGAGACAGAGACAGGGTCTGGCTCTGCTGGAGTGGCTCGATCATAGTGCTCTGTACCCTTGAACCTCAAGCAATGCTCCCACCTCAGCCTCAGGAGTAGCTGGGACTACAGGCACAAGCCACAACACCCAGCTGGAACTTTATAATATAATGGAGAACCACCCAGGGCACTTGAGTTAGGGGAGATAAATCTTGAAGTACAACATTAATCGGGCATTTTGGCAACAATGTACAAAATAGATTAATTGAGGACTGGGAGATCAGTTGAGCTGCTGTAACTGTTAAGCTGCTGCAACAGTTCAAAGAGAGGTTAAAAAAAGGACTTGAACTAGAATTTTGAAGACAAGACAGTTAACAGAAAGTGTGCAGGTGGAAAACCAATTTGACTCAGAGAGCAAAGGAGAGGGGTGAGAGTACTAGGATAAGAAGGATTAAAGTAGTACAACCTAGGTGAATTTTGAATTTCATATGATTTTCATGTCATGAAATCTTGATATTTTCCCTAAACATTAAAAAATGTAAAAAATCATTCTTAGATTGTGGCCATGTAAAAACAGGCAAAAGACCATTTTTGGCCCTCAAGCATAGTTTGCTGACCCTTGTGCCGTATCATAATTCTCTGTGCTTATCAAAATGTCTTCTTTCCAGCAATTACTCATTAAATATTTGTTTTACCAGTGTGGGGAGAGGTCCTGATTATTTTCCTTTAGTTAATATTAACATTTTGCACTTAACATGGGAACATTTCATTTCTACCGCTACAAAAAAGTAAGCTACTAAAATGTTCAAGTAGGACCTGCTGACCTCTAATGGGAGGCCGGATTAAATACAACACCAGGCTTTAATGGGTTGGTGTGTCTGCCACTGGAAAATGATTGTGCTAAAGGAATACAGTTAGTCATGAAGGGGATATACACACGAGGAAGGAGCATAAGGATTAGAGTTAGGAGTCTCAATTTAAAAGCCGAATGTATTTGTATTTAAGGAATTTAATTTTATAATTTTATTCGACTTCCAAAATTTTGCAAACAAGATTTTCCTCTTTCAATTACCTGCACATACTGCTTAGGAATGGATTAGCAGATATAGGCTTTCTTAAATTTCATAAAACATTTTAACGGATTCTGAAAGGGCATTGTTGTTAAGTCATGCTTTCTGAAAATTTTCTAGTCCATGATTATCAAAACATTTAACGCAATATCTCATTTTTATCAAAGAAATAATGTCTAGAACGGCATTTTACTAGTAAAGTAACATAGAGCTTTCCAGCTTTAAGATGAAAAATTAGGAAAAATGTCATTTTAGATCAGGCTACAATTTTCCAAAGACATAATATGAACATTTCAGCAGCACTCAAGATGTATTACAGGTTAACCAAAAAGCAGCAGAAGCAGCACATAGAATAAAGCTCTTTATATCACTTTTCAGTTTTAGAAAAAAAGGGCACTAAAAAAAATTAAGCTCTGTGGTTTTAAAAAATGCCCAACATAGCTATATCTTTTCCTACTATAGAAACCTCAGAATATGTCTGTAGTCATTTCAACCACAATAAAAATCTCTCTCAAGTCTCACCATTGGTGGCACAAATCAACGGCTAGGGCCTTAGAAGAAAAATGATCTCAGTATCCAAGTCCACATCAATGTAACAAGTTAGGCTAAAGTTCAGTAGAAATAATCTCCCCAAAAAATATTATCTCCTTGCTCTTCCCAACCAGAATTATCAACTCTGTGCTCCCAGATTCGTCATACCTGTGGTTCTGTCTTATTTATCACTGCCAGCACTCACCTCAGTAGTTAGGTAATTGACTTTATACACTTCACATGCTTTATACTTTTTCAATACTATTATCTCTTAAATTTGCACCTGATTCATCTGTTATCTTTAAGTATAAATGGCAACCCAGGAACAGATAAAGGGCCCTCAAATCCCAACTCCTCCCCCACCCTCATTCTCTGCACTTTTGAAAGAATTTCCTACTTCCGTTTTTGTTTTTGTTTTGTTTTTTAAATTTCTCTCCCCTTAGCTGTCTACCTATGCCCTCCACTATCTCTGCTTTCAACTTTGGGTGTACAACTGCAGAACTAATGGTGGCAAACAGGAAAAATAATGTTAAGCCACCAGGAAAGACAAAGAATCTTTTTAAAGGCACCAACTATGAACCAGGTGCTTCATATATGTCCTCATCTGATCCTCACAGCAGCCTGATAAGGTATCATGATCCCAGTTTTTCGGAAGAAAAAAACAGACTCTGAGAGGTTAAAGAATCTGCCTAAGGTCCAGGGCGACCAACCATTTTGGTGTGCCCAATACAGGGGGTCCCCAGGATGTGAGACCCAGTTTTAAAACCTGGACAGTCTTGGGCAAAGTTGGTCACCCTAGTAAGGACACACAGCCCATCCCTACCCTTTTGTAGGTTCAGATTTGAATCCAGGTTAGTTGGGCTCCAAAGCCCACGTACTTCCCAGATTCCTGCTTCTCCCAATCTTAACTCCCTTGGAACTTCAGAAGCTCCATTATTTTTCACCCCAAAGGCTTCTGGGCCAAACCTAATTCTGGTGAAAAATGTTTAGCCTTTTATTCTATCTTTTCTTCTGCAAGTATACAAATCTTTCTAAACTCCCTAATACAAAGCAACCCCAAAACCACCACTGAGAGCTCATATGGGACATGAAATGCTAATGTGAAAAATTAAAAGACAAAAGCACCAAAGAAAGGTTAATTTCTTTTAACCCAGCTTACTTCACCTCTACCATCATTAGCAGTATAACCCGTTGGGGTGGGGGGCGATGATTAGGGAACTGAAAAATAAATTGTTCTTGCCTCTAAGATACGAGGGTAGGAACGTCTGAAGCAAGCCTGTTCTCCCACCACTCCCCATCCCCACCAAGAGACTGAGATAAAGACGATCGCTGATTTAAAGCAGTAGTATAAGGCAAGGTAGTTCCACCTATGTTTTAAGGAGTGGCATCAACAGGTGGCATTTAGTGGTGGCTTGCTATGAAGGTGTGTCTAAGGTTTATACCATCAAGAGGCCTAAGCCTTGTCATTGATCCTCATTCCACTGTTAGATTCCAACCCCTCAGAACTTCAAACCTGCCCTGGGGCCTATACTACCTTCTCCACTATTACTGTCACTCAGTGTCCCCAGTCCCAGGGACCAAAAATAACGACTTAAAGGGAATAAAGAATTGGGCGTGTGTCTGAGGTGGCATCATGAGAAATGCTTTTGGCAACCTGAGTAGGAACTATCACATATAGAATGTTTCTGCGGGAAAATAGATTTTTCTAAAATCAGTATCATACAGAAACTACTACAGCAAAACTGTATGCAAGAGAATACCTAAGTACTTCCTCAAAGGCAATAGGCTTTACTTCCACAACATCTAAGGCACTGCTCGAATGAATGTTTAATAACTATTACTGATTAAATGGATTTTCCATTCTCGCGCAATTTCACTGTTTTTCCTCCGTTCATATTTGACTGACTCCCAGCACACGACACACACAGTCAATGGGTCGGTAGATAAGCCCTACACTCCTGAACTCAAAGTGTGGTCCACGGACTAGCTGCACCTGCATCATCAGCGAGATTATTAAATCATAGCCTGCATTTTCAAAAACAAGATCCCCAGGTAAATCGCATGCACAGTGAAGTCTGAGAAACGCTGCCTTAGAAGTTTGCAGTATTGCAATCCTTCCAATCCCCAACTCCAATCTCATCAGCGTGAGAAAAAAATGGAGCACACACACACCGTGCACACGGCCAGCGACCAGCCCATGGTGGGGTTGGGACACCTGTCATCCCGTCCTCCCCAACAGTTCCCCATCCGCTCACCTTGATGCGCTCCCCATCAATCTCCACCGCTCGTTCTCGGAAATCCACCCCTATCGTGGCCTCGGTGCGGTCGGGGAAGCGGCCAGCGCAGAAGCGGTAGGTCAGGCATGTCTTGCCCACATTGGAGTCGCCGATCACGATTATCTTGAAGATGCGGGAGCGGGCAGGAGGCAAAAACCCTGAGGCCCCTGACACTGCCCCGCTGGACGAAAAGCTTGCCTCGAGCGACGACTCCATCTCCTCAGCCATTCCCCCGACCCGCCCCAAACTGAGGCGGAGGAAAGGAGACACAGAAAGGCTGAGAGATTACGCCACCGCAAGCGCGCGCGCCCAGCCAGCCAGTTCGGCTGCGCAACTTCCCAGGAGCCACCGCCCACCAGTCCCGAGCGCGCCTGCGCACCTTCCCGCCCCGCCCTCGCCCGCACAGGTGTGGCACCCGCCCGCCCCGCCGCACGGAGCCGCCTGCCCGCGGCCACACGCCAGGCGTCACTCGGGCTGGCGCCGGTCTACCTGGGTTGGCGTGGGGCCTGTCGGGGGCTTCACGGCAGTGCGGAAGGCCAGCCTGCAGAGAGGCTGGGCCCAGCGCCCTGACTGACCCAGCCCCGCCACGTCCAAGGTTCCCGCCCTCTGGAGGAAGCCGCGCAATCACTCCGTGGGCGGGGAGAGACAGACAACTGAGAGGAAGGAGGTACCACGGGCACTCTCTCGCGAGAGGGCCGCAGAGCCGCCTTTGACGGGGGCGTGTACCTGGAGAGCAACGGTAAGGACGTCGCCGGGCTCCGTGTTGGGTCGGTTCCGGCATCGACGTATCGTTTGGTCGCCCCAGAGGAGACAGGTTCCTTCAGCTTGCCGCTGAGGATGTGGCATCGGCTGCGCTCACCGCCGCCGCCTCTGTGAACTGCGGGAGTTGGGATAGCGGCCAGGGCTAGATGGGTGGGACGCGAGTCCTCGCCGAAAGCTTGCCCTGTGCGGGGCGCACTTGGAGGCGAGCTCTGGGCCGTGGCGAGTTTTGCAGCCTAAGGTCTTGGCAGGCGCATTGCTGTGGGCTGCCGGAGAGCAGGCTGGAGTTCGAGACCGCCCACCGGAGAGCAGGCGAGAGTTCGAGGCCTAGGCACAGCGCATTTCGCTAGGCATCCCCAAGAATATCCGCGTGATCCTTGTGGCCAGAGTTTGTTAGGCTAATGTCCCCAGCCCAAACAGTAGAGCACATCACATGTCGGCCACCTGGGAGCGTTGAACCTGGTAGTTACTAGGCGCCTCTGGTGGAAATAAAACTCATTATTCCCTAGTTATGTCTTAGTGCCTGGGTGACGATGATGTAGCGGTTAAAGATTAACTGAGCGCACTTAGAGGTTGTCTTTGTCTACCTAAGGAAAATATCAATAGATTAAACTCCCAACCTTAAAGAATCTCCGTGAATTCTTCTGAGGAAACGTGCAATATTGTCATACAGAAGGCCCCAAATATGCAAACATTGCTTTTTGTTAAAAGTTTGTTTTGTTTTGCAGTGACATCTGTTTGAGCAGATGAATATGCCATTGGGAAAGTCAAGGACTGTCGGAGAGGAGGACATGGCAGACCTTAACTAAAGTGAGGGGGACAGTAGAGCACTAAAAGTTCTAGGAAAGGAGATGAACTGCTTATTCCATCAGATGAAAATATAGTCAGAACAGATGAGTAGTAGAACTTAAACATGCCCGGAGTTGCCAGGAATTTGCAAAAGCCTTGATATAATTCCTGTTGCTGTAGAAAGACTTTCTACAGTCACTAATATACCAAGTTATGTTCACTAGAAAAAAAGTTTACTTACTTAGTTTATAGAAATGGGCTGAAAAATCCTAATTATTTATCTGTGAGGTTATTTTCATGAAGGTTAATCATCAAGAAACTATTAGAGAGCTTCGGAATATATTTCTTCTAATCTGCTCTACCTATCCCATTCAAAGGAGGGAATCTGAAGATTTAAGGACAAAGAGCAGTTGAAAACTCAGAGCTGTGGTTAATGGGAGAATTTCAAGGATGGTGAAAAAAACTAACATCATTGCATCCCTGTTTTTTGTATTATGGACTTTTTAGTTTAGCTCTTGGTAAACTACATCAGAAATTCTTTATGCTAACTCTTAACACACATTTTGGGGTATTGCTAATTTAATCTTTGAATACTGTTTTTGCTGTTTCATGTTATATGTTATGTCCTACCAGCTAGATTGCCAACTCTTGACTACTGACTGGAAGTTTATTGTTTATTCAGCAAATAATGAATTAAGTCAGTGAAGTGAGAGATTTCGTGTGTAAGGATTGTTAACTTGAACATTTCACCAGTTACACACAGTTCAGCCCTACTTAAATTTTAAAAATCATTGTTGGCACTTGACATTGTTATGAGGAGTTTTGTATTTTCAACTTGTATTTTGAGAGTGTCCTCATGTGACTGAAGTATGTGCTACTCTTCTTAATTGAATAACCCCAGAATCTCCAGAATTGATAATTGGAGGAAATTCTACTGTTGGAAAGAATGGATGGATTATACAGCCCTGTTTTTTGACAGTTCATTTTGTCCTTGGAGTCACTACCACTTGGCCTCAAAGTGTGAACATGTAACCCTTTCCTTAATACTTTGCTACACAGCTGAGCAGAAACTGTAAATTTGGATCCTTTATCAGTACAACTTAAAATGGAACAATTTCAATGGCTTAGGGTAAGATAAGTATGTAAAGATACTTTTGTAATAGAAGAAAAAACATTGGATATTAAAATCACACAGTAGTACCTGGGTGTGGTGGCTCATGCCTATAATCCCAACGCTTTGGGAGGCCAAGGCAGGAGCACTGCTTGAGGCCAGGAATTTGAGACCAGCCTGGCCAACATGGTGAAACCTCGTCTCTACCAAAAAATACAAAAATCAGCCAGGTGTGGTGGCACATGCCTGTAATCCCAGATACTCGGGAGGCTGAGGTGGGAGAATCGCTTGAACCAGGGAGGTGGAGGTTGCAGTGAGCTGAAATCGCAAAACTGCACTCCAACTTGGGCAACAGAGTGAGACCTCCTGTCTCCAAAAAAAAAAAAAAAAAAAAAAGTGGGTGTGGTTGTGTACACCTCTACTTCCTGCTACTCAGGAGGCTGAGGCTGGAGGATCTCTTGAGCCCAGGAGTTCAAGTTTGCAGTGAGCTATAGTTGCACTGCTGCACTCCAGCCTGGGTAGCACAGCGAGACCCCCATCTCTAAAACATAAAAGTAAACAGGCTGGGTGCAGTGGCTTACACCTGTAATCCCAGCACTTTGGGAGGCCGAGGAGGGTGGATCATGAGGTCAAGAGTTGAGACCAGCCTGGCCAACGTGGCGAAACCCCATCTGTACTAAAAATACAAAAATTAGCCAGTCGTGGTGCCAGGTGCCTTTAATCCCAGCTATTCAGGAGGCTGAGACAGGAGAATCGCTTGAACCTGGGAGACAGAGGTTGCAGTGAGCCAAGATCATGCCATTGCACTTCAGCCTGGCCGACAAGAGCAAGACTGTGTCTCAAAAAAAAAAAAAAAAGTAGAAAACAGAATAGCATAAGGATAATCTTATATACAAAATAAGACTACTCAATTTCTGAATTTTTTTTTTTTTTTACTAGATATGCCACCTCCTGATGACAGTGCCCATTTCGTAACTTGTCTTACTCAGAAACAGCTCTTAGATAATTTTACTCTTTAAGTTCAGGTCTGAGCACAGAGGACAAAGAATTCCCTTGATTGCCTACGAAAGAAAGGATTCTCAACCTTGGCACTATTGACATTTTAAGTCAGATAATTCTTTGTTGTGGAAGGTTATCCTGTGCATTGTAGGATGTTTATTTTATCAGCATCCCTGGCTTCTACCCAGTAAATCCCAGTAGCACCCCACCACCAACCAAAACTGTCTCAAAATGTTGCTAGATGCCCCTTGGGGACAAAAATCCTCTCCCTCCCTCCTCCTTGAATGCCACTGGCACTCCTTGAGCCTACAAAAGGGCTCTTCTCACAAGTTTGATACCCTGTACATCCCAGTTGATAGTGGGAATTACTTCTCCTTTGAAGACACAATTCCAGTTACCCTGAGAAGTATGGCATTGGCCTTGCTGGCCTCCACCAAATTACTATATCACTGTGTTTAGTAACCCCAGACATCATACTAGGGCTTTAATTTCAGTATATAAATAGTAAATTAGTATCCTTGTATAGGTTAGCTTAGTGAGTTTCAGAATTCTTCAAGTCATATCTTAATAGGTAGGATCACTGTGGAGTTAATGGCATTTGAACTGTGTACTCAGTACTATGCTAGTGGTTGGTGCAAGGGGAAGATACAAAATAAGGTGTGATTTTAGCCCATGAGGAATTTATACTTTATCTGCAGAAGCAAATTAATATGGAACCATTAGTGAACACCTGGATAAAATAGAATGCTAAATTTTACCCTAGAGGTGCTTGGCCTGGACTTCAAGAATTCTAAGTGAATTGAAGTATGTTCACAGTAAGAAAGGTTAAAAATGGCTCTGCCCACTTGTAGGCAGATGGGAAGCTAGGATGGCAGACTTGCCAATATTTGATATATGTAAAAAGTGCAATCATGGCCTCTGTTTGTTTCCTCTTTTATCTCGTTCTCTTTATTAGTCCAGGTTCTCTAGAGGAATAGAACTAATAGGAGATACATATATATATATGGAGTTTATTAAGTAGTATTAACTCACATGATCACAAGGTCCCAGAATAGGCCATATGCAAGCTGAGGAGAAAGGAAGCCAGTCGAGTTTCAAAGCTGAAGAACATGGAGTCCAATGTTTGAGGACGGGAAGCATCCAACGTGGGAGAAAGCTGTAGGCTGGGAGGCTAAGCCAGTCTAGTCTTTTCACGTTTTTCTGCCTGCTTTATATTCTGGTTGTGCTGGCAGCTGATTAGATGGTGCCCGCCCAGATTAAGGGTGGGTCTGCCTTTCCCAGCCCACTGACTCAAATGTTAATCTCCTTTGGTAACACTCTCACAGACACACTCAGGATCCATACTTTGCATCCTTTAATCCAATCAAGTTGACTGTATTAACCATCACAAGTCCACCACTTGTCAACTTGAACACATACATATCTCCTGAGATCATTCATAATCTTCAAATAAAGACAATAATAATGTCATAATTACACCTAATACAACTATCCTTTGTACAACTGGAAACACACCAGTCCCCAACCCAAATGCTATTACATAAAGTTAACAATACTTAAATGCTGATATGAAGTAAATCTTATGTCACATGATAAAAGGAGGCTGGGCGCAGTGGCTCATGCCTGTAATCCCAGCACTTTGGGAGGCCGAGATGAGTAATGGCTTTTGACAGTAATAGAGGGTCTCAACCTGATTTTTCTTAAGTTTGCATAAGGCTTAGGAGACGATAAAATAAGGCAGGATCTAGAGATTGGTGAGGAGAAATGGAAGTCCTCATTCTTGACAGCTCTCAGCACATGCAGCCCTCCCCACACACAGAGACACACTCTCACACTCACAACCAGATTCACATTCCTACCCATGCACACACTAACACACACTCGTGCACTTAAACTCATGCACTTACACATTCACATTCATATACCCACATGCACACACTCAAAACACACACATACTCTACAAACACTCATGTTGCAAAAGGGGATTTGTAAGCTGAATGTTTAGACCTCAGAACACATATTTTCACAAAAATAATATTATGGCCGGGCGCTGTGGCTCACGCCTGTAATCCTAGCACTTTGGGAGGCTCAGCTGGGCAGATCACTTGAGATCAGGAGTTCAGGACCAGCCTGGCCAACATACTAAAAATACAAAAATTAGCCAGGCATGGTGGTGCATGCCTGTAATCCCAGCTACTCGGGAGGCTGAGGCAGGAGAATCGCTTGAACCCAGGAGGCAGAGGTTGCAGCGAGCCGAGATCCTGCACCTATACCTATACCTGCCACTGCACTCCAGACTGGGCAACAAGAGCGAGGCTCCGTCTCAAAAAAAAATGAAATAAAATGAAGATATTTTCTTAGTACAAGTGTATATATGCACAAACATGGTAGAAGTTCCCTGAATTTTAGTCAGATTTATTTTCCATCTTCTGTGTCACCAGTAAGTCCAGTGTATTTGCTACTTCTTGCTCACTGGATCCGATCAGCATAATGTCGTCAATGTAATGGACCAGTGTGATATCTTGTGGAAGCAAAAAGAGATCAAGTTCTCTCCAAATAAGATTATGACACAGCCAGAGAGTTGATATACCACAGAGGTAGTACAGTAAAGGTATATTGCTGGCCTTGCCAGCTGAAGGCAGATTGCTTCTGGTGGGCCTTATGGACAGGAATGGAGAAAAAGGCATTTGCCAAGTCAATGGCTACATACCACGTACCAGGAGATGTGTTAATTTGCTCAAGCAGTGAAACCACATCTGATACAGCAGCCACAATTGGAGTCACCACTTGGTTAAGCTTACATAATTGACTGTCATTCTCCAAGATCCATCTGTCTTTTGCAGAGGCCAAATGGGAGAGTTGAACAGGGATGTGGTGGGAATCACCACCCCTGTGTCTTTCAAGTCCTTGATGGTGGCACTAATTTCCACAACCCCTCCAGGGATGTGATACTGTTTTTTATTTACTATTTTTCTAGGTAGAGGCAGCTCTAATGGCTTCCATTTGGCCTTTTCCACCATAATAGCCCTTACTCTACCAGTCAGGGAGCCAATGTGGGGGTTCCGCCAGCTGCTAAGTATGCCTATGCCAATTATGCATGCTGGCACTGGGAAAATGACCACAGGATGAGTCCGGGGACCCACTGGACACACTGTCAGTTGGACCTGAGCTAAAACTTCATTAATTACCTGAACTTTATAAGCTCCTATGTTAACTAGAGGACCACAGTGACATTTTGGGTCCCCTAGAATCAACGTCAGCTCAGAGCCAGTGTCCAGTAGTCCCTGAAATGTCAGATCATTTCCCTTTCCCCAGTGCACAGTTTTACCCTGGTAAAAGGCTAGAGGTCTTCTTGGGGGAGAATGGGAGAAAGATTAACAGCATAAATTGTCGGTAATATAGTGGGGTCCTTCCTCAAGGGGACTGGCCTCCCCTTCATTCAAGGGGTTTTGGGTCTATTCCCTGGACCCTCCCAGCTGGGATGAGTAGGTCTAAAGTGGCTAATCCACTCCACCATCCCAATATCCTTAAGCCTTTGGATCCCTTCCTCTACATTAACTGAGAGAGATCAGGCATTTCCAGCTCGCTCATAGTGGGCCATTTTTTAATCTGTATTTCAGCTAACCAAGCAAATAAACTATTAGAACCTTTTTTAACTCCCCGAGCTGCAACATTAAATGCAGAATCCCCACTTAGTGGGCCCAAATCAATAAATTCAGCCTGATCCAACTGTGTTCCTTCCACCATTATCCCACACCCTTAATATCCATTCCCATGCCTGTTCTCCAGATTTCTGCTTATATAAATTATAAAACTCAAGCAGTTATTTTCGAGTATAGTGCACCTCCTCATGGGTCACACTCTGAACCTCACCTCTAGGGGCCTGCCGGGACTTTAGTCTTGTTATAGATCCAGAAGCAAACAAGGGTATTGGGGGTGGCTCCTGAGGAGAATCAATATTATCTTGCCTGGCAACTGCCTCAGGGGAGGCCATCACTGTTGCCTCAGGCAGCGTAGGGTTTATCTCCTCCGACAAAGGTAGAAAGGCTGATGACAGTGTGGGTCAGGGAGGGGATGTTGCCGCTACTTGCTACCCGGGATGGGGAAGCTGTTTCTTTTGGCAAAAAAAGTTCATCAGCGTTTACAAGCTCAGTGTCCCCATTCCAACTTACAGTGTCCCATCCTTTTCCAATCAATGCCCTCACTTTAACAGTAGACACCTGGCAAGGCTGTGCATGCACCTTTTGTTGCAGGTCAGCCACTTGCCTAATAAGAAATTGTGCCTGTTTTTCCACAATTTCAGTTCTTTCTCTACAGGAGATAAGACTCTCACTTAGGACAATCTTAGCAGATTTGAGGCTCAGTATCTGCTTCTGGAGCGAGGAGTTAATCCCTTTGGATTCACTTTGTCCAGTGAACTTAGGAACAACCAACCAACTTAATTATGTTCCTTTGTTCTCCACATAGAGTCAAAGGTATTATGTATAGAGTCACTAAACTCCTTGCCTCTCACAAGTGGTGAATCAGGAGTGTCAAATGCATTTATTTTTCATAACTCTCTAAAAAGTTCATATCAGGCTGGGCGCGGTGGCTCAAGCCTGTAATCGCAGCACTTTGGGAGGCTGAGGCGGGCGGATCACAAGGTCAGGAGATCGAGACCATCCTGGCTAACACGGTGAAACCCCGTCTCTGCTAAAAATACAAAAAATTAGCTGGGCATGGTGGTGGGTGCCTGTGGTCCCAGCTACTCGGGAGGCTGAGGCAGGAGAATGGCGTGAACCCAGGAGGCAGAGTTTGCGGTGAGCCAAGACCGCGCCACTGCACTCCAGCCTGGGTGACAGAGCAAGACTCTGTCTCAAAAAAAAAAAAAAGTTCATGCCAACAACTATCAGTGTTCTCCATACTATTAGAGTCCTTAGCATTTTGGGATCTAATCATATTAAGCAGCCAACTTCAGAAACCCCAAAACCAACAAAAGAACTCCATCCTTAATATTCTGTTCCTGTAGAATCACTCCTGGTACCAAAATCTGTATTAGGTTTCTCTAGAGGGAAAGAACTAATGGAATAGATATATATATTTATATATAAAGGAGAGTTTATTAAGTAGTTTTAACTCACACCATCACAAGGTCCCACAATAGGCCATCTGCAAGCTGCAAGAAAGGAAGCCAGTCCGAGTTCCTGAAGAACTTGGAGTCTGATGTTTGAGGACAGGAAGCATCCAGCATAGGAGAAAGGTATAGGCTGGGAGGCTAAGCCAGTCTAATCTTTTCACGTTTTTTCTGCCTGCTTTATATTCTGATCATGCTGGCAGCTGATTAGATGGTGCCCACCCAGATTAACGGTGGGTCTGCCTTTCCCAGCCCACTGACTCAAATGTTAAACTCCTTTGGCAACACCCTCACAGACACACACAGGATCAATACTTTGCATCCTTCAATACAATCAAGTTGACACTCACTATTAACCATCACATTCTCTTTCTCCTCACCTTTAAATTGTTTGATTATATACCATTCTTTGTATTTGAAACCTCAGCAGGGAAGTAATAGACAATTTTTAAAAGAACCTAAGTAGCAATACAAGATTTAACAGCTATATTAAACTTTATAACTTGCAGATAGAGAAGTTGCCTTTAATGACCAGGAAACATTTATAAAAATTGATTTTTAAAATTAAATTACACCCAAAAAATCTCAATTTTAAGTTACACACTCTGTTAACAGAGAGCACTAAAAATAATTTTTTAGATAAAAAGATAAAAGGAAATTCATCTAATTGGAAGCTAAAGGGAAAAATGCCTTAAATCTGGGTCAAGGAGAAAATCGCAACCATGATTGCAGATTTATAAACTATTTAGAAATTAATCACAATGAGAACAAAAAAAATAGAAACATGAGAGTTCAGCCAAAGTAGTATATAAAGTCACAATATTAGATGTTTAATATTAATATAGAATGAATGAAAATGAAACAAATAGGAGAGAATTCTAGGAAAATGGCAGAATAGGAAGCACCAGAAATCTGTCTCCTCACCTAGACAAAAATTACACTGGCAGAGTCTGTCTTATGTACAGACAATCCCTGATTTATGATGGTTTCACTTATGATTTTTCAACTTTACAATAGTCCAAAAATGTTATAGATTTTAGTATGCTTCTCGACTTACAGTGAGGTTATGTCCCAGATAAACCCGTTGTAAGTTAAAAATAATATGTCAAAAGTGTGTTTTTGACTTAAGATATTTTCAGCTTGTGATGGATTTATCTGGGATATAATTCCATCATAAGTCAAGGAACCATCTGTATTTTAGAACTGTAGAATTTATTGAAACTTGCAGCTTCCAGAGGAAGACTTGGACAGTACATTGTGGTTAAATTTTGTCAATTTCTTTTAAAAAAATTAGTGTAATAGACACTGTCATGGCCTGAGTCCCTTAGAAAATAAAGCCTAAGGCAAAATATATATGCTAATGCTTTGAAGAGGATTGCAGAAATGTCTCCAGTTCTCTGTTCCTCCCTATATTCATTCATTTGCAATGTGTCTCTGTAACTCCCCTCATTAAGGAGTGGAATCTATTTCCTCAACCCTGCAGTCTGAGCTAGCCGTGTTATGAAGTTTTGCCCAATGGAATGTGGTGAAAGTGATCATGTAGTTGTTTTAAGCGTAACCTTTAAGAAGTCTTGCATGCTTCCACTTGCTTTTTTGGGATCCTGCTCAGCTGCTATAGAACAAACCTGGGCTAGCCTACTGGGAGATGAGATTATGTGGAGCAGCAGTGAGCCATCTGTCTTAGAATAGCCGACACTTAGCCAACCTAGCAACTGGGGGAAAAAATGCGGGAATGAGTCCAACAGAGACGAAGAATTGCCCAGCGGAGCCCAGCCCAAATAGCCAATCTATAGCATTGTAACCCAAATAAATGCATGTTGTTTTAAGACCAAAAAAAGGAAAAGAGAGGTGGGGTGCAGTGGCTCATGCCTGTAATCCTAGCACTTTGGGAGGTTGAGGTGGGTGGGTCACCTGAGGTCAGGAGTTCAAGACCAGCATGGCCAACATGGCAAAATCCGTCTCTACGAAAAATATAAAATTAGCCAGGCGTGGTGGTGAATGCCTGTAGTCCCAGCCACTCTGGAGGCTGAGGCAGGAGAACCACTTGAATCTGGGAGACGGAGGTTGCAGTGAGCCAAGATCACCTCACTGCACTCCAGCCTAGGTGACAGAGCGAGACTCTGTCTCAAAAAAAAAAAAAAATTGGTCAATTTCCAGTCTTGGCACAGTAGCAGCTAACCATCTCCTACCACTGAATCTCATGGCAGGCAGCTGTGCACATGTTCCTAGAGTGGTTTGCACACAGCTTGTAGGAGCTAGGGAGGCAAAAAGTACATTGTCCTCAAAACATTAGATCTGTGCTCTGATTCCTAACTGCCACTCGTGATCACAGAGGTGCAGAGAGTCATTAGCCATTGTTGCACTTCCATTGTTGCAAGCCCCTCACCTTCTGGTTGAAGTGACTTCTGGGAGAATTAAAGAGCTGGTGCTTCCCTCCCCACTCCCATTCATTTTTCTCATTTTCCCCTTTTGGGAGCCAGACATAAACACAATTGCATATATGAGAGAAATCAGAAAGTCATGGCACAGCCTAGGGGATGGTGCAGGCTCAGAAAAGACCTCTGAGAAGACCTTAGATTTATACTTCAGACTCATCTTAGGCAAAGAGGGCTTACAACAATCAAAAAAACAAAAATAATAAAAACAGTAACAAAAACAGCAAACCCTGGAGAAGAGGAAGAATCTGATTTCCAGAGTTAACACATTAGTAAATTCTAATGTCTGGTTTTCAACAAAAATATCACAAAGGATACAGAGAAACAGGAAAGTGTAACCCATTCAGATGAAACCTAAAGAGACTCAAAAAACAAAAGGAATTTAAAGTCAAGAAAATTATTTATGAACAAAATGGAAATATCAAAAACAGATAGAAAACCTAAAAGAAACCAAAAAGAAATTCTGGAGCTAAAAAGTACAATAACTGAAATTAAAAATTCACAAGAGGGATTCAAAGGCACATTGAACAGTTAGAAGAAAGAGTCAGAAAACTTGAAGAGAGGATAATGGAAATTATTGAGTCTGAGGAACAGAAAGAAAAGAGATTGAAGAAATGTGAAAGGAGTCTAAGGAACCTGTGCGATACCTCAAGCAGATCAGCATACACATTGTGATAACTACAGAAGGAGAAGAGAGAGAAAAGGCTGGTGAGAATATTTGAAGAAATGATGACCAACAGCTTCCCATATTTGATGAAAAACATGAATATGAATATCTAAGAAGTTCAATAAACCAAGTAGGATGAACTCAAAGAAACACATACTGAGATACATTATAATCAAACTATCAGAAGAGAATTTTGAAAGCAGCAAAAGAGAAATGACTCTTCGCATACAAATGATCCTCAATAAGATTATCAGCAGATTTCTTATCAAAAACTTTGGAAGCCAGAAGACAATGAGCTAATATAGTCAAAGTGGTAAAAGAAAAAATTTAGTCTGTCAATCAAGAATTCCATATCTGGCCAGGCGCGGTGGCTCACACCTGTAATCCCAGCACTTTGGGAGGCCAAGGCGGGCAGATCACGAGGTCAGGAGATCCAAACCATCCTGGTTAACACAGTGAAACCCCATCTCTACTAAAAATACAAAAATTAGCCAGGCGTGGTAGTGGGTGCCTGTAGTCCCAGCTACTCCAGGAGAATGGCGTGAATCCAGGAGGCGGAGCTTGCAGTGAGCTAAGATCGCGCCACTGCCCCCCAGCCTGAGCAACAGTGCGAAACTCTGTGTCAAAAAAAAAATAAAAGAATCCCATATCTGGCAAAAACTGTCCTTCGAAATTGAAGTAGAAGATAAGACTTTCCAGATAAACAAAAGTTGAGGGAGTTCATTACCACTAGACCTGCCCTACAAGAAATGCTAAATGAAGTCCTGCAAGTTGAAAGGACACTAGACAGTTACTGAACCTGTATAAAGAAATAAAGATAAGTAAAGGTAAATACATGGGAAATTATAAAAGCTAGTATTATTGTAACAATGGTATGTAACTCCACTTTTTGTTTACAACATGACTTGAGACCAATACATTAACAAAAACCAATGATTAGGCCAAAAGCTAGTGTTATTGTAACTTTGCTTTTGTTGGGAAAACTCCCTGCCAGGACTGAGAATTGCCCTCTACAAGTGGAGGCAAATTACTGATTTGCCATCAGACCAAAAAAAAAAGGCAGATGATTCCGGGTTGGCAGGTAGTCAAAGATTTATCCAGGGGAAATTTATAAGGCAGCCTTGGGCAGCAGCAAGACAAGGTAGATTTCAGTGCTTATAGTACATGCCTATCTAGTCTTTTATATCATGAAGAGGGAATGGAAGGGGCGGGGGAAGTCACTGATGGTGTGTTAAGCCGTCTGGTTGCTTTCTTAATCTGTTTACTCTTTGCTTACAGGAACTGTTTGGGTTTTGTAGAGTCTGGTCAACATTCCTAAGGAGAGGAGGGGTGTTGCAGACAGCAGCAGTTATTTTAGCACTGGTATGCATTTTTAGGTCACTGCATCCTACAATGCACTTTGTGGTCACATACCCAGAAAACATTTTCACAACAGGTAACTCCACATTTTGTTTTCTATTTAATTTAAGGGACTAATAGATTTAGTTTGTTTTGGACACATGTTTTATAGAGATGTAATTATGTGATATCAACAGCTGAAAGGGGTGGGGGACAGGGCAGTTAAGGAGCAGTTTTTGTATCTTTTTCAAATTAAGCTGCTATAAATTTATGTTAGAAGCTTCCTTATTTAGGATGTTAAATGTAATCCCATGATAACACAAAGAAAATAGCTAAAAGAAGATAAGAAAGGAAGTTAAAAGTTTCATTACAAAAATGAACTAACTAAACATAAGAGAAGACAGATAAGAAATGAGGAACCAAAAAAAGCTGCAATATATATAGAAAATAGCAAAATGACAGAATTCCCTCATCAGTAATTATTTTAAATGTAAATGGGTTAAACTTCAGTGAAAAGACAGAGATTAGAAGAATGGGTTTTAAAAAACCATGATTCAAGACTCCCGTGCCACATAACATTTCAGTCAATGATGGAATGCACATAGGATGGTAATATAATGGTAAGATTATAATAACATATTTTTACTATATATTTTCTATGTTTAGATATACAAACACCATTGGGTTATAGTTGCCTACAGTATTTAGTATGGTAACATGCCATAACAGCTTTGTAGCCTAGGAGCAATAGGCTATACCATACCATCTAGGTTTGTGTACGTACCTTCTGTGATATTTACATGATGATGAAATTGCATAACAATGCATTTCTAAGAACATATACCCATACATAAATGATACATGACTGTATATGCTGTCTGTAAGAGACTTAAGATCCAAAGACAAAAACAGGTTAAAAGTGAAAGAATGGGAAAGGATATTCCATGAAACTAATAACCAAATATTAAGGATGGCGATACTAGTATACAACAAAATACACTTCAAAGCAAAAATGTTACTAAAGACAAGGACATTATATACTAAAAAATGGTTCAGGATGAGCATGTTGGCTCAGGCATGTAATCGCAGCACTTTGGGAGACCAAGGTATGAGGGTGCCTTGAGACCAGGAGTTGGAGACAGCCTGGGCAACACAGTGAAACGCTGTCTCTACAGAAAATTAAAAAATTAGCTGAGCATGGTAGCACGTGCCTGTAGTCTCAGCTACTCAGGAGGCTGAGGCAGAAGGATAGCTTGAGCCAAAGCATTGGAGGCTGCAGTGAGCTATGATCACACCACTGCACTTCAGCCTGGGCGACAGAGCATGATTCTGTCTTAAAAAAATAAAAAACATAAAAGGTTCAATACAGCAAGAAGGTTTAACAGTTGTAAACATGTATGCTCCTAATGACAAACCATCAACATATATGAAACAAAAATTGACGTAATTGAAGGGAGAAGTACAATTCTACATTAATAGTTGGAGACTTTAATATCCCAATCTCAATAGTGGATAGAACCATCAAAATCTAAGCAAGGAAATATAGGACTTTCACAACACAATAAACCAACTAGATCTAACAACCATATACAGAACACTCTACCCAACAATGAAATACACATTCTTCTCAAGTATACATAGGATAAATTCCAAGATAGGTCATAAATTAAGTCTGAATTGATTTTAAAAGACAGCAAAATATCTTCCCTGACCACAATGGGATGAAGTTAGAAATCAAAAACAAAAAGAAAACTGGAAAATTTAAAAATCATAGAAATTAACACACTCTTAACCATTAGATCAAAAAAGAAACCACCTGGCATTGGTTGAAAATCACCCCCCGGCTTTAGCCATGGCAGCGGGTGAGATTCGGTGCCTAGAGCCTCCAGGGGCCTCAGCTCACCGCGTGCTGACACATGTGCGGCGGTGAAACCCAGCCCCAACAGGCCCCGCGGCCTCTCCCTGGGTGCGGCCGCTCGCGTGGTCTGGCTCCTGACCCAGGCTGCCGACCCCTAACCCTGTTTTCTCTCCGCAGGACACTGGTCTTCCCACACGTGAGACCGATGTCGCCAGGACCACGGGGTCGGGGGGACTCGGCTGTCCTCCGTCTTTCAAATAAAGCTGTTTGTCTAAAAAAAAAAAAAAAAAAAAAAAGATAGAAACCACAAGACAAATAATAAAATACTTATAAAGACAAGTGAAAATGAAAACACAGCATACCAAAACTTATGAGACACAACAAAAGCAGTGCCAAGGGGGAAGTTTCTAGCTATAAATTCTTACATTAAAAAATAAGAGTCTGGTCTGAAGAAAGCAGAATTAAAAATTATTTAAAAAATAAGAAAAATATCAAATCACCAACCGGACTTTCCAATTTAAGGAACTGAAAAGGAAGAGCAAACTAAACCCAGAGCTAGCAGTAGAAAGGAAGTAGTAAAGATTAGAATAGATATAAATGAAATAGAGACTAGAAAAATAATACAGAAAAATCAAAATGAAACCAAAAGTTGGTTATTCAAAAATCAAAAAACTTTGCAAATCTCTAGCTAGATCTACTTATAACAAAGGAGACAAATCAGAAATGAAAATGAAGACATTACTACCATTTCTACAGAAATGAAAAGAGTTATAGGGGAATACTATCAGCAATTGTCTGCCAAGAAATTGGATAACCCAAGTGAAATGGAGAAATTCCTAGAAACACTAAACCTACCAGGCTAAACCATGAAGAAATAAAAAATATGAGTAGATTTGTAACTACTAAAGAGATTCAATCAGTAATCAAACATCTCCTGTCAAAGAAAAGCCCTAAACCTGATGGCTTCACTGATTAATTCTACCAAGCATTTAAAGAAGAACTGTATCAATCATTTCAGACTTCCCAAAAATTGAAGATGAGGGCATACCCTTAACACGTTGTATGAGGCCAGCATTAACCTAATACCAAGGCCAGTAAAGGTACTACAGGAAAACTACAGACCAGTATCCCTTATGAAGACTGATGCAAAAATCCTCAGAAAGGTACTTGCAAACAGAATTCAGCAGTATAGTTAAAGGATTATACAGTTTAAGTCATCACTTAATGTTGATAGGTACTTGGAAACTGTGACTTTAAGCAGAATGATACATCAGGAAGCCAGTTTTGCCATAGGCTTGCCAGGCACACTGCCTCACACCTGTAATCCCAGCACTTTGGGAGGCTGAGGTGGGAGGTTCACTTGAGCTCAGGACTTCAAGACCAGCCTGGGCAATAGAGTGAGCCTCGTCTCTACCAAAAAAAAAAAAGCCTGTAGTCCTAGCTACTTGGGAGGCTGAGGTGGAAGGATCACTTGAATCCAGGAGGTAGAGATTGCGGTGAGCTGAGGTTGAGCCATTGTGCTCTAGCCTAGCCAACAGAGGAAGACTCTGTCTCAAAAAAAAAAAAAAAAAAAAAAAAAGGCTAATTTATATAAACAAGAATTAAGTTCCTACAGCATGTTTTTGGTCACAAAAACATCATCAAAGTTCTAAAGAAAGACCCAAAACATCTCCAGTTTTAAACATTGAAATAAATGCAAGCTACATGTACATTTAAAAAAAGATTAATAAAAACAAGTAAAATATTTACCTAATCTCTGGCAAATCTATGAGTGACAAGTGGTTGTAGTAATGGTGAGTTAAATCAAAGAGTAAATGCTTGCAAAGAGAAAATTGTAAAGAGCACACAGTTCATAAACAATAACAGGTCATGCCTATAATCCCAGTACTTTTGGGAGGCTGAGGCCAGAGGATCCCTTAAGCCCAGGACATTGAGACCAGCTTGGGCAACATAGTAAGACATCATCTCTACAAAAAAATTAAAAACACAAATGAGCTGAGCACAATGGTGCACACATGTAGTCCCAGCTACTCAGGAGGCTGCGGTGGGAGAATCACTTGAGGCCCAGGGGTCGAGTCTGCAGTGAGCCATTTTTGTGTCACTGCACTCCAACCGGGGTGAGAGTCTGTCTAAAAAAACAACAACAAAAAAAAAATGGAGGAGGCAGAGCAAGACGGCTAAATAGAAGCCTCCACCAATTGTGGAGGTGTCTCCTGACAGGGACACCAAATTTAACCACTATCTGTATTAAAAAGCACCTTCATAAGAACCAAAAATCAGGTGAGCACTCATAGTACCTGGTTTTAACTTCATATGACTGAAAGAGACACTGAGGAGGGTAGGAAAGACAGTCTTAAATTGCTAATACCTCCCCTTCCCCAGCCCCCAGCCGTGGCCACATGGCACACAGAGAGACTCTACAGTTGAAGGAGGGAGATCGCAGTGATTGTGGGACTGTGTTGGAATTTAGTGCTCCCCTGTTGCAGTTGAGAGCAACACTGGGCAGAACTCAGCCAGCACCCTCAGAGGGATCATTTAGACCAGCCCTAGCCAGAGGGAATTTGCCCATCCCAGAGGTCAGAACGTGAGTTTCAGCAAGCTTTGCCACCATGGGCTAACATGCCCTACAGTCCTAAATAAACCTGAAAGACGGTCTAGGCCACAAGGACTGCACCTCCTAGGAATTTTTTTTTTTTTTTTTTTTGGAGACAGAGTCTGGCTCTGTCACCCAGGCTGGAGTGCAGTGGCACAATCTTGGCTCACTGCAACCTCCGCCTCCCAGGTTCAAGCAATTCTCTGCCTCAGCCTCCTGAGTAGCTGGGATTACAAGTGCCCACCACCATGCCCAGCTAATTTTTGTATTTTTAGTAGAGATGGGATTTCACCATCTTGGCCAGGCTGGTCTTGAAGTCCTGACCTCATGATCCACCTGCCTCGGCCTCCCAGAGTGCTGGGATTACAGGCCTGAGCCACCGCACCTGGCCTAGAAAGTTCTAATGCTGTGCTGGGCTCAGAACCAGTGGACTTGGGGGACACGTGAGCTAGTGAGACACCAGCCCAAACTTAAAAATCATATCAATATTCAGGCCGGACACAGTGGCTTATGCCTGTAATCCCAGCACTTTGGGAGGCCAAGGCGGGCAGATTGCCTGAGCTCAGGAGTTCAAGACCAACCTGGCCAACATGGTGAAACCTCGTCTCTACTAAAAATACAAAAATTAGCCAGGTGTGACTGTGCACACCTGTAATCCCAGCTATTCGGGAGGCTGATGCAGGAGAATCGCTTAAACCCGGGAGACAGAGGTTGCAGTGAGCCGAGATTGTGCCACTGCACTCCAGCCTGGGTGACAGAGTGAGGCTCTGTCTCAAAAAAAAAAAAAAAAAAAATCAATCAATATTCAAGTACAAGGTGGTTATAGAACACTAAGCCCATTTAACCCAAAGAAGACTACCTCAAGGCATTTAATAATCAAACTCCCAAAGGTCAAAAATAAAAAAGGGATCCTAAAAGCAGCAAGAGAAAAGAAACAACATACAATGGAGGCCAGGCATGGTGGCTCACGCCTGTAATTGAGCACTTTGGGAGGCTGAGACCAAGTGGATCGCTTGAGGTCAGGAGTTCAGCCTGGCCAACGTGGCAAAACCCTGTCCCTACTAAAAATACAAAAATTAGCCGGGCATGGTGGTGTGTGCCTGTAATTCCAGCTACCCAGGAGGCTGAGGCATGAGAATCATTTGAACATGGGAGACAAAGGTTGCAGTGAGCCAAGATCGTGCCACTCCACCACAGTCTGGGTGACAAAGTGAGACTCTGTCTCAAAGCAAACAAAGTACATACAATGGAACTCCAGTAGGTCTGGCAACAGACTTTTCAGTGGAAACCCTACAGGCCAGGAGAGAATGGTATGACTTATTTTAGGTGTTGAAGGAAAAAAACTTTTACCTTCAAATAGTATATCCATCAAAAATGTCCTTCAAACACGAAGGAGAAATACTTTCCCAGACAGACAAAAGCTGAGGGATTTCATCAACACCAGACCTGTCTTACAAGAAATGCCAAAAGGAGTTCAATCTGAAATAAAACAATGTTAATGAGCAATAAGAAATCATCTGAAGGTACAAAACTCACTGGTAACAGTAAATAGAAAAATACAGAATATTGTAACTGTAATTGTGGTGTGTAAATGACTCATATCTTAAGTAGAACAATAAAAATGAATCGATCAGGCTGCGTGCAGTGGCTCACGCCTGTAATCCCAACACTTTAGGAGGTGGAGGTGGGTGGATCACCTGAGGTCAGGAGTTCCAGACCAGCCTGGCCAACATGGTGAAACCCGTCTCTACTAAAAATACAAAAAATTAGCCAGGTGTGGTGGCAGGCACCTGTAATCCCAGCTACTTGGGAGGCTGAGGCAGGAGAACTGCTTGAACCCAGGAGGCGGAGTTTGCAGTGAGCTGACATCACGCCCTGCACTCCAGCCTGGACGACAGAGTGAGACTTCGCCTCAGAAAAAAATAAAAAATTAAATTAAAAAAGCCTGGGACCTGATGGCTTCACTGCCAAATTTTACCAAACATTTAAAGAAGAGCTATTACCAATCCTGCTCAAACTATTCCAAAAAATAGAGGAGGGAATACTTCCAAACTCATTCTATAAGGCAAAATCAGACAAAGATGAATCAAAAGAAGAAAACTACAGGCCAATATCCCTGATGAACATTGATGCAAAAGTCCTCAATAAAATACTAGCAAACCATATTCAGCAACGCATTAAAAAAATCATTCATCATGATCAAGTGGGATTTATCCCTGTGATGCAAGGGTGTTTCAACAAATGCAAATCAGTCAGTGTGATAATGTGATAACATATCAACAGATTGAAGGACAAAAACCATATGGTCATTTCAATTGATGCTGAAAAATCTTTTTATAAAATTCAACATCCCTTCATGATAAAAACCCTCAAATAACTGGGTATAGATGGAACATAACATAATAAACGCCATATATGACAGACCCATAGCTAGTGTCATATTGAATGGGGAGAAACTGAAAGCCTTCTAAGATCTGGAACACAACATGGATGCCCACTGTGACCACTGTTATTCAACACAGTACTGTATATCCTAGATAGAGCAATCACACAAGAGAAAGAAAAGGCTTCCAAATTGGAAAGGAAGAAGTCAAATTATTGTTGTTTGCTGATGATATGATTTTACATTTGGAAAAACCTAAAGACTCCACAAGAAAAGTATTAGAACTGATAAATTCTGTAAAGTTGCAGGATACAAATAAACATACAAAAATAAGTAGCACCCTTTCCACAGCTTCCCATTCTTTAGAAACCAGGCTGCATATTCCCGGTGGTGGCATGCTGGATTCCGGGCTCTCGCATCCCCACCAGCCTCCCTGAAGGCAGACGGGTGGCCATGGAGACCCATCCAGACTCATGGTCTTCAGTGCATTACAGGGTGGGTGATGCCAGGGTGCCAGACGCCATGTTTGACCAGAACATTGGGAAGGTCATAGCCATGCTGGAGGTTCTTGTGAGGAGATGAATTGGTGAAGAGAGAGGCCAGGATGAAGATGCCTCCAGGAGTGGGCCAGTTTGGGACTGGCAGCTCCACCCGGGTTCTGCTCTCGCTGCTGAGGGCAGAAGGGTTCACTGGTGAGACCCTTTGGGGGAAGACTGAGGAGGAGGCAAAGCAGCTTGCTGCTTCTATGTCAGCCAGACTGATGACATCTTGCTGCATCAAGATGTGTATCTGGTGGGCATCAGCATCTCCCCTCCACTCACCCAGCAGATACATGTCAAGGCTCTAGATTTGTTGTCTGTGTCTATGATTGTTTCTGCTGCAAGCTGGCCAGATGAGTTCCCCTCCTGAGCCTGTGTGAACAGACTCCATCTTGGTCTGATATGGTTTGGGTCTCTGTCCCCACCCACATCTCACCTTGAATGGTAATCCCCATAATCCACACGTGTTGAAGGAGGGACCCAAAAGGAGGTGACTGGATCATGGGGGCTGTTTCTCCCATGCTGCTCTCATGATAGTGAGTGAATTCTCATGAGATCTGATGGTTTTATAAGCGTCTGGCATTTCCCCTGCTTGCACTTCTCTCTCCTGCCACCATGTAAAGAAGGTATCTATGACAAACCCACAGCCAATATCATACTGAATGGGCAAAAACTGGAAGCATTCCCTTTGAAAACTGGCACAAGACAGGGATGCCCTCTCTCACCATGCCTATTCAACATAGTGTTGGAAGTTCTGGCTAGGGCAATTAGGCAGGAGAAGGAAATAAAGGGTATTCAGTTAGGAAAAGAGGAAGTCAAATTGTCCCTGTTTGCAGATGACATGATTGTATATCTAGAAAACCCCATTGTCTCAGCCCAAAATCTCTTTAAGCTGATAAGCAACTTCAGCAAAGTCTCAGGATACAAAATCAATGTGCAAAAATCACAAGCATTCCTATACACCAACAACAGACAAACAGAGAGCCAAATCATGAGTGAACTCCCATTCACAATTGCTTCAAAGAGAATAAAATACCTAGGAATCCAACTTACAAGGGATGTGAAGGACCTCTTCAAGGAGAACTACAAACCACTGCTCAAGGAAATAAAAGAGGATACAAACAAATGGAAGAACATTTCATGCTCATGGGTAGAAAGAATCAATATCGTGAAAATGGCCATACTGCCCAAGGTAATTTACAGATTCAATGCCATCCCCATCAAGCTACCAATGCCTTTCTTCACACAATTGGAAAAAACTACTTTAAAGTTCATATGGAACCAAAAAAGAGCCTGCATCGCCAAGTCAATCCTAAGCCAAAAGAATAAAGCTGGAGGCATCACACTACCTGACTTCAAACTATACTACAAGGCTACAGTAACCAAAACAGCATGGTACTGGTACCAAAACAGAGATATAGATCAATGGAACAGAACAGAGCCCTCAGAAATAACGCCGCATATCTACAACTATCTGATCTTTGGCAAACCTGAGAAAAACAAGCAATGGGGAAAGGATTCCCTATTTAATAAATGGTGCTGGGAAAACTGGCTAGCCATATGTAGAAAGCTGAAACTGGATCCCTTCCTTACACCTTATATAAAAATCAATTCAAGATGGATTAAAGACTTAAACGTTAGACCTAAAACCATAAAAACCCTAGAAGAAAACCTAGGCATTACCATTCAGGACATAGGCATGGGCAAGGACTTCATGTCTAAAACACCAAAAGCAATGGCAACAAAAGACAAAATTGACAAATGGGATCTAATTAAACTAAAGAGCTTCTGCACAGCAAAAGAAACTACCATCAGAGTGAACAGGCAACCTACAAAATGGGAGAAAATTTTTGCAACCTATTCATCTGACAAAGGGCTAATATCCAGAATCTACAATGAACTCAAACAAATTTACAAGAAAAAAACAACCCCATCAAAAAGTGGGCGAAGGACATGAACAGACACTTCTCAAAAGAAGACATTTATGCAGCCAAAAAACACGTGAAAAAATGCTCATCATCACTGGCCATCAGAGAAATGCAAATCAAAACCACAATGAGATACCATCTCACACCAGTTAGAATGGCAATCATTAAAAAGTCAGGAAACAACAGGTGCTGGAGAGGATGTGGAGAAATAGGAACACTTTTACACTGTTGGTGGGACTGTAAACTAGTTCAACCATTGTGGAAGTCAGTGTGGCCATTCCTCAAGGATCTAGAAGTAGAAATACCATTTGACCCAGCCATCCCATTACTGGGTATATACCCAAAGGACTATAAATCATGCTGCTATAAAGACACATGCACACGTATGTTTATTGCGGCATTATTCACAATAGCAAAGACTTGGAACCAACCCAAATGTCCAACAATGATAGACTAGATTAAGAAAATGTGGCACATATACACCATGGAATACTATGCAGCCATAAAAAATGATGAGTTCATGTCCTTTGTAGGGACATGGATGAAATTGGAAATCATCATTCTCAGTAAACTGTCGCAAGAACAAAAAACCAAACACCGCATATTCTCACTCATAGGTGGGAATTGAACAATGAGATCACATGGACACAGGAAGGGGAACATCACACTCTGGGGACTGTTGTGGGGTGGGGGGAGGGGGGAGGGATAGCATTGGGAGATATACCTAATGCTAGATGACGAGTTAGTGGGTGCAGCGCACCAGGATGGCACATGTATACGTATGTAACTAACCTGCACAATGTGCACATGTACCCTAAAACTTAAAGTATAATAATAATAAAATAATAATAATAATAATTGGGAGGAAATAAAGTGGTTAAGAAGAGAAAAAAAAAAAAGAAGGTCCTTGCTTCCCCTTCACCTTCTGGCCATGATTGTAAGTTTCCTGAGCCCTCTCCAGCCACGTGGAATTGTGAGTCAATTAAACTCTTTCATTTATAAATTACCCAGTCTTGGCCAGGTGCGGTGGCTCAAGCCTGTAACCAGTACTTTGGGAGGCTGAGGCGGGTGGATCACAAGGTCAGGTGTTCAAGACCAGCCTGACTAATATGGTGAAACCCCATCTCTACTAAAAATACAAAAATTAGCCAGGCATGGTGGTACACGCCTGTAGTCCCAGCTACTTGGGAGGCTAAGGCAGGAGAATTGCTTGAACTCGGTGGGAAGAGGTTGCAGTGAGCCAAGATCGACCACTGCCCTCCAGCCTGGGTGACAGAGCGAGACTCCATCTTGAGAAAATAAATAAATTACCCAGTCTCGGGTATTTCTTTATAGCAGTGTGAGAATAGACTAATACACAGTCCATCAGGGTATTGGGAAGACTGTGGTTTGCAAGAACACAGCAACATCAGTGGATGCCTTTTGGATGGTGATGGCCTTGTGTTAACTGCCTGCAGCTGATGAACGTGGTGGGGAACATGCTGCATTTCCTACCTGCCTTTGTGTGCACGTGAAGCAACCAGTTTCAAAGCACTACGCAGGAGTGATGATGATCTGTGACACCTGCATCTACTCAGGCAGCCTGCTGAGCCCCAGCCATAGCTGGATCTGTGACGAGCTCACAGGCAGCAGGGGTCTGACACAATGGGGACCTACATCGTGGACCTGCTGACCCACCCGACCTTCTGGAGAGATGAGAAGTTGCACACACTGTCAAGACATACATGAGGCAGAGTGCCACCATCTGTGGCATCCAGCATGTCACCATTGATGACTTCTGTTTCAAAAAAAAAAAAAAAAAATACCTGCCGAAACAGGATTCAACACTGTGTAAAAGAAGGAAACAACTTCACAACATCAAGATACTAAGCAATGTAGCAGTTACAACTATACAATAAAAAATTACTAGACACATGAAGATACAACAAAATATGATCCATACCAGAAGAAAAATCAGTCAATAGAATCAGAAATGACAGAGATCATGGAATTAGCACAAAAAAAACCATTAAAACAGCTATTACTAATATAATTAAGAATTTACAAGAAAATATGAACATAAGAAAAAATGAAGATATGAAAAACAATGAAATGCAGCTTTTAGACTTATGTAATGCAATATCTGAAAAAAATTTAAATCACTGTAGGAGTTTAAAGCAAATTTAATGTAGAAGAAAAGATTGATGCAAGTTTTAGACCTATGTAATGCAATATCTGAAAAAATTTTAAATCACTGTAGGAGCTTAAAGCAAATTTAATGTAGAAGAAAAGATTGATGACCTTGAAGACATAGCAATAAAAGCTATTCAAGCTGTAGCACACAGAGAAAAATACACCAAAAAGTCAAACTGCTATGAGTGTCTGCAGAAATAAACTTCAGTAGATGTGTAACTCCAAGGACTGTAGGTAGTGGAATTGACAGATATGAAAAGTATAGAATTTCTGTGTTCTGAATATTTTAAAAGGTAAAGGATGTTATAAAGATGAGCAAGAGATTACCAGGAATGGACAGACAGGTTGGAAGGTAGGTGGGAGATGGGGAGATGCTCTAGAAATATAAAATATAATTGTTAGAATAACAAAACTCAGTGGAAAGGTTAAAGAGCAAATTTGATACAGATGAAGAGAGAATTAATAAATGAAGCCACTGAGGTGGCTCATGCCTATAATCCCAGCACTTTGGGAGGCCGAGGTGAGACGATCACTTGAGGCTAGGAGTTCAAGACCAACCTGGACAACATGGTGAGACCCTGTCTCTACAAAAAAGTTTAAAAATTAGCTGGGCATGGTAGTGTATGTCTGTAGTCCTAGCTACTCAAAAGGCTAAAGCAGAGCATGACTTGAGCCCAGGAGTTTGAGGCTTCAGAGTGCTATGATTATGCCACTGTGCTCCAGCTTGGGCGACTGAGTGAGACCTTGTCTCTTAAAAAATAAATGAGAAGATATCTTTAAAAATTACCCAGGGTATACTAAGGAGAGACAAGGAAGTAAAAATATGAAAACAATATTAAGAGATGGAGGCTTGGATAAGAAAGTCACACATATGACTAATTGAAATCTCAGAAAGAAAGAAAAGAAGGAAAAAAGTAGAGGCAATACTCCCTGCCCCCTAATATTTTGTGAAATTGTTCAAACATACAGAAAAGTTGAGAGAATTACACAGTGAACTTTTACATTTACCAATTAATTCTAGAACATTTTGTTATATTTACTGTATCATATAGCTATCCACTTAACCATCCATCAATCCTATTTTTTATGCATTTCAGAGTAAGTTGTAGACATCACCACTAAACATTTTAGTATGTTCATCATTAGTATTCAGTATTGTTTTATAGCTTTTTTGTATTTAAAATGTACATACAATAAAATGCACAAATCTTAAGTACAATATTTGGTAAATTTTTACAAGTGCATATACCTGTGTAACACAAACTTCAAAAAAAACCATATACTGCTCTTCAGAAAATTCCCTTATGCCCCTTGCTAGTCAATCCCTGCCCTTTACCTCCCACTGGTAAGAAGTGTTCTAATGAGAGGTATCATTTAGATAAATAGTGCTGTGATTTTTGCAGAAATGATGAAAAAAATGAATTAACAGATCTGGGAGTCACAACATAATGAAAGCAAGATACATAAACAAATGTATAATGACATATTGTATAAAGAACCTGCAGAATTTGTAAGATCTTACAAGCAGCTAGAAAGGGCAGATCATTTGCAAAAGAACAGCAGTGAAAATGACAGTGGATTTATTATCAGCATCAATGGAAACCAGAAGTTAATGGAATAATACCTTTCAAGTGCCAAAAGATAATGGTCAACTAGAATTATGTACTTGCCCAGACTACCTTTTAAGAACAAGAGTGAAATAGAGACATTTAAAGATAAGTGATAATTGAGAGTTTAGCTCAGAGATATGCACGAAACTCCTAAATGACATATAGTCATGCACTACATGACAAAGTTTTGGTCAATAACAGACCACATATACAATGGTGGTCCCATAAGATTATATTGGCTGAGTATTGCTAATCCAAAAATCCAAAATCCAAAATACTCCAAAATTCGAAACTTTTTGAGTGCCAACATGATACTCAAAGGAAAGGTTCCTTGGAACATTTCTTTGGATTTTCAGGTTAGGGATGCTCAACACTAAGTATCATGCAAATATTCCAAAATAAAAAAAAATTCAAAACCAAAATTTTCTTGTCCTAAGGATTTAGGATTAGAGATACTCAACCTGTAATACTGTATTTTTACTGGACCTTTTCTATGTTTAGATATACAAATACATACTCGTATTACAGTTGCCTATTCAGTACAGTAATATGCTATACAGGTTTGTAGCCTAGGAGCAAAAGGCTATGCCATATAGTCTAAATATGTAGTAGGCTATACCATCTAGGTTTGTGTAAGTACAGTCTGTGGTTTGCACAATGATGAAATCATGTAAGGACACATTTCACCTTTCTCAAAATGTATCCCATCATTAAGTGATGTGTGACTGTAGTTGAGAGATAGTATTTCACAGGAGTTAAGAATATGCACTTTGGAGACTCCATAGGTGTGAATCCCTATTCCACCATTTGCTAGCTGTGGAACACTGGACAAGTGAGTTAACACCTCTGTGCTTCAGTTTTTTTTCTCACTTGTAAAATTTTGACAATAATTGTATTTACTTCATGGAATTGTTATGAGGATTAAATGAACTAATATAAAATAAAGCACTTAGAACCAAACCTGGAATATAAGTGCTTTGTTAAGTCAGAGCTTAAAAAAAGGAAATTATCATAAAAGAATGGTCTGAAGTACAAAATAGAATGGTGAGTGAATAAAATGGTGAACAAGCTTGTCAGTCCAAACAAACATCAGTCTAGAAAAATAAGCTCTGATTTGTGAAGTTTTGAACTAATGCCTCCAATAACAATAGCAAGTAGGCATTTGGGGGAGGGTCAATGTAATTAAAATTATTCTAAGATCATTGCTTCATTTCAAAGGAAGGTTAAGATATGTTTGCCTTTACATTTTGTTAAGTTAGACACTTATAAAATGCAGGGACAGTTGTTAAAAAAAAAAGGAATAAATACAGAGCTATGAATTCCAATTCAGTGGAGGAAAAATGGAATTTAAAAAATCTAACCATAAAGTCAGTTTTTTAAAAATGCAGAAACAGCCAGCGCCGTGGCTCACGCCTGTAATCCCAGCACTTTGGGAGGCTGAGATGGGCAGATCACGAGGTCAGGAGATCGAGACCATCCTGGCTAACACGGTGAAACCCCGTCTCTACTAAAAATACAAAAAATTAGCCGGACATGGTGGCGGGCGCCTGTAGTCCCAGCTACTCAGGAGGCTGAGGCAGGAGAATGGCATGAACCCGGGAGGCAGAGCTTGCAGTGAGCCGAGATCACGCCACTGCACTCCAGCCTGGGCGACAGAGTGAGACTCCGTCTCAAAAAAAAAAAAAAAAAATGCAAAAACATTGGGGCTATAAAAATAGTAGCTCAGAAAAAGCAAGGCAAATATAAACAAAAAAGATACATAAACAAATCCAACTATATCAAGAATCACAATAAACATAAATGTATGACATTTACCAATTAAAAGATAGAGTTTGTCAGACTGAAATGAAAAGAAAAATCTAGCTGTATGACATACAAGAATCTGAAAACATACAGGCAAAACAGTAGAAGATAAGAGATAGAAAAACATATACCAGGCAGATCTTAATACAAAGAATTCACATACATACATTAATTTCAGAAAAAAGATTTTAAGACAAAAAAGATTATCAGAATAAAAAGGTCATTACCTACTGATAAAAGGTTTTTTTCACCAGAAAAAAAACAGAAAAATTCTAATCCTGTTTGTAACTAATAAAATGGACTTAAGCTATATACAGCAAAAAATGTTAGAACTACAGGAGGTGGCAAATTTCTATGCAACTCTCTCAGTTCTTGATAGGTTAAACAAACAAAAACCAGTGCATTGGTCTAGGCCCTGGGAATACAGAAGTGAACAGGCAGACCATCACCTGCATGCTAGTGGGAAGATAAATTAACAAAAATATCAAATTTTGGATAATGATAAATGAATGAAGAAAAAATCAAATATAAAGGTAGAATCTAATGGGAAGAGGTGGTTATTTTATGAGGGTGGTTAAGGGAAGGCTTCCTTGAGGAGGTGGCATTTATGCGGACACATGAATTAGTTGAGGGAGCAAATGATGTGTATATGTAGGGGAATATTTTTTCAGACAAAAGGAAAAGCAACTGGAAAGACCTTGAGGCAAACATGAGTTTCACATAATGCAAATATACATATTTAGCTTTTTGAATCTGCTTAGAATGTCTTTTCCCCCCATTTTAAGTAGAATATAGAAACCTTACATATAGGTCTACTTAACCTGTACCCCTTACGTTAGAGTTGTCATGAATTACATCTACATATGTTTAAAACCCCATTAGACAATGGTACAGTTTTTATTTTCAACCATCAAATATATTTTTAAAGAACTTAGTACCTGTCAATGATAGACTGGATGTGGCACATATACACCATGGAACACTATGCAGCCATAAAAAAGGATGAGTTAATGTCCTTTGCAGGGACATGGATGAAGCTAGAAACCATCATTCTCAGCAAACTAACACAGGAACAGAAAACCAAACGCCACATGTTCTCACTCATAAGTGGGAGTTGAACAATGAGAACATGTGGACACAGGGAGGGGAACATCACACACCGGGGCCTGTTGGGGGATGGGGGACTAGGGGAGGGATAGCATTAGGAGAAATACCTGATGTAGATGATGGGTTGATGGGTGCAGCAAACCACCATGGCACATATATACCTATGTAACCTGCACATTCTGCACATGTATCCTAGAACTTAAAGTATAATTTAAAAAACAAACAAAAGAGAATAGGAGAATAGACTACTATTTTTACACAGATATTTACCATTTCTGGTGCTCTTCCTTCATTCCTGATGTTTTCAGGTTTCCTTCTGGTATCATTTCCCTCTGTCTGAAGAATTTTCTTTAGCAATTATTTTAGAACAGCTCTGCTAGAAATGAATTCTTTTAGTTTGTCTTCATATGAGAATGCCATTATTTCACCTGAATTCCTGATGGATATTTTCACTAGATGTAGTATTCTGTGTTGACACTTTCAGTGCTTTAAAATTATTGTGCCACTTCTGGCCGGGCGCGGTGGCTCATGCCTGTAATCCCAGCACTTTGGGAGGCCAAGGTGGGCGGATCATGAGGTCAGGAGATTGAGACCATCCTGGCTAACATGGTGAAACCCCGTCTCTACTAAAAATACAAAAAAATTAGCTGAGCGTGGTGGCGGGTGCCTGTAGTTCCAGCTAGTTGGGAGGCTGAGGCAGGAGAATGGCATGAACCCAGGAGGCAGAGCTTGCAGTGAGCCTAGATCACACCACTGCACTCCAGTCTGGGCGACAGAGCAAGACTCCGTCTCAAAAAAAAAAAAAAAAAAATTATTGTGCCACTTCTGTGGTTTGCATGGATCCTGCTGAGAGATTTGCTGTGATTCAGATTGTTTGTGTGTAGGTAGTGCTTTGAATTTCTCTAGCTACTTCCAAGATTTTTTTCTTTGTCTTCATTTTCAGCATTTTGATTGTGATGTGTTTGGGTATAAATTTATGTGTTAAACCTGTTTGGGGTTTGTTGAACTTCTTAAATCTGTAGATTTGTCTTTTGCCAAATTTGAGACCTTTTCTTCCATTATTCTAAATTTTTCAGCACCTTTTGTCATTATCCGAGAGGTCTCTGAGATTCTACTCATTGTTTTTTCAAATCTTTTTTCTCTCTGCTGTTCAGATTGGTTAATTTTTATTGATCTATTTACAAGTTCATTGACTCTGT
Organism: Pan paniscus; assembly: GCF_029289425.2. Taxonomy (NCBI): domain Eukaryota; kingdom Metazoa; phylum Chordata; class Mammalia; order Primates; family Hominidae; genus Pan; species Pan paniscus. The sequence goes on along the minus strand of NC_073252.2, from coordinate 137,295,028 downwards.
CATGTTTACCTTGCTATTGAAACCATCCAGTGATTTTTTTTTAAATGTTGGCTATTGTATCTTTCAGTTCTAAAATATCCATTTGATTCTTCTTTATGTCTTCTATTTATTTGCTGATACTTTCTATTTTTTTCTTATTGGCTTCAAAAATGCTTGTGATTGCTTGTAGGAGAATTGTTATAACAAAGTCAAGAACTTTGGAGGGTCTGATATTTTACCTTACTTGCAAGTTAACAAGTTAGGCTGCCACAATTTCATGAATAGTGACAGAAGACACGAGACTCCTTGGTCAGAGACAACGGACAGTTTATTACCCACACGAATAGCAGGAGGCAGAGTATCAGCATTTAACCCAGTTTTCTGAGCCTCAGTTCCCACACAGTGATGCTGTGAGGGCCTGGTGATACCTGTATATGTAGTGGGATTTATGAATGCTGTGGGAAACACCAGTCTTCAATAAAGGGCCAGCAAACCTGCCCAGCCTTGCCCTGGAGAGAGACATTATCTTTTTTTTTTCATCCTGGAAGGAAAAAAATCTGTCCTTGGTCCCAAAGGAAGACATTCTGTCTTCCAAGGATGTTTGCTATACAAACAGCTAAAAAAGATAGTTCAGAGAAAAAGCTGTTAATGCCTTTGCCTAGAACACCTGTAGAAATGCAAGAGACCAATGGAGAATAGGCTCCTAACAAATATTAGTAGTTGCTTTAAAGCCTTCATCAGACAATTTTATCATCTGTGTTATCTCAGCATTGTCCTTTTTTTTCCCTATATGAATTGAGATTTTCTTGTTGTTTTTTTTGTTTGTTTGCTTGCTTTGTAATTTTGGACCGTATCATGGATATTTTGAATATTCTGTTTTGAGATGCTGGATCTTATTTAAATCCTATTAAGAACGTTGATATTTTTGTTTTAGCAGGCAATCAAGCTGGCTAGGTTCCTGCCACAAGTTCAGACTAGTCTTCTGTAGGTGAGAAAGCGCATAATGATATTAATATCCACCTCCCAAACCCCAGTGTGTATTACATTCCAGGGTGATAAACCTAGAGGGGCCTTCTTCCTCTTCCCAGAGGAAATTCACTTATATTTCAAGATAATGAATAATTTCTCTCCTGAATGGGAGGAATGGGTAGGTCACCAGCAGCTTTGATAAAAGCTTGGAGGCTTCTAAATTTAAGATTCTTCTCCTGTGATGCAACCCACTGCACAGGAAACATCTGTTGCCTTATGGGAAATGGGGCATGGGGAAATGACACAAGGTGTTGTAAATGCTTTGTGCTTTCAGTAGCAAATCTTCTACGGCACCAGCCCAGCAGTCTGGTGTCTTCTGGCAGTATATGTATATGAAACTGCGGCAAGCTAACCTATTAGCTTGCAAGAAGGACAAAATCTAAGACACTTCACAGTTTCTGACTTAACAGAGGAGAGTGGCAGGATGTGAAGGTGAAGGAGCAGGCAGGGCAAATTACGTAGCACCATCCATAGCTAAGGTAATAGATGAATTGTTAATGTTAAAAATAATGACAGCTGGCCGGTCACGGTGGCTCATGCCTGTAATCCCAGCCCTTCAGGAGGCCGAGGCAGGCGGATCACGAGATCAGGAGATCTAGACCACCCTGGCTAAAATGGTGAAACTCTGTCTCCACTAAAAATACAAAAAATTAGCCTGGCGTGATGGCGGGCGCCTGTAGTCGTAGCTACTCAGGAGGCTGACGCAGGAGAATTGCTTGAACCCAGGAGGCGGAGCTTGCAGTGAGCCAAGATCGCGACACTGCACTCACTCCAGCCTGGGCAACAGAGCGAGACCCCATCTAAAAAAAAAAGAATAATGACAGCAGTAGCAGTGGAAAGGAAAACAAGACACTGCATGCTAAGCTCTTCTGCAATGAGGGTGAGAGACCAGGAAGACAGTAGACGACTGTAAAAAAAAAAAAAAAAAAAAAAAAAAAAGGAGAATGGATGATATGGTCAAGGGAACTAGAATTTTCAAAGGAGAAAAAAGGTCTGGAATTGGCAGTGGGGAATAAGCAGGACACCTACCTCATCTCTAGGCTCCTTTGGTAAGTGGGTTGAGTAATTTTTAAAAGCAGACACAATTTGAGAGTATTGCAAGGAAAGCAATATTATTAGGAGATAGTTAGGTTTTGGTTAGAGTAAGAAAATGAAAGGAATGTTTAGAAAAGGTGTTAAGGATTAGGGGATTTGACTGATGACAATACAGTGGAAGGGTCAACACAGATTAAGAGGAGTGGGAGCCTGGGCACAGGGGCTCATGCCTGTAATCCCAGCACCTTGGGAGGTCGAGCCAGGCAGATCACCTGAGGTGAGGAGTTTGAGACCAGCCTGGCCAACATGGTGAAACCCTGTCTCTACTAAAATACAAAAATTAGCTGGGTGTGGTGGCTCATGCCTGTAATCCCAGCTACTTGGGAGGCTGAGGCAGGAGAATTGCTTGAATCCGGGAGGCAGAGTTTGCAGTGAGACAAGATCGCACCACTGCACTCCAGCATGGGTGACAGAGCAAGACTCCGTCTCAAAAAAAAAAAAAAAAAAAAAAGGAATGGGAAATTAGGCTATATTAGAGCAAAGCATGATGGTGTTACAATTCTATACAATGGACTTTAAAAGATGCAAATAGGCAAATGAGGTATGATGGGGTTATTTCTATTTTTTTAAAAAAAGGTCTCATTATAGCCTCTTGGGATTGTTCTTTTAAGCAGTTTGTAGCGTGTTATTATAATCTCTTGGAATTGTTCTGTTAGGCAGTTTATAAAGCAGGTGGATATTGTGATGGTTCGGGGGTAGATTTACCAGGATCACATTCAGCTCTTTGTGCCTCTAAAATCCAGTTGGAGTTGTGACTGGGAAGAACTCTGGATGTGTTATTTAAATCCAGGAACACTGGGAATTTTAGAGGCTTTCTTTACAGTCTAAGTCTTTGGTGTTGCTGCCACTGGACAGGCAATCTCCAGGAGCTTGGAAATCCTGCTGTGACTGGGAAAGAGCATAGTGATATAAGTAAATATCTACCAGGAAAACCCAAGAAAAGCAACATCACTTTAGGTGTCTCCTCAAACTTCAGCTCATCAGAGGGGGCTTATTTTAATACATTATCTGAAAGAATATCTTTCCTGGTCAATTTCCATCCTCCTTTCTATGCTTTTCCCCACCACCACCTCCTTAGCACTTATCACCACCTGTCATATATTTCTCTGTTTAGTATTTCCTCTCAGTAGGATATAAAGACCTGGAGAACAGATTTATTACTGCTATTTCCAGGACCCAGAATAGCATTTGGCACATTGTACACACTCAATAAATATTTGTAGAGTGGATGAATAGATAAACTGAAGAATATTAGAACCATTAAGCAAGTCTAGTAATGTGACCAATTAAAAAATCAGTAATTCTGCTGGGCATGGTGGCTCATGCCTGTAATCCCAGCACTTTGGGAGGCCGAGGTGGGCAGAACATCCGAGGTCGGGAGTTCAAGGCCAGCCTGGCAATCAAGGTGAAACCCCATCTCTACTAAAAATACAAAAATTGGTGTGGTGGCATGTGCCTGTAATCCCAGCTACTTGGGAGGCTGAGGCAAGAGAATCACTTGAACTCGGGTGGCAAAGGTTGCAGTGACCCGACATTGTACCACCGCACTCCAGCCTGGGTGACAGATTGAGACCCTGTCTCAAAAAACAAAACAAAACAAAACAAAAAAAAACAAAAATGACAAAAAAAACCCAGTAATGGTAATAAAAAATATAAAATATTCAGAAGTAAACTAAATGGTAAATAATACTCAAATTTACCGACAGAGGAAATGGATGAATGGAGGAGAGTACCATACTGCTGGATGGAAAGACATAATATTGTAATAATGCAAACTCTCTTCAAGTTAATCTATAAAATGGACACAATATCCGTCAAAATTCCAGTGGAATTTTTGGAGGAAAGGAAGGGGCAAATTTGACAAAATGATTGTAAATTTCACCATGAAGAATAAATGCTTCAGAATAGCCAATTCATATTTTGAAGAAAGGCATCGATAAGGGACCTTGCTCTATTAGACACAAAAACCTATATAGGAAAAGACAAATGGGTGGTATATATTAAAAGTTTTTTTTTTAAGTACATACCCTTTGCCCAGACATTCCACTTCTGGAAAATTTCCCTGAGAAATAACTAGATAGTATATGGCAAAGATATTTATTGAAACATTGTCTATAATGTTATAATGCCAATCCAATTAAAAACATTGATTGTTTGACAAGTAGAGGATGGTTTTAACAAAGTATGGTTTAAATAAATTCCTGTGGAATACCACAGAGCTCTTAAGCATGATGTAGAACTACATTAATTGATATGGAAGGTGATCGCCATATATTGTTATGTTTTTTAAAAAGCTGATTACAAAACAGATGTCTAATACTATCCACATTTTTGTAAAATAAAAATTGGCATATACCTGTGAAGAAAAAAACCTAGATGGAAGATTATATATCAAAATGTTAACAATAGTTCTGCATCTGTACACTGAGAAATGGTAAGCTTTCCCCAAAATGGGATGGTACTTAAATTCCTCATTACTGCCACCTGGTGGCAACCAAGGGAGAGTTCTAATTTCTTTTCTACCACCTTGAGTACAATGCACGTAACATCATAATTATATAAAGTTATAAAGAAATCTTCAGTATCACCTGGTTCTATCCATCATTTTGTAGCTGAAGAAATAAAGGGCAAAGCTTTAAGCCACTTGTCTAAAGTTGCACTGTTAGTGAAATCTAATAATAGTAGCAAACATTTGTTGAGCCGTTTTGCTAAGTACTTCAAATGGATTATATCATTTTATTGTCACAGGAGCCTATGAGGTTGGTCCTATTTTTACTCTCACTTATCCCTACTTACCAGATGAGGATCCTGAGGCTCAGAAAAAGTAAGCAACTTACCCAAGGCTGTATAGTTGGGATACAGCCAGTGATTTTGAGTTTTACCTCCCTCTCCTGAACCTTCTGTACTGTACCTTCTTAGCCCATTAATTGCCCCTGCCCCTTCCACTAAGTACCCTTGCCCTTTCCTTGTCCCTTCCTTCAGTGTTTTGGTGACAACTCTTAGCATATGCCCAGTCTTTGTGTTATGTTTCTCATGGATGAAAAGACAGTATAGGCCAGGTGTGGTGGCTTATGCCTGTAATCCCAGCACTTTGGGAGGCTGAGGTGGGCAGATCACCAGAGGTCAGGAGTTCGAGGCCAGCCTGGCGAAACCCCGTCTTTACTAAAGTAATCCCAGCTACTTGGGAGGCTAAGGCATGAGAAACACTTGAACCTGGGAGGTGGAGGTTGCAGTGAGCCAAGATCACACCACTGCACTCCAGCCAGGGGATAGAGCGAGACTCTGTCTCAAAAAAAAAAAAAGGGAAGGATTGATTGATTTACTGAGAGAAGTATAAGGAAACAAAATGCCCCAAGACCCTTGTCCGGACTCTGTCTCAAAAAAAAAAAAAAAAAAAAAAAAAAAAAAAAGGGAAGGATTGATTGATTTACTGAGAGAAGTATAAGGAAACAAAATGCCCCAAGACCCTTGTCCAGAAGGAAGGGAGGGAGGGAGGGAAAGGAAAGAAAAGGAAGGAAAGGAGGGAGGGAGCGAAAAGACAGTAAAGACAGTATGAACATTTACTGAGAGAAGTATAATTATCAGGGGAACCCGCCCCCAATATTTCAACGGAGGTTCTATTTTCCATAAGTGTTGGCCGGCTGAGAAATAAAGAGTACAAAGAGAGAAATTTTACAGCTAGGCCACCAGGGGTGACATCACATATCGGTAGGACCATGATGCCCGCCCAAACCTCAAAACCAGCAAGTTTTTATTAAGGATTTCAAAAGGGGAGGGCGTGTATGAACAGGGAGTAGGTACAAAGATCACATGCTTCAAAGGGCAAAAAGCAGAACAAAGATCACATGCTTCTGAGGAAACAGGACAAGGGCAAAGCAGAACTCCTGATAAGGGTCTATGTTCAGCGGTGCACGTATTGTCTTGATAAACATCTTAAACAACAAAACACAGGTTCGAGAGCAGAGAACCGGTCTGACCAAAAATTTACCAGGATGGAGTTTCCCAATCCTAATAAGCCTGAGGGTACTGCAGGAGACCAGGGCATATTTTGTCATTATCTCAACCACATAAGACAGACACTCCCAGTACAGCCATTTATAGACCTCCCCCCAGGAATGCATTCTTTTCCCAGGGTCTTAATATTAATATACCTTGCTAGGAAAAGAATTTAGCGATATCTCTCCTACTTGCATGTCTGTTTATAGGCTCTCTGCAAGAAGAAAAATATGGCTCTTTTTGCCTGACCCTGCAGGCAGTCAGACCTTATGGTTGTCTTCCCCTGTTCCCTAAAAATCACTGTTATTCTATTCTTTTTCAAGGTGCACTGATTTCATATTGTTCAAACACACATGTTTTACAATCAATTTGTACAGTCAACACAGTTATCACAGTGGTCCTGAGGTGATGTACATCCTCAGCTTACGAAGATAACAGAATTAAGAGATTAAAGTAAGACAGGCATAAGAAATTATAAAAGTATTATTTGGGAACTGATAAATGTCCATGAAATCTTCACAATTTATGTTCCTCTGCCGCGGCTCCAGCCGGTCCCTCCATTCGGGGTCCCTGACTTCCCGCAACATATAAGGAAACAAAATACCCCCAGCTCCTTACCCCAGACCCTTGTGCAGATAGAAACTTAGACTTATTAATATATTGAATTGTTCAAGTGTCCATATACTAAGAATCTTACATCAGCGATGTGGAACTATGGATAGGCTTCCTTGGGTTCCTGGCTCCACACTATAACCACCGCCCCCCACCCCTTAAATTTCTGTATAGCAGACTTAAGAGTGAATATCACCATATGCAGTTGTTCATGTACTTCTTCCCCTTTCTCTTCTAGCTCTTGACAAAATTCTCAGGGAAAACTCTTCAGCTCTGGATGTCTCCCTTTTTGTGGATCAAACACAAAGGGCATCATTCTAAAATATATACAGAACCATAAAAGCCCCAAATAGCCAAAGCAACCCTGAGCAAAAAGAACAAGGCTGGAAGCATCACACTACCAGACTTCAAAATTTACTACAAAGCTCTAATACCTAAAACAACATGGTACTGGCATAAAAAAAAAAAAATAGGCACATAGACCAATGAAACAGTATAGAGAATCTGGATATACCAACTCATCTTTAACAAAGGTGCCAAGAACATACAATGAGGAAACGATGGTCTTTTCAATAAATGGTGTGGGGGAAAGCTAGATAACTATATGCAGAAGAATGAAACAAGATTCCTCTCTCTCGCTATACACAAAAATCAAATCAAAATGGATTAAAGGCTTAAATCTAAGACCTGAAACTATGAAACTAGAAGAACACACTGGAGAAGTGCTCCAGGACCTTGGTCTGGGAAAAGATTTTTTTGTTTAAGACCTCAAAAGCACAGACAACAAAGCAAAAACAGACAAATGAGATTACATTAAGCTAAAAAGTTTCTGCACAGCAAAGGAAACACTCAACAGAGTGGGGGAGACAACCCACAGAATGAGAGAAAACATTTTCAAAGTATCCATCCGACAAGGGATTAATGACCAGAATAAAGAGACTAAACAATTTAAGCCAAAAACAAAACAAATAAACACACAAAAAAAACAAAAGCCAAATAATCTAAAAAGTGGGCAGGCTGGGTGGGGTGGCTCAAGCCTATAATCCCAGCACTTTGGGAGGCCAAGGCAGGCAGGTCAAGAGATCGAGACCATCCTGGCCAACATGGTGAAACCCCATCTCTACTAAAAATACAAAAAAAATTAGCCGGGTGTGGTGACATGCGCCTGTAGTCCCAGCTACTAGGGAAGCTGAGGCAGGAGAATCGCTTGAACCTGGGAGGCAGAGGTTGCAGTGAACCAAGATCACACAACTGCACTCCGGCCTGATGACAGAGCGAGACTCCATCTTGAAAAAGAAAAAGAAAAAAAGTGGGCAAAAGATCCAAACAGACATTTCTCAAAGGAAGACATAAAAATGGCCAACAGGTATATGAAAAAATGCTCAACATTACTAATCATTAGAGAAATGCAAATTAAAACAACATGTTATTTCACCCCAGTTAAAATGGCTTGTATTAAGAAAATAGATAATAACAGATGCTAGTGAGGATGTGGAGAAAAGAGAACCCTCGTACACTGTTGGTAGAAATGTAAACTAGTACAACCACTATGAAGAACAGTATGGAAGTTCTTCAAAAAACTAAAAATAGAATTACCATATGATCCAGCAATTCCACTACTGAATATGTATCCAAAAGAAAGGAAATCCGTGTATCAAAAAGATATCTGCACTCCCATGTTTATTGCAGCATTGTTCACAATAGCCAAGATATGGAATTAACCTAAGTGCCCATCAATGGGTGAATGGATAAAGTGTGGTATATATGCACAATGAAATATTAGTCAGCCATAAAAAATAATGAAACCCTCTCATTTGCAGCAACATGGATGATACTGGAGACCACTATGTTAAATAAGCCAAGTACATAAAGACAAATATTGCATGTTGTCAGTCATACATGGGAGCTAAAAATGTGGATTTCATGATGACACAGAGTACATTGGTGGTTACCAGAAGCCAGAAAGGAGGGGATGGAGTAGGGGATGAAGGGGGGAAAAGGATATAAGGGTACTTATTACCACTGAACTGTACACTTAAAATGGTAAAGATGATATGTATTACCTCAGTTTACAAAAGAAAAAACAAATGGCATCAATGTTAATAAGTGTAAAAGTTGTACTAGGGATAAATCCACCATTTAAAAGGGAAATTAGAAATCTGAAATAATGAGTGCAGTTAGACTCTGAAACCCTTGAAGTCCCCAAAAGTCTCATTGAGAACTGGTCCCAAAATGAATATGTACTTTTGTATCATTGTCTAATTAAAGCTGCTTTTTTCAAGTATTAGTTTGCTTCAAAATTAATCTTTTTATTTGTACTATTATTATAAGAGTGTTATTTCCTATTCTTCAGGTATATTTTTTGGAGAACAGTGTTAGTGAAAAGAGCTTGACTGTTAGACAGTCTTGAGTTAAAATTCACATGTTAGCTGTGATGAGGAAATTATTACATTAAATTTTACTTAATTTTATTATCTACAATTAAGGATAATAATATCACCAAAGGTCGTGGAGAGGATTTAATGGGATGACACATAAAACTAGGACATAGAGGCATCTAGCAAATACACACTTCCTTCCCTTCTCCCTTGTTATATACTTATCCACATGGGCTAGGATTTCTTTGAAGGCACCATTTCTATCTTAGCCAGTGTTCTATCTGAGGTATTTGATGCTCTCTGCTCTTTTCTTTCACACCCCACTTTCAGTCTCAATATGTACTGTGAGCTCTGCTTTCAGACTAGATTCGTAACTCAGTGATTTCCTACTCCTCCACAACCACCACCCTGGTCCAGGCCATCATCATTTTTCATCTGGACTACTGTAGTCACTTCCTAACTGGACTCACAACTTCCACTCTTGCTGCTTGCCATTTATTGTTCACATAGCAGCCAAAGTTATTCTTTCATAAATTAGATCATGTCACTTCTCTGCTCAAAACCTTCCAAAAGCTCTCCACCACTTTTAGACTAAATATCTGAAGTCCTTACCAAATCCTACTAGACCTATGTGATTTGACCCCAGCCTATCATTCGGACTTCAGACCTCCTGCTACCTTACTGTGCTCCAGCAGCACTGGCCTCCTTGCTGTTCTTTTTTTTTTTTTTTTTTTTTTTTTTTTTTTTGAGATGGAGTTTTGCTCTTGTTGCCCAGGCTGGGGTGCAATGCTGTGATCTTGGCTCACTGCAACTTCCGCCTTCCAGGTTCAAGCAATTCTCCCGCCTCAGCCACCCAAGTAACTGGGATTACAGGTGCCTGCCACTACACTCACTCAGCCAATTTTTTGTATTTTTAGCAGAGATGAGGTTTCACCATGTTGGCCAGGCTGGTCTCGAACTCCTGACCTCAGGTGATCCTGCTGCCTTGGCCTCCCAAAGTGTTGGGATTACAGGCATGAGCCACCGCTCCCAGCCCTCCTTCCTGTTCTTTGATGGTGCCAAGCATACTCCTGCCTTGGGGCCTTTACATCTGCTGTTCCCTCTGCCTGGAATGCTCTTTCTAGATTTTTAATGCCTTCTTTCTCATTTTCTAACTCAGAGAGGCTGAACCTAGGTACCTCATTTTAAACAGATACCCCTGCAAGGGTTTCTTCCTCTCCTTATGCTTATTTTCCTCATAGCACTTACCCCACATTGATATTGAGATTTTTTCTTTCTTTCTTCTTTCTTTCTTTTCTTTTTCTTTCCTTTCTTTTTCTCTTTCCTTCCTTCCTTTCATTCTTTTCTTTTTCCTTCCTTCCTTCCATTCTTTTCTCTCTCCTTCCTTCCTTCCTTCTCCCTTCCCTCCCCTCCCCTCCCCTCATATAGGGGTCTCACTATGTTGCCCAGGCTCCTGGACTCAAGTGATCCTCCCACCTTAGCCTCCCAAGTAGCTGGGATTATAGGCACACACCAGCACACCTGACTCTATATGTAGCCCCACCTGAAATGTAAGTTTCCCTCTGAAATACAGGTTCAATACCTTGTTTTGTTCACTTTGTATCATCAGCATTTACATCTGCCAGGCATTCAAAAATATTCGTTGAATAAGTAAGTGAGCAAACTTACCCGCTTCCACAGACATCCTTTCCCCCTCTCCCTAGAGATGTTTTTCTTCCTGTCTGAGATTATAATGTCTCCCCTGTGTCCTGCCTCCTCAGCATTCCTTAATATTGCCTATCTTCCACATTCAGTTCTCCCTGGCTACATTTTTTGTTTTCTGGCAAGCACACATCTCTCCCATCTTAAATTAAAACAAAAAAAGAGAAAGAAAATTCTCTCTGGGCATCCCCTGTCAGCTGCCAGTCTCTGTCTCTCCTGCTCTTAACAAACTTTTGAAATATTTATTTATACTCTTTGCATTGCCTCAATTCTCTTTCATTCAAGTTTCTCCAAACCCATAGAAACTGTTCACTCCTGCTTTAAACTTTCTTTCCTGAGCTCTTCCAAGATATTACTCTCTTATTGTTTTTTTAATCTTACTTCCCTGATTGCTACTTTTCCTGTCCCTCCCTCAAATTTTGTATATCACAGCGTTCTGATACAAGTTCTTCATGTTCTCCAGATTCTTCCTTGGCAATCTTACCACATCCATTGCTTTAGTTACCACCTAAACCTGGAAGCCCAGCTCAGATTTCTCTGTACTAAGCTCATGACTTATTTGACCTAGTGTCTACTTGATATCCACCTTGATTTCCACAAGCACCTCAAAATAAAGATGCCCTCTTCCATCTCCAAACTTGATTCTCCTCCAGTGTTACTTATTTTAGTGAGTGGTAGCATCATCCAGTTGCTCAAGTAGAAAACATGGATATTGTCCTTGATTTATCCTTCGCCTTCAGCCCCCTTCCCCCATTTAGCCAACCATTGGCTTCCATTAATTCTATTACAGTGAGAGAAATTGTATCCCCCCAGAAAGATATGTCAAAGTCCCAGCCCCTACTGCTTATGAATGTGATCTTAGGGTCTTTGTAGATGTAATTCAGGATCTTGAGAGGTGATTATCCCGGATTAGGGAGGGCCCTAAATCCAATGACTGATGTCCTTAAACATGAGAGGGAGATGTGAGACAAAGACACAGGGGAGAATGCCATGTGAAGATCCCTATAAGGCTGGAGAGAGAGATTGGAGTGATGCTGCTACAGGCCAAAGAACACCAAGAATTGCCAACCCCATTGACAGCCTGATTTCAGACTTCTGGCCTCCAAAACTGTAAGAGAATAAATTCTGCTTTTTTAAGTCATGAGGTTTGTAATAATCTGTTATGGTAGTCCCAGGAAACAAATTTTCTACCTTCTAAATAGCTCTGAAATCCATCTATGTTTCTCTACCATCACTGCCTCTAACTAGTTCAGATCATGATTACAGTAATCTTCTGCCTCATCTCCCTGCTACTAGTCTCAGCCCATCTTTCTAAAATGCATGAAATTCATTCCACTATTTAAAATCTGTTGAGTAGTTTGCCAGTGACTTGGATTAAGTCTAAATGCCTAGTATCATGGTTTATGGGACTTTATAATTTGGCTTCTGCCTACTTGTGTAGCCTTCTTTTCCCACTCACCCTCAATTCTGTTTTTTGTTTTGTTTTGTTTTTTGTTTGTTTTTGAGACAGAGTTTCACTTTTGTTGCCCAGGCTGGAGTGCAATGGTGCGATCTCGGCTCACCAGTTCAAGGTTCAAGTGCTTCTCCTCCCTCGGCCTCCCAGGTTCAAGCGCTTCTCCTGCCTCAGCCTCCCAAATAGCTGGGATTACAGGCGCATGCCACCACGCCCGGCTAATTTTGTATTTTTAGTAGAGACGGGGTTTCTCCATGTTAGTCAGGCTGGTCTCAAACTCCCGACCTCAGGTGATCCGCCCGCCTCAGCCTCCCAAAGTGTTGGGATTGCAGGCGTTAGCCACCGTTCCCGGCCCCCACTCACCCTCAATTCTATGCTACAGGCATAGTAATAATTTGATATTTCTCAGCATTTATTCTGTGCCAGCCACTATTCTAGGGGCTAAATTGCACAACAACCCTGTAAGATAGAAAACAGGTTTCTTTCAATGTCTCAGCCTTTCTTTCTCTCGCTTCCAGGATTTTGCACACGCTGTTCACACTGCTCTCTGCCTGAAACACTCTACTTTCTTTTCCCTTGCTCTTTGACCCTCTCTCAACTGGCTAATTCATACTAACACTTTAGGCCCCAGTTTATTCAATACTTCCTCCAAGAAGCGTTCCTCACTTCCTAAATCTGGGTATATGTGCCACCCTCACTGCCTATATTCCCATTACACCCTGAACTCCCCCATCAGAATACTGTTTACTGGTCTATACTTCACACTGTATTTTATGTTTTCTTTGGGGAAGGGCTGTATCTCTATTACCATTGTAACTCCATTCCCAGAATCGAGCACAATGCCTGGCATAGAAGAGATGCTCAATCACTATATGTTGAGTAAATGAAAAAAACCCTAAACAAAGGTTGCTAATAGCATTATGTCTCTAATACCAGCCAGGACAGAAAGAAATGCATCCCAGACCTACTTGCAAACTGTCCTCTTCCTCACAATTCTGATGCCTCTGCCTGGACCAGTCCTGAAACATCTTTTCATAGGAATTCCATGAGATCTCTAAGGCCAGTTAATCTTCAGTTCCCTATCACATTCAGTACTTCTCCAAATACAAGCCTCTCCAGGTGGCTCTCCTTTCCCAGAGAGCTTTGCAAGCTCTCCCAAACCCTTCTGCTTACTTCTGCTCTCCTTTTTCCTGGGCTTTCTGGAACTCCAGCCTATTCAAAACAAACTCACCTGTATTTTCATCCTTTTTTTTTTTTTTTTTTTTTTTGGAGACAGAGTCCCACTCTGTCGCCCAAACTGGAGTGCAGTGGCACCATCTCGGCTCACTGCAACTTCTGCCTCCCAGGTTCAAGCAATTCTCAGCTTCTCGAGTAGCTGGGACTACAGGTGTGCACCACCACACCTGGCTAATTTTTGTATTTTCAGTAGAGACGGGGTTTCGCCATGTTGGCCAGGCTTGTCTCGAACTCAAGCAATCCACCTGCCTCAGCCTCCCAAAGTGCTGAGATTATAGGCATGAGCCACTGTGCCTACCCATATTTTCACCCTTTTAACAGAATATTCTTTCCATCTCTGGCCTGAAATAGAAACCTGTTTTCCATTAGAAAAATTATCTTCTTACTTCTATCTTGGGTGGAAGTTGTTAATTTGTCTCACCCTTGTAGAAAACCCTCTCCTTTCAAGCTTTTATTTTTTTAATTATTTATTTATTTATTTGAGATGGAGTTTCACTCTTGTCGCCCAGGCTGGAGTGCAATGGCGTGATCTTGGCTCACTGCAACCTCCACCTCCTAGGTTCAAGCTGTTCTCCAGCCTCAGCCTCCTGAGTAGCTGGGATTACATACACCTGCCGCCATGCCCGGCTACTTTTCGTATTTTTAGTAGAGACGGGGTTTCGCTGTGTTGGCCAGGCTGGTCTCGAACTCCTGACCTCAGATGATCTGTCCACCTCGGCCTCCCAAAGTGCTGGGATTACAGGCGTGAGCCACCACACCCAGCCTCAAGCTTTCATTTTCAACCATCCATCTCTCTACTGCTTCTTACTGTCATCTACTAAGCTACTAGTTATTCTTCTCTCTGGTTTATGGTCCCATCATCATCTGAGATGACCTCACTGTCCATGTGAACAGCCCTAGTCTCCAATTCCTTGAATCCTCTCAATTTGATACCCTTTAACACATTCCACTTGGTCTATTCTATGGCTGTACCTGTTTGCCACCATGAGGTGGTTTGTCACAACTTTATTCTGTTCTTTGGTCTATTCTATAGCTAAATCTAAGTTTGTTACAAACCAGGTGGTTTATCACCTCTTAAATCCTAAATTTCAATCTCGTCCATTCCTTTAGCTCATCCATTTTCTTGCTAAAAGCCCTCCTCTGCCACTTCCTTATCCTATTGTCCATTCCTTTAGCTCATCCATTTTCTTACTAAAAGCCCTCTTCTGCCACTTCCTTCCTTAAATCAGCCTAGATGCATGATCTAGGTTTCATGATCCAACTTTTCATAAACACCCTCAATCCTTTGTGCTCTTGTTCACCTGGCCCAAATTCGGCCTGGGTTTTACCATGATACTATGCTCCACTACATTCCAAGTTTGTGGCCTAAGTACTAGAATAGGTACTTTTGGTATGGTAGGGGCATATAAGATGAAAAAAAATCATCCAATATAAAATGAATCCAGCCAGTGTATAACAATATAATCATTTACTTCCTATCTCTGTACCTAGCCTTGTATAGGTAAAAATTCTTTCATCCTCTTATTTTTAATGTTGGTTAGGGGCTTTATGTAAAGCTTCTGTGGCTCCAAATGTATTGAAGTGTTCAATGGATACGCTCCTTTTGAAATCTTACCACTGTTCTCATGTAGGCTAAAAATGGAACTATCTATAACTTTCTTGCTTCTTACTGGTAGGTTTATTTACTCATGCAGCAAATATTTGAGTACCTACTGTGTATTTGGCATACACTTTGCCCTTAAAGAGCTTATAACAATATAAAAATAAGACAAATACTCAAAAAAGTTTAAGATAATACTACATATGACTAAAAGAAAGATGGAATGTGTTATGAAAGATCAGAGAAGAAAGAACTTATATCCAGCTGAGAAAATCCTTAAAGAGTGGGCAGAATTTGCTCAGTTGACGAGAGGAAATAATATTTCAGCCAGAGTGAGAGATACAAGAAAAGGCTTTGCATGGGAAAGGATTAGGAATAACCCAGTTCTTGTTTGTTTACAGGTGGATGGAAAGCCGATTTCCAGTCTTTATGATAACACCGATGTTCCACTTGGGAAAGATACTGTACAACAATGAAAGTAGCCCTTTCTTTTGTCTTTCAAAGAATGCATTTTTAACAAACAACCTCTGTGTGATCCTTCTGACCACACAATTTGTAGAGTTAATGCTGAAATTTTCATTAGCAACAATGAAAGCACACACAGGCACAATATTAATATAGATTAATATCAGCCTATTTTGGTCAGAAAGGCTCATTTAAATGTTTAAGGGACAGAAGTCCCAAATTGTAGTAATTTCTTCCACTAGCAGGAGGAAGCTCAGAATTAGTTTTTCTACAACACTAGAGGAATACTACTCAAAAATAAAAAGGAATTAACCATTGATACATGCAACAACACAGATGAATCTCAAAGTAATTGTGCTGAAAGAAACCAGACCCAGAAAAAGATAAATTCTATATGATCTCATTTATATAAGACTCTAGGAAATGCAAACTAATCTACACATACAGAAAACTGAGGGCAGGTACTGAGAAGGGTAGGAGGGAGGCGTTACAGAGAGGCATGAGAAAACTTTTTGGGGTGATAGATATGTTTACTACTTTGATTGTAAGGATGAGGTCGCAACTCTGTGCGTGTCAGTGGTATATTTTAATATGAACGGCTTATTTTATGTAAATTCTACCCCTATAAAGCTGTTTAAAAAAAAAAAAAACTTCTCTTTGAGAGACATCACCTTTGTCTTTTAAACCATCTAATGTTGAATCTAAAAGTTCAGTGTAAAGTTTAATAAAATCAGAGTGTGTATGTGTCTTAATTTCCAGGACATATAATCATAGTGATTAAGCCAAAAGTGCTTATATGATTACCTATAAACTATCATAGTTAAATGACTAAATACCCCGCATAAGGTAAAATGATTATTTTATTCCTATAGATTGAAATTGCTCAACTTTTTATTAGAGAATAATAGATTAGAGGGCATGTCGGCTCATACCTGTAAGCCCAATGCTTTGGGAGGCTGAAGCGGGAGGATCCCTTGAGGCCAGGAGTTGAAGATCAGCTTGGGCAACATAGCAAGACTACATCTCTACAAAAAATTTTAAAATGTTTATCCAAGCATAGTGGCACTCACTCACCTGTAGTACTAGCTGCTGAGGAAGCTGAGGCCTGGAGTTCGAACTGCACAACGCTGCACTTCAACCTATGTGACAAAGTGAGATCCTATCTCTAAAATAAATAATTCAATTTTTATAGTTAGGGAACATTTAAATTCAGATTATAAGTAAAAAATGGAATAAACAGTCCTGTTACCTGATATGGTTTGGATCTCCATCCCTACCCAAATCTTATGTTGAAATGTAATCCCCAATGCTGGAGGTGGGGCCTGGTGGGAGATGATTGGATCATGGGGGTGGTTTCTCATGGTTTAACACCATCGCCCCCTGGTGCTGTCGCCGTGATGATGAATTCTCATGAGATCTGGTTGGTTTAAAAGTGTGTGGCACCTCCCCCTTCTCTCTTGCTCCTGCTCCTACCATGTGAGATGCCTTGGTCCCCCTTTGCCTTCCGCCATGATTCAGAGTTCTCTGAGGCCTCCCCAGAAGCAGATGCTGCCATGCTTTCTGTACAGCCTGCAGAACCATAAGCCAATTAAACCTCTTTTCTTATACATTACCCAGTGTCAGATATTTCTTTATAGCAGTGTGAGAATGGATTAATACACTACGTCATGCAATAATGTAAAAACAGGCAACTCACTGAGAGTAAACCTAATCAACTTGTTCATTTAGATATAAACTGTAGAGACGACATTGCCATCTAGTTGTTGAATACTGAGTATACTGTTGAAACATTCTTGACAATGTTCTATTTCTTTTTTGTAGACTTACAAGGAACACACAGAAGCCCCTAACCAATTACATCTCCTTCCTAGGAGTGTGAATGTGACTGCCATAGTGCAGCCCATGCTGCCCCTGGTAATTATATGCCTCAACCCAAGCAGGTGATTATGTATCCTGTGACTACCTCATGCTCAAGGCTCTTCCATATTACACACACACTCACACTCAAAAGCAAAACAAAAATAAAACAATCTGCTTGATCCCTGCCCTATAGAGATTAGTCTAGTCAGGGAAACATACAACTAAGCATTCGAATACAGTGTAGTGGGTGCTACGAGAGCAGAAATACAGAAAATATGTAAGCTTCAACAAGCACCAGCAGGAGTTAAAGGTTTAGGGAAAATTAGTGGGAAGTTTATCTAAAATGAAAGCAGTGGATAAGAGGAGATGAGATTCTGCAGTGTCCTGTAAGCTATTTTATTCTAGAAGCAATGGAAAGCTTTGAACTTTTTGAAAGACCTTAAGCAAGGAAAGGAAGTAATTAGATTTGTATGTCAGAAATAATATTCTGGTTTTAGTATACAGAATGGATTAAAAGGAGATAAGATTAGAGGCAGGGAGAGAGCTTGTTAGAGTAATTTAAGCAAGAGATGATGGTACTAAGCTAGGATTATAAACATGGAAATGGAGAGAAGTTGGAGGGTTTGAAAGACGTTCTGCAGATATAATAAATATGACTTGCTGAAAGCCAACTGTGGAGAATTAGGAAGATGGAAACACCAAAGATGACTTCCATGTTTCTGACTTCACAACTGAGTGCATGGTGGTGTCCAAAAAGTAGAGGAGCAGGTTTTGAGATAATAAAATTCATTTTTACTCCTATTGAGCTGGAGGCACTCACGGTGTATCTAAGAACAAACATCTATTTGACAACTGAATATATGGTGTGATGCTCACTATAGAGAGCTGGACGCTTCAGCACATACATTATCGCTGACACACTGGGGTAGACATAAGGCACGCTGAGTCTATTTCAGGAAATGTGCCTAGACTTAAAATAGATATGCACATAGAGTGGAAGGAAGAAGAGTAGAGAAAATTGAGAAGGAATAGTTAAGGAGGCTCCCTACCTTCTCACTCCACCTCAGGCCGGCAAGCAGAACTTACTGTTACCCCCTTGGGCTCCCACTGTTTTCCATCTATGTATCTACCAAGGCATCTGTTATGTCATTGAATATACTTACCTTTCTCTCTCCTTCTACTAAATTACAAGGATCCTAGGGCAAGGATCATGTCATATTCATATTTGGATTCCCAGGACTTACAACAGTGCTTGGCAGATAGTTTTTCTTAAGACTTTTATTTAATAACTAATGATAGAAAAAATTCATTGAGTACTTTCTGTGTTCTAGGCACTTTATATACAAGGTCTGTTATACTTGGGATATATTAAGACACAGAAAATTTAAGTGACTTGTCCAAGAAACTTCCAGGATTCAGACCTGGCTCTGTATGAGTCCATGCTTTTTTTTTCTACTGTATCATACTGTCTACAACAGACTGGTGAATGAAATCTATCTTTAACAAAAGAGGAAAAAAGGAATTGCATCTTATATAAGGCACAGATACTGATTCTTATGCTAAACACGGTGAAGTCCTGTAGAGAAAATCCTTGGGTTCTGTCTCCTGGGGTTACATGCCATATATGCCAGAAAGTATAGCAAGTATAAATGGCTGCATGTCCTAAACCATAAGGAAGTTCATACAGACTAAGCAAAATGCAACTAGTTACCGTTTTGCACAGCAGCTCTTGGAAGGATCCAGCAGTTACCACTACACCATGGATCTAAGACACCCTCACAAAGATAGGCCAAACATGGCCTGCGACCTTCACCTTGTAAGTTTTGCTCAAAATAACTTGGCCAAAAGCTGAGAAACTTTAGTACCATCTAAACTTTTCATTCCAATTATGCTTGGTCACTGCTCAGAAGGCAGCTCCCTCTCATCCATCAGCTTCCTCTCATTTCTTGTCTCCAAACTGTGTACTGGATAGCATCCTGTCAACACACAATGCCCTCCCTCCAACCTTTCAAGTATGGGCTTTGGCAACCTATTCCACTATAAATAAATCCACCTATACACTCAGCGCTTATAAAAACTTTAATTCCTTTGAAGTTCATTCCATTCAATTTTGTCACCCTTTACCTTGCTTTGTCCCTAATACCTACATCATGTTATTCCTTTAAACCCCAAATTCATTTAATCATTTCCTAGGAGATTTCAACATTCATGTGGAATGTCGGTTGAACATCCAACCATCACAGTTCCAACGCCAGTTCAACCTCATTCCCTTGGTCACACTCCCCACTTTGTTATGGAGCGGTTCTGGTGATTTTCATACCCTTATGCTTCCATTCATATTACCCACAGTGCACCTGATCATTAACCTCATTGAGACCTCCATTCCTATAATGCCACCTCTTCTTCCAGTTTATTCTTGATCCCGCTTCCTTCTGAATCTGGCCTCAATCTCTTAAATTGGTCATATGACCTGCTCTAGTGTTTTTTTCTTTTTTTTTCTTTTTCTTTTTTTTTTGAGACAAGGTCTTGCTCTGTCGTCCAAGCTGGAGTGCAGTGGCCCGATCTTGGCTCACTGCAACCTTCACTTCCGGGGTTCAAGCCATCCTCCCATCTCAGCCTCCTGAGTAGCTGGGACTACAGGAGCTCACCACCACACTTGGCAAATTTTTGTGTTTTTTGTAGAGATGGAGTTTCCCCATGTTGTCCAGGCTGGTCTCAAACCCTTGAGCTCAAGCAATCCTCTTGCCTCAGCCTTCCAAAGTGTTGGGATTACAGGCATAAGCCACCAAGCCTGGCCTCATCAGTGCTTTCAATTACCCTCCATATTTTTCCATCCCTGGGTTATCTCTTCCAACTCACATTTCTATATCCTGCCTGGCACAGATGCTCTCAATTCTCTTCTATCCTTATCTTTCTCCTATATCCATTATCCAAATCACAATTCTGGATCAGTCCTATAATCTACCTGGCCCTGTAAGCCATTCAGATGAGATGCTAGAAACAATCACAAAATCACCATACTTTCACGATTTCCAAATTCAGTTCCATGGTTAACCCTGTTCATTAATGTTTTTGTGTTTCATCAGCTCTATTCCAAACCATCTCTATTCTCTTCAAGCCTCTAAACTAACCTTTTGCACCCTCCTACTTCATAAGTAATATCACCTATCACTTCCTACTTCACAAAAAATTTGGAGAACATCTAATATAAATCTCTCCTTTCACATCTACAAACTTACAACTATTCCCTTCCTCCTAGTTTTGAGAAAAGGTGTGAAGGTGTGTTTTCCTTTTTTTTTTTTTTTTGAGATGGAGTCTCATTGTAGTGCAGTGGCACGATCTCGGCTCACTCCAGCCTCCACCTTCCGGGCTCAAGCAATTCTCCTGCTTCAGCCTCCTGAGTAGATGGGATTACAGGCGCCTGCCACCATGCCCGGCTAATTTGTGTGTGAGTGGTTTCATTTGTTTTTTTGAGATGGAGTTTTGCTCTTGTTGCCCAGGCTGGAGTGCAATGGTGTGATCTTGGCTCACTGCAACCTCCGCCTCCTGGGTTCAAGCAATTCTCCTGCCTCAGTCTCCCAAGTGACTGGGATTTCAGGCATGCACCACCATGCCCGGCTAATTTTGTATTTTTAGTAGAGATGGGGTTTCTCCATGTTGGTCAGGCTGGTCTCGAACTCCTGACCACAGGTGATGGGCCCGCCTCGGCCTCCCAAAGTGCTGGGATTACAGGCGTGAGCCACTGTGCCCAGCCCCTAAATCACCTAATTCTTTAATCTGAGCCCCAGTCTCATTTCTCAGATTCTGTTCACACTAGGCTACATAAAGCTCCTGAATACACTATTGTTTCACATACCTAAATTCAACATTCTCTGAAGCTCTTCCTAGCCTATCCAAACAGAAATGAGTGCTGACTCCCAGTTTAGATATTGCTGTTGCATTCACTTCTTGTCTGTCTCCTTTAGGAGCTTGTGAAAAATGTGAGAGCAAGGACAATGTCATGTACCCCCAGTGTGAAGTATAGCATCTGGAGATAGCAGGCATTCAATAACTACTGGATGGATGGAGGCATTATGAAGTTTGCCAAATTTGTTAACACTACTAAAGGTTTCAATGAATGTCAAAACAGTGGCAGATAGGTGGTTTTCTCGACTGTGGGAAAGGTAAAATAGTATAAAGTACTAGCAAGTATAAACACAGGCATACCTCATTTTATTGCATTTTGCTTTACTGTACTTTGCAGATACTGCATTTTTTACAAATTAAAGGTTTATGGCAACCCTCCAACAAACAAGTCTGTTAATGCCACCCCAAAGTCATGTGCTTATTTTGTGTCTCTGTGTCACATTTTGGTAATTCCTGCAATTATTTCAAACTTTGTATTATTATTATTTCTGTTACAGTGATCTGTGGTCAGTGATCTTTGATGTTACTATTTTGACCGTTTGCGGGCACCACAAACTGTGCCCATATAACATCAGCGAACTTAATAAATGGTGTGTGTGTTCGGACTGCTCTACCAACCGGCCATCCCCCCATCTTTCTCCCTCTCCTCAAACCTCCTTATTCCCTGAGACACAATACTGAAATCAGGCCAATTAATCACCCTGCAATGGCCTCCCAGTGTTCAAGTTAAAAGAAGACTTGCACATCTCTCATTGTAAATCAAAAGCTAGAAATGGTTAAGCTTAATGAAGAGGCATGTCAAAAGCCAAGACAGGCTAAGAAAGCTAGGGTCTTGTGCCAAACCATTAATTCTAGAAGGAAATTAGAAGTGTTACTCCAGGAAACACCTAAGAAAACCTTATTGCTGATAGGGAGAAAGTTTTAGTGGTCTGGATAGAAAATCAAACCAGCCACAACATTCCCTTAGGCCAAAGCCTAATCTAGAGCAAGGTTCTAAATGCAATTCTATGAAGACTGAGAGGTAAGGAAGCTACACAAGTTTGAAGCTAGTAGAGGTTGGTTTATGAGGTTTAAAGAAAGAAGTCATCTCCATAAATAAAAGTGCAAGGTGAAGCAGAAAGTGCTGATGTAGAAGCTGCAGGAGTTTATCCAGATCCAGCTAAGACCATTGTTAAAGGTGGCTATACTCAGTAACAGATTTTCAATGTAGATGTAACAAGCCTTTTATTGGAAGAAGCCACCTTAGACTTTCACCACTATAGAGAAGTCAGTGCCTGGCTTCAAATCTTCCAAGAACCGGCTGACTTGTTAGAAGCTAATGCTGCTGGTGACTTTATATTGAAGCCAATGCTCATTTGCCATTCTGAAAATCCTAGGGCCCTTAACAATTATGCTAAATCTACTCTGCCTGTACTCTATAAATGGGACAAAGCCTGGAAGACAGCACATCTGTTTACAGCATGATTTACTGAATATTTTAAGCCCACCATTGAGATCTACTGCACAAAAAGATTCCTTTCAAAATATTGCTGCTCATTAACAATCATCTCGTATCCCAAGAGCTCTGACGGAGCTTCAAGGAGATTCATGCTGTTTTCAAGCCTGCTAACACAATGTCCACTCTATAGCCCATAGACCATGGAGCAATTTCAACTTTCAAGTCTTATGATTTAAGAAAAACATGTTGTAAGGCTATTGCTGCCATAAATAGTGATTTCTCTGATGGATCTGTGCAAAGTAAATTGAAAACTTTCTGGAAAGGATTCACTCTTCTAGATATCATTAAGAACATTCATGATTCATGGGATGAGGGCAAAATATCATTTACTGGAGTTTAGAAGTTGTTTCCTGTCCTCAGAGATGACTTTTAAGGGTTCAAGACTTCAATGGAGGAAGTAACTGCAGATGTGGTAGAAATTGCAAGATAACTAGAATTAGGCCGGGTGTGGTGGCTCAAGCCTATAATCCCAGCACTTTGGGAGGCTAAAGTGGGCAGATCGCTTGAGGCCAGGAGTTTGAGACCAGCCTGGAGTGAAACCCTGTCTCTACAGAAAATGCAAAAAATTAGCCAGGCATGGTGGCGTGTACCTGTAGTCCCAGCTACTCTAGAGGCTAAAGTGGGAGGATCACTTGAGCCCAAGAGGTAGAGGCTGCAGTGAGCTGTGATGGTGCCACTGCACTCCAGCCCAGGGGCAGAGCAAGACCCTATCTCAAAAAGAAAAAAGAAAGGCCAGACGTGGTGGCTCATGCCTGTAACTCCAGCACTTTGGGAGGCCAAGGCGGGAAGATCATTTGAGCTCAGAAGTTCAAGACCAACCTGGGCAACATGGCAAAATCCTGTCTCTACTAAAAATACAAAAATTAGCCAGGTGTAGTGGCACGCACCTGTAGTCTTAGTTCTTGGGAGGGTGAGGTGGGAGAATCACTAGAGCCCAGAAGGCGGAGGGTGCACTGAGCCAAGATCGTGCCACTTACTCCAGCCTGGGCAACATAGCGAGACCCTGTCTCATTTTAAAAAATGAGAGAGAGAGAGAGAGAGAGAAAACTAGAATTAGAAGTGGAGCATGGACAGGCCTGGTGGCTCACACCTGTAGTCCCAGCACTTTGGGAGGCCGAGGTGGGCGGATCACTTTGAGGCCAGGAGTTTGAGACCGGCCTGGCCAACATGGCAAAACCCTATCTCTACTAAAAATACAAAAATTAGCCAGGCATGGTGGCACATGCCTGTAATCTCAGCTATTTGGGAGGCTGAGGCACGAGAATCGCTTGAACCTGGGAGGTGGAGGGTTGCAGTGAGCCAAGATTGCACCACTACAGCACTCTGTCTCCAAAAAAAAAAAAAAAAAAAAAAAAAAAAAAAAAAAAAAAGTGGAGCGTAAGGATGCGACTGAATTGCTGCAATCTCATGATGAAACTTTAGTAAAGAGTTACTTCTTACGATCAACAAAGAGTGGTTTCTTGAGATGAAATTTACTCTTGGTGAAGATGCTGTGAACACTGTTGAAATAACAGAGGATTTAGAATATTACATAAACTTAAAGCAGTGGCAGCGTTTGCGTTTGGGAGGACTGACTCTAATTTTGAAAGTTCTACTGCAGGTAAAAAGCTATCAAACAGCACCACATGCTAGAGATTCCTTCATAAAAGGAGGAGTCAATTAATGCAGCAAACTTTGTTGTTTTATATTAATTGCTACGGCCACCCCAACTTTTAGCAACCACCACCCTGATCAGTCAGCAGCCATTAACATAGAGACAAGACCCTCCACCAGCAAAAAGGTGACTTGCTGAAGGCTCACACAGTCATCAGCATTTCTTAGCAATAAAATATTTTTAAGGCCTGGCGCGGTGGCTCATGCCTGTAATCCCAGCACTTTGGGAGGCCGAGGCGGGTGGATCACCTGAGGTCGGGAGTTCGAGACCAGCCTGACCAACGTGGAGAAACCCCGTCACCACTAAAAATACAAAATTAGCCAGGCGTGGTGGCACACGCCTGTAATCCCGGCTACTCGGGAGGCTGAGGCGGGAGAATCGCTTGAACCTGGAAGGCAGAGGTTGCGTCGAGCCGAGATCAAGCCATTGCACTCTAACCTGGGCAACAAGAGCAAAACTCCGTCTCAAAAAAAAAAAAAAAATTAAGGTATGTACAATGTTTTATTAGACATAATATGATCACACAATTAACAGACTATGATATAAGTATAACCATAACTTTTATATGCATTGGGAAACCAAAAAAATTGTATGACTTGCTTTAATGTGATATTCACTTTACTGCAACATTCACTTTATTGTAGTGGTCTGGAACTGAGCCTACAATATCTCCCAAGGTATGACTACTAAAAAATAAAAAAGGCAAATTTGATCTGTTAGTATCTAGGAAAGAATTATAAAGTATTCCTGGCTGGGCATGGTGGCTCACCTGATGTCAGGAGTTTGAGACCAGCCTGGCCAACATGGTGAAACCCCGTCTCTACTAAAAATACAAAAATTAGCCGGGCGTGGTGGCAGGCACCTGTAGTCCCAACTACTTGGAAGACTGAGGTAGGAGAATCGCTTGAACCCGGGAGGCGGAGGTTGCAGTTAACGGAGATCGCACCACTGCATTCCAGCCCGGGTGAAAGAGCGAGACTCCGTCTTAAAAAAAAAAAAGTACTTCCCGAAACACTGGCCAAATGTGCTGCAGAAGACAAATAAGAATAATCAAGTATAACACTGACAAACAGAAAGGAACCTTTTATAAACATAATGACATTGTGCAGATGTTGTGGTAATCACTTTCTATACAGTATATTATTTATCCTTCCAACAGCTGTATGACCTATAAATTCTTAGTATCTTATCTAAGGGACCTGAGCCAGGATTAAAACCTAGTTCTGTCTGACCTAAAAGCTTTAACTACATTATACTACTGTTGTACCAAAGCACCAAGTATTTATACCAGATATTTAGCAGCTAAGTCACAAGGATCAAAGAAAAGTAACTAAAGCATAAGGCAAGGCACCTATGTGAAGACAGACTAAAAAATGTAGACCTCCCAGTATGTAAAATTAGAGAAAACCATCAATGTCTATAAATTCAAGAATGGTGATCAACAGCATCAACATAGCCTAACTCATTATCAAATATTCTTTAACCAGTTAAGAAACAAACAAGATTGGACAGATTTGGGAGTTCTATCCAGAATGTTATTTCAACAAATCTCATAAGGTAAATTTTAGCTTGACATATGATTCTGTAGCAAATAAATCTCCTTTCCAGGTTCTACCCTATCAGGCCAACATGTTCAGCTTGAATTCTGTCTGTCCCAGAATTATGGATCCTTTCACATGTAAGATTTGTAATAGTAATTCATTCATTTATGGAAAATGCAGTCTTGTAGGGATAACAAGAGAATATGTATTTGGGGGTTAGGTATGTCTGTATTTTCAGAGAGTAGTATCTACCGCTGATCCTTATTTAAAAGCCTGCTGAGTCGTTGCCTTGCCCTGATACTTAAAAACTCAAGCATCTATTTATGGCAATTATTATTATTTTTTGAGACAGAGTTTCATTCCTGTTGCCCAGGCTGGAGAGCACTGGTGCGATCTTGGCTCACTGCAACTTCCACCTCCCGGGTTCAAGCAATTCTCCTGCCTCAGCCTCCCCAGTAGCTGGGATTACAGGCATGCGCCACCACGCCCAGCTAATTTTGTATTTTTAGGAGAGACGGGGTTTCTCCATTTTGGTCAGGCTGGTCTCGAACTCCCGACCTCAGGTGATCAGCCCGCCTCGGCCTCCTAAAGTGTTGGGATTACAGGCATGAGCCACCGCGCCTGGCCCCTCTGTCCTCTGATCTTTTTGAGGAGAAAAACCAATAGTATAAAG
The DNA here is from genome assembly GCF_029289425.2 of Pan paniscus. NCBI lineage: Eukaryota > Metazoa > Chordata > Mammalia > Primates > Hominidae > Pan > Pan paniscus. The sequence continues at coordinate 137,268,352 of NC_073252.2, read as the reverse complement.
TATTTTTTAACAACTTCATCATCAGACAATAGCTCTCAATTTTAGATGTACCTTAGAATCACTGGGGAAGGGAGGAAAGGAAGTACAGAAGGGGAGGAAAAGAGAGGACAGAAAATAAAGAAGGAGGACCAATGCCTAGTCCTGATTGCAGATAATTTAAATCAGACATCTTTGCTAGTGAGCCTGGGCATTAATGTTTATTATCTACAGTTCACCTCAGATTCTAATACACAACCAATGTTAAATTTATGACTTAAAGGATTCAATTGCCTAGCCTCAGTAGAGATTAACTGTGGGCCACAGCTGTTGGTTGTGATGGACACTGTGAGCCAAGTGTCTAGAAAGAACCATAGCCTATCCCTACCTTTTGTCTTCTTGTAATGATTAAAAGTGGAGACACTGGGCTATGAAAAACAGAGCCTTCTAGTAGTTGTGTATGTTACCAGTATCCTTATATTGTCCGAAAGAGGAAAAACTGAGTGACAATCCTTGTAGTAACTTAATTCCAACGGCATGATGTTACCTGGGTGGCTGGTTGCTAAAGACATAAAGGATGAGTAGATTCACTGCCAACCAATGCCACAATGAACAGGCAACTGAGAAAATTAGAGGATGGTCCTTCCAGGTATCCATTCACAGCCATTCCTCTGACAAACTATAGGAAAAAAGCAAAATTTAGATGTGAGCAATATATTCTTAGCATAAACAGACTAAAATGGATCGGTAGTATTTTGAAGGAATTCCTTAACAACAGAGAAGGACAAAAGAAGATGAATGGGAATATTCTACATCAACAGATAAACGATAAAAAATTGTGGCCGTGGCAGGTGGCCTAAAAGTTAAGTTTTTTTTATAGCTATTATACAATCTGTATATACTGTCGTAGTCACTATACCTTTATACCACAATGTACCCAGTGTAAACCCTTATCATACATCACATTAAAAATAGATGAGTCTGAAACATTTAATTTCATATCGTAAATGGACATTTCTCTCAAATAAAAAGCATCCTGTCAGTTGAATGAGAAATCCGACACGAAATGGAATGCTTGAAATACCAAGTACGCTTTTTAACTAAAACTGTTTAAGTTATAAAAAGGTGTAAGTGAAGCAATTGGCTTATTCGTAGGTCCTTTTCTATGAACTCCCAAACAAATGTTAGTTGTACAATAATGCTAGTTAAATATGTTTCTAAATACTTTTATTGTTAATGCATAGTAAATGCATTAAGTCACTGAAGGAATAAATCAGTATTTAGTAATCCAGAGTTCAGAACTTGAAAGGAAAGGGAAGAATCTAAGAGACAGGTTTGTTATTATCTACTTCTTTAAATGGTTCCCTTTTCATTTTTAAAGATATCAAGTGACAGCATGATTACTTGAAGGCAAATAAGTAGTTCGAAAAGAGATGAGAAGTGGCAGCCCATTTAATTTTTCACTACTGAGAAAGAAATATCAGATAGCTTTGGAAGACTACTTTAGAAAGAAACCAGTTCCTATCCCATTTGTGATGAGGCATTAATCATTGGACAATGAACCTGGTAAATTTGCAGATCAAAGTAAACAAGCAGTACTTATAAAAGCCCAAAGTTGGGAAACCATGGTAGATTGGGAAGATAGTCATAGAATAAGAAGAGAGGCTTCTTGTTTTTGTCAGACAATGCATGGTAACTAAATTAGAAGATAAATGTATTAGCAGAAAGCAAGCCTTGGGATCCAGAACATACTCCAAAAATCCCTTCACTTCCTACCTTGTTTCTAATTGAGAGGGTAATTTGTACTTATTGAGACCTAGTTGAAGATTAAGCAACAGCAGAAACCTTTGTATCACAGAGAAAATTTTCCATCACATCTTCACCACCAACAACTTTTTTTCAGTTAGGAAGAATTATACCACTTTTATTAGATAATGCAGACCCTTAAACTAGGGACAAAGGCCTAATTTTTAAAATGTAAGAACCACAGTATAGTTTTGTTAGATTGCCAAGTAGCAACTTTACTTTCGGTACAAGCACCCTTGAATCAAAGTCTATATTTTGGTTTTGGCACATAGAATTTAAGACTACGAGTTAGTAAAAGTTCTAATTTATATAGTACCAGTTTTTTCTTTCTTCTGGTTACAATCCCAAGAGAGCATTGTTTCAAAGGCAACTGGATAAACTGAGGCACTAGAAACTTTTAGATCTTCTTTCCTATAATATGCTGCTCCCTCTCCCTATCTTCATAAAAGGGGGTGTGTCCTAAGCTGGGCATGGTAGCTTGTTCCTATAATCACAGCTGTTCAGGAGGCTGAGGTGGGAGGATTGCTTGAAGCCAGAAGTTCACAATCAGCCTGGACAACATAGTGAGATCCCATCTCTATAATAAAACAGCAACAACAAAAGAGGAGGTGTGTCCTGATGGAGGCAGCAGGTTTGAATATAGTATATAACCAAGACAGTACATAAAAGATACTCTTCTGATTTATTAAAACAGCATTATTGGCTGGGTGCGGTGGCTCACACCTGTAATTCCAGCACCTTGGGAGGCCGAGGTGGGCGGATCACCTCAGGTCGGGAGTTAGAGACCAGCCTGACCAACATGGAGAAACCTCGTCTCTACTAAAAATACAAAATTAGCCGGACGTGGTGACGCATGCCTGTAGCCCCAGCTACCCAGGAGGCTGAGATTGCGGTGAGCCGAGATCGCACCATTGCACTCCAGCCTGGGCAGCAAGAGCGAAACTCTGTCTCAAAAACAAAACAAAACAAAAAACACCAGCATTATTTTCTCCAGAACCTCCTGTACATTACCAATATTTTAATTTCAACAACAATCTCAGATTGCATACTAAAAGGTAAAAGTGCAATTCAGTAATCTTTTCCAAAAATGTTTTATTGCTACAGGTTGAAATTTTTCAACCATCAAAATTAGAACAAAATTTAAGTTTCTGCTCACTATGGTGTAACACAGCCATTTCGTGGGACTTTGTTTTTAATGTAGGTTGGCAGTAGAGTTCAGCAAAGTTTAGATGATAGCAGAATGGTATCATGAAACTTTGTTTATAACTTAAAGAAGTGGGGCATTAGCTAGAATAGAAAGACTGCCTTCTATTTGAAAGGTCAGTCTTTCTTTGAAATCTCAAAGATTCATTTCAAAATTTAAGGCTTTAATTATCTGACACAAGTATATACCTATCTTGCAACAAAGTCCAATATTTTACATTACAGCTTTTCCCAAATACTACACATGGTAACTGAAATATTCTTAGAAATCATACAAAAGACTTCCCTGAACTTACCACAACCTACCTGAATCTGGACCACACTTTTTTTGATCTCTTCATAAAGTCACAGCTTTCATTTCACAGCTCTAATAGCAATACACCATGGAGTACAAACAACACTGTGAAAAACAAGGGCCTGATAAAGCCCACAGCAAAGCTATTCACTAATATTGGCATTACCTTTAGCCATGCTATTAGAGATCACACTTTATTTTTGTGCATAATAAATACGATACAGAAAAATGTTGAAAATATATGACTCAACTATCTAATTAAAGCTGAGTAAACTAACCTAGTCAGATTTTAGTTTTTCAACGAGAAATGACAAGAGTAGCTGAATATAAAGAAAAACAAAAAGAACTTTACTTTCCTATGTTAATACAGGTCAAGAGACCCTTTCTTCTCAAAAGGGTTGGTAACACCAGTTCTTAGCAATAAACATAAGGCACTTGTTTAGATTACAACATCACTTCATTTTTTCCACTTGTTTTTCTAACCCTGTTTTTCCCCCACAGTATCATTTGAAATTAATAGGATGAATGAGGCAAATATGAGACGATCCAGTTGATACTACTCAGAGCAAGATAGTACAGTACAGTGTTTCAGGGGTGATGTCTGGACATAAAATGAACCCAGTCAAGGTCCTCTGACACCAATGTATCCACTATCAAGTAAACCTGAAAGAAAATAAAAGATTTATTCAATAGTTCCAGTAAAATTGGGTTGGAATACAATACACATTAGGAATTTAGCTCCTCACGGGTGGCATCTGCATCTTAAGAGTTCTGAGTACTTATGAATATTCATTCTAAGACAATCTACATCATTTGAACATTGTCAAGACAAATAAATGAATTTCATTTCAATATACAGTAGAGTTTAAACAAAATTCACACATACACCCCCTATTATATGGCTGGTACCTCCTCCAAACACCTCATTAGTGGCAGAGGTAGGACTAGTGTTCTTTCCCAACAATAAGAACTTCAGTTGCCACTCATAGGAGTTGAAAAAAAGTTTTTGTTTTTTTGCCATCTGTTAAGATGTTCCTGAGACAGGGCCAGTTAATAAAACATAACAAAGCACTGGAGTTCGGTTTGTACTTCTCTTTACATCACTACTAAACTGTTAGACTGAGATGTGGAATGCAGGTCATGTACTATGAAAGGTTGATTGTAGCACAACTGTTCAATCAGTAAAAGGTCTTCGGCAAATTCCCTTTAGAGTATACTTTCTATAAACTACATGTTCCACAAAAAGGTCAATTATATATACAATTGATTTGTTTTACTTAATCTTATTTGCTCAGATCTTGCAAATGCAATGAGAATATTAAGCCTGAGGCTAGTTCTCAGTGTATAGGTTTAACAAATTAAGGCTCATTTTCCCAATCAAAATAGTTTTTAGTTTTCCTTTTAAATTATGAATTACATTCATAGTACCTGCCACCAGCCTTGCCCTCAATGAAATCTTAATGCAGGAGCAGCATTCTACTTCATTATGGAATTTCCCTGACACCAGCACTTAGCCCCTTCTAAAAAGCTCCCATCTGATCTAGCCTTACAGCATATTACATTGCCTCTGGCTTGCACCTCTGTTTCCACCTGTGTATTTCACAGAAGCCCAACACAGATTAGTTGAAATATTCACACAACTGTTTTTCAAAACAATTTATTGCATCATATTTGGTACCTTATGTTTGACAACAAAAAGGAAATTACATCTGTAACTGCAAGAAAAAGAAGCTGGTCTGTTATTTGAAAAAAAAAAAAAAAAAAATCTTGGGCCCTTTAAAAATTACAAAGTCTTGGGCTTGCCTGAAACAACTGAGCAAGAAATATATTCTTAGAAATGTAGGGCTTCAAGTATTACAAACCTGTGACACTGTGGAAAAATTCCAGAGGTATCTAAACTGCAGCACTTTTTTTTCTGCATATCGTGAACAAGGCCTGCTGAGGTTTTTAACTATTAGTCTTTTGATCAGTCATAGAATGGTAGTCAGGAGTTCTGCTCTTTAACTTCAAGCCATGGTAGATTTTCCTTTTTTCACTCTTGGGTGAAAAATTCATGCTTGCTAATTAGTTGGTGCCACATCACAGTGCATTTGGTTCTTGCATTACAGTTTTAACAAGTTTGGCCAAACAATGCTGAAAGGTTTGCATTGTTGTTTTAGTTCTTCAAGTTTTAGTTAAAATTGAGACTGTTACAACTGGTTCCTTCAGTTAAAAACTGTGGTACAAGAACACCAAACTGATCATGTACAGTGAATTTTGGAAACACAAGCGTATTGAACACCTTATAGGTTTCTTATAATTTGCTTGGTATCTATATGTCCCAGTTTCTACAACATCAAGCATCTGTTGTAGGTTTCTCTGTAAATAGTGATTCACATTGCATACTTCCTATGGTCAGAATCAACCCCGTAACAAAATCAGTCAGATGCTAAAGCCCCAACAACTCTTTGTGCTCAGTGAAAGAATCCAGTGCTAAAACAGCATTTATGCTGTCTGAGATATAGTAAAATCTCACAAGACAAATTTAAAGTAATATTTCTGCCACACACCTGCTTTGTTAGCTGTAACAGCCTCCAGATTTTATATAAATTAGTTTAAAAACATGGGTGGGTGGGGAGGAATAGGATAAGGTATCTTTTTTAACCACTCAATTTTAGCAGCTTTAATTTTTTAAGAAACTGAACCTCTATCCTGTAATGTTAGATATTTTATATATACTTTTTCAGCAGGATAAAAAACGTAAAACACTATTTGAAGGCAAGAACATTTACTCCTCTCATTCTGTGTAAGTTAGAGCAATGCAGCAGGTGCGTGACAAAAATATTATATACTAGATATGGTCCAAAGTCATTCCATTTGCTTGTTTAGTGATGTTCAAATTTCATTGGCCAGTTCTTCAGCTTCTGCAGAACTATCTCCATTAACTGTGATCTTCATATCCTCTTCATATCCAGGAGGCATGAAAGCCAAAGCATAAGGGAAAAGCTTATGACAATTTGCTCTATAAATTTCAGCAGCTTCTTTACAGTCTCCTAGGCTACCATCATACAAGGCTTCCAATACCTCCATACATGTCTAAGGAAAGAAAAAAAGTCATGTTATAACTGGTCAAAAAAAGGTTCTTACTGTGAATTTATTAGACATTTCAACAGCAAGAGATTTCTAAAATAAGAAATAAATACACATATTTAGCTATTTACTCCTGCATATGCATTCTATTAGAATGTTCTTCAAGGCCTAATTTAACCATTTCTCCAGAATTGCAGGATTTATACAAAAGGCTAAACAGCGATGACTGTAGAAACAGGAATGGGACTATGGTGAGGCAAGCAAGGTATATGGAGTGCTACATTTAAAAAGCCACTCACTCTCAGCAAGCGTATGACCTTAGGCAGCAATGTTACTACCTCAGCCTAGCCTGGCCCTGGGTATAAACATCTAGATTTACAATGCCAATACCAATTACTGCACATATGCCTTTTAATATTTTTGAAAGCTTAGAGCCAGCCAGCAAACTCAAACACTGTATTCAACCTTGTGTTCAAATTAAAGAGCATCTTAAGGCACATCCAATAACTAAGCAGAAAAGAGTGTCTCAAACATGAAGTGATTATTTGCAAGAAAAATTAGTTCATGAAAATGAATAATTCTTTCAACCAAACCCCTAAGTAAGTCTGCTTCTTATCTTTTTTGTTGATTCATGTTGATTTGCATTTCTCATGTTTGCTTTCTTAATATTTTCACTTAGAAAAGCTACTTAGTTTCCAGATGCAAAAATCCCTACAAACTTTGCCAGGTTACAAAGCAACTTAAATCCAGGTTACAAAGGACCTAGATTAGAACTTTAAATCCAGGTTCTAATCTACATGGTACAACTAACAAGTCTAATTTTTCTTTCTTAAACATACTGCCTTCATTTGCTATTAAATGCATATATTTATTAATAACTGTCTTTCAGCATATACATGTTTATCTGGCAAATTATAACATGAGGTAGCTATCCCTTTGTTTCTAGTTTAAACTACAGTATTTTACAATACACCCATATTAATTTTTATTTAACTTAATCTCATATTGTATTACAAGTTACAAAATAAGTATTTTTATTTAGCCCCTAGTAAATACATCTTTCTTTATTTTGAGATAGGGTCTTGCCCTGTTGTCCATACTGGAGTACAGCATCACAATCACAGCTCACTGCAGCTCCAACCTTTCAGGCTCAAGTGATCCTCAAATCTCAGTCCCCCAAGTAGCTGGGAATACAGTGCCACCACATCTGACTGATTTTTTTTTAAGAGATGGGGTCTCACTATGTTGCCCTGGCTTGTCTCGAACTCATGAGCTGCAGTGATCTGCCCACTTTGGCCTGCCAAAGTGCTGGGATTATAGGCCATGAACCAAAACGCCTAGCCAAAATACATTTTAAACATGTTAGAATCTCCACTGAGACCACTGCTTGCTCAGAAATGCAGAGATATGAGGTGAAATCCAAAAATGACGATGGAATGTATATGATTTTATTAAAACATATTTCTTAAAAAGTTATTCCAAGCTACAGATGTGAAACTAGTTACTGAATGCCAAGCAGCCTAAATAAATTTTAAGGTAAGTTGTTTCTGACCCAGATTCACAATGATTTAAAAAACAGTGTGTATAAATATCCAATTATTTCTCTTGGTGAAAAAAGTAGTTAAGTATTCTTACAGAGAGATTATGAAAAACTCTTTACCTGGAGGTTTCTGTTAGTGAGAGATTCATCAAGTGTTGTTGCCAACTCTATAGCTCGCTTCTGACTAGAAGGATCTAAGTAATATACCATTTTGGCAGCTAAATGAGAGGGAAATGGGAAATTTATTTCAAGGCAAAACCAACATCTTATCCTCTACTTATTTAAATATAAAAGGCAAACAAGATATATATGTGCACAGAGGGTGTGGCACTTTATTAGAAGAATGGGAACAGCTACTTGAGATACTGTTATTCAAAAAATAATAATGCTACGGGGATTAGCTTAACCATCCAAAGAAAGAGAACGATAGAGGTGTACCACATATATCTACCCAATAAAATAGAATGTATATGCAACACATGCACAGTAAAGGAGACTATGAAGAAACACAAGCATTCTAATAATACTTGTATTTTTGTGGTAGGACCATGATAGTCTTCTTTCTGAAATAAGCAGAATAATGTAGAGGTTGGGGGACTATCCCATCTCGACAGTGTGAGCCAAAATGCTGAATTCAGGATTCCACAAAGGTATACAAAGCTGCTGGGCTTAAGCCAAGTATTTGAAAAGTACTACCCACATGGTCCCATAAAGGTCAGATTTTGGCTCATTGGCACAGACCCTTGACTTAGATTTCTCACAAACTGTGAAGATAATTTCAGGTGTTTAGCACTGTCAACTCTGATACCTACATAAGAATGAGAAATGGAAGAGGATGGTCCTATCTGAGTGAATTTTAAGAGCCCAATGATGAAAAAAGAAATAAAAGAAAGCTCTACCTTCATTTTATGATATACATTTAAGTTCAGTTACACCTGCTTCTTTGTAATGCCAATGCTGAACCAGAAGAGACCACTGACTTTGATTTGTAGTGATTATTTTGCCGTAAGAAATTTAAAAATGTATAGGAAGCGCATATATATATATATATTATACATATATGTTTGGTTTTGTTTTGATTTGAAACAGGGTATCATTATGTTGCCCAGACTGGCCTCAAATTCCTGGGCTCAAGTGATCCTTCTGCCTCAGCATCCTGAGTAGCTGGGACTACCGGTATGTGCCACTGTGCCCAGCTTAGGAAGCTTATTTAAGCTGCCTGTTTTCATACGATCACAATGTAACATATACACACTGCCTCTTCCATTCTAAAAACGTGTACCTTATATTATTGTTGATTCATTAAAATTACTGAAGTTGTTTTAGAAGGCTAAGGATAAAATAAAGTGATTACCTGATAATCTGTGTGGCAATGAATCAGAATTCCTTTTCAGAAAAGTTTCATTAAAATTCTTTGGATTCGTTGCTCCAAAAAGACGATTCATTTCTTGTTTTAATACTGTTCTAACTGTATCAGGTAAATCTTTACTTTCACACACTGCTGAATAAATTAAAAATAAAATCTTAGCAGTTGAATACTCTGATAAAGTTTACAAAAGTTTATTTTTGTTTGTGTTTGAGACAGGGTCTTGCTCTAACACCCAGGCTGGAGTACAGTGGCACAACCATGGCTCACTGTAGCCTCAACCTTCCAGGCTCATGCAATCCTCCCACTTCAGCCCCCCAGGTAGCTGGGACTTCAGGTGTGCACCACCACACCCAGCCTATAGGAGTTAAATTACCTAATGATGAGGCCAATGAAACACGGCAATTATATACAAAGACAAGATAAAACCTACTGATAATTTAACATTTGCAAAAAGAGCTTACCTATATAAACTGACTGACTGATTGAGACAGACAAGGTTTTACTGCCACCCAAGCTGGAGTACAGTGGCGCAATCATGGCTCACTGCAGCCTCAACCTCCCAGGCTTCAGTGATCCACCCACCTCAGCCTCCTGAGAAGCTGGGACCACAGGTGCAAGCTACCACGTCCAGCTAATTTTTCTATTTTTTGTAGAGACAGGGTTTCGCCATGTTGCCCAGGCTGGTCTCCAAGTCCTGGGCTCAAGAGATCTGTTCGCCTTGGCCTCCCAAAGTGTTGGGATTACAGGCATGAGCCATCATGCCCAGCAATACACATTAAAAAGAATGTATGTCAGCAGAACAATCTAATGTTCTAAAGGCATTCAAATAATTTTATTAACACGAGATTCATTTCCAGAAAGGAACTGTAAGCAAAGGAGATGACAAAACATGTAGTTTCACAGCCTTCTAAACCTCTAGAGCTGCCCCCTCAACCTTAAGGTCTGCAAAGCAGCAACTTGAGAGTACCCACCTGGTAAATAGTATCACAGCCAACTATGTAGTGCTGAAGACAACAAATTTTCCTCACCCTCCCTATCTTCCTCTATACCCAAGTAAGGCACACGTTTCAATTAAAAACAAAACAAAACATGGTTGATGTCATTGACCTTTATTTCAGAAACTATGTAAATTGAGCTATCACTGTATAATAAACTCCCAAGGACCACCAAAGCATTTTCCTATTAATAAATAGGCTGGGCACAGTGGCTCACACCTGTAATCCCAGCACTTTGGGAGGCCAAGGCGGGTGGATCACTTGAGGTCAGGAGTTCGAGACCAACCTGGCCAACATGGCGAAACCCCGTCTCTGCTAAAAATAATTAGCCTGGCATGGTGGTGTGCGCCTGTGGTCCCAGCTACTCAGGAGGCTGAGGCAGGAGAACAGCTTGAACCTGGGAGGCAGAGGTTGCAGTGAGCCAAGATCATGCCACTGCATTCCAGCCTGGGTGACACAGTGAGACTCTGTCTCAAAATAAATACATAAATGAATGAATGCACTGTTGTCATCATATTCCCAGGCCTTGGGATTTAGAGATGATTCCTCTGGATTGAATCCAAGTTACACTTTGTTTCATTATCATTTTGGTATAAAGAGAGAGTCTGGAGCTTTGAAGCCAGTTAGACTTGGGTATGGATCCAGGCTTGGATAAGTCATAACCTCTCTGAACCTATTTCTTGATCTATAAAACTGGGGTGATATCTAATCTAAAAGATTTACAGTAAGGAAAAGCTACTGTGTAAAAGTGCTAATTATGTAATAGGTAGTCAATAAATCATAGTTACTATTTTTATCATAGTGTGAAAACATTACGTAGATTTTCCTTATGGCTGGGAACTATGGTGATGACTTTCAAATTTTCACTTTAATCAGGTATTTGTACTGCGACAAATACATATTCCATACCCATAACTTATGTGAAGCAAAAGTTTCACAGAACACTTACTGTGTGCAACATATGCTGATCTTTTCTACACTATTCTATTTTTATTTTGGGTTTTTGAGTGCTGGTAATGACCCACTATCCTGCTAATGGATCATTAATCTAAGTTTAAAAAATATAATGAACTCAGTAGGAAACATTTTCTAAGTGAAATATTCTATACATAATTATTAGCTGAATAATTCACTGACATGCTCTTTGTTGGTTAAATAGCATTTATTCTATTATTCTATAAAACTGGGTGGTTCAAGTAAATGAGCTATAGTGAAATACTTTAGTTTAACCTCTACTATGGCTGTACTTTCAACTTGGTTTTGGCAATTTATCAATACTTGTTTTTCAGTGGAAAAGCAGGAATAGAGAGGAAACAGGAAAAAAGTTATTAAAATAGGTTACAGCCAACTGCAATGACATTAATTATCTCAAAAAGAATGTATCTTCTGTACAATAAAAATTATTTACATAGGCCTTGCTGGTTTGCCTGAAATGCTTTCAGGATACTTTACATGTAAAAAATATCTGCATAGTTTGTATCATAGTTGATGACAGAGGGGTAGGCAAGGGGTTTTTATGGTTTTCATTATCTTTTTTTAACTTGTTTTAATCAGATTAAACAATCTCCCAGAAAAATTAAAACTGCTAAAAAAAAAAACTCTACCAAAATTGAAGCAAATAACTTCACTAATAGCTGATTCCAAAAAGTTTGAGGCCTACTAATTTTCTCCTAAACTTTTCTGGATATCTTCCTGGAAATTACAGTTCCAGAAAACTAGAATTGTTAACTTCCAGGAAAATATCAATTACAAAAAGGATAAAAAAATTCGACTGCAGTAAAACCCAGAATGTCCTATGGAATTCTGTGTAATGAAATTTTATGTGTACCCTTAAGAAAAGGAGCAACGTCAAATGTCACAGATTATCAGATGTCCATTTACTGCTAAAGACTAGTGGGCAGGGGAGAAAAACTCTAAAAAGCCTTTGAATGTGGTAAAACTGACAAAAAACATCAAGGCCTCAGGAAAGTAGCAAATCCCCTACTAACTCAATTACCTTCCACGAAAGAGTAATAAGTCTTGAGAATCAAGGAAAAGTAATAACTGATGAGCGAGAAGGGGAATATAAAACCTTTTCTAAGGGGTTTTTGATTTGGGTCCTTTGACATCTTAAACTGGAATGTTTGGTTCATGCTATTAGCTTATTAACAGAATGAATAAATTAAGCAAGCACCAATGGTTAAAACACACAATGAAAAGGTGGCTGATTCTTAGCAAAAGGGATTGCACAGGGTTCTCAGGCTAGCTGGCATTGTTAATAATTTGGGTAAAAAATGTTCTTATTTTGTGTGAGGTAATGACTGTTCACTACTAGGTTATAGTACAACCGAGTAAGTGATTACAACTCAAAAACGGCAAAATAAATGAGAAAATTAAACAAAGCTTAAAAAAATAAAAAATTTAATAATTTAGTAAGTATTAAACAAGGTTTAATAAACAACAAATTAGATTATGAAAGAAGGTTGGAGGAGACATACATAAGTATAAAAAACATATCTGCAGATCAAAGAAAAATGAGTTTGTGCAAATGGGAGAGGAAAAAGACCTAAGTTTCACTGTAGATCAAGGCAGCCAAATAGTGCTAATTTTAAAAGCAGTTAGGAGAATATAAACATTTAAGAAAATAATAAGACAAATAGAATATATAAGCGCCTATCTTTTACTTAGCACTGACCAGAAATGTAATTGTTTTAAGTCCTACAACTTTAAAATTTAAAATCATAAAAAACTTTAAAAGGATATTAAATATATCGTCCTCATAATAAGAAAAAGACAGTGCTCCTATATGGTAAATAACTGCATGCAGCATTTAGTAATAACATTGTTAGTATAACAACATATTCTAGAGATTTGGAGGGTGCCAGTAACCATGCTAAAATCCATATTCACTCAGCAAAGCTTCCGCAACTGATGAAATAGTTATGGAGGCACTGTTTTCCTCTATACTCTCCAGAAAGGTGTCTGTGAGGGTTTCTTTGTAAAGAAGCAGTTACAACAGTGTATCTTAACATGACAAATGTATTCCTGAGAAATTACTTCTAAATTACATATTTTTTTAAAGTACCAAATATTTTAGTTAAAGAAACCCTTGGGGTATAACAAAGATGCCACTATTTGGATATCTGTATTTTCACATATGCCTTTATAGTACACCCGTTTTCAATAAAGGCAATGAAGCAGTCTACCGAACTTCTTAAAGGCTTTTTAAGAGACAGATCTTTACCAATGCAAATAATCACAACCTAATTTCATTGCCTAAAGTCAGTCAAAATTAGATCACTTTGTAAAGTGATGACGATTTCAGCTGAACACAAAGAGCAATGGGTATAGCCAGTATAGATACTCAGTAATTCTAACTAATTATTAATCATTCTAAGCCCATGTGTATTTTAATTTTCTGAAACCAACTGCTGAAAGAAAACACTCATGTTAATCAATCTACATACTGATTATAAGCAAATACATTTAAATATGTCACTTTTAATTTGTATTTCAAGAGAAAGTATCTAACTCAAAAGGATTTAGGTTATTTTACTACCTTTCAGGAAAATATGTATAAAGTATATAACAGTGTGTATGTTATTTTTGAAAATACTTCATTTTGAAAATACTTTACATATACTCCATCTTAACTGAGAATAAATTAAAACTATTATTTCTATCCTTAATTTTCTGACCCATGATTGCAAAGTTATTTTTCATACTCCCCTCCCCCAAAAAAACTAAAGAGAAACAAACTACTAAATACAGCAATTCTCTCCTTTACTTTCTATAATATGGTTACATTATTACTTTCATAATTTTTAAAAATTGAGGAAAAACACTTCTACAATTCAGTTTTTGTAACACAAATTAGTTTTTGGACAAGCGTAGTATAATTTAAGTCTAATCTTTCTTGAAAGTCAAAACGATGTTGTTGTTGTTTTTTTGAGACGGAGTCTCACTCTGTTGTCCAGGCTGGAGTGTAGTGGCGTGATCTCGGCTCACTGCAACCTCCGCCTTGCAGGTTCAAGCGATTCTCCTGCCTCATCCTCCTGAATAGCTGGGACTACAGGCGTGTGCCACCATGGCCGGCTAATTTTTGTATTTTTTGGTAGAGACGGGGGTTCGCTATGTTAGCCAAGCTGGTCTCGAACTCCTGACCGCAAGTGATCTGCCCACCTCGGCCTCCTGAAATGCTGGGATTACAGGTGTGAGCCACTCCACCCTGCCAAAATGATGTTCTCAATTGGGACAATTTAGCATTTTTTTGTGATTGGGATGCCTGATTTAATTTCCTCAGTTTTAAATGTATGGAGTTGGCAATGTGATAGCTAATAGTATTTCCAAATTCTATAGATTATTCTGTTAAAGGTTCTATTTCTCCCCCACCAGTCACTTAAAAATCCAAACAACAATACAACCTGACTACAGGAGTACTTTATTGTAAATGTACAGTTCTTACAGTAGAAAGAACAATATGAAGATGTGGGCTCTAGTCACTGTTGCGTTACTAAGTTTCTATCTGTTACCTAGAATAAGTCATCTTTTAAGGTCTCAGATTTTTCCCACTATGAAATGAGAGACAATTACTGTAACATTCTACCTTTCAGGGTCTAAAATTCTGTAGTTCTACTTTACATTAAAACTAATATAAAACTGATCTGATTGTCAAAATATTTGAAGACACAGATAATTGTTTTAAAGTAACAAAAAATTTTATGACACGAATTGTGCTAAGAAAACATAATTCATGCAATTCAGATCTACAATACAGATAAATAAGGAGAAAACAGTCAATTTCAAAGAGATTCTCCAATTTCAAAACAATTTACTAAGAAGTTTTACATAACAAAATATGGTTCAAAATTTCAACTTACATGTAACTTTTTAGAAACAGAAACAAAGATGATTCTCAAATATCTGGACTGAATAATTCTATGTCAAAATCAGGTAATACTTGTATCCTTAAAATAAAAACCTTCATCATAAAGAAAAAAGCCCTGCTTTTCCCTTAGCTAATTTAGTATGTGACAGCTTTAAAATCATTTGGTTTATGATAAACTTGTACAGACCACTTATACCGTCACCATCAACCACTGTATCAAATACTTAAGAAATGGAAAACAAAAACATACCAGTATTAAAGAGACGAATCATACACTCATGAAGCCAGGGATGACTAGAATCAATAGCAAATGCCCTCTTTACTGATTGTAGCATCAAAAGAAACTTTTCTATAAAAAGAGAAAGTAAGATATATTTTGATCATTGGATAAGAGGCCTCCTTTGGAGGGCCAAGACTTCACAAATAGAAAAAGTAAATTTAGAGTCGATCACATCAGAACCACAAACATATGATTGAGGCAAACAATTTTCCTCAAATTTAGCAACATTAGTTAATATTTTTCACATAACATTAAGAAAAAACCTTTTGTGAAATGTAGAAAATTTAGGTGGCGTTTAGCAATATTTAAACTAATGACATATAAGCAAAGAAAATTTGAAGTGCCTTCATTTCCTAACTTCCTTTATTTCAAAATAAAGCAAGCTTTCCCACTAATTAGAAAATTTCATTGTGTATATTGGAAGGTATTCTTTTATTTTGTGACATGTGAAACAGCTTCCCTTCTGTTTGACTGTTCCTCTCCTGTCAATCTGTGACTCCTTTCTCCTCTAAAGGTAGAATAGTTACCAAGGTTATCTTTTCAGTCATTCTCTGATCTTTCCCTATGCTATCCCCACTCCCATTCCCTGTATTTCCCAAGATTCAGTAGTATCTCCACCTGTTAAATGGAAATTTGCACTTGAATACTCAGTCCACTTCCAAGTTTTATCTATAACCAACCTCTTTGATAAGACTTTCCTAATTTGGTACCATTTTCCCAATGTCAAAGTTCAAAACCCCAGTCTCTTCTCCTAATGCTCTTTCCCTTGTCCCCAATACTAAAAAAGCCAAAAATACTGCCATGCCTTTGTCATTACCAATTTCGCACAACTGCAGTGGATTCCAAATGCTGGGGTCCTTTAGAGGTTAGGACACAGCCAAGAAGCCAACTGAATGGGGCTTTAGATTGCCCTTCCCTACTTTAAGCAGAGCAGCTTTTGAATTTTATACTTTGGGGTTCCATTTAAGAATTTTTTAAAAGTGGGAGTTGTATTAACTGTTAAAGTTTGAAAATTATTGGACTATTTATTAAACTTATTTTCCACGTTATAATAATTGTGGGAAGTAGAAAATACAGTAAATATTTTAATCACTCAAAATCTATCAAGACACAATCTGTTATCTTTTGATCTATTTCTTTCCAGCCCCTTCTATATTACATACCTATGTAAATATATTAATAAAATTTCAATTTATAGGTAGTTCTGTATCCTATTTTGAAATAATATAGCAACTTTTCCCCAACATCATTTACTTTTGATAAACATGACCTTTTTTTTTTTTGAGATGGAGTTTGATTCTTGTTTCCCAGGCTGGAGTGCAATGGCGTGATCTAGGCTCACCACAACCTCTGCCTCCCGGGTTCAAGCGATTCTCCTGCCTCAGCCTCCTGAGTAGCTGGGATTACAGGCATGTGCCACCACACCTGGCTAATTTTTTGTATTTTTAGTAGAGACGGGGTTTCTCCATGTTGGTCAGGCTGGTGTCAAACTCCCGACCTCAGGTGATCCACCTGCCTCGGCCTCCCAAAATGCTGGGATTACAGTCATGAGCTGCTGCGCCTGGCCAAACATGACTTTTTAAATGGATACTCATATAGAGAAGTACCATGTTATTCAATTTCCTTTAGTAGATATACTGTTTAGAGCAACAACCTTCTCTATGATTTTATTAAACAGTTTCTCTTTCCTTTAATATGCATCACCTTTGCGACAAACTCTTTTTTCAATTAACCACTTGGAAAATATTAACTCAGTACTCTAAAATCTTATTATCTACTACATATATATTCTAAGCATTCTAAACCTGGAAACCAAGACCCTTCATTCATCTTTTACCTGCTCCAGGCAATTCAGACAACCTCAACATTATTTACACACTCCTATGTTTTCTTAACAGATACTCTTGCCTTCTATGTATCTTTTCCTTTAGAAATATAATCTATCCTTCAAGATCCAGGCTCAAAATTTTATCTTCTATTTATAACAATAGCTAATAATAGCTAACATTTATTTAATGCTTACTATGTACCAGGTACTAGGTCTAAGCTCTGTGTATTAACTAATTTTATCCACATGATCAATTCTTTGAACCACATACATGGTAATTACATCTGACCTGAATCCTAGTTATGTTATGTACATCTATCATTGATTCTAATATCCTAAAAGAAGTGATTATATCATTATATCTCCCTACACATTCTGTTCATAGCAGGCATTTCTGTGAGAAAGCTGCGTTGGCATTTGCTAAATAATCGTACAGTGGTAAGGCTATCAGAGGTGGGTGACTATACCTAAGAAATACAGTGATCAGTTTTGTCAGGGCCACTGTACCCTAATTGCCTACCTTTCCTAAAGTAAATCTCAAAGGCAAAAAGATGAGTCTCTATCTTGTTCTTCACCAAGTTCTTCAACGGTGTTAAAAATTTAATAGCTTCTTCCAATGGAGTTTCAACCTAACAAAAATAAAAGATATTATACAAATGAAAGTAAGGTTCTTGGGGAATGTGATTTTATTCTACTAAAAATTCTTATTTTTAAAAAATAAAATCACTTACCAGTCACCCAGAAAAACACTGTCATATTTTAACCTCCTATAACCTAAACAAAGGGGATTTTGAATTCTAGAATTCTTAACTGATTTTTAACCCTAGATACTTTATTATTGCTGGATAGAAACTATCCAAAAAGAAGGAAGTAGATAAAATAGAACCAGAGAAAGAAAGACGAAAGAGAAACAGGTCAGATAGCCAAGGGGAAGAAAGAAGAGATGTGAACTAGGACAGGAGAAGTACAAAGGAGACTACAGAGACCATGACAGAATGAGTGAATGTTCTTTATAATTCAAACAAAGTGAAGTATAATCAAGCTACTCAAAATACTACACTATCCATTCTGTCTTGCTTTGTTCTATAAATTCTACAGGAATTCATATTTATTCAAATGACATATTAATGGTGAGGTGGCATTTTAAAATATTAATATTTATAGAACTGTGTTCCTACCAATTTTTATTAATTACATAAATGTCATAGTAATTATATACTTGCAATCATTACTAGGCAGGTATAATGCAATTGTGCTACTATTCTACTCCTGGACTGAATATTAAGACAAGACTATTCCCTGTCTTATCTCAGGTAGGGCTGGAGACCACCACCATATTTATCAGAAGGGCACTAAACATCTGGATTCTATATTTGCTTTCTCTCATCACAGACGCAGTAACAATTTACCCTAATGGAAAATGAATTTGCCACATCTGGTCAACGTGCCTCTGTCAGTAGAGTAATTGTGATTTCACCAAAACAGCTTCTGGGCAAGAAAATTGTTTCACTGCATTTAAAAAAGAAAAGAAAAGAAAAGAAAAGCAGTGAAGTGAATTCTATGGGATTCACCACGTCCTAGTGTGTAAAGCAGAAGGCCTTACAGGACAATAAAATAACCCATTAAAAGCCCAGCTCCAGTGCCAGAATGTTTTCTTTTGAAGGATACATGTTCTAAACCAGAACCAGAAATTAATATATGGCTCTGCCACTCTAATAACTGTGGATTCAGGAACCAAGAGATAGAGGAGAAAATAAAGGCCCTCATAGGTACAACTTCCCCACACATTTGTACATATTTTACTTCTTGCTCCCATGACTCCATATTCTACTATACAGGAATTTCTGGTACAAGGGGAGAAATAGTTGTATCAGAGAAAGGCAGAGAACTGGAAACCAAACCTGCCACCTAGCTGTATCATGCCTTTCATGCCTCTAGGGTACAGACTGAAATGAGGGTCAGTGTATTGACCAGGGTAATTTACTATCAGAGAGATATGGCTGCTATTACAAAGGGAAACAAGGACTATAGGGCAGGTAAATCAATACAAGTATTTATATTTAGTTAAATCAAGTACTCGAACTTGGAGAGAGGAAACAGAGAAATTAATTCTGTCTCCGACTTTAATAAACAAGAACATATTCCCCCAAAGGAGATCTGGGTTGGGTTTGATATTCTGATAGGTAGTCTCAGTCTCTGTTTACTTCTCATAGGTAAGATTTTGTCAGGGTAAATCTGAGTGTTTAAATATACGTAGATAACCACAAGAAATCTACACTCTATATTTACTCATACATCGTGCAGAACAAGGTTTTATATATACATGGAATCATGTAATCAGAAATGCAAGTCTAAAATCAGTATTTCAGGAAAAAAAAGTCAAAATATCCCTTGAAAATCCTTTAAGCTGAAGACAGGCAGATATAAAAATATAAATACTTTGTATTACGTGTATGAAAACCATGTTTTCAATACCAAATTGACAATCACCACAGCAAGATGTTCACACCAAGATAAGCACACAAGAACTGAAATGGACTGTGACAGTCATGCCTCCCATCTCATACTCAGTTGGGGTCCAGTGTTCACTGAGGGAAATACTGGATAGAATTAACCATCATTATGCATATTATTCTTTGTCTCCCTTAAAGAAAAAAGTACATCCAGTCATGAAGAGTTGAGTTCACTTAGGTTAAATGCATGTAGGATGAGACTGCACTGCACTTAATGGGCAATTTAAGACACTTCCAAGGGCAATTTTAATCATATGCAATTTTTAAATTTATAAACTGACTTGAAATCTAATCCTCATATTAAGATATGTTGTAAAGGAGTATATGTCTCTAGCATAGCAACTCCCAGCACAGCAACAAAAAGTTTAAAATGATACAACTTTTTAAAGAAAGACTACTGTACTAAGGAATCATAGCCTTTGGAAGGAAAAGTATATATACAACAGGAAAAAAAATGCTAGGCTGGGCGTGGTGGCTCACACCTGTAATCCCAGCACTTTGGGAGGCTAAGGTGGGCATATCACTTCAAGTCAGGAGTTCAAGACCAGCCTGGCCAACATGGTGAAACTCCATCTCTACTAAAAATACGAAACAAAACAAATAGTGGGTGTGGTGGTATGTGCCTGTAATCCCAGCTACTGGGGAAGCTGAGGCAGGAGAATCTCTTGAACCTGGGAGGCGGAGTGTTGCAGTGAGCTGAGATCATGCTACTGCACTCCAGCCTGGGTGACAGAGTGAGATTCCATCTCCAAAAAAAAAAAAAAAAAAGCAAACAAACAAACCAACAAAATGCTGAGTGAAGGCAAGGAGGAAGATAGGATGAGTGGTACAAAAGGGAATTCATAAATACCAACTAATGCCTCATGGTAAGTTGGAGAAACAAGTGATACAGCTTCTGCCAAGACCTGAGATTTATACTCAAGTTCACTGAATACTGACCTTACTAATTCCCATTTTCCTTTTCTCCTTTACTGGAATTACTGCTTATTTATTAATGCTTTGATTTTATTTTATATAGTCATGTGCTACATAATGATGTTTTGGTCAACAATGAACTGCATAAGTGGTCCCATAAGATTATAATGCCCTATTTTTAGGGCATTTTAGAAACACAATTACTTACCATGTATCACAATTGCCTATAGTATTCAGTATAGTAACATGCTATACAGGTTTGTAGCCTAGAAGCAATCAGCTATACCATATAGCCTAAGTGTGTAGCAGACTTTACCATCTAGGTTTGTGTACATACACCCTATGATGTTCGCACAACAATAAAATCACCCAAGCCAGGTGTGGTAGCTCACACCTGTAATCCCAGCACTTTGGGAGGCTGAGGTGGGTGGATCCCTTGAGCCCAAGAGTTTGAGACCAGCCTGGGCAACATGGTAGAATCTCATTGCCATAAAAATAAATTAGCCAGGCGTGGTGGTGGGCACCTGTAGTGCCAGCTACTCTGGAGGCTGAGGTTAGGATCACTTGAGGCCAGGAGGCAGAGGCTGCAGTGAGCCAAGATCATGCCACTGCACTCTAGTCTGGGTGACAGAGCAAGACCCTGTCTCAAAAGAAAACAAAAAAACAAAACAAAGCAACAAAATCACCCAAGCATGCATTTGTCAGAATGTATCCCTGTTAAATGACACATGACTGAATATTATCCTGAACTGGTGACACTAAATTTGCCATTTACCACATAGAAGAAAGCTGAAATACAGAATCACCAAAAAAAGGGGGGGTTGAAGGGCAGGGGAGATACTATATACTGCAGAACCAGACTTGGCAGGCGGCTTTTAAAATAACCTACAAAGCCACTCCTAATTATGATGGCTTGGTATAATTTGATGTTGTTACCACATTTGGAAATCTTGGTAAGTATAGATGCTTTTAGACAGGGGCATCTTGGAGGAAGTTAGCTGAGGAAGAAAAAGGTCTTATGTACCTAACAGGTAAGAATAATATGTACTGAGGAGCAGCCCATGAAAAAGGGTACCTTGCACTAAGCTTCTTCCAAACAAAGCAGTCAGAAGCACCGTTTGTAGCCATTACTTTGTTCTCAGACTCTACAATCGTGGCTACAAATAATTAGACCACAGGTTGTTATCTGGCTTGAAGGCAATTATGACACCCTCGACCCAAGGAAAACGTAACAGTCTTTAAGGAAACCTAGTACAAGAATTCTGCTCTGCAGGTGTACTCTTTATTAAACAGTAACTAAATAATCAAAAGAGATCCTCTCCTTAAGAAATACATGGGCCAGGCGCAGTGGCTCACGCCTGTAATCCCAGCACTTTGGGAGGCTGAGGCAGGAGGATCACGAGGTCAGGAGATGGAGACCATCCTAGCTAACACAGTGAAACCCCGTCTCTACTAAAAATACAAAAAAATTAGCCGGGCATGGTGGCGGGCGCCTGTAGTCCCAGCTACTTGGGAGGCTGAGGCAGGAGAATGGCATGAACCTGGGAGGCGGAGCTTGCAGTGAGCCGAGATCGCGCCACTGCACTCCAGCCTGGGTGACAGAGCAAGACTCCACCTCAAACAAACAAACAAACAAACAAAAAAGAAATACATGAAAACATGAAAAGTTATAATGAAAAATGTCATTAAGGAAAGTCATGGGATAAAGGGAAAAGTAAGTAGACAAAGTGATGATGGCAGCAGGCAGGCAGTGAAGGTGGTAAAAGTAGTAGTAATAAAGAAAGTGGGGGCATAAAGATGGAAGGTCTAAAGTTTAAGTTCTATGCCCTGAATGACTGAAATTCTCTGAGGCCTGAAAGGTCCATTTTCTGTGCTTTCTTGCTTCCCTGTGCAGTCTTCCAATAAATTCCCAACAATAAAAAGGTATTGTGTTTGTTCCTAGCAGGTATACAATTATTTGTAAAAACATGTCAATAAATCCTTGTAGAATCCAACTGGATTTTTCTATATTTCGTGTGTGTGTGTGTGTGTGTGTGTGTGCTATTTTTCTTTTTTTTTTTTTTAAGAGACAGAGTCTTGCTATGTCTCCCAGGCTGGAGTACAATGGCTATTCGCAGGCATGATCATAGCTCACAGTGTACTGCAGTCTCGAACTCCTAGATTCAAGTGATCCTCCCACCTCAGCCTCCTACATAGTTGGAACTATAGGCACATGGCTATATTTCTCATAGCAATATCACTATGTCTACGTGATACTACTGTCCACCTGCTCTGGTGGACAGAATTCAAAACATATTCTCCAACTCTATTTGTTTGGCATTATAATTTTCCTTGGTTATAAAGCAATCAGGGAAATGATTTTGAGCCTTTCCTTACTAGTGAGGCTAAAATTAAAGTCTGGGGCGACTGCTTCCTATATTGCTTTAACATAACAAATTATGCAATTATTTTCATACAAAGCAGGGAGATGTCTAGGGTCAAAAGAAAGGACAAAGGAATGTTATTAATCAAAATGGTTCATGTGACAATGAGTATCTTGGTTTCAGCTTAATGGTTAAAACCAGCAGGTCAGATTTTGGCCTAGGGAAAATATTTACAGCCTTAGGCTAGAAAAGAAATAATGTAAACTGACAACAGAGGTAAATGGGAGATACACGTATAGTCCTCAGTTTATAACAAACTCAATTTAGCCTAGACATAAAAACTTGCATGTTACCACTGTAACAGACATTAGACGCTTTACATATGTATTTTCTCCAGTCCTAAATAAGGATTTTCTTAGTTCCATTTTATAGATGAGAAAACCATCAGAGAGGTTAGACAAAGTGTCCAAGGGCACACAGTGAAAATATAAGAGCTAATATCTGGACCCAGATCAGAATGACTCAAAAGCCAAAATTTTTTCCACCATACTATACTACATGACTTTGGAACAGGATCATTATTTCAAGTTTTAAACATGAAACACGATCAGAAACAAAATATTAAAGAAAGAATACTAAAAAATAAAATAATTTTTGGCTCTAAAACCTATAATCACATAAGGTTATATACTGTCAAATAAGACAGTATAAAAATGACAACAGCTGGTCATAAAATGTCACTCAATTGTGCTAAACACTATTATTAAGTACCTTGGCCAGTTTCTCTGGAATAAGTTCTTCTTTTGGACCTCCTATCTCCTCATCATCATCATCCTTCTTCTTTTTCTGATTTCTCTGCTGCTTTTCTTTTTCTGCATTTTTTTTCTCTTCTTCTATCTGGGCTTTCTTTTGAGCTCTTCTTTGTTTATTACGTAGCTTCTTTAGCTCTTTGTCAGACATGTTTGCTGCAGGCAATAAGTTAATTAATAAAATTAACAAGCATGTTAATCAGATTAGTAATTTTAAGTATTATTTGATCCTACCAAACTTCCATTAAAAAATATTGCATGAGGCTGGGCATGGCGTCTCATGCCTATAATCCCAGCACTTTGGGAGGCTGAGGTGGGCAGATGACCTGAGGTCAGGAGTTCGAGACCAGCCTGGTCAACATGGTGAAACCCTGTCTCTACTAAAAATACAAAAATTAGCTGGGCGTGGTGGTATGCACCTGTAATCCCTGCTACTCAGGAGGCTGAGGCAGCATAATTGCTTGAACCCAGGAGGCAGAGGCTGCAGTGAACCAAGATCACACCACTACACTCCAGCCTAGGAAACAAGAGCGAAACTCTGTCTCAAAAAACAAATTAAAAAAAAATTACATGGTATGGATGTAAATGTCCCCATATGTACGTAGCCTTTTCTTTTTTTTTTTTTTTTTTTGAGACGGAGTCTCACTCTGTCACCCATGCTGGAGTGCAGTGGCGAGATCTCAGCTTACTGCAACCTCTGCTTCCCAGGTTCAAGCAATTCTCCTGCCTCAGCCTCCCAAGTAGCTGGGACTACAGGCATGTGCCACCACGCCCGGCTGATTTTTGTATTTTTAGTAGAGACGGGGTTTCACCATGTTGGTCAGGCTGGTCTCAAACTCCTGACCTCCTGATCCACCTGCCTCGGCCTCCCAAAGTGCTGAGATTACAGGCATGAGTCACCACACCCAGCAGTACCTAGCCTTTTAATGGTTCAACATCAGATAGCAAACAACGGAACCACTTCAGAAAACTTTCTTGAAACCATATGGGATATGCATGTAAACAAATGATCACAGCAAAACATACAAGTTAAACAGCAATATTAAACTATTTGCAATCTATGAATATAACAAGCTGTTGCTTATCTCTATGGCTTCAGAGGACTATGCTCGCTTAGTTATGCCTCCTCTAACCTGGCCAAACAATTATTCATTCTGTCTGTGCTGCCACTATGGCTAATATATTTTGCTTGACACAATAGTTTGTTTATACAGCTGTCTCTCTTTTAAGCTATGAGCTCTTTGGTAAAGGAGATCCTGTCTAATTTGTAACCTTATTTTCAGGGCCTAGCAGCATGCCGAAACAGACAGACAACACTCAAATATTTGTTAACACAATAAATGAATAACTCTATAGTAAATTAAAAATTTAATATTGAAAATTAACAATATCCCTAGAAGTATAAACTATTGACTGTCTCAAAAGACTGGAAATCACTGACAAATATGCTATAATATAGTGAAATATTTATATTGTTTTGATTTCAAGGAACAAATGTGAAAGCTAAAGGCTCATCCAGTATTTATTTGGATAACATCTGTTAATATAGAGAAATGAAAAAAGTCATTCCAAAATACACTACCACTGTGGTGATTTCAAAATATGCCCACAAGTTCTTCCTTTAAAAAGGCAGGACCCCCCTCCCCACCCCCGCCACCTCAAACGTGGGCTATATTTAGTGACTCATGTGTAAGGAGTAACATGTACTATACACCAAGGTATGTAACATTAATATTAGGACATAAATGGACTATAGGTTCCTCCTTGCTTTCTCTTGGATCATTCAGAGGAAACCAGCTCCTGTCTTATGAGAAAACTCAATCTTATGGAAAGACCAATGTATGGCCAAGAACTGATGCCTCTGGCCATGAGAGTAAGCCATCATGGAAGGAGATCCTCCAAGCCAAGCCGATCCTTCAGATGCTCCAGCTGGCAACTTTTTAAATTTTAAAATATAAATAGAGACAGGGTCTCACTACGTTGACGAGGCTGGTCTCGAACTCCTAGACTCAAGCAACCACCCGCCTCAGCTTCCCAAAGCATTAGGACTACAGGCATGAACCACCGTGCCCAGCCAACATCTTAACTTCAGCTGCCTGAGAGACCTAGAGTCTTCAGAAACATACAGCTAAGTGACTTCTGAATTCTTGACACATAGTAACAGTCAGATAATAAACGGTTGCTATTGAAAGCTGCTATGTTTTTGAGTAATTTGTTTTGCAGCAATAGATAAACAACATAGATTTTGGTACTTGGACATGAGATACTGCTGTAACAAAAACCTAAAATGTGGGAGTAACTTTGGAGCCAGGGAGTTGCAAAAGGTGGACAGACTTTGAGTAGGGCTTTAGTGGAAGTTTGAAGAGCCTTGGACTATTCATAGAAGTCTAGACTTTGAGGAGGCTGCAGGTGAGCCCTTAAAATGAAGTGAAGGATATGTTATAGCCACAGAGTAGCAGAAAGTTTAGCAACAGTGTTATAAAATGTGTCAAATGAACTCAGTGAGCTAACTAACTAACTGAAGGGATTTTCAGGCAAAGTGCCCAGGAAAAATGTAAGAGGACAAAGAAACTAAAGAAAAGAGACAGGGGCTTGATGGTTTTGAAAACTCTCAGTCTCTCCAGAAATGGCTTGCTGGGCAAAGATCAAAAAATATGTCAAGAGGGAAGGCAAAGGGGCTTGGCATTACAATCTTTTGTTACTCAGAATATGGTGGTGCCTCACTATTTAGTCTGAAGAAAGGCTCTCTAAAAAATTGAAGAGTATGACTCACAGATTCGCTCAAACAATAAAACTTCTAAGAACTTAAAGGTGTTCTCCCCTCCATAGAAGCTCAAGTATACGTGGATTCC
This sequence comes from Pan paniscus, assembly GCF_029289425.2. NCBI lineage: Eukaryota > Metazoa > Chordata > Mammalia > Primates > Hominidae > Pan > Pan paniscus. Next base: position 137,241,672 of record NC_073252.2, on the reverse strand, counting down.
AATAAGACTCACAAAAGATTCATGATGTTTATTCTATGGGCAGAAATAGTAAATCTGGAAGGAAAAGAACGACAGCACAAAATGAAAAGAGGTCTTTAGACTCTCAACGTTTTACTGGTCAGAATACTGAAAAACTACTCAGTTGCAAACAACTGTTAACTTCCAAAAGAAAAAAAGGGTAATTCAGAAAGTGGAACCAGGAACTCAGAGGGCAGGGCCAAAAGCCACAGAAAATTATTCCAGTCTTGGGTCCTCATCAAAGAACTATTAAGCCATGCCCCACTGGACTTGAGGATGGACGTGGTAACTCCTGTGTGTCTCCTAATAATGTCTACAGTGGTCATCCTATGCCTGTCTCATTTTATATTGGGTGTGTAGTTGATAAATAACTTGTAATTTTAGTTAACAGGATTTCATATTAAAAGAACTATAATTGAAAAGCCACACTTAAGGTTAAAAATAAAAATAAAAAACTATACTCAAGGAGCTGCTTCAGCACCTGTACCTGATTTACATGACAAGATTCTGAACTTTAAGCTAATGTTACAATGGGATAGACTTCTGAAGGCCTTGAAATGGCTAACTATATTTTGCATATAAGAATAATGTAAGCTGGGCGTGGTGGCTCATGCCTGTAATCCCAGCACTTTGGGAGGCCAAGGCAAGAGGATCACTTCAGCTCAGGACTTTGAGAACAGCCTGGGCAACATAGCAAGACCCCACCTCTACAAAGAATTTTTAAATTAGTTGGGCATGGTGGCATGTGCCTGTAGTCCTACCTACGTGGCAGGCTGAGGCTGGGGGACTGGCTGAGCCCAGGAGTTTGAGGCTGCAATGAGCTATGACTGAGTCTCTGCACTCCAGCCTGGAAGACAGAGTGAGACCCTGTCTCAAAAAAAAAAACAAAAAACAAAAAAACCAAAAATGATAATGTAAATAATTTGTAACCAAAATGCAGATCACGGCAGTTAAAATTATGTCTACAAATTCTTCAATTGTCCTCCCCTCAAATATAGGTTGTGCTTGGTGACTCTTTTCTGACCAATTAGAATGTGAAAGAAGTAATGGTGTGATGTCAGGAGAACAGAACATTAAAAAGGTGTTGCAGCTTCTTCCTTTCTCTGTCATCATTAGCTACCATGTCTTCAGAAACTTTAGAAACTCTACGGAGAGACTAAGAACTAAGGTCTCACGCCAACAGCCAGGTTGAGTAAGCCATCTAGGAAATGGATCCCTTCAGTCCTAGCCAAGCCTTCCAATGATGGCAGGCCCATCCAAAATCTCAACTACAACTTCCTAAGAGACCCTGAGTCAGAGTCACTTAGACACTTCTGAATTCCTGACCCAAAAAAAGGGTTATTTTAAGCTGCTAAATTTAGGGATTAATTTATGATGCAGCAATAGATAACATAAAGCCAATGAAAACAAATGCATTATTTGTTTATCTTTCTCCTAGTGAAGAATCTCTTAATACTAAAAACAAAACGCAAAAAAAAAAATTCTAATAGAGACCAAAAAATTACATTCTGGAAACACAAAACTATAAATGGATGGCAACATAAGCACTGACCTTTTTAACAACTGGTAAAATAAATGCTACCACTTGTAGCCTTGCTACATGATAGATATAATGCATACCTTATATTTTTTCTCTCTTTCTTTTTTCCTTTGAAACAGGGTCTCACTCTGTCGTCCAGGCTGGAGTGTAGTGGCAAACATGGTTCACTGCAGCTCTGACTTCCAGGGCTCAAATGATCCTCCCACTCCTGCCTCCTGAGTAGCTAGAACTACAGGTGCTCACCACCATGCCTGTTGTTTGTTTGGTTGGTTGGGTTTTTTTTTGTATTTGTAGAGACAGAGTTTCACCATGTTGCCCAGGCTGGTCTCGGACTCCTGGACTCAAACGATCCACCTGCCTTGGCCTCCAAAAGTGCTGGGATTACAGGTGTGTGCCACTGCACCCAGCCCATACCCCATACATTGTATTTTATTTGATGTCCTCAACAACCTCATGAATTAGAGTATAATATTATTTTATATACGAGAAAACTGAGGTTTCAGAGGAAAATAACTCAGAGTCATGGTAAAAGGCAGAGCAAGGATGTAAATCTACTTCACTTGGACTCCAAAGTCTAGGCTTCTTCTATGCTATACTAAACTCCAGATGATTAAAAAAACAAATGTAGGCCGCATGTGGTGGCTCACACCTGTAATCCCAGCACTTTGGGAGGCCGACGTGGGTGGATCACCTGAGGTCAGGAGTTCGAGACCAGCCCGACCAACATGGAGAAACCCTGTCTCTACTAAAAATACAAAAATTAGCCAGAAGTGGTGGCAGGCGCCTGTAATCCCAGCTACTTGGGAGGCTGAGGCAGGACAATTGCTTGAAACCAGGAGGTAGAGGTTGCGGTGAGCCAAGATTGTACCATTGCACTCCAGCCTGGGTGAAAAGAGCGAAACTCCATCTCAAAAATAAACAAATAAATATTAAAATTTATCATGAAGCATTATTAGAACTACCTCTACAGAAAAAAAGGCAGCAAATACACTTTTGTTCCTACTAATCACCACTGTTTTATAACAACTCTAACCATACCAGAAGACATAAGGGGAAAAGGTATAAATATTGAAAGAAATAAAACTACTGCCATTTACAGATTAACATACTGGCCTACATAGAAAATTTTCAAAAATCAACTGAAAAATGATTCAACCTAGTATCAGAAACTTTCTGGAAGACAAGCTAATTCTACCGTGTATGCATAAGCAAAAATCTGCATGTAAAAACACGAAAATTCTAAAGACACAGTGTTAGATTGAGAAAAATGGATCATAACAACAGAAACCTATCTGTGTACTGATGTCAATACCATGTAGTTTTAATCATATCTTTAATATATGTTAGACCAAGAAACCATGCCTATGACCTACTACATTATTTTTTTCAGAATTTATCATGATAAAGGTAGCATTTGAAATCAGCGAGGAATACAAAAACCTACTCAATAAATATTACGGAGGAAATAGCAGTCTATTTTGGGGAGGAAGGGAGGTGGAAAGCCACCCTCCACCTTACAACGTATATAAAAATTAACTCCAAATGTTTAAAGAGCCAAATCTAAAAAATTGCAAAGCAGAAGTATTAGAAGAAAAACACAGAAGATATTCATAAATATATTTTAAATTTTTAAGTAGAAAAAGCCTTTCTAAGCAAGACCTAGAAGCCACAAAAAAAGACTAAATATTAAAAATTAAAACTTGTATATAATGAAAGATACTCATCTTAAAGGATAAAACCTAAGTGAAAAAAAGAAAACATATAATCCACTCCATTAAAAATCTAGAAATTGGTCAAACATAGTGGCTTATGCCTGTAATCCCAACAATTTGGGAGGCCAAGGCAGGAGAATCACTTGAGCCAAGGGGTTCAAGACAAGCCTGGGCAACACGGCAAGACCATGTCTCTACAAAAATAAATTAGCTGGGTGCAGTGGCATGCACCTGTAGTCCCAACTACTCAGGAGGCTGAGTTGAGAGGACTGCCTGAGCCCAGGAGCTCAAGGCTGCAGTGAGCTATGATCTCACTAGTGGACTCCAGACTGGGCAAAAGTATGAGATCCTGTCTCAAACAAAACAAAACAAACAAACAAACAAAATATATTAATTGTAAACTAGATATTTTGCCCAACATACAAAAATGTAAAAGAACAATAACCTTCAGAGCTGGCAATAATGTAAAATAAAAGAAAATCTCAATACCCATGTTGGTGGTAATAAAAACTGGTGAACCTTTTATCCCAAATTCTCATATCCTTCAACCCACCGATTTCCACTTCTAATAATCCATGCTAAATAAATATGCACATAATTATGTACAAGGACATTTACTATAGTACTATAATGGTGAAAAAATTCACATAGATTCCTACAGTCACTAAAATGTTAACAGTGAAAATAATAATTATGATATGCAGACATGGAGCAATACTATTAAATGGGGTAAAAAGTCTAAGTTGCAGAACACTGAGTATGATATAAACCCAATTATGGACTAAAGAAAAACAAATCAAACAAGAAACCCTGCAAAGAACCATCCTGAAATGCATGTGTATATGTACACATAGAACTCTGGAAACTAGTTGTGCATAAAGGGAATTGATCCTTTCACAGGGATAATTGCTGGAATGAAGAATGGGTGGGAGAAAAGTGAAAGGGGATCTTCATATTTGCTAAGTATACTTCTGTATTAATAGTCTCAGCTTTGAAAAGTTAATTGTGTATTATTTGTATAATTTGAAGAAGAGAAGGAGGGAGGCAGAAGAATAAAAAGAAAGAAAAACAAAAGAAGCCAGAGGGTCATAGCTCTCAACTTTAACAGTAAATTGTCCAGCAGATTCTTCTTACTGGTGTTTTCTTCTAAGTTGAAGCAACACCAACAGGTAGAAAGAGATTCAAGTGGTATCTGTACAAAGGCTTCAGTATGTGACCTTAGAAATTTCTAAACTGTCCTTAGGCAACAGGAAGTAAAACTTAACGACAAATTAGCAAAATAATTCAAAAGCTGTTTAGCAAGAAGAAGGATATAGAAAGTAGCCAATCATATCCTCAAAAAAGAAATAGGCTTAAAAGAAAAAAAAATCAAACACACTTTTTATGCCCCAATTCCTACAACATTTTTGCCATGAGTAAGTCACAAAATTTGTATTTTTCTACGTATGAGATCACTCATTCTCAGGTTCTTCCCCAAATAACTGTCTAAGAAAGACTTCTCCCTAGTCATTCCGATACCCTACTATAAAAACAGTACATTAAAAATGAGTCAAATGATAAGTCACTGTGCAATTTTCCTAGCTTTATCCCAAGCTGGTTTTTAATGTTCAAGCAATATTCATTTTTAGTAGGTTAATTATAAATTACTATTAAAAAGAGGAATAGGCTGGGAATAGTGGCTCATGCCTATAATCCCAGCACTTTAGGAGGCCAATCCCAGCACTCTGGGAGGCCGAGGTGGGCAGATCACTTGAGGTCAGGGGTTTGAGACCAGCCTGGACAACATGGTGAAACCCCATCTCCACTAAAAACACAAAATTAGCCAGGCGTGGTGTTGGGCACCTGTAATCCCAGCTACTCAGAAGGCTGCGGCAGGAGAATCGCTTGAACCTGGGAGGTTGCAGTGATCCGAGATCATGCACTGCACTCCAGCATGGGAAACAGAGCGAGACTCCATCTCAAAAAAATAACTAGTAATACTAATAGCCAACACTAATGTAGAATTATAATACTAATTATACAATTAGCAATCTAGTACCTGTGAAATAGTTAGCAATTTATAATTTTGGGTAAACCAGATATTAAATGTAAAACTCATAACATGCAAACTTCTTAAATGCCAATGAATAACTGCAAATTAAATTCTTGTTTAACTTTGGAAGCATAAAAGTAAACATTTTTCTTTTGTTGTTTAGAGAACCTTGCATAGTATCTTCCCTCGTGGTGCTCAAGACATGGAGCAATACTATTAAATGAAAAACATAATACACATAAATACACATAAACACATCAGAGCACAAGAAGAACTCTGAATATTATACCTGTATCAGCTTCGTGTTCTTTATTCTCATCTGTAAGGGGGTTGTCATGAAGCTTCAAATAGATCTCTATAGCAATTCTTGCTGCCTTGAAGTAAAATGGATGCTGTCGAAGTACATCTTCTAGTTTTAATAAGTCCACATATGATCTAAGGGTAATCTTCCTCATACAGTATGTATGAAAGTCAAACTGGTCATCAGTGATTTCTATAAAATGCTAACAAAATTATCTTTTTATTATTATACCGAAGTACAGCAATGGCTAAGAAAACTATAAAATCAAAGCATTGGAATACTTGTTACTTTGGCATGAAAAAAACTAGTAAAATTTTAAAAAAACAATTACAATTATTCAACAGGAATATTTTGCATTTCAAATAAGCAAATACAGTTAGCCATTGTCTAGCACAGGATATGGCATACTGCAGGCACAGAATCATTTGTTGAAAAAGGAAGCTTTAAAAATGTTTATTCATTATCCCTTCCTTAATTATACTTAAAGCTATCGTGACAACATCAAACATAATTTATTTACATAGTAGTGCAAGTAGACTCACATGTTAAACATTGAGTTTTTATATTTAGAATCATTTGCAAAGGATTATAAGATGTATTTGATAATTTTTTTTTGAGGATACAAATCTGAATCCTATGCAATGTGATGCTGGTATGTGGAAAAGAAATCAATTAGCAAGTAAGTCAAGCAATCAGGAACTTGATGCATTTCAACTAAGCTTTGGTATTCTATACTTGACAATATTGCAAATGTGAAATTAGTTACATAAACTATGTTTATCTGTGTAAAACACAAAAAAGAAAAACCAACCACTAGTCATGGAAATGAGTCAGACGTGAAGAGGATTAAGAAAACAATTTTATCAAACAGCATGAAATTAGATAAGCTACAGAAGAAATATTGTGAAAAGTCTTCCAACATTTATATCTTACCAAGGGTATATAGCATCATCAATAAATTCTACAATGAACAGTGTCCTAGGAGTACTTTAATCAGCTGTGTATGTACTACTAAAGCGGCAGCAGCAATTTGGAAGGTTCAAAAATCAATAAAAACATAGCCAAGATACAAAATTTCCATAAAGTTTTTTAAAAAAGAGTTCTTACCAAAAGACAATAGAGACCCTGGCTGAAAATGTAGTCTATATTTCCAGTATGAAAACTGAAAAAAGTGAATACTGATTTTAAAAAGCACCTACTATGAATTATAAAGAAATAGAAGAGAAAAAAACTATGAAATTTGTCCAAAACCATCGACAGAATAAAACAAGAAAACTTTTATGTAGAAGGTACTTACTCTCTCAATCTCATGACATTTCTTAAGTGCTTCACCAAATTTATTCATTGCTTTATAAGCCTGGGCACATTCTGTTTGGAACCACATGCACTGCATTTCATTCAAATTCTCTACCGCTGATGTTCCTTCCTATACAGAAATCAAATATTTTCAAGAACATTTTTTATCATAGACATCATTCTACCACAGAATTTTAAAAAACAAAGATGTTAAGCTGATTGGGACTCTTTCAAAAAAATTTTTAAAACATTCTTAAAGAATAGTTAACATGGGAAAACAACTGATATTCTCTAACTACTAAAAATAATTTGTAGTTTCACAGGTGATTAAACAAAAGGTCTACATAATTGAGGGTAGGGATTAATACAAGAAAAAGAACACCACCACATAGCAGGTATTCAATAAATATTAGTTCCCTTGACCCCTAAAAAATTTATCTGAACGTCCATCAATATAAACCAGTTTAAAAGTCCATTGTACAACCCTCTAAATGGGAAATCCTTTATACCAATGTTGACTCCAGTATCTTCTGATACAGTGATTTAATTAAAATCTTGGCTATGGTGTCAAAAATATTAAAGACAAACTTTGAAAAATAAGCATGTTATACAAGTATGAACTGGCTCATGTCTTCTTTATTCATAATTAAGAACACTAGCTGTACAAACCCTTGTAAACTTTGAGCACATTTCTTCAGCTTCTTTAATCAGGTTGGCTTTTAGCATGTATTTTGCACATTTGGAGTTGATAAATCTGTCTGCTGTGTCCAAGGCCTGGGCCTCATCCATCCACCTTGCAGCTTCTTTAATGTTTCCAGCATGCTTATAAGGTACAAAAGCAAAATAAACCAGTTAGCATGCTAAGTTTACTGTGCAGGTAATTCATTATCTGTTGATAAATAATTTAAAAACAAATGAAAGTAAAGGCATTCTTGTGACTCTTAGATGCTAATCAATATAAAGAAATGCATTCTTCCATAATATAAGTTCTGATTCCTTTTTCCAGCCTTCTAGAATGTAAGCTGTCTGACAGTAAAGATTTATTTTAATAGTTTTGTCTACTGTTAATATCGCCATTGCCTAAAACTGCCTGGCACATAGTAAAAATACTCAAAAATAATTGTTAAAGAATAAATAAGGCCGGGCGCTGTAGCTCATGCCTGTAATCCCAGCACTTTGGGAGGTCGAGCCGGGTGGATCACTGAGATCAGGAATTCGAGTCAAACTTGGCCAACATGGTGAAACCCCATCTCTACTAAAAATACAAAGTAAACCAACGGTGGTGGCGCATGCCTGTAATCCCAGCTACTTGGAAGGCTGAGGCAGGAGAATCACTTTAACCCAGGAGATGCAGGTTGCAGTGAGCTGAGATCATGCCACTGCACTCTAGCCTGGGTGACAGTAAGACTCCATGTCAATAAAAAAAATAATAATAATAACAGAAATTTTTTTTTTTTTTGAGATGGGAGTCTCACTCTGTCACCCAGACTAGAGTACAGTGGCACAATCTTGGCTCAATGCAACCTCTGCCTCCCGGGTTCAAGCAATTCTCCTGCCTCAGCCTCCCGAGTAGCTGGGCCTGCCACCACACTTGGCTAATTTTTTTTTAGTAGAGATGGGGTTTCACCATATTGGCCAAGCTGGTCTTGAACTCCTGACCTTGTGATCCGCCCACTTTGGCCTCCAAAAGTGCTGGGATTACAGGCATGAGCCACAGCTCCCGGCCAATACTAGAAGTCAAAACATAATTAAATGTGAAAGTCATAAAAGGCATAACCAAATCTCTACGCTAAAGGAACCATGGAAACATTACTGATTAGGACCATTAGTAGACATTCCCCAATGTTCCTCATTCTAAGTTACCTAACTAGTCCATCTGGCAAAGCTTCAAAACTAATGAGCCATAATCTAGTTTTAAAAAGTGCTTCTTGGCACATGTATACCTATGTAACAAACCTGCACGTTGTGCACATGTACCCTAGAACTTAAAAGTATAATTTTTTTAAAAAATCTAAAAATAAAAAAATTAATTAAAAAAAATAAAAAATAAAAAGTGCTTCTTTAGCCGGGTGCAGGGGCTCATGCCTATAGTCTCAGCACTTTGGGAGGCCAAAACAGGCGGATCACTTTAGGCCAGGAGTTCGAGACCACCCTAGCCAACATGGAGAAACTCCATCTCTACAAATAATACAAAAATTAGCTGGGTATGGTGGTGCATGCCTATAATCCCAGCTACCACTCCGGAGGCTGAGGCATGAGAATTGCTTCAACCCGGGAGGCAGACATTGCAGGGAGCTGAGATCGCGCCACTGCACCCCAGCCTGGGTGACGCAGTGAGACTCTTTCTCTCTCTCAAAAAAAACAAAAAAACAAAAAAACAAAAACAAAAACAAAAAAACTTCTTAAATATTACTTAATTTCATTATTTTCTTGCTAAACAAATTACTGGTTTATTATCAGTCCCTCAAGAGCTTTCATTACTAAATTTTATTTGCAATATGACAGAGAAAAGCCAACTTTATTTTAAGATGATACTAAAATATATGACTAAAAATTCTCAAGCAAGGCCCAGGAGTTGAGAAGTCAAAAGAGATAACCTGTAGAATTCATAATAGAATCTTCACAGTTTCATCTCATTAACATTGCCAGATACTGATATGTTATCATACTCAAATTTTAATAGAAATACACATTTCACAGCAAATAAAATTTCTTTTGGATTACCTATATACTCTTACTCTCCAAACCCAAGAGAATTACCAGATACGTGTGAATACATATACATTAATGTATGTACGTATGTGTGTGTATACGGATATAGATAAATGACCAAATTAGCATGACCACAAGTCTCAAAGTAATTGGACTGAGAAATGTACTATACTTGTTACTTCATGTTTTTTGAGTTATCAAATGTCACTTTTCCTATATTTAGAATCTATAAAATAGAGAAAAAGTTCATGACAAGTCTCATTACCTTATAAGAAAATAGAAAAAAAGATTTTTACCTTATAGATTTTAGCTTTCACGAGAAAGAGTTCTATTAATGTAGGTGTACTTTCAATAGCAGTATTTATGTACTCCAAAGCAATAGATGGCTGACCAATTTTGTCATAATGTTGTGCCAAGTAGTACTGGACCCAAAGTAATGTGGTTGGTGGTTCCTCCTTTCCATCATCTTAGGAGAAGAGGGAGAAGAAACCAAGATGAGGCATTACATATATTAAGAGCACCCCCCAAAATGGTCCCTATGTTTATTAACAAGGAAAGTACTATGAAAGGAGTTTATTTATGTATCTAGCTATAAAACTCCTCCTAAGTTTATAAGATCTTTGGAAAGGTCCATATTTTCTTTTCTGCATCCTTATAACCCCTAGCACAATCCCTTTCATATAATAACTTTATGAAACAAACATGGGAGATAAATAAGGTCTAACTACCTAGAAAGAAAACTGAAACAGGTAGGGGGGAGACAAGCTGTACTAGAACTATGAGAGCATACTGATCAGGATGTTATTTATAAAGGGGGAAGAAATTAAAAATGTTCTCTATTCATGTGAGGTTAAAAAAAAAAAAAAGCCCTGGCTGCTTAATTGAGTTTCTAGCTAATGCACCAAACTGTTATAAATATACTTGTAATGTGGTTATTTTGAATTTGGTGATTATATTCTTAATATATTTTAATATGCTGAATATGCAAAGATGCAAAATTTAAGTCAAATAAAAACTATACCCCAAAAATGAGATGACAAGTAAAAAAATTTTTATATTTTACTTCATGATTTAATTTTAATATACTGACAAGAAAATGTGTAAGTTAAATATACAACCCACACATTAAAAAATTCTTTTTTAATACAAATTTCTAAAATCTGAGAACTGATACGTGCTTTCAAAGAAAGCAACAGATTGCTTTTTAAAAAATTTTTCCTAGTAAAAGCAGGATGGCTCAGTGGACAAATAATAGGAGTGGAACTCACCAACTCCCCATCTGATAGATCTGCAACAAAAGTGCTGCATATTCTTGGGCATGTCATTGAACCTCTTCCACATTTGTAAAATATGTAGGAAAATGCTGATAATCAAAGGAACATTATGATGATTAACCAATGAAATCATGGAAAAAAGTACTATTAAATTAATCTGAGACCTAGAAACAATGACCAACCCAATAGCAATATGCACCCAGGGTCCCATACCGGGCTTTCCCACTACAGGAACCAGAACTCCTAGGAAAAACAATTGATTCCAGGTCTGCAGTGGCAGCAATAAACTGGAATATCTTGTCTTATTAACACCCAAGAAGTTATCAACTACTACTATGGTATGTAAAGAATGGGACCATTTGAGATTTGTAATGTGGTTATTTTGAATTTGGTGATTATATTCTTAATATATTTTAATATCATGCTGAATATGCAACATCAAATATTTGATATAAAACATCAAATATGCTTAAATCCATGAATTCATAATACTTTTTAAAAACGTATTTGCTGTCTTTGAAGGATGCTATTGAACCAACAATTTGTTATTTTGAAAACTGGTAAAGAAATTTTAAAAAGGAGGGAGTGGGGAGAAAAAACCCATTTATCATGCTTTTCCTATGCAAACTGAAACATTGTGTCAACAGGTAATAGAGGAAGAAAATTTTCTCTTTTAAAATAATAAAGAATAATAGAGTATCACCAGTTGGTAATTCTTAACAGTTGCTAACATATGAAACAAACACGTATGCCTACTAATAGAAGAATACGCCACCACCTGTAAGAATCTCACTCACTCCTCTGTTTAAAAAACAAAAGCAAAACCATCAAAACAATATTGAATCTCATCAAATCTCTAGTTGGACCTGTCCATTAGAAGATTCTGTCATGACAGAAGTGTCCTGTATTTTCCCTTTCCAACATGGTAGGCATTAGCTATATATAGCTACTGAGCAGCACTTAAAATGTGGCTACTGCAACCGAGGAATGGAATTTATTTTATTTAATTTTTTAAAATTTTAATTAGCCACTGTGCTACTGGCTATCATACTAGCAACAAACTTCTACATTGAACTACCAGTTTATAGGAAATTCAGAGAGCAAGGAATAATGTGTTAAGCAACACATAGGGTACAGTCAGCAAACTCTAGACTGGGAAAACTGAAAAAAAAAAAAAAAAAAAATTTCTTCAACAAATAAATTGCAGGAAAAGGGATAGGACAGAAACCCAAAAGATAAAAAGAGTTTAAGAGACACATCAACCAAATTCAAAGTACACATATCTGAATCTTCATTCCAACAAACTTCAAAAAAGGAAAGGCAAAAAAAAAATGACATTTATAACATAACTGGAAATGTGAACATGGACTGAATAGTTATTATTAAGAAAGTATTAATTTTTGTCAGGCATGGTGGCTCATGCCTATAATCCCAGGACTTTGGGAGGCCAAAGCAGGCGGATCACTTGAGGTCAGGAGTTCGAGACCAGCCTGGCCTGGCCAATATGGTGAGACCCCGTCTCTACCAAAAATACAAAAATTAGCCAGGCATGGTGGCAGGCACCTGTCCCAGCTACTTGGGAGGCTGAGGCAGGAGAATCACTTGCACCTGGGAGGTGGAGGTTACAGTGAACTGAGATCATGCCACTGTACACCAGCCTGGATGACAGAGCAAGACTCCATCTCAAAAAATATATATATTAATTTTCAGGTATGAGAATGGCATTAGGTTATGTTTTAGGTTAAGTCCTTCTCTTTAGACATACTGAAATATCCATGGATAAAATGATGTGATGTTTGGATCTGCTTCAGAATAATATGGGAGTAGAGAAAAGTAGGAGAGGCTATAAATAAATTCAATTATGAATTAAAAATTATTGAAGCTGAGTGCTGGGTAAAGAGAGGATTATTATACTGTTGCATTTAGTTTTGTAGATGTTTTTAAAATTTTACATAACATTCTTTTCAATAAACTAATGTGAGGTGGGACACAGTGGCCCATGCCTATAATCTCAACACTTTAAGAGGCCAATGCAAGAGGATCACTTGAGCCCAGGAGTTTGAGACCAGCCTGGGCAACAAAGTGAGACCCTAAGTCTACAAAAAATTTAAAAATTAGCCTGGCATGATGGTGCATGTCTGTGGTCCCAGCTACACAGAGGACAGAGGCAGGAGGATCACTTAAGCCCAGGAGGTCGAAGCTGCAGTGAGCTGTGTTCACACCACTGCACTCCAGCCTGGGGAACAGAGCAAGATCATGTCTCAAAAAAAAACCCAAAACACAAAAAACAAAGATAATGTAATTCTCTTCTAACCAAATATCATCACACAATGTGCAAATTAATGGATCTCCCTCTCAAAGAGAAAAAAATTTAATGCACTGTGCTTACTGCCTAAGTAATAATACTGACCTTCTGATTAAGAATTTCACAATGTATTAAAATTTTCAAGATGTTTTTAAAACATAAAACTTGAGGACTTACCATTGGGGTTAAATAACCGGCAGCTTTTTAGAGAGGTTTCATAACCTACTACTAACTCTTCTATGATTGCCACCTAGAGTACAAACACACAAACACACTTTAATAGAAAAAACACACATTTACTATTCTTATGCAAAATATGTTATTTTCTACTAAAACACTAAATAAACACTCCAACACTCACACCCTCCTTTATTAAAAATATCTTAACCTCTAGATACAAATTTTAAAATACATCATACTTTTGCACAGGTGTGCATTAAGATGTAATTTTATAAAAACTTATTGGTTACTCCTTTTCAGCTGAACCAGAAATCAGGAAAGAGTTGGACAAAGACAGGCAATGTTGTGGATGATTTATATCTTGATTCTTTTAACAAAGTTTGTATAAATGAACACCCACAGTAAACATTTGCATTTAAGAATTAAATGCTATGTGAAAAGAGAAATTCTCTAAGTAGATGACAGTATTCAACTTTCAATTTCACAATCCAGGGTAAAACATTAGTAAAACTCAAAGAATACTTTGAGAGTTTGTTAGGTCCAGGAGAATGAGTGGCCATCCAGGTTCTGGTTTCTCTTGAGTCTTGACTATACTACTCGCTCCTGGCTTCCTGAGAGATCTCTGAGCATTTTTTATTTACTACTTCTGTTCTTTGTTTAATCCATGTTTAAGGGATTTCTATTACTATTATGGCTTTATTGAATGACCTCAACCTAACTGACTCAACAGACTAATATCAGCTCTTTCCAAAACCTCAATAAATTGTGAGGACTAAAGATTGCAGCTAGGTTATTCAGGTGCACCCATGTTCCCTCCTACAAGCTGAGCTACAAGCCTACTAAGACTGTTTTGTTTTCTCAAACATCTTTGAATCAGTTGCATTTATTACTCTAATGGCAGAATTCAGTATTGTGTAAACTTAAGATGTGAGAATGAAAATGACTGTTCCATAAGTTGAATACCAAGGAAAGACTAAAAAGATAAATTAGGTATTTTTAACCAGTTTAGATCTAAATCAAAATATCTTAAGTAGAAGAAAATCATAAAAATATAGGATTCTATACATAAGACCACTTCATAAGCATCAAAGTCTGACTCTTTAAAAACTGGAAACAAAAGATCCCACTTGGCCAGGCATGGTGGCTCACATCTGTAATCCCAGCACTTTGGGAGGCCGAGACGGGTGGATTGCCTGAGGTCAGGAGTTCAAGACCAGCCTGGCCAACATGGTCAAACCCCATCTCCACTGAAAATACAAAAATTAGCCTGGTATGCTGGCACCTGCCTGTAATCGCAGCTACTTGGGAGGCTGAGGCAGGAGAATCGCTTGAACCCGGGAGGCAGAGGTTGCAGTGAGCTGAGATCACGCCATTGCACTCCAGCCTGGGCGACAAGAGTGAAACTCCGTCTCAAAAAACAAAAAACAAAAGATATTTTATGGATGTGATTTATGCAAGAAAAAACAAGTGAAACAGCAATCAAAAAAGCCAATACGTTGGGTCTCCAGCAAAAGACCGGCAAATAAATGCACATTATGTAATTCTGGTTAAAGTGTTTCATATGTCTCATTTGCTCCATCTTTGACTCTTCAATGTAACTGATTTTTTAGAATCCAAACAATATGCCTTGATGACACTGTACTTATAACCAAAATAATCTAAAAATTAAAATTAAAATACCCTTGGCCAGGCACGGTGGCTCACGCTTGTAATCCCAGCACTTTGGGAGGCCGAGGTGGGCGGATCATTTGAGGTCAGGAGCTCAAGACCAGCCTGGCCAACACGGTGAAACCCTGTCTCTATTAAAAATACAAAAATTAGCCAGGCATGGTAGTACGCGCCTGTAATCCCAGCTAATTGGGAGGCTGAGGCACAAGAATTGCTTGAACCCAGGAGGCAGAGGTTGCAGTGAGCCGAGGTTGCGCCACTACACTCCAGCTTGGGTGACAGAGCAAGACTCAGTCTCAAAAGAAAAAAAAAAAAAATTAAAATAACCTCTAAAGAAGCATTCTGAATATTATTAACATGTAGCTGAAAGAGTAAGCTGACTTATTAGAACATCAAAAAAACTCTTCTGACAGAACTTTTTGTCTACCAAATTTAAAAAGGAGAAAGAAGACTAAGCTAAAACTTAAGTTAAAAAAAAAACAAAAAACAAACATACTCTGGCTTCTGACCATGAACAAGATGAAAGAAAATGGTGAAGAAATTATTACCTTATCAACTTTTTATAACCTACAGTGACTCATTAAAAGTTTATAGCAGAAAGGAAACAGAAAACAAGCAATAAGTTACTGGGCTAAAGAAAAAAAAGAGGATGAAATGGAAAAAAGAAGAATCAGAAGCATTTAAATTGCAAACTGGGAAGACTGACATGAGATTCACAAAACACGTACTACTGTGCAGAGATAATCAAGAATCAATAATTCCAAATACTGAGCAAAGAAATGGTAGCCAAAAGAAAGTATCGTATTTCACTTTACCTTTTCTTTGTCTTTGTATAATGATCTTAAAGTATTGAAGACTGGTGGGCAACCCTTGCTGAAATTCATCCTTAGGAACTTATCCAAACATTCTTTAAACTTCTCACCTTGGAAGAGAAAAATCCTTTTCACTTATATTTATCAAGTATTTACTTACATTTACCAAAGTATTTACTTACATTTACCAACTTACATTTAGTAGAGTTGTTAGACAACTCTAACAATGTATAGCTTAAACTTAATATGCATACTCATACTTAAAACCAAGAAAAGAAACTTTAAATCATAAAAGCATTTCTATTCCTTTGCAATTATTCTCACTTACCAGATAAAAAGTTTAACGGCAGCCTTCTTGGCACCAGTCCCCTGGGATATTTAGTCCAGGCTTCCTCATAAATTTTTAGCCGTTCTAACATATTAGCTGCAGACAAAGAAAAATTCTTTGTTATATATAATCATAAATTGTATATTTTTTCTGGAAAATTACGAACTTCTCAAAGTATACTAAAATTCTAATATTTAAAAGAAAATTGGAATTATTTGTAATCTTACACCTACTATTTCAACAATTATTTTAGACTATTTCTTTTCAATTTTTTTATCTTAAGTACATAATTATCTTTATCCTGTTCTGCTTTAGGTAGGCTTTTAAAACCTGAGAACTTCTTTAGTTCTGAAAAAGCCTTGGTTATCATGTTTCCATATATTGCTTCTCCTACTATTCTCCTTAGCTTCTCCCCTCTAACTCCTCTCCTCTGATTTTGGCCATGGCCTCTCTTCCATTCAATTAAAATTTTTATTTTAGTAAGTAGGTTTTTGATTTCAGATTCCTAATTGGTACTTCTCCTAACTATTCATGTTTCATGGCAGCAATTACCTCTATCTTAGATTCCTCCATCATCTCTACTCTTCCTTTTGCAGACAGTGGTGATTACCATTCCTTGCTGGTGTTCCTAAAACAGTCTGAGAATCTTTGTCACAAAGTAATCTGCAACAAGGTTTCTCTTGTATATTTCAATGGCTCACAACTAGCGTTGAAGGAAACAAATCAGATCACCTCTGCTGAGGATCCTGCCTATTTGTTTCTGGGCCTGTTCCCCCAAGTGGACCCCACTTATGGGAGAGGGTGACTGGGGGACCACAGTCTGAATCCAAGTTTGAGTGACAGAAATTTAACCCCTCTTCCCACAAAGGAACAGTGATGCTCATTCAGCCTGGCTACATTTACGTGACCCTGGCAAGTCACTTCGATGCAGCCACAGCTTACCACAGAGCTTATTCTTGCTTTTAAGAATATATCTCCGTTTCTGTCAGTGGAGATTTCCTTTTATTTAAGAGGCAGTGTCTCACCATGTTGCCCATGCTGAGCTCAAATTCCTGGGCTCAAGCAATCCTCCCGCCCCAGCCTCCCAAAGTGCTGGGATCACAAGTGTGAGCCCCTACACCTGGCTTCCTTTCATGTTTTTGATGCTACTATGCATTTGTGAATTTTTTTCTAAAGTTGTCTCTAAAATTATTTTCTCAACCATTCTATAAATCTATAAAAGAGAGGTTTCAGAACATGCTCAATCTGTCATATTAAATAGAAGTTTGCAAATGTACTTTTGTATTCAGATTTTTTTTTTTTGAGACACAGTCTCGCTCTGTTGCCCAGGCTGGAATGCAGTGGCACTATGCTGGCTCACTGCAACCTCCGCCTCCTGGGTTCAAGCAATTCTCGTGCCTCAGCCTCCGGAGTAGCTGAGACTACAAGGCACACATCACCGCGCCAGGCTAATTTTTTGTATTTTAGTAGAGACGGGGTTTCACCATGTTGTCCAGGCTGGTCTCGAACTCCTGAGCTCAGGCAATCCATCCACCTCGGCCTCCCAAAGTGCTGGGATTACAGGCGTGAGCCACTGCGCTTGGCCTGTATTCAGATTTTAAACCAATTCTTAACCACTATTATTCTAGTTGTGCTTTTCAATGAGTAAATAAAATATATATTAACAAAAGAAACAATAAAACTTAGTAAGTTTTAAACAATACTACCTGGCTTGAGTGCTTTTTCCAAGCCTTTGTAATAGGCCCAGTTTTCAGGATTTCTCTCTTGCAATCCTCTATAAACATCTGCAGCATCTTCCAAACGACATAGTTGCAACAGAAGTTCCCCTGATTAAAAACAGAAAAAAAAAAATTAAATATCTGAGAAAACCTTCCAATTAGAATTTTAACTTTTCCTCAAAATTTCTCTTAAAATCTCATTATAAATCAGTGTTGCTAAGTGGATGGACCTGGTTCCAGTTCCCTTAAGATCATTTACCAAGTTATTTTATGGTCTCCTTCCTTTTTTGAAGTTCACATTATTTAGAAATGCCATCCTCTTCACATCCTCAATTTATTCAGAAAATCTGTCCAATGCCCGGCCAGTTTCTCACATTCACTCAACACACTGTCACCAAGCCATCTTCTACTCCTCAATTATTCCTGATATCATATGGAACAACTTCAGCATCAAAATTAATGACTCAATCCAATATCCTAACCTTATGATCCCTTAATCAGCTACAAAACAATTCTGCCGTAGCAGCCCTTAATCTGGCTACATTAAAAACTATCTAGACTTTACCTTTTAATGTCTTCCAAGAAGCAATTAAGCACCCTATTTTAAGCTTAACTGTCTTTTCTTTCTGTCTCACTAATCCTACTATTCAACTTCAGAGAAAAAACTATCAGCCTATCAGCAACTTGTCGACTCACTGTTGCCTTCCCTGGACTGCATGACCAATCACATCATCCCTGAATGATATTAGCAGCCCCAATTATCAAAAATCAATCTTAAAACCTAGGCTCTTTTGTTTACTAATTTTAAAGACCAGATCTTCCCAACTGTTTATTTGCTCCACATTTTCTTATGGAAGGAAACAAGCCAGATGAACAGAGAGAGACAGTGGTTTCACTATTATATATGAGCTCCAAAGCCATATAAGCTTCAAATATTCAGGATTCCTTTTCTCCATCCTTAATGTGCTTCCCTTCATCCAAGGTATTATTTTTAAGCCACTACTTCACCCTTGCATCCTTCACTCTCTGTTATATCTTTCGCTCTCATATGATAATAAAAATGAACACTTACTGAGTACTTACCATGTGCCAGTGACTTTTTTTTGTGTGTGTGTGATACAGTCTTGCTCTGTCACCCCAGCTGGAGTGCAGTGGTGCGATCGATCATGGCTCACTGCAGCCTCGACCTCCTAAAGCGATCCTACCACCTCAGCCTCCCTAGTAGCTGGAACTACAGGCATGTGCCACCATGCCTGGATAATTTTTGTATGTTTTGTAGAGATGGGTTTTCGCCATTTTGCCCAGGCTGGTCTTGAGCTCCTAGACTCAAGTGATCCACCCACCTCGGCCTCCCAAAGTGCTGGGATTATAGTCGTGAGTCACCGTGCCCGGCCACCAGTGACTTTTAAACGCTTCACATGCGTTAACTAATTCAATTCTCAGAACTCTATGAGATAGATTACTATTACTTTCATCACTTTAAAACTGAGAGGACTTAAGTAAACTTTCTAAGAGTCTTGCAGATAGTGATGGAGTTACGATTTGAATCCAAGGAATTTATCTGAAAGAGCACATATTCATTCATTCATTCTTTCTTTTTGAAGACAGGATCTCATTCTGTCACCCAGGCTGGAATGCAGTGGTGCAATCCTGGCTCACTGCAGCCTCAACCACTTGGGCGTAAGCAATCCTTCCACCTACGGCAGCCTCCTGAATAGCTGGGACTACAGATGTAAGCCAACACACCCAGCTAACTTTTTTATTTTTATTTTTTGTAGAGATGCGGTTTCCTTATGTTGCCCAGGCTGGTCTCGAACTCCTAGGCTCAAGTGATCCTCTGGTCTCAGCCTCCCAAAGTGCTGGGATTACAGACATGAGCCACCATGCCTTACAAGCCCATATTCTTAGTATCTGTACCAGCGGTTCTCAACCAGGGGCAGTTTTACCAACATTTAGCAATGTCTGAAGACATTTTCCTGTCTCAGTAAGGGTGTTGAGTACTACTGGCATCTAAATAAGCTAGGAGCGCTACTAAACATCCTACAATGCACAGAAGAGATCTCCACCCTCAACAACTCAGGCCCAAAATGTCAACAGCGCCAAGGTTAACAAAGCCTGCACTATACTAACCAAAAGCCAACTTCATCAAAAACACTAAAAATAACCCATAGCTGAGTACGATGGTTCGCACCTATAGTGGGAGGCTGGGGGTGGGGTTTGGGGGGAGGATCATTTGAGCCTTGTTCAAGTCCAGCCTAGGCAACACAGCAAGACCTCACCTCTAAAATAAAAAATAAAAATAACCTGCACCTTTACTCCCCTCTACACTACACCCATCCTCGTTTCCTTCCCTCTATCTTCTACCTTTTCTGAGCAGAAGGAACTGGTGGTATAAGAATAAACAATAAAAAATTTTGCCTAGGCTGGGTGCGGTGGCTCACGCCTATAATCCCAGCACTTTGGGAGGCTGAGGTGGGTGCGTCACCTGAGGTCAGAAGATCAAGACCAGCCTGACCAATATGGAGAAAGCCCGTGTCTACTGAAAATACAAAATTAGCCAGGCATGGTGGCACATGCCTATAATCCCACTACTCGGGAGGCTGAGGCAGAATCGCTTGAACCCGGGAGGTGGAGGTTGCGGCGAGCCAAGATCGCGCCACTGCACTCCAGCCTGAGAAACAAGAGTGAAACTCCATCTCAAAAAAAAAAAAAATTTTTTTTTTTTTTTGCCTAACTGTGCCCATTGATCCACTCTAAGAAGTTCCTGAGTGATCTTGACCATCTTATCTTCTCCCACCAACTATCCCTACCAGCAACACTGCCTTGAATTTCTAAAGATTGCTAGAATTTCCAAAGATTGATTCTACCCTCACTTCCCTTCTATTCTCTTTATACACCCTGTCCCATTACCTAACTCAAAGTAGGTATTCAATACATATTTTGTGGAATGAGCTGATAGCCTTATTTATTTCATGTAGAAAACGGAAGCAATTAGAGGAAACTCCAAAATATGCATTACATCTACACATTTACTTGCCCGCCACTTACACACCACCACTACTTGTTGATGTGAACTATTCATGTTCTTACCTAAATTAATCCTTCACATGACATCAATCTACCACATGACATTCTCTCTACTGTATCAAATATTCTATCTCTATTGGATCACTCCCCAGTCAGCACAAATACACGCTATGAAAAACAAACAAACAAAAACTTCTTTTGAGCCTGCATCCCATTTCATCTACCAGCACCCCATTTGTTTCATTTACAGCAAAACTCCTCAACTGAGTCATGTGTGCTTCCTATCTTCAGTTCCTCTACTCCCACTCCCTTTTTTTTTTGATACGGAGTCTTGCTCTGTTGCCCAGCCTGGAGTGCAGTGGCGCGATCTCAGCTCACTGCAAGCTCCGCCTCCCAGGTTCACGCCATTCTCCTGCCTCAGCCTCCCGAGTAGCTGGGACTACAGGCGCCTGCCACCATGCCTGGCTAATTTTTCTGTATTTTTAGTAGAGACGAGGTTTCACCGGATTAGCCAGGATGGTCTCGATCTCCTGACCTCGTGATCCACCTGCCTCGGCCTCCCAAAGTGCTGGGATTACAGGCTTGAGCCACCGCGCCCGGCCTCAGTCTCTTTTAAATAGACTTGTTTGGGCTTTTACCATCCTTCTTCCAGAAGCTCAGAAAGTGCTTTTGTTAAGGTCACCAATGACTTCTAAATTGCTAAAAATCCACTGGTCAGCTCTGAGTCCTTTATCTAACTTTACCTATCTGCCATTCTTCCTCATTAATGAAGTTATCAAAGGGATCAAATGAAATAATTTGTCATTTATTTCCATAAAGAAACTTGAGGCCCAAGCCTCGACCCTGTTCACAGAGCTATTTAGTGGCCAATGAGACAAGTTTTTTCCAGACTTGCGACCTTTCCAGCAAGTCAGAAATTTCCTTCCTTTATGATTAACAGACTACTAAAGAATGACTACTTCAAATGAAAGAAGGTTGTCTTGGATCTGCAGTTCACAAGAGAGCTCCCTCCAGAAGTCTTAGAATTCCAGTTTTTCTTATCAGTACCATTATCCTCCGACAAAAGTTTATCTGGCAAATAATGGCTATACCTATTATGCACATGGATGTATATTATACTTTTTGTGTTCAACCTCAAGGTGAGCCAAGGGAATGTGAAACCAGCAAACTTCAGTTCCCTAGACTAGCAAGGACAAAGCAGCATTTCAGAAGGTAATTTTTTAAAAAATCACTTGTCCTTTCATTACGTGTTATTCTTCTTTTATTTTCTATAATCACGCCCTCAACTTCTAAAACTGTTAAGACTCATTTTTCTCAGCCCTCTGCTGAGTGGGATCTACCCCTCCTATCACAATCTACACATTATGAACCCAAATCTCTGGTCTCCCTTTCTTCCAGAACTCATATTCTTTCTGTGTCATCGAAGACATTCAGATTAACCGTAAAGACTCTCAGAAATATCCTATATGTATTTTAGTAAAGACTGATTCATCAATATATGTTATTAGCAATAAATCTGGTACATATTACATACACTATAGTTTATTAATAAACTGTTTCTAAGAAATGTAATCCTCTGTCTTATAAAACTAATTGTCTCTTGTGTTTTGATCAAATTCCATAATATTTTTAATACAGATACTTTATTTAAAGAAAGAATGTTATGAGTCATTTCATTCAACTACTTTTTATTGTTCACCATCAACTTTCTCCTCTATCTACAATATTGTTTAAATGTACATTTTCCCACATCATAAACTATTAAAAGTACATGAGTAAGAAATAGATTTCCTATCATCAAAAAGCTGAATTATATGAAACTGTCAGCAGCAACTAGATTTTTCAGCCTTGCTCTGTCATATTTCAATATTAGAATAAATGACAATTCTTTTAAAAATACCTTTGGTTTCTTCTACAGCAAGTTTATCACAAATCTGCTTTTCATAGGTACAAAGATGTTCCAAAGCTTCTCTATAGAGACCTGCTTCCCGAAGAACTTGATTCTGATATAAGAGTAGTTCACTATATTCATAATCCACCTTGTCAGGGGATGTCTGTATATGGATATAAGGAATACTGACAGTAAGAATTTTATTTTCATATCAGAAAACTGTTCACAATACTCAAAAACATGTAAGAAGTCAAAGGATAACATCCGGTTGATAAAACTAATTTTTAAAAAATTCTTAAGTATCTACAGAGCAACTAAGTAAATAATGACAATATTAGGATATAACAGGTTGAATAAAATAATAATCCATAAGTCCTTACACACAATAAACATGGGGAAGAAGGGAAAGCTCTTACTCAGGAGTAGAATGCCAAATAATAAACCTACAAGGAATGACTAGAGTTAAGAGAATCACCATTTTGCAACTATCATAGTAATACTGATTCAGGCAAGAATCATAATCAATGAATGCTAAAACTAGAGGGTGAAAGTTTGATGAGCAATAGGCTATTCAGTCTCAAATTGCATATTAAACACAAAGAAAGAAAAATACGTTTACAATTGCAAATACAACTTTCACCATGTAATCAAATGGAACGAACTGATGGCATGTGCCTCTTGATGTAATGAATGGAGAAGGACCCAACATCATTTATATGGTTTCCTGCCAAAATTATAAAACTCTATCTAAGAATGAGGAACCATCAGAAAAATCCAAATTGAGGGACATCCTACAAAAGCACAGCCTTCTTCAGAAATGTCTATGTCATAAAATACAAAGGAAGTTTTCAAAACTGTTTCAGATTAAAAGAGGCTGAAGAGAAATGATAACTAAATGTAAGGTATGATTCTTAATTGGATCCTGCAATGAAATCAAATTGCTAGAAAGGCTATAACTAGGACAATTAGTAAATTCTGAATATGGGCTGGGGATTAATTAGATAACAGTCTATCAGTGTTAAATTTCCTTATTTTTATAATCTATCCCTATAATACTATCTAGAGAACTGACAACTATACAGTTATTTTTAGAAAATACACACTAAAGCATTTAGGGGTAAAGGAGCATGATGTCTTGCAATTACTCTCAAACATTTAAGGAAGAAAATTAAAATAGATAAATAGATACACAGATTTTTAAAGTAAATGCACCAAATATTAACAATTAGTTTAGTATGAATGAACCCCTATGTAGAGTTCTTTGTGCTATTCCTGCAACTTTTCTATAAGTTTGAAACTATTTCAAAATTAAAAGTAAGCCAGACTATGCACATTTTTTTTTTTAGTTATACTTAGGATCAGACTTAGTAAAATGGCTTCTAGTTATTACCTGTTGTGTTTTCCTAAATTCTTCTAAAATCTTTGCTGCCATTTCATAATCTTCTAATAAATGGTAAGCAATAGCATAACCAATCCATGATGCTCTCTGCGCAGGTCGAAGCTGAAGTAACTGATATCTCGTTTCCTTTAAAAGGAAAAAAATAAACACTTTTTCTTAGGCTTTTAGTAACGGCAAGTGCTCCTTTAAAAGATCTCCATATTAGGCCAGGCGCAGTGGCTCACGCCTGTAATCCCAGCACTTTGGGAGGCTAAGGTGGGTGGATCACGAGGTCAAGAGATCGAGACCATCCTGGCCAACATGGTGAAGCCCCGTCTCTATCAAAAATACAAAAATTAACTGGGCATGGTGGTGCACGCCTGTGGTCCCAGCTACTCCGGAGGCTGAGGCGGGAGAATCACTTGAACCCGGGAGGCAGAGGTTGCAGCCTGGCAACAGAGCAAGACACGGTCTCGAAAAAAAAAAAAAAAACCAAAAAAAACCACACATATTAATTTATCCCACAACCCTAAGCATTTTACAACACAATCATGGGAACAATAATAGAAAATACTTCAAACATCCATATTGTGTAGCTTCATGGAGGCAAAGAAATATTTGTTAAGAACATAATGAAGCCTCCAAGCTAATCTTAGAATTTTTTTAAAACTTAAGACCAAACTTAAGACCCTTCTTTATTTCTTGATCTGCTCAGTCCAAGAAAAGAGGCAGGATGGAAAGAACAGCACAAAGGAAAAATATTCAAAAATGTTTTTAAAAATTAAGTGTCCAACTACAGAGTTAACATACATAAAGAGGAAAGAATATGAAAGAGGAATTAAATAGATCTAACACTAATTTAAGGGTTAAAATCGAAGCTACAAAAATATATTAGAGTCAGTGGAGGTAGAAAGAAGAAACAAAACATTTGTTTTTGCCAGGTGCAGCGGCTCATGCCCGTAATCCTAGCACTTTGGGAGAATAAGGTGGGGTGGACTGCCTGAGCTCAGGAGTTCAAGACCAGCCTGAGCAACATGGTGAAACCTCATCTCTACTAGAATATAAAAAATGAGCTGGGCATGGTGGCACATGTCTGTAGCCCCAGCTACTCAGGAGGCTGAGGCATGAGAACTGCTTGAACCCAGGAGGTGGAAGCTGCAGTGAGCCAAGATCATGCCACGGCACTCCAGCCTGGGCAACAGAGTGAGACTCCAATGTCTCCAAGAAAAAAAAAAAAAATTTTTTTTTGTTTTGCTTTCCAGAAAAATATGGGAAGTAAATGTTAGAGTTACATGTCAATACTAGACAAAGGCATTGTTTATTTGAGGAGTACTGATTTTCTTTTTTTTTTTTTTTTTTGTTGAGACAGTTTCACTCTGTTACCCAGGCCGGAGTGCAGTGGCGTGATCTTGGCTCACTGCAAGCTCCACCTCCCGGGTTCATGCCATTCTCCTGCCTCAGCCTCCTGAGTAGCTAGACTACAGGCACCTGCCACCACGCCTAGCTAATTTTTTGTATTTTTAGTAGAGACGGGGTTTCAATGTGTTAGGCAGGATGGTCTCGATCTCCTGACCTCATGATTCGCCCACCTGGGCCTCCCAAAGTGCTGGGACTACAGGCGTGAGCCACCACACCTGGCCTGATGTTAATTTTTATCAAATTAAGTCAACCCTACACAGTAGGCCAAATCTGCCTCACCATAAAATAATTTATTTTTAAAGATCTGATTATTCCAAAAATAAACATAACCACTATGGTAGGAGGGAAAAAAAAATTCAATTAAATTATTTTCAAAATGAAATAAAAAATTTATATATCTGAAAGTACTCAAAGTTGTACATATTTTCCCCTTAGAATTAAAAAAAAAAGTCTCTATTTTACTTACCCTGTAACCCTCAAGATCTCGCATTTGAATCTGTAGTAAGGAAAGGTCCCTTAAGATTTGAAGATTGTCTTTATCCCATTTTAGTGCATTTCTGTAACACTTAATGGCTTCATCATACTTCTTGTCTGACCTCTGAAGAAGGCCATAAACGTGCCAACCTAAAGAATTTAGTTAAGGATACAACCTACAAGTCAAAAATTACTATTCCAAATGACCTCCCAAGAAACTTGGAGAACCACAGCCATTTATAAAACTACAAGCTTAAAAAGAAGGGGAAGGGGAGGGGGAGACTGATTTCAAAGATACAAAGCAGTTTAATACAGTGGAAAAGAGCACAGCTTTTGCAGCCAGAGAAAATTAGGTCTAGCCTGCCTTATCAGCTCTGTAACCTTGGACAAATCAGTCTCATTAAGTTTCCTCATTACTAAAATGTAAACAAATAGTCTATGCAGCAAATCATACTACTGACAACTAAATGGGATAACATATATAAAGTGCTCACTGGCTGGCACAAAGTCAATATATATATATGTAAACAGTTACTATATTATTAATAGTAAAAGGAAAAAGAAGGAATGGGTCTTCATGGAATCCAGTTATGTAAAGTCATGAAGATTTTATTTTCTTGAACTAACAAGATCCTTAGGACAACCCTTGGTGTAATACAAAGTTTCTAAAACTCAGCCACATATAAAATAAAAACATTCATTCATTTAACCGTAATTATTAAAACTTCTTTCCCTTTTTTTGAGACAGGTGTTGCTCTGTCACCCAGTCTGGAGTGTCGTGGTGTGGTCTTTGCTCACTGCAACCTCCACTCCCTGCACTCAAGTGATACTCCCACCTCAGCCTCCTGAGTAGCTGTGACTACAGGCACACACCAGCATGCCAGCTATTTTTTTCTATTTTTGGTAGAGATGGGATCTCGCCATGTTGCCCAAGATGGTCTCAAACTCCTGAGCCCAAGCAATACACTTGCCTTGGCCTCCCAAAGTGTGGGGATTACAGGCATAAGCTCCCAAACCCAGCCTAAAACTTCTTAATAACTAAGATGTAGGTCATCAAAATAGCCTCCTATATTAAAAGATCTTAAAGTCTAGTAAAGGACAGATAAATAAGCAAAATTAAAGTAGGTTGTAAAAACTGCTATCAAGGAGGAGAATATTCCACTTCCCAAATACAGCCCTTTTTCACTTTAGGTCTTGATTACTGTACCAGCTACCCAACCCACCTATCTTCAGTTTGTCTTCTTTTATTCTCCTACCAAAGTAATTGGGTTTTGTTGTTTTTTGTTGTTGTTGTTGTTTGTTTGTTTTTGAGATGGAGTCTCGCTCTGTCACCAGGCTAGAGTGCAGTGGCATGATCTCAGCTCACTGCAACCTCTGCCTCCCAGGTTCAAGCAACTCTCCTGCCTCAGCCTCCCAAGTAGCTGGGATTACAAGCGTCTGCCACCACGCCCAGCTATAATTTTTGTATTTTTAGTAGAGACAGGGTTTCACCATGTTGGCCAGGATGGTCCCAATCTCCTGATCTCGTGATCCGCCTGCCTCCTAATTATTGCGTTTTTTAAAAGAGATGGTCTCGCTCTATCACCTAGGCTGGAGTGCAGTGGCACGCTCATAGCTCACTGTAGCCTCAAACTCCTGGGCTCAAACAATCCTTCTACCCCAGCCTCCAGAGCAGCTAGGACCACAGGCACATGCCACACCACATGCAGTTAATTTTTTATTTTCCATAGAGACGAGGTCTCACTATGATGCCCAGGCTAGTCTTGAACTCCTAGCCTCAAGTGATCGCCGCCTCAGCCTCCCAAAGTGCTGGGATTACGGGCATGAGTCACTGTGGCTGGCCCAAAATAATCTTTTTAAAACACACTCAAAAGAAAAAAGGAAGTCCACTTCCCTTTCCAGAAACTTATAACGTTTCTTTCTGAGATCAAGCTCAAACTTCAATCTGGCCAGGTACAGTGGCTCACACCTGTAATCCCAGCACTTTGGGAGGCAGTGGTAGGTGGATCACTTCAAGTCACGAGTTCGAGACCAGCCTGGCCAACACTGCAAAATCTCGTCTATACTAAAAATACAAAAAACACCCAGGCATGGTGGCATGCACCTGTATTCCCAGCTACTCGGGAGGCTGAGACAGGAGTATTACCTGAACCCGGGAGGTGGAGGTTGCAGTGAGCCAAGATCACACCACTGCACTCCAACCTGGGTGACAGAATGAAACTCCATCTCAAAAACAAACAACAACCTTCAATCTAACAACTTTTAGGCCAGAGGTCCTCAACAGAGTCAATAAAATACAGAATGTTGGCCGGGCATGGTGGCTCACACCTGTAATCCCAGCACTTTCGAAGGCCAAGATGGGTGGATGGCTTGAGGTCAGGAGTTTGACACCAGCCTGGCCAACATGATGAAACCCTGTCTGTACTAAAAATACAAAAATTAGCCAGGCTTGGTGGTGTGCACCTGTAATGCCAGCTACTTGGGAGGCTGAGGCAGGAGAATCACTTGAAGCAGGGAGGCGGAGGTTGCAGTGAGCTGAGATCGTGCCATTGCACTCCAGCCTGGGCGACAAGATCAAAACTCCATCTTAAAAAAAGCACAAACAAACAAAAAAAACCCCAGAATGTTTAGGATGGCATGCATGAACTAAAAACACATATTTAATATTACACATTTTTAAAGCAAGTCAAAATATTACAAATTTTATTTGAAAAATAATCTTGATTTCCGTAATACAAATGACAAAGTACAACTGGATCAAATCCTCTCAGCCGTTTGGATCATGGTTTTATAAACTAGGAAACACTACCCATTAAAATCTAGCTCCCATTACCTATCTTCCCACTCCCTCCCATTTCTATCACTAATATCCTGTATTTCAGGACTTTACCTCTCTTAAATATTGCAACACCCACACAACTGACTCTCATCTTCATCTCCAAAAAATCCCATCCTCAAAGAGTTTAACATTGCCAAATATTTAAAGAAAATTATGTCCATCAAGAGGAACTCAAATAAATCATAATAAAACATTGGCAGAACACTATACAATCATTAAAAATGATGGAAAGACATCTATCTATGACAGTCTTAATAGTTAAGCCTTTGCTTGTCTTTCTAGTCCTCTAGTCACTCTCAATTCACATACTTCTGCTTTACTGGATTAGTGACAATTACTTGAATAAACCATAACATCTTATGTAATACTCCTAAATGTTCTGTAAATGTTTCTAATCAGTATCTTCCTTCACCAGACTGTAAGTTCTTTGAGAGCAAAATCTGTTATCTTTTCTTTGTCTGTACTAAGCCAAGGGCCTGGTAAACATCTGAAAAATTGCTAATTGTTTCAGCACTTAAAATTGTGTCAGCCCACAAAGTTGGTATAGAAATATTTGCTCAAGTCTATCTTAAAAATAGCAACCCACAATTTTTTCTCTATCCTCCCTCAGACATTTCTATTTGCTCTTACTCTTCCTTAATAAACTATTTATCCAATATGGTACTTAGCATTATCAGGGGCTATGTTATATATCTCATCATTAAGTCTTTAAACCAACACAGTGAGGTGGGTATGATTATCCCCATTTTACACATGAAGAAACTGAGCCCTAAGATCACACAGAAAGAAGCTGAAATGGGTTTTGAACCTAAGTGAGGCACATTCTAAGCCTATACTCCAAAAGCTTGTGCTCTAAACCAGGGTATTATAATGCCGCTCTAATATTCCTTATTTTATATCCTTTCTCTTTTTGAGACCCACCACCTACCACTATCACATTGGTGATTAGTTTTCAACAAATGGGGTAGGGGACTGCCACACAAATATTCAGACCCTAGCAATGCCCCCTTTTTAAGAGTGAGAAAAGCTTTCACAGATATTTTTAAAGGCAAGTTCCATTTATCTGTGAAATAAGAGAATGTTAAAACATGTAGGTATATAAAAATGTTCCCTGAATGAAGGCAGTTGCTGTTACCCTATTTAAAAAATAATTTCCTCTGTAATAGCACAATAAGAGAAATCTAAAACTTTGACTCTCAAATTGCTGCCTTAGCTCAAAACACCCCACTCAAACCTTAAATATATCTCAAAAAGGATACACACATGACTCTTCAAGTCATTTCTCAAACCTCTACGAACCAATTCATAAGCTTCTTCCTTTTTCCCCAAACAGTTCAATGTTAATCCTTTCATAGCCAGGGTTTCTATTTTCAAAAACAAAGAAGAAAAGGAACATTTTTAAAAATTAAATATTAAAAATAAATAACAACAGAACCATAATCTCAAAAACAAATGCTACACTGCTTTAAGAATTAAAAATGTCAAGGAGATTACTAAGATACTTTCCACTTTCTTGCAGATTTAAAACATTTTTAAAATTGGCAATCCAAGTAAACACAGATTTCCAGACTCTATTATTGGAAAGAGACTCTCCTTTTTTTTTAAGATAAAAGATACAAAATGCATGCTATTTGACTAGAAAGATAATCTAGTAATTCATTCTTCAGGGGAATTCCATGGGATAACCTTACATATCTACTTCATTAAAATATAAAAACTTTATCTTCAAAATATACTTTATTTCTGTGAACCTAGGTTATATACGGGTTAAACTCATCAGTGATTTAAAAAATACACATAAATTTCCTACATTTTTTATTTTCCTAAATTTATTTTAAAATTATTTGAGATTACTATTAAATATACAAGAAAAAGATGTCAGAAATCTATCATTAGCAACCAAAAGATTAAAAGAGAGTTAAAAGAAATATTAAGTTTTCAGAAGAGGAAAACTAAATTCTAATTTTATATGTATCCTATGAAGCCTAAAGGAAGTGAAAACATTATTTGCCTAACTTTTTAATTTATTTGATTGATTTCTCTTTTAGACTAAAATTTAGACTTTAGAGAGAAATTAATTAGGCACAAATGATAAGGATTAAAGATATAATCCTGAGGAAGAATCAACATGTACCGTTTAAAAATACTTTCGGCCAGGCGCGGTGCCTCACACCTGTAATCTCAAGACTTCAGGAGGCCAAGGTGGGTAGATCACTTGAGGTCAGGAGTTCCAGACCAGCCTGGCCAACATGGTGAACCCCCATCTCTACTAAAAATACAAAAATAGCCAGGTGTGGTAGGGGGCACCTGTAATGCCAGCTAGTTGGGAGGCTGAGGCACAAGAATTGCCTGAACCCAGGAGGCAGAGGTTGCAGTGAGCCAAAATTGCCCCATTGCACTCCAGCCTGGGCAACAGAGTGAGACTCCGTCTCAAAAAAAAAAACTTTCAATGAAATTATGACAATTTATATGCAACCTGAATTCAGGTATGTTACAGTGGCAGGGTAGGGAGCTGGAGAATCACATTTTAGAAACAGTGAAATAGGCTGGGCGCAGTGGCTCACTGTAATTCCAGCACTTTGGGAGGCCGAGGTGGGTGGATCACCTGAGGTCAGGAGTTTGAGACCAGCCTGGCCAACATGGTGAGACCTCATCTCTACTAAAAATACAAAAATTAGCCTGGCATGGTGGCACACGCCTGTAATCCCAGCGACTTGAGAGGCTGAGGTAGGGGAGTCGCTTGAACCCAGGGGGTGGAAGCTGTAGTGAGCTGAGATTGCGCCACTGCACTCCAGCCTGGACAACACAATGAAACTCTATCTCAAAAAACAAGAAGAAAAAACAGTGAAATGATGTAGGGAAAACTGCATTTCAGAAATAATGAAATCTGATACTTTTCTGTATTGAACACATTATGAGTATGCCTACTTTAGAAATGAATATCAAACAACATAATGCTCAGCTGGTCAGCAAAAATAATTTTTAATATGGAAAAAGAGAGATAAATTTATTTCTGTTTACTTGTTTTTTTAAATATATGTTTTGTCATAATAAAGACAAGGTCCCGCTATGTTGCCCAGGCTGATCTTGAATTTCTGGCCTCAAGCAATCCTCCTGCCTCAGTCTCCCAAAGGGTTGGGATCATAGGAGTGAGCCCCAGCACCCAGCAGAGAGATAAATTTAGATACTTTTATCTACATTGTTTTCCATCTCCAAACAATTACAGTAAAAGAAAGTATAAAGTGAAACACAGTGAAAGAAAGTGAGCATTATTATAAAGATAGGCCAAAAAAAAGGCAAGGAATCTAATGGAGAATTATTACTCTCCCCCTTCTCTTCAATACTAAGAGTACATTATCAATAGTTACTGAACAGCCACGTTTCTTAACTGTACAAATCAGACCTGCCAAAACTTATTTTTCCTTTGCCTCCTCTCAAGTTTAGCCACACACTCTCCCCTTGCTCTACAAATATCTCACCATCCAATAATCTACCTTCACACAAGCAAAAGCCTATAAACTTTCAGAACATTACAATATACAAATCATGTCTTAAACATGACTTGGTCTTGAGAAACTGAAAAACATAAATGAAAAATATGATAGTTTATGAGCAAAGGACCAAATGGTCACTTTCTGAATAAGATTATAAAGCATACAATTTATACAGCTCAACTAAAGTTCTAAAGTAAATTTTAGCATTCTATCCTATTATTTCTCTTTTCCTACAGAGGTAATATTCAAACTAAGAATAAATCAGAACTCAAGTAAAATGTGTTATCATTTTCTTGATATTAAATTCAAAATTCAGTATCAAATTTCACTTTCTCACAGAAGTCAAAGATGAGAGGGTCTGTTCTCTCTGGAAAACAGTTAAGGCAGCTGGGAAGAATACAATCCAGTAAGAGAGGCCAGACAGGTATGTAGTAAAGCTTTATCTACTTGCACTTACCTCCATGCTCTGCAAATTTGGGATTAGAAAGTATTTGTTTACAGAATTTCAATCCATTTCTATACTGTTTATGTTCATAACACCTCTGTCAAAACAAAAAAGAAAAATTTAAGTTTAGCAAGGAATACAAACAACTTTAAATTCAACGCTAAATTTCTCTACTCTGTTAAATACAACAGAATGCTATTTCCATATGCTTCTAAATCTTGGTAAAATGCCAATAAAAAATACAAAAGGTTCAAATACAGGAAGTAAAAGAAAGACAAAGGAACAAAATATAGATTAGTAAAGTCCAACAACTGAGTGATGCAGAAAGAGAACAGAAAAACAAATGGTATAGAATTTCTTTTATTTTTTTTTTTTTTAAGACTGAGACTCACTCTGTCACCCAGGCAGGTCACAGTGGCGTGATCACAGCTCACAGCAACCTTATCCACCTGGGCCCAAGGAAGACTTCTATCTCAGCCTCCCAAGTAGCTGGGACTACAGGCACATGCCACCATACCTGGCTAATATTTCTATTTTTTGTAGAGACAGGGACTCACTATGTTGCCTAGGCTGGTCTCAAACTCCAAGATTCTCAAGCGATCTCAGGACTCACTCAAGCAATCCTCCCACCTCAGCCTCCCCAGGGGCTGGGATAACAGGCATGAGCCACTATGCCCAGCTAGTTTTCTAAAGAACATTTTCTTTTTACTGAAGAACGTTTTCTTTTTACTGAAGCTTTCAAGCTGAAAGGGCCAAAAAAAGTCCATGCAAAATACACGGAAAAAATACCCAGACTGTAACATATCATAGTGAAATCTCAAAGCCTGAAAATAAAAAAAAAAGGTCCTTAAAAACTTCCAGAGAGGGGAAAAAAACAAGTCACATAAAAAAGATCTATAATCAGAATAGCAGTGCACTCTTATTTGAAAGTAAAAATGAAATACTATTGAAATCTAGAAGACAAATATACGGCCTTCAAAAGTCAGAGTGAAAATTAAGTTTCAACTTATAATTCTGTACCAGCTGAGTCATCAATCAAGTACAGTCAGGCCCCATATCCATGGGTTCTACATGCGTAGATTCTGCTAACTACAGATAGAAAGTATTAGGAAAAAAAAAAAACTGCATCTATACAAACTTACACTTTTTTCTTGTAATTAATGTCTAAGCAATACAGTATAACAACTATTTACACAGTATTTACATTGTATTAGGTATTATAAATAACCTAGAGATAATTTACAGTATACAAGAGGATGTGCATAGGTTATATGCAAATACTATGCCATTGTATATCAAGGACTTGAGCATCTCTGGATTTTGGTACCCAAGGGAGATCCTGGAACCAATCTCGCAAAATGTCATTTTGCTCCCATACATTAAGACTATATAAGAGGCCAGGCACGGTGGCTCATGCTTGTAATCCCAGCACTTTGGTAGGCCAAGGTGGGTGGATCATCTGAGGTCAGCAGTTTGAGACCAGCCTGGCCAACATGGTGAAACCCTGTCTCCACTAAAAATACAAAAATTAGCCAGGCCTGCTGGCGCCACCTGTAATCCCAGCTACTCAGGAGACTGAGGCAGGAGAATCATTTGAACCCAGCAGGCAGAGGTTGCAGTGAGCAGAGATCGCACCACCACACTCCAGCCTGGGCAACAGAGTGAGACTCCGTCTCAAAAAAAAAAAAAAAAAACCATACAAACCAAAATACCAAGAATGTATAAGAGCAAAATGACATTTTAAAGCTTTGCAAAAAGCTAAACTTTTGTGTATTCTTCCTTAGGAAGCCATTAAAAGAAATTAAGATAAATTTTTAAAAAGGCACTATCGAGGGCCAGGCGTGGTGGCTCACATCTGTAATCCCAGCACTTTTGGAGGCCGAGGCGGGCAGATCACGAGGTCAGAAGTTCGAGACCAGCCAGGCCAACATGGTGAAACCCCATTTCTACTAAAAATACAAAAATTAGCTGGGCATGGTGGCGGGCGCCTGTAATCCTAGCTGCTCGGGAGGCTGAGGCAGGAGAATCGTTTGAACCCGAGAGGCAGAGGTTGTAGTGAGCCGAGATTGCGCTACTGCACTCCAGCCTGGATGACAGTGTGAGACTGTATCTCAAAAAAAGAAGCACTCTAGGACTTAGTAAATAAGGAATATAATACAGAAAAAAGAACTAGAGAACAGCCACTCCAGAGTGGAGCAGAGTCAAAAGCTACTATGGAATAGGTTTCCAGCAAGAGCAAAAATTGAACTAGTGTGCTTGCTAACATGGAAAATGTTAATCATAAGCTCATGACAGAAATACAGGCACATTTGCAGGAAACGAGCAATAGGTCTACAGAAAACCAGGCAACTGCCTAAATAATAGGTATTAACTCCAGAAAAAACAAAAGCTTGTATAAGACTTGGATATAGTACAAATTTGGCTCAATACTGAACAATATATGCATAGTTATAAAAATGTAAACATTCTGTACTAGTTTATAAAAAACTTGTGATATGGCCGGGCGTGGTAGCTCATGCTTGTAATCCCAGCACTTTGGGAGGCTAAGGTGAGTGGATCACTTAAGGTCAAGAGTTCGAGACCAGCCTGGCCAACATGGTGAAACTCTTTCTCTACTAAAAATACAAAAAAAAAAATTAGCCGGGCATGATGGCATGCAGGCGTCTGTAATCCCAGCTACTTGGGAGGCTGAGGCAGGAGAATCACTGGAAGCTGGGAGGCGGAGGCTGCAGTGAGCCAAGATGATGCCACTGCACTACAGCCTGGGCAACAGGGCCAGACTCTGTCTCAAAAAAAAAAAAAAGAAAGAAAGAAGAAAAAAAAACTTGTGATATAATTATGTTGAGGAATGAGGAAGATGAAAGTGGGCAAATGTGTGAATGAGTAAGTTCTGAGTCCTCATTTTCAAAAACCAGAGGTCAACAAATATTTAAAAGCTATGTATCAAGAAGAAATAGTGATGTATTACTAAGCAACAAGAAGGCAAATACCAGACAAAATAAAGGGCTGAAGTTGCTTGATTCTGGAGGGGGAAAGCAAGGGGATGGGAGAAAATAGGGAACATTATTTCTTTCATCATAAATCTTTTAGTGCTAGCTGACTTTTAGACATCAATATATGCTTTCACATGAAAATTTATTTTTAAAGCATTATATTTGTTACAGAAAAAAAAATGCTCTAAAAGATACAATTCGTGCCAGGATACATTGATATAAATTTTAAACATTTTGCTCATAATTTTTGAGGCAATACATTTAAAATCTGGGAAAGAAGTTAATGCAAGTGATGACAAAAATCATGGTAGAAAATGTGTAGAAACAGAAAAATAAAAATGTAAAATTTCACATTTTAGCATGAAGAAATCAATTAAGTTCACACTACAGCAAACTAGAGTTGTTTTACAACCAACTATATACCCATCATCTCCACTTTGTTGTTGCTTTGAGACAGGATCTCACTCTGTGGCCCAGACTGGAGTACAGTGGCTCAATCATAGGCTCGAGCAATCCTCCTGCCTCAGCCTTCCAATGCTGTTGTTTTGCATCTGAAACCTAATATATCCAAATACAACTGATTTTCTTGCCCAAAATGTATTCTGCACCAAGTCTTCACCATCCTGAAGATAGAGTTGATCCCCCCCTTCAACTCAATCAACCAGATGATTATGCAAAAAAAATCTAATCATCTTTGGTGCTTCTCCTTCCCTTATACTTCTGTCCTCTGGTAGGTCCTATCAGACCCAGTTTCTTGGCAATAGCTTCCTAACTGGTTGAATATTTTCTTTGTCTCCCACAATCAACTATGCATTCAGCAGGCACAGTGATTTCAGGGATAAGAGGAGGAGAAAGCAGAAGCAGTTACTTGAGAGCTATCATTCATCACATGTAGCCAAAGAAACATAGTAAGACTAAGTAACTAAATTTAGTGTTCCCATTTACTTAGCAGAAAGCCTAAAAGTAGCTTGTTTTTCTTATAAGAAAGCACTAAAGGAAGCTATGATGTAAAGACTAACATAATTAAAAGGAATATTCTTGATTTCTTGCTGTTTATGAAAATTCATACCTATAAGGAAGAGGGTTAAGTGTCACTGTTCATAAAACCTTCAGCTTTCTGAAATTTTACATTTATAAAAATGTAGTTAGGTGACTTTCACTTTTGGCATGATGGAGTAGGTGAAGCTGAACTTTTTCTTTCATCATAAAGAAAACTGGACAAAATATATGAAATAACAGGTTCAACAGGTGGTGCTAACAGGTGGCGCAAGACTGTGAACCACGAGAACGGGAAACAAACATGATGAGCTCTAGAAATGTCATCACTTTACTCCTGGAGGCACTTCCTAGCTCACAGCACAGGAAGAAGGATCCCAAGCGAACTACAGGAGTCCACAGAGTTAACAAAGACTGATGTTCAATGAGGCTGAGGCACTCTGCAAGAGATGAAACTACCCTGAGAAAGAGATCCAAAAATCCACAGAAGATCCCCATGTGTCTGTTGTTGAAAACTGTTGAGTACTAAGTTTTGCATATGTAGGGTGAAACATAACAAGGCCAGACAAAGAATGATGAGGACGCATTAAGTTTAACAATTCTCACAGCCCACATGGTAGTAAGAGTTCCAACTTGCCAGAATGGAGTGTCAACGAACAGCTGTAGAATTCAGTAAATACTGCAAAAAGGTCATTCCTTAAGAGTAGACATACACTAGCCCTAGAGTATTACTTTAGACCCACCCTAACAAACCCTCAAAAAAAATCAGGTTGACAAACAAGCACCTTCACTGTGCACCACAACAAAGTCCAACACCACTCTTTAAAGACAGTTAAATTTAGTAAAATAATATAAAACCTATAATATATAACATCCAATAGAAAATATCTAGACACTTAAGAGCAGGAAAACATGATCCATAACCAGGAGAAATTAAAAACGTGATGGAATTACGATAAAGAAGTTAAAACAACTATTATAAATGTGCTCAAAATTTAAGCAATGGATAAACAAATGAAGAGGAAAATGAAATATATTCGAAAAAAACAAATAGAATTTGTAAAGATGAAAATACAGTATTAAGGCTGGGCACAGTAGCTCATGCCTGTAATCCCAGCATTTACTTTGGAAGGCCAAGATGGGCAGATCACTTGAGACCAGGAGTTTGAGACCAGCCCAGCCAACATGGCAAAACCTTGTCTCTACTAAAAATACAAAAAAAAAAAAATTAGCCAGGCATGGTGGCGCATACCTATAATCCCAGCTACTTGGGAGGCTGAGGCAGGATATTTGCTTAAACCTGGGAGGTGGAGGTTTCAGTGAGTTGAGTCAAGATTGTACCACTGCACTCCAGCCTGGACAACAGAGCAAGACTCTGTCTGAGGAAAAAAAAAAAAGAAGGCCAGGCACAGTGGCTCACGCCTGTAATCTCAACACTCTGGGGAGGCTGAGGCAAGCGGATCACGAGATCAAGAGATCGAGACCATCCTGGCCAACATGGTGAAACCCCATCTCTACTAATATTACAAAAATTAGCTGGGTGTGGTGGCACGCGCCTGTAGTCCCAGCTACTCGGGAGGCTGAGGCAGGAGAATCACTTGAACCCGGGGGGTGGAGGTTACAGTGAGCCGAGATCACGCCACTGCACTCCAGCCTGGTGACAGAGTGAGACTCCATCTCAAAAAAAAAAAAAAAGAAAGAAAGAAAAAGAAAAACAAAGAAAAGGAAAAGGAAAAAAGAAAATACAGAATTTAACATGAAACCAGCCAGGTGTGGTGGCTCACGCCTGTAATCCCAGCACTTTGGAAGGCCACAGCAGGCAGATCACTTGAGGTGAGGAGTTCAAAACCAGTCTGGACAACATGGTGAAACCTCCGTCTCTACTGAAAATACAAAAGTTAGCCAGGCGTGGTGGAGGACACCTGTAATCCCAGCTACTTGGGAGGCTGAAGCAGGAGAACTGCTTGAACCTGGGAGGTGGAGATTGCAGTTAGCCAAGATCGTGCCACTGCACTCCAGCATGGGCAACAGAGCGAGACTTCATCTGAAAAAACTAATAAAATAAAATTTTAATTTCAATTTTTTTAAAATGGAACCTTTCCCAGATAAGAGTAAAGCAGATTTTATGACACTTCAGAAGAAGAAAAAAAAAATCAGTGGGCTAGAAGACAGACATAGCAACAGAAACCACCTCAATGAAAGAGAGAGAAAAGATAATGTAGAAAAATATAATTAGTGGAACTACAGTGACCTTTCTTCATAATAAAAAACATCTAAAAACACTGCAGATCTAAATGTGTAAGTTAAAATGAAAAAGCTTCTAGAACACCTGTAATCCTGGAACTTTGGGAGGCTGAGACGGGTGGATCACCTGAGGTCAGGAGTTCAAGACCAGCCTAGCCAATATGGCAAAACCCTGTCTCTACTAAAAATACAAAATTAGCGGGGTGTGGTGGTGCATGCCTGTAATTCTAGCTACTAGGGAGGCAGAGGCAGGAGAATCGCTTAAATCCGGGAGGCAGAGGTTACAGTGAGCTGAGACTGTGCCACTGCACTCCAGCCTGGGCAACAGAGCGAGACTGTCTCAAACAAAAAACAAAACAAAACGAAAACAAATACACATACTATCTGATCCAATCCTTCCAACCTAGGTGTACACACACAGAAATGTATATTCGCCATAAGATAGGAAAAAGAATGAGAATAAGATTTACTGGTCAGGCTGGGCGCAGTGGCTCACGCCTGTAATTCCAGCACTTTGGGGGGCCAAGGTGGGCAGATCACCTAAGGTCAAGAGTTCGAGACCAACCTGGCCAACATGGCGAAACCCCGTTTCTACTAAAAATATTTTAAAAATTAGCTGGGCGTGGTGGCGCAGCCTGTAGTCCCAGCTACTTGGGAGGCTGAGGCATGAGAATCACTTGAACCCGGGAAGCGGAGGTTGTGGTGAGCAGAAACTGCACCACTGTACTCCAGCCTGGGTGACAGAGCGAGACTCTGTCTCAAACAAACAAACAAACAAAGATTTACTGGCCTGGCACGGTGGCTCATGTCTATAATTGCAACACTTTGGAAGGCCAAGGCAGGAGGATTGCTTGAGCCTAGGAGTTCAAGACCAGCCTGCATAACATAGTGAGACCTTGTCTTACAAAAAAATCAAAAAATTAGCCAGGCATGGTGGTGTGTGCCTTTAGGCCCAACTACTCAGGAGGCTGAGGCAGGAGGATTCCTTGAGCCTAGGAGGTTGAGGCTGCAGTGAACTATGGTCACACCACTGCACCCCAGCCTGGGCAAGACAGAGAGAGACTCTGTTTCAAAAAAAGGAAAAAATATTTATTAGTAACTGGTTAAAAAAAATTAAAACGATAAAAAGGACACTCAAAATTAATGACATACCTAAACTAAAAGTACTAACTTACAGTCTCTTTTAACTAAATAAGACTAAGTAAAAATCTATTTTAATTGACTTTGTATTAATGGCCTTTATGCCAAAGGCTTAAATTACCAAAACTAATACAGTAAATATGATATAAAAGGAAATCTAGGTCTCATCTGTTAAAAATATAGAATTGATAAAGTATCATCACTGTGTAATAATCCTAGCATTACATTCCAAGGTAATTTTTATATAACAGAAACACTATGAACGGAAAAATTTACTTTGAGGAATTAACGAAGTTGTGAAAAGGGCCGCCTTTGGAATCAAAGGCTCTGGTTTCAAACAGTGACTCTAGACTTTAATTCTATAATCTTATGTAGTACTTTGCTGAGTATCAAAAAGAATCCTTAAATCATGGAGAGCAATCATGAGAAAAAGACATGTAAAACACTTAACAATAATAACAGCTAATATTTAATGAGCATTTACTGAGTCCCAGGCACTGTGCTAAGTGCTTTACAGGGAAAATTTATTTAATCTTAATGATATGAAGCAGGTAGTCTTACTATCTTCATTTTACACGAGATAACTGAGGTCCAGGAGGTTATATAATTTGGCCAAGGTCACACTGCTATTAAGTGATGGAAAAAGAATCTGAACCCAGACAATCCAGATACAGAACCATAACACCTAACCATTGTAACTACTTCCCTAACCTAGTGCCTAGAACATTTTACAAAAAAACATAAAACTGCTAACACAAGTAATGGCCATTGTAGAAAGCTTTAAAAAAATGAAAAAAGAAAATCAACCCATAATCTCATTGCAGACACAACTGCTATTAAACATTCTGATTTTAACACGAAAGTTTTCACCCAAAACTTATGGAATAGTTTACTATTCTACAATACTAATGTGAACCTATACAAATATAATTCAAACTAGCATATAAAAACAGACAACGGCTGGGCATGGTGGCTCACACCTGTAATCCCAATACTTTGGGAGACTGAGGTGAGAGGATCACTTGAGGCAGGAGTTTGAGACCCACTGTCTCTACAAAAAAATTAAAAATTAGCTGGGCATGGTGGCATGCCTGTACTCCCTGCTACTCATGAACCTGAGGTGGGAGGACGGCTTGAGCCCAGGAGTCCAAGGCTGCAGTGAGCCGTGATGGTAACACTGCACTCCAACCTGAGCGACAGAACAAAACACTGTCTCTTAAAAAATAAATAAAATTGATATTCTTACTTGACATGCACAATGTAACTTTATTTTACATAACTGATTTTTAAAATATTCAGGATTCCAATTGGTATTTTTGGTGGTGTGACTGGAAACACCTTTATTTGTTTATCGTATGTTTTTCAAAGAGACTCCTCGGTAACATTTAATCAGCATGATAATCCTATAAGCACAAAAGGTTTAATCCTTATTGTAGAGGTAAAATTTAGAAAACAAGTAACTTACCCCAGATTACATACCTAACTAGTGGCAAAATTTAAGACTATAATTTAGGCTCTCTGACTCCTGGTTAAAAGCTCTTTCCATCACCTACAGAAATTTTATTAAATGTTAAAGCTTATTAAACCCAAAATTTTTATCTTTTAAAAGATCTTCTAATCAACAAATTCAACTGTTACATTGCTTACCCAGTCTTATAATCAAATGGACAATAAAAATGCCCAAAATAAAGTGAGAAGTGAACACACAAAATTAAACTAGATAATCCCCTCCAAATAACTGACAGGAAAATTAAAAACTAAACCCCCTCTCTTTGAATGAGATATGTTTACATTACAGCACTTAGCTTTTTACTTCATCATACTTAGAATAGTAACTAAGTTTTAGATCCTAATGATTATGTTCTCAATTAATGAAATTCAGCTATGTCCTTATTGAAATTATATTCAATGCCATTAATTCAATTATCTCCTGTCAATGTGAGCTGTAAAAATAATCCAGAATGGCAGGCCCCTCCAAATAACTACTACTAATTCATTTCTCCTCAACAAG
The DNA here is from genome assembly GCF_029289425.2 of Pan paniscus. Classification (NCBI taxonomy): domain Eukaryota; kingdom Metazoa; phylum Chordata; class Mammalia; order Primates; family Hominidae; genus Pan; species Pan paniscus. The sequence continues at coordinate 137,199,425 of NC_073252.2, read as the reverse complement.
AACCAACATGCATTTAAGTAAATAGATCTCAATTTTTTTCAGGAAATGCACTACTTCTATAATAGGTCACTTATTACAAAGGAGAATAGAAAGGAAAAAGTAACAAAAAATATCCAATTTGGATGTTGGCCAGGCTGGTCTTGAACTCCAACCTCTGGTGATCCCCCTGCCTCGGCCTCCTGAAGTGCTGGGATTACAGGCGTGAGCCACTGCGCCCGGCCCTAAACTAACTTTTTAGGGAACTTTGCTTTTATTTACGGAAAGTGAAATGCAAAATACTACATACGGTATACTTTCAACATATGTTTTACATTCAATTCACTTAAAACAGGTTTTATAAAGTGACACAGTAGACAGACATTTTCAGTTCTCCACAGAAGAATCATTGCATTAAACAGAAATACAGGTCTACATTCCCTCATCTGAAACTCTTGTGTTTGGGGAGTTCTTGAAATTTCAAAACTGTGAATAAGGATTTCCCTTGCTATGCAAGGAATGCCAGAGTATCTATTTGTCCTCCTACCTATAACACCTGCATATGTTAGTTCAAAATCTAACATAATAGTTTCAAAAATACTACAAGAATAATGCAGGCTATTGTTTTTCAACAGGAATTAACATTTAAAATTTTAACACTCTGCTATAGAAACAATGAAGCAAAGAAGCAAACCAGGATATAATTAAAACAAACTGGGCTGGACTCATGCCTGTAACTGCAGCACTTTGGGAGGTGGAGGTGGACAGACTGCTTGAGCAGGAGTTCCAGACAACCCTGGGAAACATGGTGAAACCCTGTCTCTACAAAAAATACAAAAATTAGCTGGGCCTGGTGGTACATACCTGTAGTCTCAGCTACTGGGGAGGCTGAGGTGGGAGGATTGCTTGAATCTGGGAGGACAAGGCTGCTGCACTATAGCCTGGGCAACAGCAAGACCTGTCTCAAAAAACAAGAGACTGAATTGTTCTAATAGATAATAAAGTCACATGTGCTAAATTCTGGCACCATACACTCTGAGACTTCTGCTCCCAAATGTATAAGAATAACTGACACTAGATGAGGTCCCTGCCAACTATAAAACTGGAAAGTAAACATAAAATAGCTGTTTTCAGCTGCTGGACAAAAGCCAATACAGGACTACCGTTTCAGAAGAGAAGCAGGGTAAATCCCAAGAAAAATCCCTGTTTCTCTCTAGAAGCATCTTCCAGACTGCAGAATAGGTGTAAGAGGTGTAGGGGTGTGGGTGGGGGACCTAAACAGAGCTTAGCAGTCTCACTGACCTGAGTAGATATGAGAATTAGAAACTGCTGGGACACCTGGAATTTATGGGGCAGGGTGCTACAGAGAACTATATATAGAAGAGGCTTCAGAAATCTGCCACAGGAGTTGGACACGGTGGCTCACGCCTGTAATCCCAGCACTTTGGGAGGCTGAGGAGGGCAGATCACTTGAGGTCAGGAGTTCAAAACCAGTCTGGCCAACATGGCAAAACCCCATCTCTACTAAAAATACAAAAATTAGCCAGACATAGTGGCACGTGCCTGTAATCCTAGACCTTTGGGAGGCCAAGGCCAAGGTGCATCACCTGAGGTCAGGAGTTCGAGACCAGCCTGGCCAACATAGTGAAACCACATCTCTACTAAAAATACAACAATTAACTGGGCATGGTGGCAGGCGCCTGTAATTCCAGCTCCTCAGGAGGCTGAGGCAGGAGAATCGCTTGAACCCAGGAGCTGGAGGTGACAGTGAGCCAAGATCATACCACTGCACTGTCCAGCCTGGGTGACAAGAGCAAAACTGTATCTCAAAAAAAAAGAAAAAAGAAAAGAAAAGAAAAAGAAGTCTGCCACAGGAATCCTCCATCCTCCGTCAAATACTAAGCTGAGGCTGGGAGCGGTGGCTTATGCCTGCAATCCCAGCTCTTTGGGAGGACAAGGTGGGCGGGTCACTTGAGGTCAGGAGTTCGAGACCAACCTAGCCAACATGGTGAAACCCATCTCTACTAAAAATAGGAAAATTAGCCAAGCATGGTGGTGCATGCCTGTAATCCCAGCTACTCGGGAGGCTAAGGCACAAGAATCGCTTGAACCCAGGAGATGGAGGTTGCAGTGAGCCAAAATTGCCCTATTGCACTCCAGCCTGGGCAACAGAGCAAGACTCCGTCTCAAAAATAAAAAATACACACACACACACACATACACACACACACACACAGAGTAAGCTGAACAGGTACACAGCAAAGGTCTATGAAAGCTGGGCAAAGAACAGTTACCAAGTAGCATGAGCCCAACAACTACTGGTGCTCATGCATGGCTGGCAGACATTTGAATTCCAAGTATCAAGTTAAGAGACTACGTTAAAGACTTCAGAATTCAGCAGAGATCCAGAAAGCTCACACCTTAGGAATAAGATTAATCTAGACCCATGTATTAGTCCATTTTCGTGCTGCTGATAAAGACATACCTGAGACTGGGCAATTTACAAAACAAAGAGGTTTACTGGACTTACAGTTCCATGAGGCTGGAGAAGCCTCACAATCATGGCAGAAGGTGAAAGGCATGCCTTATATAGCAGCAAACAAGAGAAGAGAGCTTGTGCAGGGAAACTCCCCTTTTTAAAACTATCAGATCTCATGAAACTCATTCACTATCATGAGAACAGCACAGGAAAGACCCTCCCCACGATTCAATTACCTCCTACCAGGTCCCTCCCACAACGCGTGGGAATTCAAGATAAGATTTGGGTGGGGACACAGCCAAACCATATCAACCCATCTTTATTAAAACTTAAAAACAAGCCTCAAAAAGAACAAGCTGATAAACAAGCAAATTGTCTGCCAAAACAAAACTCTATTAAGAAAGGCAAGAGGATCCAGATATTAAATATCCTAGGATCCATACTATACAAAATTATGGGAGGAAAATTACTATAAATTCCAAGCAGGAAACTAACCCATGACCTACAGGAGAAAGAAATCAATAAAAAAAGAGTCAGAAATATTAATAACAATGACGTAAGTAGCTGAGACTTGAAAACAAGTTACTATTACGTAACACTAAAGGATTTAAAGCAAAACACAAAGGCAACAAAAAAACAAAGGAGGGGGCCAGGCATGGTGGCTCACACCTGTAATCCCAGCACTTCGGGAGGCTGAGGCAGGCAGATCATGAGGTCAGGAGATCGAGACCATCCTGGCTAACACAGTGAAACCCCATCTCTACTAAAAATACAAAAAAAAAAAAAAAAATTAGCCAGGCGTGGTGGCGGGCGCCTGTAGTCCCAGCTACTCGGGAGGCTGAGGCAGGAGAATGGCATGAATCCGGGAGGCGGAGCTTGCAGTGGGCAGAGATTTCACCACTGCACTCCAGCCTGGGCAACAAAGCGAGACTCCATTTCAAAAAAAAAAACAAATAAGGGCCAGGCACTGTGGCTCAAGTTTGTAATCCCAGTGCTTCTGGAGTCTGAGGCAGGAGGATCACTTGAGGACAGGAGTTTGAAACTAGTATGGGAAACACAGTGAGACCCATCTCCACAAAAAAATAAGTAAAAGGCTATAAATTTTTTTTTAAGAAGAAACAGAAAATCTCAATGAAGAAATGGAAACTATTTTTAAAATGGAAATGTTTAATAGAAGTCACCTTAAGAAATCAGAAAAAACAAGAGCAAATTTAACCCAACATAAGCAGAAGCAAATAATAAAAACAGAGTCGATTAAATAGAAAAAAATTAGAAATATTTGGCTTTGGCAAAAGAAAAAATACGAAAAAATAAGAAAAACAGAAGAAATTTGTGAAATCAAAAGCTGGTTCTTTGAGAAGATCAAAAAAATGAATAAATCTCTAGCCAGACACAGTCACAAAAGTACACAGCACAGAATAGCTTATTAAAGGCCCAGCTTTCTAGCCAGAGGATAAAAAGAAGGTGGCTGGGTGAGGTGGCTCCCACCAGTAACCTCAACACTTTGGGAGGCCCAGGCAGGAGGACTGCTTGAAGCTAGGAGTTCAAGATCAGCCTGGGCAACATGATGAGTCTCAGTCTCAAAAAACACCAGGGAGGCCAGACGCAGAGGCTCACACCTGTAATCCCAACACTTTGGGTGGCCGAGGCGGGCGGATCACCTGAGGTCAGGAGTTCGAGACCAGCCTGCCCAACATGGTGAAACCCCGTCTCTATTAAAAATACAAAAATTAGCCAGGCGTGGTGGCATGCGCCTGTAGTCCCAGCGGCTCAGGAGGCAGAGGCAGGAGAATCGCTTGAACCCAGGAGGTGGAGGTTGCAATGAGCCGAGATCATGCCACTGCACTCCAGCCTGGGCGACAGAGTGAGACTCCGTGTCAAAACATAAATAAATAAGTAAATAAAAAACCCGGGGAAACATTCAGGAAGATCACAGAGAAAGAACTGGGAAAAGCAACACCACAAAGTTGTTTATGAATCCCTAGGTTTGCCTCCTAACCTATACATGCAAGAATATGACCCTACTCACAATATTAAAGACTTTGAAAACCGAACTAACAGATACTCTGTTCAGGCACCAGACTGGCTATGAAGTGGCACATACATGGAATAGACCCAAATAGGACTGCAAAGATGTTGAAAAATACACTGACATTAGAACAACATCCCAAAGAGGAGTTGGGACTTGAAGCTTGAACCTAACCAAATCACTAAAACAAAATTATCAACATTTTCCCCAGGATTTAAGTGAGATCCAGAGTCTAATAAAACAGTATGCAAAGAGGAAAATCTCAACTTGCCTGGGAAAAGAAACAGATACTAATGCAAAGATGAAAGAGATATCTAAGACTTTCTATTCAGTGCTATAAAAATGCTTAAGGAAGCAATAGTGAACACTTTGAAACAATTTTTTTAAGGAGAAAATACCTCACTGTATGGACTCAAGAGCAGAAAGAAGATAACAGATAACAGGAAAGTAGCAGTGTGCAATAAAATTTATCCAATCTGAAAAACACAGAGAAAGATGTTTACAGAAACAGAGCTTTAGGAACCTGTTGGTAAGAGGAATCCCAGAAAGAGACATTCTCAGTCGCCAGGCACAGTGCATCAGCACCACAGCTGAGCTGAAACACCGTATCATGAGATCATGGCATCTGAAACCCACAATATTAAGAAATAGAACTTGGCTGGGTGTGGTGGCTCACACCTGCAATCTCAGCATTTTGGGAGGCCAAGGTGGGCAGACTGCCTGAGCCCAGGAGTTCAAGACCAGCCTGGCAACATGGCAAAACCCATCTCTACTAAAAATACACAATTCTCCAGGCATGGTAGTGTACACCTGTAATCCCAGCCGCCCACGAGGCTGAGGTGGGAGGATCGCTTGAGCCTGGGAGGTTGAAGCTACAGTGAGCCATGACCATGTCACTACACTGCAGTGTTGGCAACAGCGAGTGCCTGTCTCAAAAAATAAATAAATAAATAAAGCAAAAATAAAATAAAAGAAATACAACTTTTGGCTGGGTGCGGTGGCTCACGCCTGTAATCCCAGCACTTTGGGAGGCCAAGGTGGGTGGATCACAAGGTCAGGAGTTCGAGACCAGCCTGGCCAACGTGTTGAAAACCCATCTCTACTAGAATACAAAATTTAGCCAGGCTGGAGTGCAGTAGCATGATCTCGGCTCACTGCAATCCCCGCCTCACGGGTTTAAACGACTGTTCTGCCTCAGCCTCCTGAACAGCTAGGATTACAGGCATGCACCACCATGCCTGGTTAATTTTTGTATTTTCAGTAGAGACGGGGTTTCACCATGTTGGCCAGCCTGGCCTGGTCTCCAACTCCTGACCTCAGCTGGTCCACCAGCCTTGGCCTCCCAAAGTGCTGGGATGACAGGCGTGAGCCACAGCACCCGGCCTACAAAAATGTTTTTAGATATACTGATCCAAACTATCGCCCTGTAACTGGATAAGGGATTATAGCTCTGTAAGAATTCTGTTTTCTTTTATTCAAGCTAAACAGCTTTGTTCTTTTAGCTGTTACTTATATGAAAGTTTTAAGTTCCTTTTGTTTTTTTTGAGATGGGGTCTGTCGCCTAGGCTGGAGTACAGTGGTGCGATCTTGGCTCACTGCAACCTCCACTTTCCGGGTTTAAGCAATTCTCTTACTTCAGCCTCCCAAGTAGCTGGGATTACAGGCACATGCCACCACACCAGGCTAATTTTTGTATTTTTCGTAGAGACGGAGTTTCGCTGTGTTGGCCAGGCTGGTCTTGAACTCCTGACCTCAGGCAATCAGCACACCTCAGCCTCCGAAAGTGCTGGGATTACAGGTGTGAGCCACCATGCCCAGCCTCCTTTGACATTTTAGACCACTCTATGAAGTTGATATAATATTATTCCCATGTTTCTATGTTTTACTTAATTTTTTTATATTTAAGAAAACATGGAATATTTCATGAATTTACATGTCATCCTTGTGCAAGGGCCATGCTAATAATCTTCTTTGTATTGTTCCAATTTTAGTATATGTGCTGCCAAAGAAGCACCGTATATTTAAAAAACTAATAGGGTTTCAAAAAAACAAACGGGGGAACCAAAATGGAATTGCTAAATTTTTATTTTTCCAAATAAGCCATTAAAAAAAATTTTGGTGTTAGTATTTCACACACACACACAAAAAGCATCTTAATATTATAAAGGTAATAAATACTCAGTCTCAGAATAAAAAAGACAAGAAAGATCTGTAAGGAATTTTACACCAATATTTTTGTGGAGTACAAGCATTAGGGCATCATTGGTCTTTATCTTTGGAAGTTTTGGACACAGAAGTGAAAATTACATATATGGTCTTACTAGCAAGCAAAATTGAGTGCAACAATCACCATCCACTTTCTGAATATTATACTCTTGTTAATGTATCATAAAATGTGCCAGATTTTATATTTCATTTACTTTGTAGCATGAAATTATGTCACTTGAAGAGAGAACATTAAAGTGGCATTTCGGATTCCTGCTTGATAAGAGTAGAAATCTGCAAAACAAGGATTACACACATGATTGACAGACAGCTATACAATATAACCTCAGAGTTATTTCCATGACAAATACTTCCAAGAGAGTTTGAAGAGAGAACAATGGGGTAAAACAGAAGTATAACCAATTATCCAATTATATAAAACCTGAACTGCAAATTATTTTAAAGCAAACACAAATATTTTCAAGTATAGCACATAAAAAACACGGATTAAGTCCCCTATAGGTTAATGGCCATCCTCTAATTTGGGTTTGTTTTGTTGTTTTTTCAAGACAGTGTCTTGCTCTGTCGCCCAGGCTGGAGTGCAGTGGCATGATCTGGGCTCACTCCAACCTCTGCCTCCCGGGTTCAAGAGATTCTCCTGCCTCAGCCTTCCAAGTAGCTGGGATTGCAGGCATGTGCCACCATGCCCACCTAATTTTTGTATTCTTAGTAGAGACGGGTTTCACCATGTTGGCCAGGCTGGTCTCGAACTCTTGACCTCGTGATCTACCCGCCTCGGCCGCCCAAAGTGCTGGGATTACAGGCGTGAGCCACCGCGCCCGGCCCACCATCCTCTAATTTCTACACCCTCCACAAATCCTCATAAAAACCATATAGGCCAAGAAAAAGAGCAAATAAAATCATCCGTAGCTGACCCCACAGCATTATAAGGAGATGAAATGACTAAAAACTCCAATTTACGTATAAGAGCATAAACATTGAAGACCAGAAGCTTCAATGGGAACTGTCCAGAAGAGCAATATAGCAGGGTCCTAGTGGTAACCGAATTACATGTAATATGACTGAGGATTTACCATCAGGAGAGGGCCCCATCTGAGAGAAAGTACTGGCACATCTGATACATGACAGTGAGAGCAATTGGGAAGTCAAAAATAATACACTTAGAAAGTATGTAAGATCAAAGGCAACAGTTTTAGCAAGGCACAGTTTCTGGGAGAGAAGGAGGTATCATCTGGAGGGTTGATGATAAAGGAAAAAAAGGAAGTGACCAGAGCATAAATGGCCTACTAAAACAAGACAGAACTATGGCGGGGGGTGGGGGGAGGTGTTAATTTATTTTTAAAACTACATTTCACTGTGGCAACAAATCAGAGTGCTCTTGAACTAAGAGACTGAGAAGGCCACCCTAACCCCATCACCAAAATAAGACAAAATAAGATAACAATATTGTTGGTACAATAAAATCTGGCACAAACAACCTGAACAGAAAAAAGGACTCAGCATTCATACCAAATTACTTATAAGGAATAAAAAGTAAAATACTTGGGCAGACAAAAATACACCAAAAACGCTTACAGAAAAAAGATGTAATATCACCATATCCATCGCAAATTTAAAGTAATTAAATAACAAATGCAGACATAAAAGAACACCTCAAATGAGAAACTCAAAATTTTAAACAGAGTAGACAAATAACAGGAACTTGTAAAACATGAACAAACTGAACTTAAATGAAGACTAAATTACAAAAGATGCCCTAGAGAGAACAGATATGATCTAAAGAGATAGAAAATAGGAATGCTTTCACATAAATGAAAAAGAAATAGATGTGAAAAGAATCAAAGAAAAGTCATACATATAGAAGAGAGAGAACAGGTGGTAGATGTGAATCAAATATTTTATATCCAGCCAAGCTGTCCTTCAAATATCAAGGATATAGGAAACAATTTAAACATGTAAAAATTTAAGAAATTGTTTCACAAGCATTCCTGAGGAATCTACTAGATGATGAGCTTTATCCAACCAAGAAGTGATTGAGAACTTCAAGAAAAGATCTGTAAATCTTTAACAATATTGTGGTACTAAATTTAAAACAAAGGTATTGATGAGGAAGAATAGTATGTAAAATGACATACTCTCACAAAGTAAATATAACTTCAAAAAAATCACAGGAAAAGAGACAGAAAAAAAAGAAACTGGAATAAGACTTCACACGTAAGAAAATGAAACCAAATGGCTCTAATTTAAAGCTGATAAACCAAATAGAAGAAACCTAAATTTTTTTTTTAAAAAAGAGAGAGACTAAGAGGATTTTTAAAGGTATAATATAAAGGTAACTAATGAAAATATAAACTCTTAAGTAAAAAATAAAAATAAAAAATAAGCAAATAAAAACATCAAACAGAATATAAGACCCAGAGTAAGTATAACATAAACCAAAGATGAGATCAATTCAGTGAAAAAGCTAAGGTTTAAAATAGACTACATCTACAAAAGAGCAAGTACTAATAATACACGTGCTTTACCATTTGGCATGCACTTGTATATGTATCTCACTACCTAATTTGGGAGGTAGTTTAGAAAAGTACTGCTTTTCTCTTTTACTCAGATTTGCCGAGTCGTTGTTGTTGTTGTTGTTGTTGTTGTTGTTCTTGAGACGCGGTCTCACTCTGTCACTCAGGCTGGAGTGCAGTGGCATGAACACTGCTCACTGAAGCCTGCACCTGCCAGGCTCAAGCAATCCCCCACCTCAGCCTGCCAAGTAGCGGGGATTACAGGCACGTACCACCACGCCTGGCTAATTTTTGTATTTTTGTACAGATAGGGTTTTGCCATATTGCCCAGGCTGGCCTGGAACTCTTGGGCTCAAGTGATCCTCCCACCTCTGCCTCTCAAAGCACTGAGATTACAGGCGTAAGCCATCGTCCCTGGCCTATTTCCTGGGTTTTAAAATGTCACTTGGTCTCCCACAGAAATCTTTAAAATGAATTAGCCTCTATCAAAAGCTTCCCTAGGCCGAGGCAGAGCTTGCAGTGAGCCGGGATCGCGCCACTGCACTCCAGCCTGGGTGAAAGAGCGAGACTCCGTATCAAAAAATAAAATAAAATAAAATAAAATAAAAGCTTCTCTAGGCCGGGTGTGGTTGCTCATGCCTGTATTCCCAGCACTTTGGGAGGCCGAGGCAGGCGGATCACAATGTCAAGAGATTGAGACCATCATGGCCAACATGGTGAAATCCCGTTTCTACTAAAAATACAAAAATTTGCTGGGCATGGTGGCACACGCCTGTAATCCCAGCTATTCAGGAGGCTGAGGCAGGAGAATTGTTTGAACCCAGGAGGCAGAGGTTGAAGTAAGCCAAGATCATGCGACTGCACTCCAGCCTGGTGACAGAGCGAGACTCCATCTCAACAAAAAAGCTTCCCTAACAAAGAAACAGTTGGAAGATGCTTAAGTCTCCTTGGTTTTCATTTAGTGGCAGTGGCAACCTAAGATGGCAAAGAATGTGGCACTATCTCAGGTATTAGATGCAACACCAGGGCTCTTAGTAAACAGCCATACTTCAGTTAAGAACTACTCAAACACAGGATATATGATCTCTACAACTCTAAGTTAAATCATGTACAGGTAAATTTTGTTACATTGCTTGTTTTGAAAACACACATTGGCTCCAACACAATTGATGGGGGGCATTTTGAGCATTTTAAATTTCATGTTTGCTTCTATGAATTTCATCTGTTAGAAACTCTAGATGAACACAGAAAACAGCACCTAGCCAAAACAAGTCTCATAGGCATGCACAGCAGCACCCAGACACACACCTCAAACAACTACCTCAGATCCCCTTGTATGTTGTGAGCCACAATGAACCACACCCATCTACATCTGATGTTACAACTTACCATCAGATTTCAGATAACCTGCCTTTCTCCACTTCACAATAATTTACAAACTGTACTCCTTCAGATGCCCACTTCTGCAAGCAAGCACTGTCTTTTTCAAGGTAAAGTGCAATATTTACATCATAGCATTATGTATTTGTTAACCATTTAACATATGTAAAACAGTACTACCATTTTAAGTTCTTATCTTTGTTTTTAATCTGTCACTAATAATGTTTTTTAATGTTGTGGTCAAACTCATTTTCCCCATAAGCCCTGTGGTTTTTATTGCGTGACTTTGCAAAGCGCAGCGACTTTTAGGAATCTCCATGTCCCGATACAGTGGAATTACCTGTATATAAAGCATTTAGAAATATACTGTAACAGGCTGGGCGCGGTGGCTCACACCTGTAATGCCAGCACTTTGGTAGGCCGAGGCGGGCAGATCACCTGAGGTCGGGAGTTAGAGGCCAGCCAATGGAGAAACCCCGTCTCTACTAAAAATACAAAATTAGCCAGGCATGGTGGCACATGCCTGTAACCCCAGCTACTCGGGAGGCTGAGGCAGGAGAATCACTTGAACCAGGGAGGCGGAGGTTGCAGTGAGCCAAGATCACCCGGCCACTACACTCCAGCTTCGGCAACAAGAGCGAAACTCCATCTCAAAAAAAAAAAAAAAAAGAAATATACTGTAACAATGTAGTCATTAAGTATTGGCTATACTTACAATTTCCTTAAGGGAGTGTCACAAAGTTTATATCAGCTAACATGTAAAAAGTCTAGCATAAAATCTGGCTCAAAATAGATACTAAATAAATACTGCTTTGCTTAATGTTCCCCTTCTTAAAAATTCTAACTTGGTCCTCAAACATTGATAATTAAAGGTAATCTTGTACTACCCAACAAGTTCTCTTTGAAAAATAGAGTAACATTTTAAGTGTAAGCCATTTTATTGTGAGAGGAAAAAAAAGTTTTTGAATTTGAACAGCAACCATGTGTAAAAGCAGACAACCAACCAAGGCCAGGCTTTTTTTCCCTAGGTCTACTGTTTTTAAAAGCAAACTTTCACTTCTCCTTTTATGTAATCAGATAAAACAACTCTTACAGATGCCACTCAGGAATGTTTACATAATCTCCTCTGTAATAAAATCAAATGGAATCTTTAAAATTAAAACTAATACTGGCTTCAAATAATATTATTTCCCCAAGGTGTTTCAGTAGAAATTTCACATTATTTCAACTGAAGATTTGTTCATATTATACTAACCAAAGAAAGTGCAGTAGAGCCCGTGAGATAACAAAAACATCAACCTGTCCATCATTTAATTCTTATACTGCAATTTTTATTTTACTTTTTTTTCCCCCCCAGACAAGGTCTCATTCTGTCACCCAGGCTGGAGTGCAGTGGCATGATGATAGCTCATTGCAGTCTTGAACTCCTAGGCTCAAGCGGTCCTCCACCTCAGCCTCCCAAGTAGCTAGGACTACAGGTTTGCACCACCACCACATCCAAGTAACTTTTTCATTTTTTCAGAGACAGAGCCTTGCTATGTTGCCCAGGCTGGTCTCAAACTCCTGACTTCAAGAGATTTTCCACATTGGCCTCCGAAAGCGATGGGATTACAAGCTATTTTACTTCTAAATAACAAGGAAAGAAAAGATTGCTTTAATTAAGTTAAAAGTGTAAGGGATTATTTTAATGCCATATTAAGTAGTGAACAATATAATTTCCTATCTTACCTAGGAGGAAAAAAACCACAGGCAACAAGTTAGACTAGTGTTCTTAAAGTTACAACTTTAATACAAGTTTGTACAGCATGTATCATAAAACAACTTAGATGTTTAAGCCTACAGCTGGCATTTCAGGGAAATTTCCAAAAGTCAAGAATACAACCACAGCATAAAATTCCTTCCACACCCTAACATTTACACTGAGAACTATCACTGAATTTAAGCCTCTTCACTCACCCTTCTTACTATCAGAATTGGCAACTGACATTCTTTTCAGAACTATTTCTCACTAAGAATCTTAAGTTTGTCTCGTCAACAGGATATTGCCTGTAAATAGAGAGCAAAGTTGTATTTAGATATGAATGCTGATTGCTGGCTAAGCTCACTGTTATGTGACTTGTTCTCTCTTCCACATCAGCTTCCCAGCATACCAAGAATTAAACTTGATTTTTAAATTTTCTGAAAAACACAAAGCAACTCTAACACTACGATTATTTTCCTTCAAATTTTTTTTTTAAAGAGATGGAGTCTCGCTATGGTGCCCAGGCTGGAGTGCAGTAGCAATTCACAGGCGCAATAATCACAAACTATAGCCTTGAACTCCTGAGCTCAACCAATCTTGCTGCCTCAGACTCCTGAGTAACTGGCATGCACCCCTGCGCCCAGCTCTTCTAACATTTTATATTTTAAATTTTATAACAGGTCTATTTCTTAATATCATATATAGTGATCATCAACCCTGACTTCGTGTCAGAATCGGTTGTAAAGCTTTATGAAATGACATATGGCTGAGCCCTACTATCTGAAGATTCTAATACAGCAGCAGGCTCCTCACAACAAACTCATTTAATCCTGATACCATTTCTCCTCCAATGCCAAAACCAAAGAAACAATAACAAAATTTTCCTCTTATTATGCTTTTGTGATGAAAGGCTATATAAACAAATACTGTAATTCATTTATAAATTAAACTTCAAAGTCTTACCATAATATAGGCTCTGCCCAATATCCTACAATTACTTCATGCACTAATGTACTCAGTAATGCCAAAGCCCAGCTTAACTCCCTTCTCCAAAAATTTATGCAAGCACACAATCCAAAGATCTTTTTCTCTCTTGCCCTGTAATCACTATTTTCACACTCACTTCACATAACAAATATTTATTAAACATCTACTATGGTACATCATTTTAACCAATGTGAATAGAGCCATTAACAGACGTCCTTATCTTCATAAAACCTACATTTTAATTGTGGAAAACGTGATAAACATAAAAGTAAATGTATGTCAGAAGCTGATAAATGAGAATAAAGTAAGAAATAAGAAAACAAGGTGAGAAGGACTGACTGCTAGCCAAGGAAGGTCTCTAAATAACATTTAAAGGACACCTGTTTAGCCAGGCATGGTGGCATGTGCCTGTAGTCCCAGCTACCCAGAAGACTAAGGTGGGAGAATCGCTTGAACCCAGGAGACAGAGGTTGCAGTGAGCCGAGATCACACTACTGCACTCCAGCCCTCCAGCCTGGGCAACAGAGTAAGACCCTGTCTCAAAAAAATTTTTTTTAATTAGGCCAGGCATAATGGCTCACACCTGTAATTCCAGCATTTTGGGAGGCCGAGGCAGGTGGATCACCTGAGGTCTGGAGTTCAAGACCAGCCTGGCCAACATGGTGAAACCCCGCCTTACTAAAAATACAAAAATTAGCCAGGTGTGGTAGCAGGCACCTGGAATCCCAGCTACTCGGGAAGCTGAGGCAGGAGAATCGCTTGACCCCAGGAGGCGGAGGCTGAAGTAAACTAAAATTGTGCCACTGCATGCTAGGCTGAGTGACAGAGCAAAACCCTGTCTCAAAAAATAATAATAAAAATAAATTTAAAATTAAAAATAAATAAAGGACACCTGAGCACAAGTCCTAAAACAAATAAGAAAAATGAGTCACACAGGTATCTGGGGGAGAAAATTCTGAACAGTCCTTTGCATATGATCCTTTATACGACCTAGCTTTTTATGTCCAAAAATGCTTTTATGAAGAAAGAAGATATATTTGAATCAATGCTCTGTCAGAACTTCATTGTCAGAAGCAGAAATATTAAAAGATATAAGACTGCACACTAAGGAGAGAGATCCCTTCAGTTGAGGCCAGCTGGACAGTATCTCTCCAGTCCCCGAATCACACCGAGCACCATGCCCGCCTCTCTGGAAACTGTTCGTTAACCAGCGCTCCAATAGTTTGGATGGCAATTCTATTATCATCAAATAACTAGTTTGAGCCCCAATAATGACCCAGGACTGCAAGACTTTGATACATCTAAAAAATGGAACATTAAATTCAGTTCCCTTTTAAGCTTTAGTCTGCTTTTCTGAAAATATAGTGTTGTCCATCTACTACTATTGAAAACTGAACTGTGGTCACTCTGCACAAACAAGTATTTTTAACCCACTCTCTTGACGCAAAAGAATTATTTTTTAAAACATTTCAGGTTTCTAACACAATACAGAATTTTAAAAATATATGCTGTCAGTTTAAAACAAAAATATTTGTTCATTCATACTGCATCTCACTCCAGAAAGACAAAAATTAAAAAGTAAGCAAACAGGCCAGGCGCAGTAGCATGTACCATAATCTCAGCTACTTGGCAGGCTGAAGCAGGAGGATCACCTGAGCTCAGGACTAGCCTGGGCAACATAGTGAAATCTTGGACACACACACACACACACACACACACACACTTAAAAAGCAAGCAAAGAATAAATTTACCACATTATTAAAAGATTTTCACTTCTCACTAGATTTTTTTTTTTTTTGAGACGAAGTTTCACTCTTGTCCCCCAGGCTGGAGAGCAATGGCGCGATCTCGGCTCACTGCAACCTCCACCTCTTGGGTTCAAATGATTCTCCCGCCTCAGCCTCCCGAGTAGCTGGGATTACAGGCGCCTGCAACCACGCCCAGCTAAGTTTCATATTTTTAGTAGAGACGGAGTTTCACCACGTTGGCCAGGCTGGTCTCGAACTCCTGACCTCAGGTGATCCACCCACCTCAGCCTCCCAAAGTGCTGGGATTACAGGCGTGAGCCACCGTGCCCGGCCCTCACTCGATTTTTACAGAAAAATCATTTTGTAATTTTTATAATAATTATATACACATTATATACACATATATAAAATAGCAAAACTGCATTTTGTTTTCTGGTATACTTTTAAGGAATAATTTATCCGAGTTTAAATTTACGATTACCGGCAGGGTGCAGTGGGTCACGCCTGTAATCCCAGCACTTGGGAGGCTGAGGTGGGTGGATCACCCGAGGTAAGCAGTCTGAGACCAGCCTCGCCAACATGGCGAAACCCTGTCTGTACTAAAAATACAAAAATTAGCTGGGTGTGGTGGTGGACACCTGTAATCCCAGCTACTGGGGAGGCTGAGGCAGGAGAATCACTTGAGCCTGGGAGGTGGAGGTTGCAGTGAGTCGGAGAGTGCAGTGAGCTGAGATCACGCCACTGTACTCCAGCCTGGACAACAAAAGTGAGACTCCATCTCAAAAAAATAAATAAACTTATGATTAACTACTATGTACAGAATGGGATTTCAGAACAGACCAAACTTTGTTTCCATTTTTTGATTTTTTGTTATATTCTAAATATATGAAGTACAAGCAAAAGTATATTAAAACCAATTTCAAAGTTACTGTCCACTCTTAGTTGCAAAACTGGAATTCTGTCACAAAGAAATTAATCAGTTAAACTTTCATGTGCATATGGACACCTACTTTCTAACAATTCCTAATCTAAATTTCATCAGCAACTAAAGCTAAACTAAGTATCATTAACTAGCAGAAACATTAACTTTCCCAAAGAAAATAAATCACATAAAATAATTTACCTATTATACAATGGGCCAGGCGCGGTGGTTCATGCCTGTAATCCTAGCACTTTGGGAGGCCAAGGCAGGCAGATCAGGAGGTCAGGAGATCGAGACCATCCTGGCTAACACGGTGAAACCCTGTCTCTACTAAAAATACAAAAAATTAGCTGGGTGTGGTGGCAGGCACCTGTAGTCTCAGCTACTCAGGAGGCTGAGGCAGGAGAATGGCGTGAACCCGGGAGGCAGAGCATGCAATGAGCCGAGATTGCACCACTACACTCCAGCTTGGGCAACAGAGTGAGACTCCGTCTCAAAAAAAAAATAATAAAAATAATAATAATAATAATTTACTTATTATACAATGTATACAGCCACCTAATAAGTATTACTACTCCTTTGCCTAACAAAGAATTCCCTCACCCTCCTCCTACACCCCTCCCCTAAATAGTTAAACACTAGGCAGGTGTGATGTTAAGTGCCCTGAAAAGAAAAAAAGTTTTATTCCAGACTGTAACTAACACTAGCTGTTGACCTTAATCTCAGTCTGTTTGCTTAATAAAAATGTCCCCACCTTGAAAAGTTTTGAGAATTAAGAAAGGACTCTAAATAAAGCATGCTGTGTCCAAAACGGTAACCATTCACCACATGTGACTATTTGAATTTAAATTAAGATTAATTAAAAATTCATTTCCTCAGTTGCACTAGCCATATTTCAAGTGTGCAATAATTACATGTGGCCAGGCCAGGCACAGTAGCTCACATCTGTAATCCCAGCACTTTGGGAAGCCAAGGCAGGAGGACTGCTTGATCCCAGGAGTTCAAGACTAGCCTGGCCAACATGGCGAAACCCCGTCTCTAAAAATACAAAAATTAGCCAGGCGTAGTGGCACGCCTGTAGTCGCAGCTACTCGGGAGACTGAGCTAGGAGGATAGCTTGAGCCCGGGAGGTGGAGGCTGCAGTGAGCCGTGATGAAACCACTGCACTCCAGCCTGTGTGATAGAGTTAGACCCTGTCTTAACAAAAACAACAAAAAACAAACCTACACATGGCCAATGGCTATCATATTAGAGCAGATAACAAATATTTCCATCATCACAGAAAATTCTACTGTGCAGTGCTATTCTAAAGCACCTAGAGCAGAGCCTGGCAAATGGTAGATTTCTCATTTTACCTGGCAAATAGTGACAAATCACAAACATAATCATCATGCTATTTTAACTTCTCTCACCACTTTTCTAGGAAAGAAAAATTCTGTCCTTTAACACTTACAACTAACAATTTAAATCATTCAGGCTAAAGTCCAAAACTACATTTATTGATGTACAATATTTTAACTATTCCCAACTTAGATTTTTCTTATAACTGACATTAACATTTGAAGAGCAAAAA
The DNA here is from genome assembly GCF_029289425.2 of Pan paniscus. Taxonomy (NCBI): domain Eukaryota; kingdom Metazoa; phylum Chordata; class Mammalia; order Primates; family Hominidae; genus Pan; species Pan paniscus. The sequence continues at coordinate 137,181,851 of NC_073252.2, read as the reverse complement.
AGAGAGAAGGAAGCAGCAGCAACAGCAACCAACCTACCAACACTTGATTGAAAGGCATTAGGGTATGTCCACCTTTTCCAAGCAGGTTAAAATCTAAGGTGTGGATTTTGTTCTACTCTGGCAACCTCATTTTTCCTACCCTTAACCTAGATCCTAACAAAGTGGTATAAATATCTGGTAACCTTCTCAAACTTTTAGATAAACAAATAGCATCAACAGTAGGCAAAGGCCACAATTTTCTAATGACTTAATTTTCCAAATAAGTTAAAACAGTTTGTAATTACAAAACAAAACAAAAACCAGACCAAAAAAAAAAAAAACCAGCTTCTGGCAAACACAAGTCTTCCTTAAACTCTTACATAGGACCGGGTGCAGTGGCTCATGCCTGTAATCCCAGCACTTTGGGAGGCCGAGGCAGGCAGAACACTTGAGGTCACTAGTTCAAGACCAGCCTGGCCAACAGGTGAAACACCATCTCTACCAAAAATACAAAAAAAAAATTAGCCGAGTGTGGTGGCAGGCGCCTGTAATCCCAGCTACTTGGGAGGCTGAGGCATGAACCCAGGAGGTGGAGGTTGCAGTGAGCCAAGATCACACCACTGCACTCCAGCCTGGGTGACAGAGCAAAACTGTCTCAAAAAACAAACAAAATAAAATAAACTCTTACATAGTATATGTCACATTAAATTCATCCCACCCTTTTTCTAGACAAATTATCAGCAAGAAACATTATGCAAGCATTTTGACTAACTTAGGACAACGCTTTAGTCAGAAAACAGAAGAGTAATATTGGAAAAAAGAGAAAAATATACAACAAAACTGAATTTTAGAGATCAACTAGACTAGATCAAGCCAGGCAAATCCACTGCAGAAACTCTAAAATTTTTGCAAACTTATGTGTAAAGCAGGTTTCCATTAAAAATTTAAGGAAAAAAATGTTTATTTTGAAATACAAACTAACTGTATTTCCTACTTAAGTTTATCATAACAAGTACAGTACAACTAACAAAGTAGCAGCTCAAAAGTTGAATGATGCAGGAATGATTTAACAAGTTACCAAGCAGCCAGGAGCAGTGGCTCAGGCCTGTAATCCCAGCATTTTGGGAGGCCAAGGCAGGTGGATCACTTGAGGCTGGGAGTTCGAGACGAGCCTGAACAACATGGAGAAACCCCATCTCTACTAAAAATACAAAATTAGCTAGGTGTGGTGGCACACGCCTGTAATCCCAGCCACTCAGGAGGCTGAGGCAGAATTGCTTGAACCCAGGAGGCAGAGGTTTCGGTGAGCCGAGATCATGCCATTGCCCTCCAGCCTGGGCAACAAGAGCGAAACTCCGTCTCAAAAAAAAAAAAAACAACAAGTTACCAACCTAGCAACACTTGATTACATAGAGCACACACATCACATTATGTCCAACATTTCCTTTATCAGACCGGGCAAAAAAAAAAAAAATCTTAAAAGCACTAACTTACTATTGAATCTCAAGAAACAGAAGCAATTTCAAAAAATCAATACTATCCTTTTGGTCAGTAACACCTTCTTCATTCCTAATGTATGAGAACAACAAGGACATTTTAGCTCCTTTACTCTTCTTTCATTTAGTGACTTCCACATTTCTCTCACATATAACTTAATAGATCTTCAGCACTGTGATTTTGGCAATAAACTTACAGGTTTTTGCCCCCACTAACACTATCACAAAAAAATTAAGATGTTTAATCAAAAATTGCTATTATATGGATGGTTAAACACACTGTGGTACATCCATATCATGGAATACTACTTGGCGATAAAAAGGAATAAACTATTAGCTGGATGTAGTAGCCCTGTAGTGATCCCCCCTACTCTGGAGGCTGAAGTGGGAGGACTGCTTGAGTCCAGTAGTTTGAGGTTACAGTGCCCTTTTGATAGAGCCTATAAATAGCCACTACACTCCAGCCTGGGCAACAGAGGAAGACTCTATCTCTAAACCCAAAAGAATGGCAAAATCATACAAACAGAGGACATGTACTGGTTGCTGGAGCCTGCAGCGAGAGGGGATGGGAGGGTGGTGGGAGAGATAATGGATGTGGTTCTAAAAGGGCAACAGAGGGGGGTACTTTGGACTGAAGGAACTGTTCTGTAGCCTAATTGTAGTGGTGCAATCTATACATGGGATAACGCTGCATAGAAGTAAATACAGTCAGCTCTCATTATCCTTGGTGTCTGCATCCATAGGTAAAAACTATTTTTAAAAATACAATAAAAAATACAAATTTTTAAAATACAGTGTAACTATATAACAGTAATATTGCATTAGGTATTATAAGTAATCTAGAGATATTTAAAGTATACATTCGCATAGGTTATATGCAAATACTACACCACTTTACATAAGGGACTCAAACACCCGCAAATTTTGGAATCTCGCGGGATCCTGAAATCAACCCCCGACAGATACCAAGGGATGACTGCACCCGCGTGCGCGAGCACTCACACACGTGTACAAGTAAACTGGGGAAATCTGAATAAGACTGGTGGATTGTATCAATGTTATAATAATGAACCATGGTTTTGCAAGGTATTAGTGTTGGGAAAACTGAGTAAAGTGCGCTGTATTATTCCTTAAACTACGTGATTATTACAGTCTTCTCAAAATTAAAAGTTTGATTTATTTAAAAAGTGCTAACACTTGGCCGGGCGCGGTGGCTGACGCCTGTAATCGCAGCACTTCGGAAGGCCGAGGCGGGCGGATCACTAGGTCAGGAGATTGAGACCATCCTGGCTAACATGGTGAAACCCCGTCTCTACTAAAAAATACGAAAAATTAGCCAGGCATGGTGGCGGGCACCTGTAGTCCCAGCTACTTGGGAGGCTAAGGCAGGAGAATGGCGTCAACCCAGGAGGCGGAGCTTGCAGTGAGCCGAGATCGCGCCACTGCATTCCAGCCTGGGCGACAGAGCGAGACTCCGTCTCAAAAAAAAAAAAAAAAAAAAAGTGCTAACACTTGAGAAAATCTCAGTATGAACGAGATATTAGACAATATTAGAGAATGATTGTTATAAGTATACAAGACGATGTCCTTATTCTTAGGAGATGCTTGCTTAAGTATTTAGAGATGAAGTTTTTTGTTTTTGTTTTGAGACAGTCTTCCTCTGTTGCCAAGGCTGGAACTGCAACCTCCACCTCCTGGGTTCAAGCGATTCTTGTGCCTCAGCCACCCTAGTAGCTGGGACTACAGGCGAACACCACCATGCCTGACTAATTTTTGTATTTTCAGTAGAGACAGGATTTCACTACGTTGGCCAGCCTGGTCTCGAACTCCTGACCTCAAGTGATCCATCTGCCTCAGCCTCCCAAAGTGCTGGGATTACAGGCATGAGACACCGTGCCCAGCCTAGAGATAAGTTTTACGTCTACAACTTACTTTTATACAAATGTATATATACATATACATAGGGAGAGAGAAAGCATATATGGTAAATAAATTTAAGTAAAGGTTTATGAGTGTTCCTTGTTCTCTCAACTTTTCAGTTTCATTTTTTTCAAAATAAAGAATTGTGAAGAAGAGATTAAAGATAAATTGCTATTCTAAACTTATGTTACAGTTCTACCTGCACACCAATTAGTCTTTTTAAGGGTTTAAAAGTAACTTTTTTCCTAAAACTATTTTACAGCTCCACCTACACTCTTAGTCTTAAAACAAAACAAAATTCCAGTAAGAATTTCAAGGTAACAGTTTTGCGACACTGGATGTGACTTTCTAATGTTTTTCAAAATGAATTCACTAAATCTGTAGGGCATATGGACACTTTTGTAAAATCAAAGTTAGTTCAAATGGATGATTATTTATTTCTAGAAAAACTGAATCCCCAGAGTTGTTCTACTTTTCAAACAGGTGAAATAAATTATAACTGCGGGGGAAAAGGCTAACACTTTCACACACACATCCCAAATTTTAAAAGTCTTAAATTTGGCAAATACAGTTAATTCTATCATAAGAAAACGTTTGCGTGAAAGGGGGAACCCACATACTAAATGCCAAACAAAAAATGTGCTACAATGTGTTAATTATAGCTCCAAGGCTACAGGACATATTTTACAATGTAAACAGTCCCTGCAAACATCAATGCATTTATGGTTTAAAAAAATGCAAACTGCACACATTTGAAATGTAGGGAATAAGTCTGAGCTAGCGTCAACAAAATCCATCTCAAAAGTTCTTATATTCTCTTTTCTCTGGTAAGTTTTTGCATGTGTTAATATACTTCAGTGTATAAGAAAAGTCTAGGTCTGGAACGTTTCAACTGAAGACTCAACTTTTTACTTCCTACCGAACCGCCCCCTCGCAATGGGCCCCACCTCCCGAGAAGAGTGACGGGGTGGGGCTGTTTCCCGCTCGGAAACTAAGAAATAAATGCCTCATCCCTACTCCAGAAACGAGAACAACGGAGGCAGAGGAGCTGAAGACTCCAGTATGCAACTGACTACAAGGAGGTAGTCGTTTGAAAAGCTTTCTTTCCTTCTCTGAACTCCTTCTTTCCCTCCTCTCAGGTCATTCGGTGACCCCGGGCCGGGCGGAGACAGGTGAATCCCAAGAGAGGAGGAAGAGGGAGGGACAGATGATGGAGGGAGAACCGCGTTTAGGCAATGAATGAGCCTGCTGCATCCGCACCACCTGTTCCTTCCAAGGGTGCCACCCCGGCCTGCCAGCAGGGTTCCCACACCAACCGGGCCGCGACTCCTGCCGGTGTCGCCCACTTGCCCGCCAAAGGCCGGGCCTCTTCTCCTCCAAATCGGGGAGAATGAGAACCGGCAGTCTAGAAGCCGGGAGGTCGGGGCCTAGTCCGGAACCAGGGCCTCAAGCGTGGGGATGGAATGAAGAAGCCTGTGGTCCCTGGCGCGCGGGCCATAGTAGGAACCACAGAGAGGGAGCAAAGCAATGCATTCGGCCTGACGAGGGCTATGAAGGCGGGGTCCCGGGCGGGAGTGGCTCAGTGCCCGCCGGGCCGAGGTTAGGGGTGACAGGCCCGGTTACCGGCTAAATCCTCCCCACTGCTTGCCCGGAGCCTCACACTTACCAAGATCCGCTTGAAGAGCGCATTCTCCTTGGGCGGGAGGCTCACGGCCGGCATCGTTCCGGCTGCTCCCGCTGCTCCCGCCACCACCCGGCTCGGTCAGTCAGTTTGTCCGACCGCCGCCGCTGCCGTTCCGTAGCTGCTTCAGCCTTGAATATCTCGATCCGCCGCCACCACCAGGCCTCGGGTGTCGCCGCGTTGCCCTACCCGGACACCTCCTTTTTCCTCGTTGTCTTTTTTCCTTTCTCACTTAACGCTGCCGCCGCCTCCCCCACTACGGGTCTCCGTCGGCGGTTCACGTGGTAACTGAACAGACCGACAGAGGCAGCCAAAATGGCGGACGCGGAGGGTTTTCCCACCCGGGTCACGCTTCCTAACACGCAGGCGCGGTGACCTCCTTTCCCCACCTCCTCTGGGTTTCGGAGCTTGCCGGGAAACCTGGAGGCTGGCCCGCCTGTGGAGGCCGGGAGGGTCGGGGCAGGCCCCGCCCATCATTTCAGTGCGTGGTGCCCTCGAAGCGCCCGCGGAGCTACGGGAGGCTAGGCAAGTACGGTTCACACCGCCTCCTCATCAAAAACAGCCTCTCTGGCGCCTTCCTGCTAGATTGACCTTTCATTCCTTGGAAAGAGTCTCGCTCACTGTGTGATCATCGTTTGAGCCCAAAGTGCTAAAATACAGGTGTAGGTGTTTGAGAAGCGCTGTAGTTGATCATGGACGAAATGCCTAATTTAAGGAGCAGAGGCGGAGTGGAAAATGAAAAAAGCTTCACCGCAGTGGAGACTTGTTAACAGCCCAGGGGAGAAAGGGGCTTAACAGAGTCTGAAAATCGTGAAAGAGCTTGACCGATGAAATGGGCCTGGCTGTCGTATCGGTAATTTGGTGAATGTTGCTTAAGATCAGCCTGGAAAGGTAGTTAGTCAGATCCGAAGTGACATATTTGCACTGCCAAAGGAGCCTCTGGAGGTTAAAGTATGTGTTTTAATTTCGTTGTTGAGGCCATATAATGCAGAGTTGACGGACCGACCTTATGAGTCACCTTGGAGCGGAGTAGTGGAGACTTAAAGACAGACTACCCTGGAGCTGGCTTCAAACTAGTTCTTAATATTGTGACTCGAAGTCCCCATCCCCAGAAATTCTCAGATCTTAGAAGCCAAAGACTGGCAAGGATACTAGAGGGAACTACTCGAGTAGGCGAGGTCAGACTACATACCGAATAGGAGTCCTTCCAAAAATGTAAGTCATTTCATTAACAGCTGACAGTAAAACTTTTTCAAAGTGGCATTCCATTGATCTAAAAATTTTAGATCAAGTTATATGAGCCACTTTTAACCTTTGGTTTTTGATTACCTCTTTCCAAATCCTGATTTCACTCTGTAGCATTCTTTGCATCATGAATTATTAAACAATATGTTATGTACGTGTTTTTTACTGTTTTAAATTTATTTACAAAGATATTTTAATTTTCAAACTTCTCTTAACTGTCCCTGAAAGGTGTGAGTTGAGATATATGTTTCCCAATATAAACTTGGGTTTTCTAGCTGCTATATTGATTGTCCTCTCCCTTCACCGAGGTCATAAATAAGGTTTTTAACAGTCAAATCCTGGAGTTTCCTTAAATTCTGTGATCTCTCTTCAAAAGTTTGAGAAAAATCATATATACAGGAAACTATGTTTCAGTTTGAAATATGGCCAGTATTTTAACCTTAACTTTATAAAACTAAGAACAAGCTTATAATTCATTTTTAAGCTGTTACTTACTAATAACCTGCAAAATTCACTGCCCCAAGAGGTCTTTCAACTGTCTGAACTATTGAAAGACAGAAAAATAGTCTAAATGCAGTTGATAGTTTTAGCTTGGATTTCCAAATCTCTGGCTTCATATCCAAATCTCTGGCTTCATATCCAAAAATCCCTACAGCAATACTATTTGCTATAGTTCTCTAAATTTCTCCTGTAAAGAATATTCTATTTTCCTTCAGAGGAAGAAAATTTCTGGTCTTTGAAACAATCAGTAGCTTCCACCAGAACCTGAGTACCTGATTAGATGAGCCAGAAATAGAGTTTGGCAAATGTTACATTCTTTTTGGGCGATGACAAAGAAATGGCAATTTTAAAGGCTCGGCAAATACTAGTCTGATTCAACATTTAACTGATTCATTTGCTAGTTAAAATGCACCTACAGATAACAGTCTGACCACACAGTAGCCTGAATTGAATAAAAAAATATATATTTACTCTGATCACCACAGTTTCACAAAGAGAGATCCCATTTGAGTTATACTGTAAGTAACAGCCATGCTTTCAGAAAGTTAACATATCCAAGGCTATATGCTGCCACTGCTGCTGCTGATGATAGTTAATTCATCTTACCCCATGTGCTTGCATGTCACTATGTTCCAAATGCCAACTCTAAAAAATATTAACCAAAAAGAAAGAAATAAAATCATTTACCTTGCAAACTTTAATTCTACAAAAGGGATATGTTGAGTGAAATTTCTCCATATATGTAAGATGTTCTCTATTGAGACTGTTACATCTTAAGTACTTGGATCTTATTTAAAAAAAAAAAAGAAAAGGCTGGGCTTGGTGGCTCACGCCTGTAATCCCAGCACTTTGGGAGGCTGAGGCGGGCAGATCACAAGGTCAGGAGTTCAAGACCAGCCTGACCAACATGGTGAAACCCCGTCTCTACTAAAAGTACAAAAATTAGCCGGGTGTGGTGGTGCGTGCTTGTAACCCCAGCTACTCAGGAGGCTGAGGCAGGACAATCGCTTGAACCTGGGAGGTGGAGGTTGCAGTGAGCCAAGATGGCACCACTGCACTCCAGCCTGGACAACAGAGTGAGACTCCATCTCAAAAAAAAAAAAACATAGGCCAGGCATAATGCCTCATACCTATAATCCCGACACTTTGGGAGGCTGAGGCAGGAAGATCGCTTGAGCCCAGAAGTTTGAGACCAACCTGGGCAACATAGTGAGACCCTGTCTCTACAAAAAAATTTTAAAATTTGCCAGGTGTGCTGCTGTGAGCCTGTAGTCCCAGCTACTTTGTGGGCTTGGGTGGGAAGATTCCTTCGGCCCCAGAGGTCGAGACTGCAGTGATCTGTGATGACACCTCTGCTCTCCAGCCTGGGCAACAGAGCTGAGACCTTGTTCCAAAAAAAAAAAAGAAACAATATAAAAGAAATTCATGTATTTGTCACCTAGATTTAACAAATGTTAACAATTTGCTATTGCTTCTGGGTTTTTTTGTGTGTGTGTATAGACAGGATTTCTCAATGTTGCCCAGGCTACTCTTGAACTCCTGGGCTTAAGCAATCCACCCACCTCAGCCTCCCAAAGTGCTGGGATTATAGATGTGAGCCCCAACACCCGGCCTGCTGCTGAATCTTTTTTTTGAGACAGAGTTTCGCTCTTGTCGCCCAGGCTAGAGTGCAATGGTGCGATCTCAGCTCGCCGCAACTCTGCCTCCTGGGTTCAAGCGATTTTCCTGCCTCAGCCTCCCGAGTAGCTGGAATTACAGGCATGCACCACCATGCCCGGCTAATTTTGTATTTTTAGTAGAGACAGGGTTTCTCCATGTTGGTCAGGCTGGTCTTGAACTCCCGACCTCAGGTGATCCACCCGCCTCAGCCTCCCAAAGTGCTGGGATTACAGGCGTGAGCCAGGGCGCCCAGCTGCTGAGTCTTAAAAAATAAAAACTTATAGATACATCTTGGTGTGTGGGGAGGTGGGAGGTTGTTGGTTTTTTTCTTTTGTTTTGTTTTGTTTTTGTGACAGGGTCTCACTGTGTCACCGAGGCTGGAGTGCAGTGGCAGAGTCTTGGCTTACTGTAGCCTCACCTCCCAGGTCCAAGCGATCTTCCTACCTCAGCCTCCCGAGTAGCTGGAACCACAGACATGCACCACCACAGCCAGCTAATTTTTTAAAAAATCATTTTGTAGAGATAGTTATCTACCTATGTTGCACAGGCCAGTCTTGACCTCCTGGACTCAGGCAATCCATTTACCTCGTTCTCACAAAGTGCTAGGATTAGAGGCCTGAGCCACTGTGACTGGCCCAAGTCCTAAGTTTGATTCATAGTATTCTCATGCATGCTGTATCAATAAAAATACGGATTTTTTGTTTTGTTTTTTGCATTTTATACTGTTTTTCAATTCTTGCTCTTTTTTTACCTTCCTTGGGAGATGTGATTTTTTCCCAGTGGAAAAATCTTGGACTGAAACTTTGCTTTTCTAGCTGCTAACTCAAATCCTCTCTCTTTTCACCTGGATCATAAATAAGATTTTAGTGTTCAAATTCTGAAGATGCTTACATGAATGTTATGAAGCAACTTCTAACAAAATATTATAGATATTAGTTCCTAGCTGGAATTACTTAATCAGGATTCTTTTCTAGATGCAGTTTCACATACAGCTGGGTACTCCAAGTGTACAGTTCCCATCAGCTCTAATATGGTGAGAAAAATGTGCTTATACTTCATCACTTTCCCAAAATACACACTAGTAAAAGGATACAAGGGCCAAAGCTCTGAAAAAGAACAAAGCAGTCTTTCTCAATAGCAGTACTGAAATTAGTAATTTGCTTACTGGTTCTGAATACTCTGACTAAAGGTAGCATCTGTTTCAACTTGTTGGATACTAGCAAAAGCTTCGTCAGGACAAGCTTCCAACGGATGGTGTAGAAAGGATATACAACTGACAGGTTGCTGAGTGGACAATAAGTGGCAAACCAACAACTGGCTCAGCACATTCGTTGGGTAGTTTACTTACTTGAGCATGAGTCCAGGAGGCTCAAACTAGGTTACAAACTAAAGTGACTCACAATTTAGCAATCCATTTAGCCACTATTTGCATGTTAAAATGAGCCAGAAAACACAGTGCAATTAATTGACTTTTTGGTCAATAATTTTTGGTTAAAAAAGATCTTAAAATAACATTGCTAAAGAGAATATAGGAGATTTGCTAACATTTATTTTGGTTTTAAAATTAATGACATAAAGTTTAAAGGATTAGTTTTAAAGGGTCAAAATGTATTGTCTGTTACCTATAAATATTTTTACTGGTCTTTAGACATCAGATTGAACTGAATTGAATGTACAATGATCTGGCTCAACTGTGCAAGATAAAACCTATTCCTCAGAACGATGTCTTTAATAGGCAAAACCAAATAAATTGTTTACTACTACCAGACACTTGTTTAAGCTTCTCAGCAACCCTATAGGTTTTATGTTACAGATGTAAAACTTAGGTATAGAGAGGTTAAGTAATTTGCCTAGAAATCATAGAGCTAAAAAGTGGTGAGCAGAATGGCTTTGAACGCTGATTCTACAGCTTATGGTCTAGGGTGGTCCAAGTCTGTTAGGTGGGCTAATGAGGATCACTAGATCTGGAGTCAGAAGACCTCAAACTCTATCCCACCTCTGCCATCTATGTGATCTTAAGCCTACCTAAGGCACTAATTCTACTTCACAGGTTTGTGAGGCTTCAGTATGATCGTGAGTGTAAATGGTAAGTGTTAAGAGATCTTTTCAACTATAAAATATAATATGTCACCTTGGATGAGTAGCTGTCTTCTTTAAGCTTCATCTGTAAATTGAGGCTTATAACCACGGCATGATATGTGCTCGTTTTGAAGATGAAATAAGACAATGAATGTAAACCATATGATACATTAATGCACCATGCCTGGACCACAGAATTCAATCCAAATGCTAGTTATTATTCAGCACGACACTTTTCTTTCTTCTGGCTCATGTAGGAAAATTTTAATAAACCTCTTGATGAATAGCCGTAGAGATGGGGTGAAAAACCCCCAGAGGACAGAGAATAGGTAAACTCTTTTTTCTTTTAATTGTTTTCTTCCTAATTCCACTGTATAGACAGAAGGCTGAGGCCGGGGTGCTAGAGAACCTTGCCGTGCTGGAATTCACGTTGACGCCCCCACGGAGCTCTGCTGCAGAGCCCTCGAGTCCCGCACTTCCGGCCGCCAGGTGGCGCTGGTTCTGTTGCCAACTCGGAGAGACTGAGCTGGGCCACGCAAGATGGCGCCGTCCGCCTTGCTGCGTCCCCTCTCCCGGCTGCTGGCCCCCGCCAGGCTCCCGAGCGGCCGTGAGTATCCTCCTCGTGCAGGCCGACTCGACCCTCAGATTACCCCTCCTAAGGCGGACCCAGCCCACGGGTGCAGGAGGCGGCAGCGGCCCGGGTTCGTCCTGCAGTGACCTTCGCCGGCAGACGACCCAAGGCCCAGCCCACGCCTGTCCCCTACGCAGGGCTCTCTGCTCCCCATCACCCGCCTCTAGCACTTATCCAAGTTCAACCTGACCACTCTTGGCCTTTGTAAGTGGACTTCGGGTCCTTGCCTTCCCCACCTCTGTACGTTAGGTCCCGTAAACCGGGAGAGGAGACACCCTCCCCGGGGCGCCTCTTACATGACCACTCCCGAGTCGTCTGAGGGTCCGCAAGCCCTTAAACGAGGCTTTGAAAGCCTCGGACAGGACAGGTGCGTCCTGTCTAACTCGCCAGTGGCCCTGGGCGAGGTACTTGATCTCTTTGAACCTCTATTTCCTTGGCTGTTTAAGTGGGAGATGGGGGAGTTGAAGGGAGAATTAAATGCGATAATACGCACGTAAATGTTAGGGTTTTTTCCCTACAAGGCAGTAAGTTACAAATTTACAGACCCTCTTCCCCTTTTAGCTTCAGTGCGATCAAAGTTCTACGTGCGAGAGCCGCCGAATGCCAAACCTGACTGGCTGAAAGTTGGGTTCACCTTGGGCACCACTGTCTTCTTGTGGATCTATGTAAGTACTTTACTCCCGGATGTCGTGAGACTACACCAGCGTGGTAAGGGAATGACAGAACATTGCGAGATTGAATGGTGCTGTTATATGTTGTATGGCAGTGAAACTCTCATAACAGTAGGATATTTATATAATCGCTGATACATATTTTTCCATAAGAGAAATCCCAAGGACTAAAAAGAAATTAAGATTTCAGCAACATTGAAAAAGTATGATGGGACTAAAATTTCTGTTATTGTTCCTTAACATGGTTTTGTAAGGAATGGCAGTTTTACTAAATAGTAATTATACTTTTTTTTTTTTTTTTTTTTTGAGATGGAGTCTCACTCTGTCTCCCAGGCTGGAGTGCAGTGGCGTGATCTCGGCTCACTGAAAGCTCCACCTCGCGGGTTCACGCCATTCTCCTGCCTCAGCCTCCCAAGTAGCTGGGACTACAGGCGCCCGCCACCACGCCCGGCTAATTTTTGTATTTTTGGTAGAGACGGGGTTTCACCGTATTAGCCAGGATGGTCTCGATCTCCTGACCTAGTGATCCGCCCGCCTCGGCCTCCCAAAGTGTTGGGATTACAGGCGTGAGCCACCACGCCCGGCAATAGTAATTATACTTTATTTCTTAATGAGAATTGAGGCTAATTGGAGTTTTATGAAGGTACCTTTTTCAGATGCTGTAAGGACAAACCAGCAGTGTGCAAGTTGTACAAATTGAATCCCAGTAGACTTACATTAGGTTTTAATCAATGTTTGTATAAATACATTGTTGGAAATTGTACATAGTGTGTAGCGACCTTTTTAAAAAAATTTTCAGGCCGGACGTGGTGGCTCACACCTGTAATCCCAGCACTTTGGGAGGCCAAGGTGGGCGGATCACGAGGTCAAGAGATCCAGACCATCCTGGCTAACACAGTGAAACCTCGTCTCTACCAAAAATACAAAAAAAATTAGCCAGGTGTAGCGAAGGGCGCCTGTAGTCCCAGCTGTTCAGGAGGCTGAGACAGCAGAATGGTGTGAATCCGGGAGGCGGAGCTTGCAGTGAGCCGCGATCGTGCTACCGCACTCCAGCCTGGGAGATACAGCGAGACTCTGTCTCAAAAAAAAAAAAAAAAAAAAATTTCACACCACATGCTTTACACATAAACTTGCGTTTAATCATTTCAACAACACTACGTGGCACCTACTATTGTTGACCCGTTACAGATAAGAAACACTTGGAGAAACTAGTTTGCTGAACCCAGTTCTCCTGACTTCAGAGGCCACACTATCCTATAAAACACTGTGAAACACTGCCTCTGTGGGGATAAAATTTCTTTTTAAAGTTAAAGTATCTGCTATATTAATATTTAAAATTTTGTTTTTTATCTAATGGGTTTGGGACTTCCTCCACTGTCCCCCAGCTCTAAGATATTTTAAATTTTCTTGTTGAAGTGTTTCAGATTTTTGACTTGGAAAGGGGTGAGAGATTTTGAGTCACTTACAACTTAATAGTAACTCATCTTTTTGAATAATGTTGCTTATAATGAATTTTATACATTCTTAATTTAAGGTTTTCTCTAACAAGAAGCTTAATTACTGCTGAGAGCACTAGTGATTGAACTTGGATCTTTGATTGCCATGAATGTCATCGTATATAAGCCGTTTTTCCAGTTGCATATTCTGTCAGACAGTGGTTCTAAAAATGTGACTGTCCTCCATGACATCTAATTAATACACATACAGTTTCGTGGTGGGGTTGGTCATTCAATCAAGGTATCCCACTTCTAAGATTAGAAGCATAACACGCATCCACCAACCAGCCTGGATCCCATTTAATAACCAAGTTGTGCTGTATCATATTGATTTACCCCTTCATGATAAGCCATTTCATTACATTTATTACCCACCAAATGAGGTAAAATTTTTTGGCAGTAGTTTAATTTAAATTTTTGGCCAGGTGCGGTGGCTCACGCCTGTAATCCCAACACTTTGGGAGGCCGAGGCGGGTGGATCACCTGAGCTCAGAGTTCGAGACCAGCCTGGCCAACATGGTGAAACCCCATCTCTACTAAAGATACAAAAATTAGCCAGGCATGGTGTCAGACGCCTGTAATCCCAGCTATTCAGGAGGTTGAGGCAGGAGAATCGCTTGAACCCAGAAGAAGGAGGTTGCAGTGAGCCAAGATCACGCCATTCCACTCCAGCCTGGGGTGGAGCAAAACTCCGTCTCTAAATAAATAAATATATATTTAAGGGCTCCCTTCTCAAATTTAGTATGTCACATTGTGGTGAGCAAGTTTATACCATTCCTGGTTTTTGAACTTTTGGATCTCTTAGCCTTTTATTTCTAACTAGAATAGTTGTTTATTTTTTCTATCCTTATTCCTTTACAAAATATAAGTATCCAGGAAGATTACATTTCTAATTTTAACTGTTTAACTCTTTGTAGCTCATCAAACAACACAATGAAGATATTTTAGAGTACAAAAGAAGAAATGGGCTGGAATAAACTTTTGAAATACTAATGTAGTAAGTATACAAGTTTATTGGATGAATAGATTATGCAAATTAACTTGACCTCTTTTTTAAATACTGAAAAACAAGCTTGTTGTTTGTTTTGTATTAGGTTTATACATTTTAGCACCCATATTTCTGTCTGTGACAAATTTATAAATTTGTAATACCTTGCCTCAAGCAGTTGGTTTTGTTTTGGGGGGGTTGGGGTTTTTTTTGTTTGTTGTTTGTTTGTTTGTAGACCTGTTGGCCAGGCTGGTCTCAAACTCCTTGCCTCAGCTTCTGAAAATGTTGGAATTATAGGTATGAGCCACTTTGCTAGCCTCAAGAATCTTTTAGCGTAATCATTTTTAATCATTAGTCTTTGACTCTGTTCAAAGAAAGGTATGTTTAAGAATGAAACCAAAATCTGCCAGGCGCAGTGGCTCACGCCTGTAATCCCAGCACTTTGGGAGGCCGAGGAGGGTGGATCACAAGATCAGGAGATCAAGACCATCCTGGCTAACACAGTGAAACACTGTCTCTACCAAAAATACAAAAAAATTAGCCAGGTGTTGTGGCGGGCGCCTGTAGTCTCAGCTACTCGCGAGGCTGAGGCAGGAGAATGGCGTGAACCCGGGAGGCAGAGTTTGCAGTGAGCCAAGATCGTGCCACTGCACTCCAGCCTGGGTGACAGAGTGAGACTCCCTCTCAAAAAAAAAAAAAAGAATGAAACCAAAATCATATTATTTTCTTAAATCTGATAGTGCTTTACACTTTGCTTTCATAGCACTTATGACAAATTATTATTCTTTGTGTGTGTATTTCTTAATGTCTGTTTGGTTATCTTGTACACTTGAGTGTGAATTCCATGAGAACAGAAACCTATTTTATTAATTATCATTTATTCAGCAACTTGCTCATCTGGTCCATTTAGGAGTTTAATATTTGTAGAAGTGATGAATGTATAACGGCAATCGATTCTTTTTATTTTATTTTATTTTTTGAGATGGAGCCACCAGGCTGGAGTGCAGTGGCACAATCTTGGCTCACTGCAACCTCCGCCTCCCAGGTTCAAGCAATTCTCCTGCCTCAGCCTCTCGAGTAGCTGGGACTACAGGTGCGCGCTACCACGCCCAGCTAATTTTTGTATTTTTGATAGAGACGGGCTTTTCCCATGTTGGCCAGGATGGTCTCCATCTCTTGACCTCGTGATCTGCCCGCCTCGGCCTCCCAAAGTGCTGGGATTACAGGCGTGAGCCACTGCGCCTGGCCAGAGCAATCAATTTTTAAATTTTTTTCTGCATGACTATTTCATTATGATTGTCAACTCAACTAATATCCAATTGGACAGTTCCTGGTAAAAAACCTAGTTATGAACAAGATAGTTTATTCTGCATGGTCTGTGATTTAAAAGAGAAAGTTTATTTTATATATATATAAAATTATACATCTGGCTGGGCGCAGTGGCTCACGCCTGTAATCCTAACACTTTGAGAGGCTGAGGCGAGTGGATCACTTAAGGCAAGGAGTTAGAGACCAGCCTGGCCAACGTGGCGAAACCCCATCAGTACTAAAAATACACAAAAAATAGCTAGGCATGGTGGTGCACGCCCGTAGTCCCAGCTACTTGGGAGGCTGAGGCACGATAATTGCTTTAACCCAAGAGGCAGAGGCTGGGAGGTTGCATTGAGCCAATATTGGGCTACTGCACTCCAGCCAGCCTGGGCAACAGAACAAGACTCTGTCTCAAAAATAAATGAATGAATAAATAATATATTCATCTATAGATATGTATAAGTATACCATATACAGTGTACATATATATATATGGTGTATTTCTGAAAACCTTTTTTAAAAATCCTATATTAATCCTTTTATAAGTGAACAGTCACTTAAAAATCTCAGCTTTCATAATTGGGTTGATTAAGTAACTTGTATCTGCTGTATAATAAACATAGTGATCACAGACTATCCTTTGTTTTCCATATTTTATAACTCTGAAACTGAGCTCTTTACTGTTGATTATCCAAATCGTTTGCCTTTTTTCTATTAGCACCCTGCCCATTTCACTACTCTAATCAGCCAATCAAGAGATAAAATGAGTCTGGGCTTGGTGGCTCACGCCTGTAATCTCAGTACTTTGGGAGGCCTAGGCAGTGGGATAGCATATGCCCAGGAGTTTGGGCAACATAGTGACTTTGTCTCTACCAAAAAAAAAAAAAAAAAAAAAAAGAGGTAAAAATGAAATAGGCATTGAAATACAAACCAGATGGCTTTTGCTATTCTTTCATATTTAAGGCAAAATATTTTTTGTTAAAATTAAATAAAATAAGGTATTGGTACTCTTTGTGGGTCTTTTCTAGACTTTTTCTGATGTTCTAAGGTGAATTCAGAGTAGTTTAATTTTAATATTATTTCTGCTGGTTAATGCTACAGTTTTTTTTTTTTCTTCATTATAGGTATGCTCCGTATAGTGATTGTAGCTGTTCCTCTGGATTCACCATCTGTTGAGTTGTAAATGTGAGAGAAAAAGTTATATGTGAATATATATCAAGCCAGCATTTGTATTTTGCATCATTAAATAAAAAGAAATAAAAATACTTCTGTATTCTTCAGATAAAGCATATTGTGACAACTTGTAGAAAATGTTAATTCTAAGGTACATTAATAGAAGTATTTCAATATGGAAGGTACCACCTGATAACAAGGTCAGTGGTAATTAAGGACACATTGGTAAGAAAAGTTGTTGTGAACACAGATTCAAAAATCAGGGCTGGCTGGGCGCGGTGGCTCAACGCCTGTAATCCCAGCACTTTGGGAGGCCGAGGCAGGCAGATCACCTGAGGTTGGGAGTTCAAGACCAGCCTGACCAACATGGAGAAATCCCATCTCTACTAAAAATAAAAAAATTAGCCGGGCATGGTGGCACATGCCTGTAATCCCAGCTACTCAGGAGGCTGAGGCAGGAGAATCACTTGAACCTGGGAGGCAGAGGTTGTGGTGAGCCGAGATCGTGCCATTGCACTCCAGTCTGGGCAACAAGAGTGAAACTCTGTCTTAAAAAAAAAAAATCAGGGCTGAAGGATTTACTCTTGTTATCACCTCTTAATTTCTGATCAGAACATTTATTTAGTATATCAGGAAGGCAGAACTACCTTGTTACTCAGAAAACATAGGATCACGAAGATTGTTTTCTCTAGAGGAGTCATTTTGGTAAGTTAGAAAGGAAGGATGAATCCTGTTACCAGAGTGTTTTCTGACTCTCTCCTTTAATTTGAATGATTTTCATTTGGGTGACTACTTTTACACACTGTTATGGCAACACAAAATTTGTTGTCTTTTTTTCTGACTCTCCTTTAATTTGAATGATTTTCATTTGGGTGACTACTTTTACACACTGTTATGGCAACACAAAATTTGTTGTCTTTTTTTTTGCTAATATGACTTTAAGTCTATGATTTAGCAAACTCTAGCTCTTTTTTTTTTTGAGACGGAGTCTTGCTCTGTCGCCCAGGCTGGAGTGCAGTGGCGCGATCTCAGCTCACTGCAAGCTCCGCCTCCCGGGTTCATGCCATTCTCCTGCCTTAGCCTCTCCGAGTAGCTGGGACTACAGGTGCCCACCACCACGCCCTGCTAATTTTTTGTATTTTTAGTAGAGACGGGGTTTCACCATGGTCTCAATCTCCTGACCTTGTGATCCACCCGCCTCGGCCTCCCAAAGTGCTGGGATTGCAAGCGTGAGCCACCGCGCCCGGCCTAGAAAACTCTAACTTTTGATTGTTCTTTTTGGAGGGTTCTGTTTGTTTGTTTGTTTGTTTGTTTGGGGTGTCTTTTTGAGACAGGGGCTTACTCCCAGGGTCAAGTGATTCTCTCACCTCAGCCTCCGGAGTAACTGGGACTACAGGTGTGTGCCACCATGCCCAGCTAAATTTTTTTTTATTTTTAGTAGGGAGGAAGTCTCTCTATATTGTCCACGCTGGTCTCCAACTCTCAAACTCAAGTGATCCTTCCACCTCAGCCTCCCAAAGTGCTGGGATTACAGGCATGAGCCGCCGCACCCGGCGACTATTGATTTTTTTAAAAAAGGATGGAGGGTTAGTAGACAAATATACATTTGACTTCCTCAGTAGGAGCACCATAACTTTCAACTCCCCAAAACCTTAATTATTACCAGGTACAGTGGTATGAGCCTGTAGTCCCAGCTACTCGGGAACCTGAGGCAGGAGGATATCTTGAGCTCAGGATATAGTGCACTATGCTGATCGGATGTCCTCACTAATTTTGACATCCATATGGTGACCTCCCAGGAATGGGGGACACCAGGTTGCCTAAAGAGGGGTGAACAGGCCCAGGTCAGAAACGGAGCAGGTCAAAACTCCCATGCTAATCAGTAGAGGGATCACGCCTGTGAATAGTCACTGCACTCCAGCCTTAGCAACATAGCAAGACCTCATCTCTTTTAAAAAAAAAAAAGAAAAGAAAAGAAAAGAAAACTGTTAATAGCCTATTGTTCACTGGAAACCTTACCAATAACATAAACAGTCGATTAACACATATTTTATATGTATATGTATTATATATTCTTTTTTTTTTTTTTTTTTTTTTTGAGATGGAGTCTTTCTCTGTCACCCAGACTGGAGTACAGTAGCACGATCTTGGCTCACTGCAACCTCCGCCTCCTGGGTTCAAGCCATTCTCCCACCAGCCTCCCCAGTAGCTGGGATTACAGGCATGCACCACCATGCCCAGCTAATTTTTGTATTTTCAGTAGAGATGGGGTTTCACCATGTTTGCCAGTCTGGTCTTGAACTCGTGACCTTGTGATCCGCCTGCCTTGGCCTCCCAAAGTACTGGAATTACAGGCGTAAGCCACCACGCCCAGCCTATATACTGTATTCTTACAAAAAAGTGAGTTAGAGAAAACAATGTTTTTTTAAAAAAAAAACCTTAAAGGGCCAGGCGTGGTGACTGAAGCCTGTAATCGTAGCACTTTGGGACACCAAGGTGCACAGATCGCTTGAGCTCAGTTCGAGACCAGCCTGGCAACATGGCAAAATCCCATCTCTACAAAAAAAAAATACAAAAATTAGCCAGGCATGGTGGATGATGCCTGTTGTCCCAGCTACTTGTGGGGCTGAGACAAGAGAATCTCTTAAGCCTGGGAAGCAGAGGTTGCACTGAGCCAAGAAACCACTGCACTCCTTAAGGAAGAGAACATATAATTCATTAAGTGGAAATAGATCATCATAAAGGTCTTCATCATTGTCTTCACACTGAGTAGGCCGAGGAGGAAGAGGAAAAGTTGGTCTTTCTGTCTTGGGTGGAAGAGGGAGAAGAAAATTCTGTATAAGTGGATTCATGCATAAAGACCCGTGTAGTTCCAAGTCATGTTGTTCAAGGGTGAACTGTACTTCATTTGACCATCAGGAAAGCCCTTTTCCTTTTTTTTTTTTTTTTTGAGACTGGATCTCCTCGTGCCCAGGCTGGAGTGTAGTGATACGATCACAGCTCACTGCCACCTCGATCTCCTGGACTCAAGTGATCCTCTCGTCTCAGCCTCCCAAGTAGCTGGGACTACAGGCCCGTCCAGATCTGGCTAATTTTGTTTTGTTGTTGTTGTTTAGACGGAGTCTTGCCCTGTTGCCCAAGCTGGAGTGCAGTGGCGCAGTCTCGGCCCACTGCAACCTCCGCCTCCAGGGTTCAAGTGATTCTCCTGCTTTAGCCTCATGAGTAGCTGGGATTACAGGTGTGTGCCACCACACCCGTCTAATTTTTTTTATTTTTAGTAGAGACGAGGTTTTACCGTGTTGGTCAGGCTGGTCTCGGAACTCCTGACCTCGTGATCTGCCCGCCTCAGCCTCCCAAAGTGCGGGGATTACAGGAGTGAGCTGCTGTGCCTGGCAATTTTTTAAAGTTTTTGTACATGTGGGGTCTTGCTATGATGCCCAGGCTGGTCTCAAACTCCTGGGCTCAAGCAATCTGCCTGCCTCTGCCTCCCAGAGTTCTGGGGTTATAGGTGTGAGCCACCATTCCGGCAAAGCCCTTTCTTGTGAATCACTTAAAACTTGTTTCAGTTGCCACTTCATTAATTTGTAATTTAAACATTTATCTCGAATTATGTAGTTGGGCCCAATGTAATCACAAGGTCCCTATAAGTGGGAGAGGGAGGCACAAAAATGTGTCAGAGTGATGTGATATGAGTGAGAAAGAGTCTTCTTTGCATTGCTTCTTTGAAGATGAAGCTAACAGCCAAGGTACATCAAGAAAACGAATCCCCCCCTAGAGCCTGCAAAATGGAACACAGCCCTGCTAACACCTTGATTTTAGCCCACCTTTGTCAGATTTCTCACCTACAAAACTGTTAAGATAATACATTTGTGTTGTTACAATAGATAGGTTTGTTATAGCAACAATATGAAGCTAATATGATTTGTCACGTAGTAACAGAGTAAGAGTTCAAGTATCAACTACCAATTCAGGGCACTTTTCACTAAAACACTAAAAATACACATCTCTAAAGGGAACAGAAAACTAAGACACTTGAAATTTTGGAAACTTACAGCCTTAGTAGGTGGAAATAAAGTACACCTTTAATAAACAGAACTTAGTGTACATTGGGCTTTGAGAATATAGCTACTTTGTGTTGTGTGGACCTTCCTCTAATTTTTTTTCTTTTTTTTTTTTTGAGACAGTGTCTCGTTCTGTCGCCCAGGCCGGAGTGCAGTGGCGCAGTCTCGGTTCACTGCAACCTCTGCCTCCCAGGTTCACGCCATTCTCCTGCCTCAGCCTCCCGAGTAGCTGGGACTACAGGTGCCTGCCACCACGCCCGGCTAATTTTTTGTATTTTTAGTAGAGACGGGGTTTCACCGTATTAGCCAGGATGGTCACAATTTCCTGACCTCATGATCCACCCGCCTCGGCCTCCCAAAGTGCTGGGATTACAGGCGTTAGCCACCGTGCCCGGCCTTTTTTTTTTCCTCTTTTCCTTGTCTTTGCACAACTGATGATGGACCTTCCTCTTGATTATGCCCCTTTAACTCCAGGGAGCCATTCATGGAGGACCAGGGCTGTCCAAAAGAACTTTCCAACGATGGGAATGTTCTGTCTGTGCTGTCTAGTACAGTAGCCACTAGCCTCTTGTGGCTAATAAGCATTTGGAATGTGATTAGTGTGACTGACTGTTTAGTATTATTTAATTTTAATTAATTTTTTTTTCTTGGAGACAGAGTCTTGCTCTGTCACCCAGGCTAGAGTGCAGTGGCGTGATCTCAGCTCACTGCAACCTCCATCTCCTGGGTTCAAGGAATTCTACCTCAGCCTCCCGAGTAGCTAGGATTATAGGCACCCACCACCATGCCCAGCTAATTTTTGCGTTTGTAATAGAGACGGGGTTCCACCACGTTGGCCAGGCTAGTCTCAAACTCCTGACCTCAGGTGATCTGCCTGCCTCAGCCTCCCAAAGTGCTGGGATTACAGGCGTGAACCACCGTGCCTGGCCTTAATTAATTTTAAATATATATTTGTTAATACATTTAAGAAAAAATGTTTTGTAGAGACAAGGTCTCACCATCCTGCCCAGGCTGGTTCTCACGCTCCTGGGCTCAAGCAGTCCTCCCGCCACGGCCTCTGAAAGTGCTGGGATGAACAAACCTGAACCACCGCTCCAGCCTAACTTTAATTAATTTAACTAGCTAGATGGGGCTGGTGGCTGCTGTACTGAACAGCACTATTTAGAATTGTGCCACATAGTGGTGCTGGTAAAAATGCTTCCTAAATTAAATAATTGAAACCTAACTCAAACTATGATTTTTTTTTAAAAATTGTGAAGATAGGCCGGGCGCAGTGGCTTACACCTGTAATCCCAGCACTTTGGGAAACTGAAGTGGGTGGATTACCTGAGGTCAGGAGTTTGAGGCCAACCTGACCACCATGACAAAACCCTGTCTCTACTAAAAATACAAAAATTAGCCGGGCGTGGTGGCCAGCACCTGTAATGCCAGCTATTTGGGAGGCTGAGACATGAAAATAGCTTGAACCTGGGAGGTGGAGGTTGCAGTGAGCCGAGATCAAGCCATTGCACTCCACCCTGGGCGACAGAGCGAGACTCCGTCTCAAAAAAAAAATATATGAGGATAGAGTGACTCACAGACCCCAAGAATAGGAGTGGACCTGAGCCCAGGAACAATTGAAGCCTGGGACCCAAATGTCATTAAGATTCTTGCTCTTGACTCAGCTATCTGTGAGTCTGCCTTATCTTCTTGGCACATGGACCTTCTCTTCCTCAATCCACATTGTAAAGAGAAATCCACAGCAAATGGTTCCTGAGTTACTTCTCAATTCAAGAGAGTAGCTGAACTGAGCAAGAATCATTCTGATTCTTCCCCAAAGGAATTTAGAGTTGCCTGTGGTCAAGGGATGATTCTTTCAGTAATGAAAGAGTTTCCAGGCCAGGCGCAGTGGCTCACACCAGTAATCCCAGCACTTTGGGAGGCCAAGACAGGTGGATCACGAGGTCAGAAGATCAAGACCATCCTGGCTAACACGGTGAAGACTAAAAATATTGTATATGAATACTAAGAATACTAAAAATACACGATCTATACTAAAAATACAAAAATTTAGCCAGGCGTGGTGGTACTCACCTGTAATCCCAGCTATTCAGGAGGCTGAGGCAGAAGAATTGCTTGAACCCAGGAGGCGGAGGTTGCAGTGAGCTAAGATTATACCACTGCACTCCAGCCTGGGCAACATAGCAAGACTCCATCTCAAAAAAAAAGTTCCCATATAAAGGAAGATGCAGACAAAATCATATGTCGAGTATAGTCAAATAGTTTAATAATCAAAATCGGGTAGACCTTTCTTCAAGATTTAGGTAGTCACACTTGAAATTATTAAGTTGCCTTGGAAAAACAGGCTGTATAATCTAAGTTTCTGATATAAGAAGTTGTGGGTTGAATTGTTTCCCCAAAAAGGATATGTTAAGATCCCAACCCGTAGTACCTCAAAAAGTGGACTTAATTGAAAATAGGGTAATTGCAGATGT
Organism: Pan paniscus; assembly: GCF_029289425.2. Taxonomy (NCBI): domain Eukaryota; kingdom Metazoa; phylum Chordata; class Mammalia; order Primates; family Hominidae; genus Pan; species Pan paniscus. The sequence continues at coordinate 137,158,486 of NC_073252.2, read as the reverse complement.
AATTTGCATTACATACTGGAGTAGAGTGAACCCTTAATCCAGTATGACTAGTATATTTAAGAGAAGAGACACATAGGAGAAGATGGCCATGTGATGACAGAGGCAGAGACTGGCTGAATCTACAGCCAGGGATTGCCGGCAAACAACAGAAGCTGGAAAAGGCAAAGAAGGATTCTCCATTAACTTAAAAATCACAAGATCTGCAAGTTTGGAAATGGAAACTTTGTTCCTTGTAAAGGGTTACAGCCTACAAGGTGGCCATCCTACAGACTGGAAAATATAGCTTCCAGCAGAGCCCAGAGACAGGCACTTTGGAGGAGAAGGGATTGGGGTAGGAGCTTTATGCTGAACAGTTGGCTAAGCATTCATATTCAACAGGTTACAGGAGGAGCTATGAATATTCACAAAGGTCCTTGTTTTAGCCTGTTCTCACATTGCTATAAAGAGCTACGTGTTGGTCAGGCATGGTGACTCACACCTATAATCCCAGCACTTTGGGAGGCCGAGGCAGGTGGATCACCTGAGGTTGGGAGTTCAAGACCAGCCTGACCAACATGGAGAAACCCTGTTTCTACTAAAAATACAGAATTAGCTGGACATGGTGAAGCACGCCTGTAATCCCAAGTACTTGGGAGGCTGAGGCAGGAGAATCACTTGAACCTGGGAGGCGGAGGTTACAGTGAGCCGAGATCGCGCCATTGCACTTCAGCCTGGGAAATGAGTGAAATTCTGTCTTAAAAAAAAAAAAAAGCTACCTGTGACTGGGTGATTTATAAAGAAAAGAGGTTTAATCTGCTCATGGTTTTGAAGGCTATACAGACTTCTGCTTCAGAGACAACTCAGGAAACTTAACAATTATGGTGGAAGGCAAAGGGGAAGCAAGCACTTCTTCACATGGCCAGCAGGAGAGAGAGGGTGAGCGAAGGGAAAAGTTCTACACACTTTCAAACATCCAGATCTTGTGAGAACTCACTATCATGAGAACAGCAAGGGGGGAACCCACCCCCATGATCCAATCACCTCCCACCAGGTCCCTTCCCCAACACTGGAAATTACAATTCAACATGAGATTTGGATGGGAACACAGAGCCAAATGATATTAGTCCTGATGCATGTGTATTGACCAAACATGAATGTAACATACAACTTATGTTAGCTTTGGAGTGGAGACTTAACATTTAAATGTATATAATTAGGCCCTATGTGTCAAAAATCTTTTTAGGATATGAAGGACTCAAGTGTTCAGCATCTGTAAACAGGCCAGAGCCAGTTCCTGGTAGGTGGTCTTTTTTTTTTCCTCCCTAAAGAAACATGGCCTTGCAGTGCAGTGGCACAATCAGGTCATTGCATCCTTGAACTCCTGGGCTCAAGTGATGCAGGTGGGTGCTACCACACCCAGCCATTTTCTTTTCTTTTTTTGTTTTTAGTAGAGATGGAGTCTCAACATCTTGCCCAGGCTGGGCTTGAACTCTTGGGCTCAAGTGATCCTCCTGCCTTGGCCTCCCAAAGTGCTGGGATTACAGGCATGAGCCACCACACCAGCCCAGTGGTCTCATCAGGAGAAAGTTACTGAAATCAGTCTCTCGTCCAATCAAAGCTGTAGCTATAGCTTGTGGAACGGGGTCAGTTAGTGTCTAGTGATGAGCGACAATTGTTTTAATATTCCTTATCTGGAGGCCAGTGCTTGTTTAGCTGCTAGAGAAAAAGAAAAACCTGTGGCAGTTAGAAATAGTTTATTCTTTAAGTGTAGGAGTGAGTGACTTAACCCTTGCCTAGCATGGCCTTAAACTTCCATTTATAATTTGGTATCTTATTGCCACAAAGTCTATTCCATCAGTTTTAGGATCTCTATTTTAACGTTTATGCTGGCCAGTTATTGTATCTAAAGTGCAAAAGGGAGCGGGTGTAACAAGAGTTGTCTGACCTCCCATCCCATCATGGCCAGGAACTCAGTTTTTAAGATTTTTCTGGGGTCCCCTTGGCCAAGAGGAGGTCTATTCAGTTGGCAGGGAGCTCAGGATTTTATTTTAGTTTACATCCCCTATAGGTTTCAGAGAGGGAATGGCCCTGCCAACATCTTCATTTGAGACTTCTATCCTCCAGAAAACTGTTAGAGAATAAATTGTTTTAAATAACATCCAAGTTTGTATCCTTAGGAAAATAATACAGAAGTGTTAGGAAATCTGATGTTTATTTTGTTACAGAAGAGATAGTTAATAGATGGGGATAGTACTGAATGACTTTCAAGAATAGTCAGTCTGGGCACAGTGGCTCACGCCTGTAATCCCAGTACTTTGGGAGGCCGAGGTGGGCAGATCACAAGGTCAGGAGTTTGAGACCAATCTGGCCAATGTGGTGAAACCCCGTCTCTACTAAAAATACAAAAATTAGCCAGTTGTGGTGGCACACACCTGTAGTCCCAGTTACTAGGGAGGCCGAGGCAGGAACATCGCTTGAACCAGGAGGCAGAGGTTGCAGTGAGCCGAGATCGCACCACTGCACTCCAGCCTGGGCGACAGAGCGAGACTCCATCTCAAAAAAAAAAAAAAAAAAAAGTTGAGAATTGACCATCTTGATTATCTTTTCTCCTTCACTTTAAGTAGTTTAAACCATGAAAAATATGCTTATCAGGACTTTCTTAACTGCTTGCCAATTTATCCTCCTAGTTGCTCCTCTAAATTGTTTAAGTGTGTGTCAGTATTTATCTCTCAAAACATATAGGCAATAGCCTAAGAATTGAGTGCTCAGAAAAACTTAGCTGATATTTCTGTGAAATCCAGGAAACCACTCAGACTTTGAAAATTTCTTTTATTTATATAGCTGTTAAGCCTTGAAAGTATAATTAATGTTGCCAGTAGAGGACCTTTATAATAATGTTTTCAAGACTAATATAATCTTTGTCAATAATCACAGTTAGATGGAGGTCATCTAAGGTAAGCCGAGTTATCTCTGACCCTAAATTCTTGTTTTTCCAACCAAACGAAGAAAAATTTCAAGGATGTGCTCAAGGGCAGCATTACGAACAGTATGATTAATAGTTAGGAAACTATTGGCTGAGCCTTACAGAGTCTTCCATAGCAAAGATGTGTTAAATTTATCTGGGGTTTGGAAGAAACAGTCTGCTATGGAGTGAATTTGACAACTCGAGGGCATGTCCTCTCTTGGAAAATGTTTCATCAAGATTTGAAAAGAATTTGCCATCAAAACGGAAAGCCACAGGAGCAGCTGAGTAGATAGAAATTCCCTTCAACTTGAAAGGCATGAGCTTTTAACTAAGGAAAATAATCTGGAGAAATGGAACTATTTATCTCACAGTTCTTTTATATCCCAGCTGGTATGGCCATATTCAACCTAGAGAGCATGATAACCTCCCACTGGACCGTACCATCTAATAAGAGATGGTGGGATATAATGAATCCCGCCATGTGCCACACTGAAAGGCAGCAGAGTGTAGCAGGAGAGCCTTGAGCTTCACCTTAGGCTGGAAGTCAGAATCTAGCACTGCCTCCTCCAACTAGCTGAGCACATTTTATATCCTTTATTTTTTTTACTTTATTTTTTACATTTCATATCTAATGTGCCTTTTTTTTTCTTTCTGAAAAAGAAACAGATGAGGTTTTGCCATATTTGCCAGGCTGGACTTGAACTCCCTAGCACGAGCAATCCTTCTGCCTCCACCTCCCAAAGTGCTGTGAGCCACTGTGTGTGACTTTTTTTTTTTTTTTTTTTTTTTTTTTGAGACAGGGTCTCACTCTGTCACCCAGGCTGGAGTGCAGTGGCAAGATCTCAGCTCACTGCAGTCTTGACCTCCTGAGCTCAATCAGTTCTCCCACCTCAGCCTCTGGAGTAGCTGGGACTACAGGCATGTACCACCACACCCATCTATGTTGTAAACTTTTTTTTTTTTTGAGACTGAGTCTCGCTCTGTCACCCTAGTGATTAAACTAGTTAACTCTCTTTCTGAGTATCAAAAAACCAATCTGATCATTGGCTTGTACTCTTCTTATGAGAATATGTTAAATATAATTATAATTAGGTTCAGGACTATAACTTCTGAGAAACGTCTATTTACATAGCAAATGAACAAATATTGTGCCTGTTACATGTCAACAGAACTTTAAGCTAGAAGTATTATGTTCATGTCCTTTTTGTTTTTTAATTCATGACCACCAGTAAATCCCTGGACATTCCCACCCACCACCTGGTGGTGGCATTTGCTAAAGGGAATAATTGCCACCTCCCTCAGAGGGTTGCAGTGAAAATTAAAAGAGATAATAGATGTGAAAGTGCTTTATAATCTTTCAAGTGCCAAACACACATAAGGGATTATTATAGTAGGAAATGGTGTCTTCCAAAGAGTAATCATTTAGACGATGTTATAAACGTAATAAATTATTGGTTTCCATATTCAAACCATGACAAGTTCTTGTAGCCACGATGAGACGGAAAACTAATAATTTAGTATTTTTAGTTGATGTGTTTTTTTGTTTTGTTTGTTTTGTTTTGTTTTGGGGTTTTTGTTTTGTTTTGCTTTTGAGACAGGGTCTTGCTCTGTCACCCAGGCTTGAATGTAGTGGCATGATCTCGGCTCACTGCGACCTCCGCCTCCCGGGTTCAAGCGATTCTCCTGCCTTAGCGTCCCGAGTAGCTGGGATTACAGGCCCGCGCCACCACTCCCGGCTAATTTTTTGTATTTTTAGTAGAAACGGGGTTTCGCCATGTTGCCCAGGCTGGTCTCCAACTCCTGACCTCAAGTGATCCGCCTGCCTCGGCCTCCCAAAGTGCTGGGATTATAAATGTGAGCCACTGCGCCCGGCCGCTGATGTGGAAATATTAATTTCACATCCCATAGAGGAATATACAGTGTTTTTGATATTTTAAAGTCGTTTTAACAGTGAGCTGTCTAGAAATTCAACCATTGTCTGCAGATTTTCTTACGATTCTGAGCATCGCCCAGTGCGCTAATGGAAGGCTGAGGCTACCCCTTCGCTCTTCTCATTTTTAAGAAACTTCCAGCTATCCTTCCCTCTCCTAGGAAAGCTAACGGAATGCAGGAGATAAAATGGTTTCAGATTACATCCAGCGTGATAAACTGTGTCCTTGTCTTAATCTCGTCCAATTCCCAAAACATTTCCAGCTTGCTGTGAGGAGTTACATTCAGTGGTACAGAATGAGCCAGGCAGGCGACGGCGACTTGTAGGTTCCCCATCCCTTTTCTGAGATGCCGCGGTCAGCTCTAGAGACCTCAGGGATAGCAACAGAGCTGGAGATGGGTTAGGGGAGGATGGTGAGGACTACAAAGGTCTCCCCACCTCCCGGGGGCCGCGGAGGCGGGGCTGGATGAAGGTCGACGTGCCTCCTCCGGGCGGGGCGCTGCCAGGCTCTCAGCCTCTCTGTGGAAGGGCAGCCTGCGCCTGGGTACCGAGGCTGCTGCGCGGCGGACAGCGGGCGCGATGTATCTCCGCAGGGCGGTCTCCAAGACTCTGGCGCTGCCGCTGAGGGCGCCCCCCAACCCCGCGCCGCTCGGAAAGGACGGTGAGTAAGGAGGTCTAGCCCGGAGAGGAGGACGGGCGCCTCGGGTGCAGATTTCGCCCGCGCCCGGGTACCGGCCGGCACCCAGTTGGCCAAACCCGACCCAGAGCAGCAGAAGCCTGGATTGGAGGTCGATGAGATTGGGGGAGACTCCCGGGAAGACGTCCCGAAGCTCCTGCAGACTTTGGAAGTAGGGAACTTTTCCAGGGTGCCTCAGAGTCCAGATTATCTGGGTTCGCATCCTGATCTTGGACAAATGGCTTAACCTGTTTCCTCATCTATAAAATGAGGGCGATGATGGTTTTCCTTTTTAATGAGTTAATGTATGGTTAAAAGCACTTAAAAACGTGCCTGGCTGACAAAGTCGCAGTTTACCACTTTTATTGTTAGAGGCACCATTCGCTCTCCAATCTCCTGAGGAAGCAGAGGAACGGTGGGAAGGTGGACGCCGATCAGCGAGCGGGCCCGGCAAGCGCTGGGAGGCAGTGAGGCAGGGCCCGCTCAGTGGACGCTGGGCGAATGTTCGTGGGGTAAATAAACCTAACCCTTGGCAGGGTCTCAGCAGCCTGAACCCCGCGAGCGCCTGGCTCTGAGATCCACAACCCCCAAAAAGGAAGCGGCCTTCGGGGCACTTTCCTTTGAGGTTGCAGGTCGTCCTGCAACTGCTTGGCTCTGTAGTCCAAATATCGACACCTTTGGTTCTGAGGATACGCGAGAAAAAGCAGAATACTCAGCAATTAACTAAAGGGGGAGTTGCAGTGTGAACTGGAAGCTTATTAAATAAAAACGGACATATAGGAAAGCGCTTCGTATAGTGCTGGGAACATAGTAGGTGCTTAATAGGTGTGAACAAGGAAGATTGTTTTTCTTCTGGGACCAGGCTTGCGCTCCAGGGCGGTTCTGCCCCAGCCGCTTTTCCCTAGTCCCCATCCGTCACCCCTCTCTCTTCCACTCACGATTGGGGGACGGCTCTTAGACAATATCGTGAAGGGTTCTTAATGCTCTCTTCACTTAGCCTCACTTTCTGAGCCTTCCGAGATAATTTTACCCCAGAGGGTGGATTCCAGCAGGAGAGAAAGACGTGCGCGGAGAATTCCCTGGGCCAATTTTTTTTTTCTTCACGTTGATTAGGCCTCTGTTGGTGGTGGTGGGAGGGAAGGACGGAGGTCTAACTAACTCGCTTTATTTTTCTTGTAAAATGCTGGTGGAAGGAAGTTATCCCTCAAGTATCAGAAATAAGACATCTTCGTTTTCCTAGATCTTTATTGCCTTTATTTTTCTAGACCTTTATACCAAATGATATAGAGCTTTTAAATATATATATACACTGATGAAGTAGGGAGAAGCCATTTATTTTAAACTTCGGAAGATAACGGGACTGTTCTGTTGAGAACGGGGAGAAAGATTAGTCCTCTGACCGTGGCCTTTCGTTTTATCTGTCTGCGTTCCCCACCGACATCATGCGCGCGTGCACGCACACACAAACACACACACACACACGCACCTTTTTTTTGTAGCTGCAGAAATTCCAAATAATTTTCTTCCCAATTTGCGGCAAAATAGAAGTAGTTTAAAAATTTTAAATACGTATCTAGCAATGCTGCTTGTAAAGGTACTGGTCTTTCTCTGATTTTCATCTAACTACTATTTTTGCAGCACTTAAAATGTATTTAAGAACTAGTATTGATTGGAAACAAATTTGTCTTCAGTCGTGGACATTACTTAACCTTTTGTTGATACTTTCTACTTTGATGAAAAATAATTTTTTTCAGTTTTATTGAAGGAAAAATTTTTAACTGTGTCTCATCACATTTTGTTCTCTCCTTTTTGCTTTTAAAAGGGTAATTTTATTTTTTTGAGACAGAGTTTCACTCTTGTTGCTCAGGCTGGAGTGCAATGGCGTGATCTTGGCTCACCACAACCTCCGCCTCCCGGATCCAAGTGATTCTCCTGCCTCAGCCTCCCGAGTAACTGGGATTACAGGCACGGGCCACCACACCCAGCTAATTTTGCATTTTTAGTAGAGATGGGGTTTCTCCATGTTGGTCAGGCTGGTCTTCAACTCCCAACCTAAGGTGATCCACCTACCTCGGCCTCCCAAAGTGCTGGGATTACAGGTGTGAGCCACCGAGCCCAGCCTTAAAAGGGTAACCTTTTAATGAATAAATAATTTAGATTTATAATAGATAATTGGGGAAAAACAGGTAAAATAGAAAATGGAATTCACCTGTAATCCTACCACTCAGTGAACACAACTAATTACGTTTTAGTATATTTAGTTTTCCAGACCTTTTTTTTCCCCCTCATTCCTTCCTTGTGCACATTATTTCCACAAATCTTGGATAGTCCCAGAGTATTTTGCTATGACTTTTCACCTAATACATTGTAAATATTTTCTCATGTAAGTAAATATTGTTCTGCAAAAGTTATGTCTATTTGTTTCACATTGTATGAATGTGCTAAAATTTGTCTAATTAATCCTTATTGAAAAATTTCTCATTTCATTGCCTTTTTAAGTAACTTGTCCATCATTGTATTTGTATTTAAGTCTACTTAAATCTCTGGTAATTTTAGTTCTATTTAAAAAATATTTCTGATATTTTTGTCTGTTTGAGAAATATGAAGGCTATATATTCCCTATTTGATCACAGATGTACTTTTAAGCCATCAGAAGTCCCACCACAAGTCAAAGCGATAACCTCTTCTCATAGCCTTTGGGGCACATTAGAAGGAAAAAAATTTTTTTCCAAGAAACGGCCATTTATATCCAAACTAAGAACATAAACAGGAAATCGTTGTGATTTTGCTACTATGAAGGTTTGTAAGCATGTCTTAAGATTCGCCCTGTGCAAATCATAGCCTTCCACTAGTCCCTGCACCCCTATACTTTATGTTAGGCCACATCAAATTGCAGGTTGGACATGCTTAATCCAAAAATCTAAAACACAAAATGTTCCAAAATTAGAAACTGAGCACTGACATGATGCCACAAGTAGAAAATTTCACATGTAAGTACTTAACACAAACTTTGTTTCAAGCACAAAATTATTCAAAATATTGTATGAAATTACCTTCAGGCTATGTGTGTAAGGTGTATACGAAACATAAATGAATTTTTTGTTTAGACTTCAGTCCCATCCCCAAGATATCTCATTATGTGTATGCATATATTCCAAAATAAAGAATATCCAAAACCCAAAACACTTCTGGCCCCAAGCATTTTATTTTATTTTAATTATTTTTTTGGAACAGAACCTTTCTCTGTTGCCCAGGCTGGAGAGCAGTGGTACAATCACAGCTCACTGCAGGACTCAAGTGATCCTCCTGCCTCAGCCTCCCAAAGTAGCTGGGACTACAGGCACATACCACCACTCTCAGCTAATATTATAAAATTTTTTTGTAGAGATGGGGTTCACCACATTGCCCAGGCTGGTCTTGAAATCCTGGGCTCAAGTGATCCTCCCACCTCTGCCTCCCAAAATGTTGGGATTACAGGCATAAGCCACTGCACCCACTGCTAGCATTTTAGATAAGGGATATTCATCCTGTACTTTGTACCTTCTGGGTCACGAATCTCTCATGCTTTTATACGTTACACCTTCTGCCTCCAGTGCCATTCCTCTTTCCCTTATTTTCCTTCAAAACTCAGGTCTCTTCTATTATGACAACTACCTTGGCCAGCTAGTTGAGTTTTACTCTGCCTGTAGCTTGGCTTAACACTTATTACATTTGTCATACTGTATCACAATTATTTATATGTTCATACCCTCCTTCTAGACTGTGAATGGCTTGAGACTAGGGACCTTATCTGTCTTGTTCACGGTTATATTCTTAATGCTTCTAACAATTCCAAATACGTAGTAGATGCTCAGCTGTGTTAGTTGAAAGAATACATAAATGTGTTTATGTCTTTATCTTTAAAATAAAGAATTTGAGTTGTATATACTTTAAGCTCCTTCCGACTTTAAGTTTATTGTAAAAATTTCAATTCCAGGGCATTATAGGATATGCAAATGTTAGTACTACAAAATAAATGTTTAAATATAATAATATAGTACCTTTATCTGTTTCTATTAGTTTATACAGAATTGTACTTCTATTTCAGATACAACCTTACTGCAACATTTGGCTTAAAAACGTTTTATCTGCCCATATTTGCTTTATAAGAGAAAAATTGAGATTTCTTTCTATACCTACATGTGTATTACAGATTTATAGAAATATGATGGATTTCAACATAAATGCTTGATTTAACATATAAATACAAATGGTATTACATTTTAGGTATAAACATACTGAATTCATTTTTTAAAAAATAATATTTTCACTGAATCCTGTAGTGGAGTACATATAGTACATGGCTTTCTCTTGCTAATGTGCACTTCATTTGGCTGTTAAAATTTTTTAGTGCTTTTGTCATTTCTCCTTACCCACACCTGCACCCCTTCCAAGAAGGCATGATGCTCAGCATCAAGATGACAGGTTTCATGAGTGTTTATCAAATTAGATTGGGAGACTGTCAAGTGGAATTATTACCCAGCCTCGTAATACTGTATTCCCTTAAGCTAAAATCACTTGATGTTAATAGATTCTAGGTTCACTGAGTAGAAAAATTTTGAAAGATGTAATTATTTAAAATAGTTTTGCTCAACTAGTGAAGCTAACTGTGTTTAAACGTTTTTTTCCTAGCATCTCTGCGCCGGATGTCATCTAACAGATTCCCTGGATCATCTGGATCAAATATGATTTATTATCTGGTTGTAGGCGTCACAGTCAGTGCTGGTGGATATTACGTAAGTGATTATATAACCACAGTGCTCAAGAATTCATGTATTTTGCAACTCATGGTAAAGCTCAAAGCAACGTCAAGATCAGGACATGAGATTAATTAAATATACAACATAGCAATAGATTTAAGTGTCATTAAGCATACACATCTGAAAAATAGGTGGCAATCATTAGAAATACAGGGTTTTCATAAGAATATATTAACTAGACTATTATGAAGGTTTTTCTTTTTTAGTTTATTTTTAAGTTTTATTTCATTCGAACCTCAGCTTTCTAAATTATGAAGATTTTTGTATTTGTAAAGTCAGCATTTCTTAATACCATTAATATGGATGATTTTCAGTAAAAATAATTTTATTATAAATGCTAATAGTGATAGCTGATACTTGAATGTTTATCATATGCCAGACTCCTGGATCATTTAATAATTACAACAAGTCTACAAGGTAGGCACTATTATTAACATTTTAAAAGAATTATTTTGAAAGATTAACTTAAAAATTAATATAGGAGCTGGGTGCAGTGGCTCACGCCTGTAATCCCAGCACTTTGGGAGGCTGAGGCAGGTGGATCACCTGAGGTCAGGAGTTCGAGGTCTGCCTGGCCAACATGAGGAAACCCCATCTCTACTAAAAATACAGAAATTAGCCAGCATGGTGGTGTGTGCCTGTAATCCCAGCTACTCGGGAGGCTGAAGCAGGAGAATCTCTTGAACCTTGGAGGCTGAGGTTGCAGTGAGCCAAGATCACATCATGGCACTCCAGTGTGGGCAACAGAGTGAGACTCTGTTTCCAAAAAAAATTAATATAACTATTAAAAAAATTAATAGACCTTTTTTAAGAGCAGTTTTAGGTTTACAAAATAATGAGCAGAAAGTACAGAAACTTCCATATACCCCCTCACACCCCCTCCTCCTTTCCCCTATTAAAATCTTGCACTGATGTGGAACATTTGTTAAAACTGACAAGCCAATATTGATATATTATTATTAACTAAAGTCCAGGGTTTACATTAGGATCCACTCTTTGCGTTGTATGTTCTGTTTTTACAAATATATTACAATATCATACAGAATAAATTATAGTGTCATACAGAGTCATTTCATCACCCTAAAAATCCCTCTACTCCACCTACTCATTTCTCCCTCTCTCCTCCCAATCTTTTTACTGTCTCCATAATTTTTGTTAGTTTTAAATTTTCACACAGTTTTATTATTTGAAAAATTCATATTTGTTCATAAGTTTTTAAAAAATGCAATATAGACATATATAAAGTGAAAAGCATATTTTCCTTCCCAGTCCCCATGTCCATTCCCTCCAGGTAAACACTGTAAGACAAAGGTTTTAATAGTGAGATTTTGGGACTAAAATAACAGACATTTTTTAGTTAAGTAAGATAAGACTTGAGTCATTCACCATTTTGTCATAAACTTTCTAAATCAAAATATAATCTTTATTAAGAATAAAAGTAGGCCAGTCATGGTGGCTCATGCCTGTAATCTCAGCACTTTGGGAGGTCAAGGTGGGCAGATCACCTGAGGTCAGGAGTTCAAGACCAGCCTGGCCAACATGGTGAAGCCTCATCTGTGCTAAAATACAAAAATTAGCCAGGCATGGTGGCAGTGCCTGTAATCATAGCTACTCAGGAGGCTGAGGCAGGAGAATCACTTGAACCCAGGAGGTGGAGGTCGCAGTGAGCCGAGATTGTGCCACTGCACTCCAGCCTGGGTGAGAGAGCCAGACTCTGTCTCAAAAAAAAAAAAAAAGAATAAAAGTAATGCGGTGGCTCATGCCTGTAATCCCAGCACTTTGGGAGGCTTGAGTCCAGGAGTTTGAGACCAGCCTGGGGAACACAGTAAGACCTCATTTCTACAAAAAAAAAAAAAAAAATTAGCCCAGCGTGGTGGTGTGTGCCTATGGTCCTAGGTACTTGGGAGGCTTTGATGGGAGGATCGCTTGAGCCTGGGAAGTTAAGGCTGCAGTGAGCTGAGATTGCACCACTGCACTCAAGCCTGGTCAACAGAACAAGACCCTGTCTCAAAAATAATAATAATAAATAAAAAAGAATAAAAGTAGAGCCTGTAGTGGTGGCTTACGCCTATAATCTCAGCACTTTGGAGGCCAAGGCAGGAGAATTGCTTGCAGGAGTTTGAGACCAGCCTGGCCAACATAGCGGGACCCCATCTCTACAAAAAATGTAAAGAATAAAAGTAGAATAAGCAGAAATTCTTTGTAAACTCTAAGAGTACACAGTCACTATATTTTGGTTTGGACCTACGGAAATATGAATAAAGCCAGGCCAGTGGCTCACACCTGTAAACCCAGTGCTTTGGGAGGCCAAGGTGGGTGGATCACGAGTTCAGGAGTTCAAGACCAGCCTGGTCAAGAAATGGTGAAACCCCATTTCTACTAAAAATACAAAAATTAGCCAGGCGTGGTGGTGGGCACCTGTAATCCCAGCTACTCTGGAGGCTGAGGCAGAGAATTGCTTGAACCGGGGAGGCGGAGGTTGCAGTGAGCCAAGATTGCACCACTGCACTCAGCCTGGGTGACAGAGTGAGACTCCGTCTCAAAAAAAAAAAAAAAGAAAGAAATATGAATAAAGAGATAGATGTTTAGTCATAACTAGAAGCAGTTTCATAGGACTATGTAAGATGGCCAAACCAAACCAAACCAAAATACATATTCTAATCCTCAGAATTTTTTTTTTTTTTTTTTTTTTTTTGTGGGGACAGAGTCTCGCTCTCGTCCAGGCTGGAGTGCAGTGATGCAATCTCGGCTCACTGCAAGCTCCACCTCCCAGGTTCACGCCATTCTCCTGCCTCAGCCTCCTGAGTAGCTGGGACTACAGGTGCCCACTACCACGCCCAGCTAATTTTTTTGTATTTTTAGTAGAGATGGGGTTTCACTGTGTTAGCCAGTATGGTCTTGATCTCCTGACCTCGTGATCTTCCTGCCTCGGCCTCCCAAAGTGCTGGGATTACAGGCATAAGCCACCAAGCCCGGCCTAGAAATTTTTTTAAGGCTAGTCGTAATCTTCAGAATTTTGAGAGCCTCAAGGAGTCAGGAAACTGCAAACTTGTCACTTATATTGTTGTCCTCTACTAATCTGCCAGCTTTCACTCGTGCCCAGATTCCTTTGTTTCTGTCATCTTTCTACTGTTTAATGTTGAATTTATGGCTCAAACCCACTCTAGTTGAGGTGTAGGCCACCAAAAAAAAACAGAGATTGGGACTAGGCCATGTGATAGGCTGGGAAGCTAGAAGGATGAATTTCATTTGGACATCACTATACCCCTGATTATATTAATATTTACCAGTGCCAAAAACAAACTTTTCCAGACTGCTAACTCATTGGTTGCAAAAGGAATCTTAAACTAAAAGGTCATATACTTATAAACCAGCCATCCCTGAGAACCCTTTCTGGCCTTGTTCTCTCACAGTAGGGATGGAAGTTGTTCCCTTCCATTTCTAAGATTATGTGATTTTAATCTCAAATTAATTGCCAGGAATCTTAGGCTACTTTCAGGAGGAAATGCTGAATGTGAGGCACTCCAAAACCTGTATACTCGTTCTCCCCTTCCATTCCATGTCCTGTACTAAAATAATCTCTATATTAGATTTTTATGAATTGACCCCACAGATGCTTAGTAGCCAAAAGCAGTTTTCCATTTGCAATCAAAATCCTCGACTATTAGGGGTCATTGGAATCTGAAAGAGGCCCAGATCACTCCAGTTTTTTTGAGGGTCTGGGTATATATATATATATATATATATATTTATTTATTTATTTATATTTGAGACAAAGTCTCACTCTTGTCCCCCAGGCTGGAGTGCGATGGCGCAATCTCATCTCACTGCAACCTCTGCCTCCTGGGTTCAAGCGATTCTCCTGCCTCAGCCCCCTGAGCAGCTGGGATTACAGGCGCCTGCCACCACGCCCGACTAATTTTTGTATTTTTAGTAGAGATGAGGTTTCACCATGTTGGCCAGGCTGGTCTCGAACTCCTGACCTCAGGTGATCCACCCGCCTCGGCCTCCCAAAGTGCTGAGATTACAGATGTGAGCCACCATGCCTGGCCTGGTCTGGTATATCTTAAAAAGTAGTACCAGACTGGCTTATTAAAATTGTAGTATATTTTAAATGCTTATACTTAATAAATACTTAATATCATTTGTAAATAACTGCCAAAGTCTAAATTTGAGACCCTCTCTTTTAATAGGCCTTTATTCTACTCTGTGCTCGACTGTGCTGGATTTGGAAAACCTAGATTCTTTGGGCCACACATTAGGGTGAATTATTCTAGTATTGTATCTCTTCAATTCTCTCTAAAGTTAGTCTTTTTTCTTGCCTTGTGTTTCAGCCCCTTGAGCAATGAGACTAATGTCCCTTGGAATGTTGTTCCTGGAATGATCCTTTCAGGGATGTGAACTTGTGTACTGGTTCGGTTTGTGTACTGAGAACTGGGGATACTGACTTATCATATTGGTCCTATAAGGTATCAGGAACACACACCCTATTCGGAAAATATTCCTTGCTTTTATACAGAAAATGTTTATTATCATTCCTGTTGATCATATTTGCTCTGTATGTTTCAAAGCCAAATGATTCAAGTCTGAGTTCACTAAACCCCGGGAAGTTTGCTATAAAAGGGTCACTTTACATCACTTCTACCCGACATTACAGATTTTCTTTTATTTTCTTTTCTTTTTTTCAGACGGGGTCTCGCTCTGTCGCCCAGGCTGGAGTGCAGTGGTACGATCTCTGCTCACTGCAAGCTCCACCTCCTGGGTTCACGCCATTCTCCTGCCTCAGCCTCCCGAGTAGCTGGGACTACAGGCACCCGCCACCACGCCTGGCTAATTTTTTGTATTTTTTGTAGAGATGGGGTTTCACCGTGTTAGCCAGGATGGTCTCCATCTCCTGACCTCATGATCCGCCTGCCTCGGCCTCCCAAAGTGCTGCGATTACAGGCTTGACCCAGATTTTCTTTCTTTTCTTTCTTTCTTTTTTTTTCTTTTTTTTTTTTTTTGAGACAGAGTTTCCCTCCTTTCCCAGGCTGGAATGCAATGGTGCGATCTTGGCTCACTGCAACCTCTGCCTACAGGGTTCAAGTGATTCTCCTGCCTCAGCCTCCCGAGTAGCTGGGATTACAGGCATGCGCCACCACGCCCGGCTAATTTTGTATTTTTAGTAGAGACCAGATTTCTCCATGTTGGTCAGGCTGGTCTCAAACTCCCGACCTCAGGTGATCCGCTGGCCTCAGCCTCCCAAAGTGCTGGGATTACAGGTGTGGGCCATTGCACCCGGCCCCGACATTACAGACTTTCTATTTTCACGGCATAATTTTTACACCGTAAAATTGTTTGTAATTAAGTAGTACAATTTTTAAATAAGGTACTTGGTTTCTGATGGTTAAAAATTTAGAAGACACTATATATAAATAAATTTTAGAAATCTATCATCTTGCCATTAAAAGTTAAACCACTACCAACATTTTCTTAAAAGCTAAATTAATACAAACAATAGTAACTGAATAATGAGATTTTCATTTTTTATATCATTTTCTAATATGAATACAGGCCAAAGAAGACTACTTAAATATAAAATGAAAGGAAGCCTGCACATTTTGTCTATGTTTAAAATAGCTTTCTTCCCAATACTGTTTCTTTCTTTCTTTTTTCTTTTTTTTTTTTTTTTGAGATGGAGTTTTGCTCTGTCGCCAAGGGTGGAGTGCAATGGCATGATCTCGGCTCACTGCAACCTCCACCTCCTGGGTTCAAGCAATTCTCCCACCTCAGCCTTCTGAGTAGCTAGGGCTACAGGCGAGCACCACCACCATGCCTGGCTGTTTTTGTATTTTTAGTAGAGATGGGGTTTCACCATGTTGGCCAGACAGGTCTCGAACTCCTGACTTCAGGTGATCCACCCACCTCAGCCTCCCAAAGTGCTGGGATTACAGGCATGAGCCACCGCACCCAGCCTGATTCCAGTTTTTGACTATTACAAATAAAGGTACCATGAACATTTGTGTACAGGTTTTCATGTGAACCTAGATTTCCATTTCTCAAGGATAAATGCTAGAAAATATTTGTATATGCCTGTCAGGATATTCTGGTTGTAGCATAATTCATTTTTTTCTTCCTTGTTTTTAGTTATCTTTGGCTAAGATAGTGCATCTATTTCCTTCCCTTTTAAAAAAATTTTATTTTAGGTTAAGGTGTACATGTGCAGGTTTGTTAATAGGTAAATTATGTGTCATGGGGGTTTGATGTATAGATTGATTTGTCACCCAGGTAATAAGTATGGTACCCAATAGGTAGTTTTTCTCTCCTCATCCCCTGTCTCACCTTTCTTCCTTTTTAAAGCATTCTATTTAATAACAAAGATTTCCAAAAGGGAAGTAAAAGAGTAAGTGGTGTGCACTGATTTCTCTTCTTTGCTACACTGGGATTATGGTTTAAACTTCTAATGGTGATTACAGGGAGACTTGAGTGTACCTTTGGATGTGGCGTGACAAATCTTAAAGCTCAAGAAATAAACCTAAGCATACATTTACTTTCAGGCTTACAAGACAGTCACATCAGACCAAGCCAAACACACAGAACATAAAACAAATTTGAAAGAAAAAACAAAAGCAGAGATACATCCATTTCAAGGTAAATGAATTTCTTAATTTTATTTATTTTTTGAGGCACTAATTTCCATCCACTTAGTCTAGCAATGAACACTATTTGCTTTTGGCTTCTTTCCTAGCTTAATCCAGAATGACTCTAGGTATAAGTTCATTTAGAAAGGAAAAGTTCAACTGAAACCTGAAGAACACTGTTACACCTTTTGGATGAATGCATTTGACAAATGAACGTTTTACATTTATATTGCTGACCAGTGACTTTTGACTCCTTTGTGTGGTAATATTATTTTCCCCTGCTCAGGCATCCACCCATGCAGGCATGAGCTTTCATTTTTCTCATTATCTAAAAATAATAATATAACAAATTGTCTTTCAGTTTTGGCTAAGACCACCTGTGTGCCTTTGTGCAAACAAGGTACATTTGACATAATAGAATCAGTTGTGTATAATGAGTCCTTCAGTTGATAAAATGGTGACCATGGGAACAGAAACTTTATATTTTCACTCTTTCCTTCCTTCCTACACTTCTTTTTCCCTCCCTCCCTTCCTTCCCCCTTCCTTTCCCCCTTCCCTCCACAGGCTCTCCCTCTGTCAACCAGGCTGGAGTGCAGTGGTGCAATCATAGCCTACTGCAGCCTTGAACTCCTGGGCTCCAGCAATCTTCCCATCACAGCCTCTCAAGCAACTAGGACTACAAGCATGCACCGCTACACCCAACAAATTTATTTTTTATGTTTTGCAGAGACAGGGTCTCACTATGTTGCCCAGGCTGGTCTTGATCTCCTGGCCTCATGTGATCCCTCCTGCCTCAGCCTCCCAAAGTGCTGGGATTACAGGCATATGCCACTATGCCTAGCCACTTCTTGCTTTAAACCATACTTTTTTCCAAGCTATTATTATCAATTACTATGATCACTATTTAGGGATAGAGATATTAGGGGCTTATGAATCAGTTTTAATCTGTCATGACAATAATAAGAAACAGAATATCATCAATACATATTATTGAATATAATCATGCGGTTGTTTATAATACTAATAAGCATTTGCATAGAGCTTTTTATTTTAATCCCCTTTTCATATACAATATTTTAATTAATCTTTACAATAACCCTGTGCAGTAGATATTATCAATACCCTATTTTACAGATGACAAAAATGAGATTGAGAGAGGATTAGTGATTTCTGAGTCACCAGCTAGGAACTTGGCTACTCTTCCATGCTGTCTCATATGAAAGGTGAATAGGATAGCTACTTATTTTTGTATTCTTCATATTTGCCTAAGTAATATATTCAAGTGTGTTTTTTTTAAGTTCAAAGAGTTTACAGAAAAGCAGATCCCCCATTTTCCCTCCAAGAGGCAACCAATAGAACCAGTTTCTTGGAATCCTCCTGGAGAGTTTTTGCAAATACAATTATCTAGGCATACAACTTACCCCGCTCCTGCTCCAACCTCATTTTGCCCTAACAATAGTAGCAGACTGTATACATTGTTCTTTTTTGGCTGTTTCACTTGAGAGTCTACCTTGAAGACTGTTACACATCAGTGCATGTAGTTCTTAGGTGTTTAAACGACCGCAGTGTTTCATTGCCTTCCCACGATCTTTAAATTAATACCTTGCTTAATGACTGATTCTTAAAGGTGAAAAGGAGAATGTTGCGGAAACTGAGAAAGCAAGTTCAGAAGCCCCAGAAGAACTTATAGTGGAAGCTGAGGTGGTAGATGCTGAAGAAAGTCCCAGTGCTACAGTTGTGGTCATAAAAGAGGCATCTGCCTGTCCAGGTCACGTGGAGGCTGCTCCGGAGACCACAGCAGTCAGTGCTGAAACCGGGCCAGAGGTCACAGATGCAGCGGCGAGGGAAACCACGGAAGTAAACCCTGAAACAACCCCAGAGGTTACAAATGCTGCCCTGGATGAAGCTGTCACCATCGATAATGATAAAGATACAACAAAGAACGAAACCTCTGATGAATATGCTGAACTAGAAGAAGAAAATTCTCCAGCTGAGTCAGAGTCCTCTGCTGGAGATGATTTACAGGAGGAAGCCAGTGTTGGCTCTGAGGCTGCTTCGGCTCAAGGCTAATCTCCAGCTGGTAGACATTTCAGCAACAAATGCCATAGGGTGTCTGATAAGTGCTTTTGTGTTTTTAGTACACTTAGTTTAAAAAAAAAAAGACTTATTTTCTAGAAAACGTTAATGGGTCTTGAAGATTTTTGGCATCCACTGATAGATTTTAGGACTGAGAGACTTGAGATTGTACATTTCTTACTACTCTTCTACTGTCTGAGATCAGAATATGACATTGCAGTAAAGAGCTTAAATAGTTTCATCTTTGGTTTTTTTTTCTAGACACTTTTCTTTTATCCCAGTCATCTCTGAATTTACATTTTATATTAAAGAAATTGAGCTATCCATACAACCTGTATTTACTTTAATTTCACTATGCTTTCAGCTTACTTTATTGTATGATATGTAGGTCTAAAATATAGTTTGAGTCAAATAAAATTAGAAAAGCTTTGGTGCTTCTACTTTTTTCACTAATATTTGCATGTACAAATAATACATATTAACATACAGGTACATAACATCACATGAGAAATGTAGGCTTTCGTAATATTATTGAAGAAAGAGCATATAATCTATGGAGAACCCTGCATGTAACAATATGTATGCCCTCTCCCATCTATAGTACTTACACAGGGGACTATGTAGATATTTTCTGTTTCAGTTCAGTTCAAACAATATTTATTGAAGATTAGCACTTTGTGCCAGGAATCTTTCATTCATTCGCGTGTTCAACAAATGTTAGCTGAGCACTTACAACATAATAGGTATTGTTTTAAGTGCTCCCGGTTTATATTCTAGAGTGGAACCAGGTAAGAAGACAAATGAGAAAATGATATAGTGTGTTAGGTACTGATAAGTGCTAAGGATAAAAGTAATGAAAATAAAAGGATTGTAAGTGTTAGTTTGAGGTGGAAGTTGTAATTTTAGATAGGATGGCCAAAAGAGGCCTTACTAGGAAGGTGTCTTTTGCGTAGAAACCTGAAAGATATATAAGGGACCATCTAATGGTAGGAGTTAGGGGAATCAGCCAGGTAAGGGAACAGAAAAGGGAAAAGGATCTAAAACAGGATCCTGCTGGGAATTTGAGGAATTGCGAGGTGGCCAGTGTGGCTAAAGTGGAGTGAAAAAGAGGGAGAGTAGCCAGAGATGGTCTCAGAGAGAAAGGGAGTGGGTAGGCAGGGTGGGCTAGATCATGCAGGGTCATGTAAGGTTTTGGCTATGGAGTAAGTTGGGAAATTGTAGTGGACACTGCCGATGCTCTGCCTAGATCCCCTTAATTGGACCCCTTAACTGGGTACATTTATCCCCAGCTGCTATGAGTGTTACACCCCACACCCCACCCTCACCATAGGCAGTTCACAACCAATGACTGACTGCCATAGTATTACAAAAGATGGCACCAACTCTGCAGTACAATTGAATAGTTCATGCTCCAGCCCACCCCAAGGAGCAGATTGAAGCTGGTCTCCAGCCGAGATGACTTCCCTGCTTAGCTCTTCCCCCTGCCCTTTTCTGCTTTCCTCCCTCCATTCTCCGGGGAATACTCTTCTCGTAAAAGACTGGCCAAAGAATCCCTGTTTCTAGGGAATGTCACTTTAGATCATTGGTACTGCATGTGATCCTACGAAGCAGGCTCTAAGAATAGGATTCTGGAGTTGTTATCATTCTTCAGCTAGAGGGCAATGAGACCTTGCCCACACATACAAATGCATTTTCCTCCATTTTCTACTAAAAATAACAGAAACATACTCAAAAGGGATTAAATGACAAAGATCATTATTACATAACTAGATAGATTGTTATTATATAACTAGATATCCAGGGTTGGCTTATTTCGTGGCTCAGTCATCAAGACCTTGGTTGTATCTGTTGTCCTGCTCTACCAAGAATGTTTTGGGCAAGGCACAGTGGCTCACACCTGTATTCCCAGCACTTTGAGAGGCCAAGGCGGGAGGATCACTTGAACCCAGGAGTTTGAGACCAGCCTGGGCAGCCTGGTCTCTACAAAAAAATTAAAAAATTAGCCAAGTGTGGTGACAACTGTCTGTGGTCCCAGCTACATGGGAAGCTGAGGCAGGAGGATCACTTGAGCCCAGGAAGTCGAGGCTGCAGTGAGTCATGTTCATGCCACTGCACTCCAGCCTAGGCGACAGAGCAAGACCCTGTGTCAATAAAAATAGAATGTTTTGGCTTTATCCTTCTCATAATCATAGGATGAATCGCCACAATTCTAGGTATTTTATAGAGTCTACTAGGAGTGTTTCAAAAAAAAAAAAAAAAAAACACAGGCCAGGCAAGGTGGCTCACGCCTGTAATCCCAGCATTTTGGGACGCAAAGGTGGGCGGATCACCTAAGATCAGGAGATCGAGACCATCCTGGCCAACATGGTAAAACCCCATCTCTAGTAAAATACAAAAAATTAACCAGGAGTGGTGGTGCGCACCTGTAGTCCCAGCTACCCAGGAGGCTGAGGCAGGGGAATCGCTTGAACCCAGGAGGCAGAGATTGAAGTGAGCCGAGATTGTGCCACTGCACTCCAGCCTGGCGACAGAGCGAGACTCCGTCTCAAAAAATAAAAATTAAAAAAAATAAAAAAAGAGTTTCCTCATCTTAAAAAACTTCATACTTTTTTATTCTAATGTTTTATTGTATAAAATTTCAAACACAAGTAGTGAGAATAGTATAATGAATCCTCATGTGCACTACACCCAGATTTACCAATTATCAACTCGTGGCAAACCTTGTATTCATATTCCTATCCATTACCTTTGACCACCACAACTGAGGGCCCACCTACAGCTAACACTAATTTGAGACATGTGAGTAAGGTTATAAAGTCAAATCTATGATACTGGATATATGTCTATAAAATAATAATAATTGTTTACTATTGTTAATTATCTAGTCAATGATCAAATTTTCCTCAACTGCTTCATAAAGGATTTCCCTCTCCCTTCAGTTTGTTTCTTAAGTCAGAATCCAATTAAAGTCCACAAATAGGTGGCCGGGCATGGTGGCTCACGCCTGTAATCTCGATACTTTAGGAAGCCGAGGCAGGCAGATCACCTGAGGTCAGGAGTTCAAGACCAGCCTGGCCAACATGGAGAAACCCCCATCTCTACAAAAATACAAAAATTAGCCAGACGTGATGGCGGGTGCCTGTAATCCCAGCTACTTGGGAGGCTGAGGCCGGAGAATTGCTGGAACCTGGGAGGCGGAAGTTGCAGTGAGCCGAAATCACGCCATTGCACTCCAGCCTGGGCAACAGAGTGAGACTCCATCTCAAAAAAAAAAAAAAGTCCACAAATGGTAAATACATCTTTAAGTCTCTTTTTCTACAGGTTGCTCCTCCATCTCTCTTCTACTTTTCTTTGCAATTTATGGTTTCAATAAAGTGACTAATTTGATCTGTAGAATTTTTCACTCTGGACTTCGCTTATTGCAACCACATGTGTTTGTCTTCTTTTAACATGTTCCTCTCCCCCATACTGCCTATAAATTGGTATTTAGATTTAGAGATTTGATCAAAATCCTATTTATTTATTTATTTATTTTAGGGACAAGATCTTGTTCTGTTGCCCAGGCCAGAGTGCAGTGGCACTATCATAGCTCAATGCAGCCTCCAACTCCTGGGCTCAAGCAATCCTCCAAACTCAGCCTCCCAAGTGGCTGGGACTACAAGCACATGCTAATTTTTAAAATTTTTTTATAGAGACAAGGTCTCTCTATGTTGCCCAGGCTGATCTTGAATTCCTGGTCTCAAGTGATCCTCCCACCTCAGCCTCTCAAAGTGCTGGGATTACAGGGGTGAGCCACTGTGCCTGGCTTTGGCAGGAATTATTTGTAGTTCATGTTCATACATCCATCAGCAGGTGCATAATATTTGGTGCTTTTCTCTTCATTATGTTAGAAGCCATTGATTCATTATTTTATTAGCAGTTGTTAAATAGTGATACCCTTTCTCTATATTCTTTCCATCTGTTCCTTCCACTTTCCAATACAGAATCATTTTGGCTTATCGTTCTTTCCATTTTTTAATATAAACTAGATATATGTATTTATATATACCATATAGCATATATAGTATATATGTTATATATAGCATATATATAGCTTATACAAAGAAAAAATGGAAAGAACGATAGGCCAAAATCCTTCTTTCTTAGCTATATATATAGACAGAGAGCTTATATATATATATAAGAATATATATATATTAAGAATTTCTTATATATAAGAATATATATAAGAATTTCTTATATATAAGAATATATATAAGAATTTCTTATATATAAGAATATATATAAGAATTTCTTATATATAAGAATATATATAAGAATTTCTTATATATAAGAATATATATAAGAATTTCTTATATATAAGAATATATATAAGAATTTCTTATATATAAGAATATATATAAGAATTTCTTATATATATAAGAATTTAGTCACAAATTCTTCCCATCCTTTATATGTATAATATATAAACTATATATATTACATATATTATTATTTTTCTTAAATAAGCAGTAATTTACTATACGCATACATTTTTCTACCTTGCTTTTTGCATTCAAGTATATGCCTGGAGATTACTCTAAATTGTAGATAATAATATTTCTCAT
The DNA here is from genome assembly GCF_029289425.2 of Pan paniscus. Taxonomy (NCBI): domain Eukaryota; kingdom Metazoa; phylum Chordata; class Mammalia; order Primates; family Hominidae; genus Pan; species Pan paniscus. The sequence goes on along the minus strand of NC_073252.2, from coordinate 137,134,834 downwards.
TGCTTTTCATGGTTGCATAGAACTACGTTGTGTGGGTACCATGGATTGTTTATTCAACCAGTCTCCTACTGATGGACATTTGACTTGTTTCTAGTATTTGCTATTACAAATAGTGCTGCAATGTATAGCTTCATGCATATATATTTTTGCCACTGTATCATTGGGATAGATTTCTGAAAGAGGGATTACTAGGTCAAATACATTTGTAATTTTGCTGCTATTACCAAAGTCCTTTCATAGGAGAACTACCATTTTACATTCCCAAAACAACAATGTATGTGAATGCCTGTTTCCTGTTTTACACACAGTAACAGCAATGTATGTGAGTGCCCTAACATTTGGGTTTTTGCTCATGTGACAAACGAAAAATACCTCAGTGCAGTTTAAATTTGCATTTCTCTTATTAAGAGGGAGGTCGGGGCCGGGCGCGGTGGCTCATGCCTGTAATCGCAGCACTTTGGGAGGCTGAGGCGGGCGGATCACGAGGTCAGGAGATCGACACCATCCTGGCTAACATGGTGAAATCCCATTTCTACTAAAAAATACAAAAAATTAGCTGGGCGTGGTGGCGGGCGCCTGTAATCCCAGTTACTGGGGAGGCTGAGGCAGGAGAATGGCGTGATCCCAGGGGGCAGAGCTTGCAGTAAGCCGAGATCGCGCCACTGCACTCCAGCCTAGGCTACAGAGCCAGACTCCGTCTCAAAAAAAAAAAAAAAAAAAAAAAAAGAGTGAGGTAGGGCTGGACCCGGTGGCTCACTCCTGTAATCCCAGAACTCTGGGAGGCTGAGGTTGCAAATCGCTTGAGCCCAGGAGTTGGAGACCAGTCTGGGCAACATGGTGAAACCCTGTCTCTACAAAAAGTACAAAACATTAGCAGGGTATGATGGTGTGCGCCTGTAGTCCCAGCTACTCAGGAGGCTGAGGTGGGAGGATTGCTTAAGCCTGGGAGGTCAAGGCTTCAGTGAGTCATGATTACACCACTGCACTCCAGCCTGAGTGACAGAGTAAGTCCTTGTCTCACACACACACACACACACACACACACACACACAAAAGTGAGGTTGGATATTTAAAAAAATTGTCTTTTTTTTTTTTTTTTTTTTTTTAAGATGGAGTCTCGCTCTGTCACCCAGGCTGGAGTGCAGTGGCGTGATCTTGATTCACTGAAACCTCCTCCCCCCAGGTTCAAGGGATTCTCCTGCCTCAGCCTCCTGAGTAGCTGAGACTACAGATGCCTGCCACCATACTCGGCTAATTTTTTTTTTTTTTTTTTTGAAACGGAGTCTTGCTCTCTCTCCCAGTCTGGAGTGCAGTGGCTCAATCTCGGCTCACTACAAGCTCCGCTTCCTGGGTTCACGCCATTCCCCTGCCTCAGCCTCCCGAGTAGCTGGGACTACAGGCGCCCGCCACCATGCCCGGCTAATTTTTTTGTATTTTTAGTAGAGACGGGGTTTCACCATGTTAGCCAGGATGGTCTGGATCTCCTGACCTCGTGATCCGCCCGCCTCGGCCCCCAAAGTGCTGGGATTACAGGCGTGAGCCACCGCGCCCAGCCAGTCAGCTAATTTTTTGTATTTTTAGTAGAGACTGAGTTTCACCGTGTTACCCAGAATGGTCTCAATCTCCTGACCTTGTGATCCACCTGCCTCAGCCTCCCAAAGTGCTGGGATTACAGGTGTGAGCCACCGCGCCCGGCCAAAAAAATTTTTTTAATATACTTTTTTTTTTGTAGCTACAGGGTGTGACTATTTTCCCTAGGCTGGTCTCGAACTGCTGGCCTCAAGAGATCCTCCCGCCTCAGCCTCCCAAAGTGCTGGGATTACAGGCATGAGCTACCACACCTGGACTTTTTTTTATGGTTAGGGACCATAAAAACATTTTTTTTTTTAATGGTAAGGACTCTATGCATTTCTTTTTCTGCAATCTGTCTGTTTACATCTCAGTGCATTTTCCTGTAGTGTGTCAGTCCTTCCTTCTTCTGTTTTTTAGAAGCTCTTTCTATGCTAGGGACATTAAACTTTAGTCTGTGATATAAATTACAAATATTCTTCCAAGTTTGTGATTTATCTTTTTATTTTACTTATGGTATGTTTGTAGTATAAGATATTTTTATTTCAGTGTAATCAAATTGATCAATCTTTTTATGTATTGTTTCTGAATTTTGAGCCATTGTTAACCTAGTAGATTGAAAAAAAATAGTCACTAATTCTTCCCACCTTTTTGTATACACTCCTGTTAATTGTGACTTTAGGTCAGGCATAGTGGTTGACACCTGTAGTTACAGCACTTTGGGAGGCCAAGGCAGGAGGATCACTTGAGCCCAGGATCTTGAGACCAAGCTGAGCAATATAGCAAGACCCTGTCTCTACTTAGAATTTTTTTTTACTTAAAAAAATTTTTTAAAAATAAAAAAGAAATGTGGCTTTACATCTCTTCCCATCAAAAGATAGAGACTGTTTCTTCATTCCCTTGAATTTGGGCTGGCCTTGTACTTTGTTTTGACCAACAGAGTGCTATGGAAGTGACTTTCTGAGCTCTCACCCTTTTGAAATCCTGATACTACCATGTGAAGAAGCCTGAGCTACTCTTCATGAGAAAGAGAGATCATATGGAGAGAGGTGCCCCATCTACAGCTAACACTAACCCCAGATGTGTAAGTGAGGCCATCCCAGACCATCGAGCTCCAGCCACGATGCCACATGACTGCAGTTATATGAATGACCCCAGGGGAGACCAGAAAAGAACTACCCAGCTGAACACAGACCAAATTGATGACCCGCTAAATTGTGAGCAAATAAGATGGTTGTGTTCTAAGCCATGAAGTTGGGGTAGTTTGTTAAGTAGCAATATGTAGTTAAAATACTTAGGAAATAGGGCAGGCTCAGTGGCTCATGCCTGTAATCCCAGCACTTTGGGAGGCCGAGGCAGGTGGATCACCTGAGGTCAGGAGTTTGAGACCAGCCTGGCCAACATGGTGAAACCCTGTCTTTACTAAAAATACAAAAATTAGCTGGGCGTGGTGGTGGGCACCTGTAATCCCAGCTACTTGGGAGGCTGAGGCAGGAGAATCACTTGAACCTGAGAGGTGGAGGTTGCAGTGAGCCCAGATCACGCCATCGCATTTCAGCATTCCAGCCTGGCTGACAAAAGAGAAATTCTGCCTCAAAAAAAAAAAAAAAAGAAAGAAAGAAAAGAAAAAGAAAAAATGCTTAGGAAATAAAACAATTTTGAATATGACACACTTTTTTTTTTTTTGATTTAGTATCATTGCTTTTCACATTCCTCAATGGGAATGAAGAAAGAACTAGCTGTGCCTAACAGAAACAGATTTTGTCTGGCTTAGACTTGTGGCCAATTGGTACCTTTTCTAAATTCTTTTCAGAGCTGCTAAATGCTGAAATGTGACTGCATATAGAAGAATTTTTTTTTTCATTTTAAAATTCAGTATTATTTTAATGCTGAGGCAGGAGGCTCACTCAAGGCCAGGAGTTCAAGACCAGCCTGGGCAACGTAGCAAGACCTCATCTCTACAAAAAATTTAAAAATTAGCTAGGCATGATGGCATGCGCCTGTAGTTCCAGCTACTCAGGGGGCTGAGGTGGGAGAATCACTAGAACCCAGAAGTTGGAGTCTGCAGTGACCTATGGTAGCACCAATGCACTCCAGCCTGGGCAATAGAGCAAGACCCTGTCTCAAAATAAAATAAGATAAAATAAAATGACGCTTTGAAACAGCAGCTATCAAATCCAAAAGCAGCCTATGTTTTATTGATCTTTTTTGAGTTTAACAACCAGAATAATGAAGGTTTAACAACAGTATTCCATAAAAAGCGTTTTTACTCTTATACCATTGACTGATCTTATTTATTTATTTATTTTTGAGATGGAGTCTGGCTCTGTCGGCCAGATTAGAGTGCAGTGGCATGATCTTGGCTCACTGCAACTTCTGCCTCCTGGACTTAAGTGATTCTCTTGCCTCAGCCTCCCAGAGTGCTGGGATTAGAGGCATGAGCCACAGCACCTGGCCTGACTGATCTTAATATTAAAAAAGTACTATATATTGAAGAAGTCAAAGTGAGATAGAGTGTGAGGTATAGAATATGAAATGATTGCAAAAGATAAAAATTGACACAGAAGCCTGGGTGCGGTGGCTCACGCCTGTAATCCCAGCATTTTGAGAGGCCAAGGCAGATGGATCACTTGAGGTCAGGAGTTCCAGACCAGCCTGGCCAACATGGTGAAACCCCGTCTCTACTAAAAATTCAAAAATTAGCCCAGTGTGGTGGTGCACGCCTCTAATCCCAGCTACTCGGGAGGCTGAGACAGGAGAACTGCTTGAACTCGGGTGGCGGAGGTTGCAGTGAGCCGGGATTGTGCCACTGCACGGCAGCCTAGGCAACAGAGTGAGACTCCATCTCAAAAAAATAAAAAAATAAAAAATTAATTAATTGATTTAAAAAACAGGCACAGAATCAAATAATTCAGTTACTTCTCTTTGATGTAGACAAGAGATATAAAGGAAGCCTAAATTAGAAAATCTAACACATTTTCCAAACACTGACATGACCATAAAATTTAAATATTAATGTATTAATGGCTGGGCATGGTGTCTAATGTCTGTAATACGAGTGGCTTTGGAAGGCTGAGGTGGGAGGATTGCTTGAGGCCAGGAGTTCAAGACCAGCTTGGGCAACAAAGAAAGATCCTATCTTTACAAAAAAAAAAAAAATTGCTGAGTGTGGTGGCACACACCTGTAGTCCCAGCTACTCAGGAGGCTGAGTCAGGAGGATCACTTGAGCCTGAGGATTCAAGTCTACAGAGAGTTGATCACACCACTTTACTCTGGCCTGGGCAACAGAGCAAGATCCTGTCTCAAATAAATAGATAAATAAATAAATATTACCTTAATTGTGAAAAAAATGTATGCAGCAGTCTTTAACAATGGAGCTGAGATAACTATTTTTGTCCATTTTTTAAAGTGTGAATTTTCTATTACAAAGTACAGTATACTCCACAGCCAGTTTTTGAGAGTTCAAGCTGGATTCAGGGGAGATTACGTTCTGAATGTGTTAGTGGTTTTGGTGCCAACTATTTGTCCTGTCAGATAGCATTCATTGACTAGAAACAACACTGTCTAGTATAATAAAACATATTATATAATGTTTTTCTCCAGTGAATAGAATCACTAAAAAAATTTCTAGAAAAAAATTATTTTATTTAGCTTTTAGAGTAAGATTTTAGTGAACAAGTTGGAAGAATTATGAAAGTTAAATATTATTTGAATTTCACACATGGATATATAATTTCAAATAATCATTGCTCAATTTAATAATTAAACTAATAAAAAACTCATTTTCTGACATTATTTCTTATGGATAGTGATTTCCAGGGGAAAAAATGGATTAAGGGTATATTAGCAGCTCACTTCGGCAGCACATATACTAAAATTGTAATGATACGAAGAAGATTAGCATGGTCCCTGCAGGAGGATGACATGCAAATTCGTGAAGTGTTCTATGTTTTTAAAAACAAATTAAAAAAGAATTAAATTAGCTTTTCCCTTTATCAAGTGGCATGACGATGAGAAGATTGTGGGCATTACTACTTCCCCTTTAGGAATGAGAATTCTTCACATATCAGAAATGCTTTCATTCAGAACTAGGAAAAGGAATGTTCCTTTGCAGTAGAAGATTCTATGAAGATTGTGGTTATATCTATAATGTCTCAAATAGAAAACAAATAGAATGAAAAACTAAACCAAGTTTTAAAATTCATTTTAAGATTAGATGGTAATTAATTAAATTCACAATGCAGTGATTTTATTGTTATTAAGATGTCCAGAATAACAGTTGTTATAAAGTCACAATGCAGATATTTTAGTCATATAGAACCTTCAATAAAGAAAATATGTCACATTTTTCAAAAGAACTAAAGGACCAGCGAAGTATGCTGAGCATTTTCAATTTTACTTCTACCACATCTCTCACTCCTTCCCATTCTCTGCATCTCCAGATTGTTACCTTAGTTCACTTCTTCATACCTGTAAACTCTAAGCGAATCTCCCTACTGTTAAGTTCACAGAATTACTTACCTTCTAAAATGGTAAGTTGATCGTGTTAACTCCCAGCTAAAACTTCACTAGCCTACTATAATCTGATTGAAGACATTTAATTTGTTATATCCTGCCGGGCACACCTGTAATCACAGCACTTTGGGAGGCCGAGGCAGGCAGATCACCTGAGGTCAGGAGTTTGAGACCAGCCTGGCCAATGTGGCGAAACCCTGTCTCTACTAAAAATACAAAAATTAGCCGGGCATGGTGGTTCATGCTTGTAATATGCTTGAACCTGGGAGGTGGAGGTTGCAGCGAGCCGAGGTTACACCATTGCACTCTAGCCTGGGCAACAAGAGCAAAACTCTGTCTCAAAAAAAAAAAATTGTTATGTCTTTACAGTCAAAATTCTTATAGTATGACATTGAAGGCAGCCTATGCTTGTTCATTCCACAATCCACACCTGTTTAATCTCTCTCCATACTTATTTTCTGTCCTTACTCTTATTTTCCTGCAGCCTCCAGCTACCTTCCCTCCCCTATAGATCCAGACATCCTAAATGATTTAACAGCATTATTCCTTGAACTTGCCATCCTGTTTGTGCCTCAAAGACCTTACATAGGTAGTTCACTCCATCTAAAAAGACACTGTCCATCCCTCAACCAACCCAACTCCTTTCTAATTACTCAACTAAACATCACCTGCTTTGTAAAGTCTTTCCTTGCCTGACTGAGCTGACCCGATGACACCTTTCTTTGTGCTATCCTGTCCCTTTACTATTGCATTCCTCATTCTGATTTGCAATTATTTGTTTATATTTTAGAATTCCTCACTAGAATGAAAGTTGCCTGAAAACAAAAGCTACATCAGGGCCTTCAATAAATGTTTGCTGAATGAAATTGTGAGACTTGTGGAACTGTGGCCTGTTTTATAGAGCTGAATCCTATGAATCTGCTGGTATTTGGCCATTTCTGACCTACCAAAACAGCCATTTCATAGGGTTCAACCTAACTATTTTCCAAAAGGTAAATCTTGGCCGGGTGCAGTGGCTCACTCTTGTAATCCTAGCACTTTGGGAAGCCAAGGTGGGTGGATTACCTGAGGTCAGGAGTTCGAGACCAGCCTGGCCAACATGGTGAAGCCCCGTCTCTACTAAAAATACAAGGTGGTGGGTACCTGTGATCCCAGCTACCGGGGAGGCTGAGGCAGGAGAATTGCTTGAACTGGGTAGGCAGAGGTTGCAGTGAGCTGGGATCACACCACTGCACTCCAGCCTGGGTGACAGAGCAAGATATATATATAGATATATGTGTGTGTGTGTGTGTGTGTGTATATATATATATATATATATATATATATATGCCTATTGTTTGTTTCTCAGTACAAAGCCCAATTGTTATGCTGAATGGAATGTTCATTCCATTTGTACTTTTTTTTTTTTTTTTTTTGCTGGGGGTATTGGCGGGGAGGTGGGGAAGGAGCATTCTATTTATTGATATCTTGCTCAGGTTTCCATCTAGACTGTTGTCCTTCAAATCTTTGTTAACAAACTAGAGAGGCCAAATGTAGGACTGGGGTTCAGCAGCGCTTTGGGAAGCCTTTTGAGCTTTGGAACAAGCATCATCTCATTAATCAGTTTACATGAGAACTGTAGCTGCAGGCAGATTCCAGTGCAATTACATGTGCCACCTCACATTATTTTAGCTTCACTGTTCATGAAGAGATTGTTTCCCAAGTATTCAAACCTGACTCTTCATATAAGAGTGACTAAATTTCTCCTAAGCTGAAAGTTGACAAATACTCAATATCTTTATATTATTCCTTTAAACCTGCTCAGGAATCAAGTCAGTATAATAAAGTTGATATGAGAGCTCCTAAAACCACTGTGCTTAAATATACTGCTTGTGAGCTTGTGAGCTGAGAAGGGGAGGCAGATTTGAGCCCATCTTCTGTCTCCTTGCTCAGCTGTCTTGCAATAAACCTTTCTCTCTAAAATAATTAAAATAAAATACATGAATAGAGTTGATATGAGAGCTTATATAAGTTCTTGCAAAGAATTTTCTTATCCAATCATATCTCATTTCAAAAGACTTATTCAGGAAAACAACGGTAATGAAGCAGGGTCCCAGGACCATCTTAACTCCCTTTTACCTGTTGGCTATTTGGTTGCAGTAATATTTCCTGCTTCTCCCTACAGTTCAATTTCCTGTTTCCTCACAACTCAGTATTAATTGGAGGCAGAGGTTCTCATATTTTTGTCAGCACACACAGTTGGCCTTCATCTGGACTGTCTGCAATTTCTTCGCATGAATGAATTTTTCGTCTAGTCAAGTTCCCATAGTTTGAAGTCTAATATAAATATAGGGCTAAAATATATACCATTAAAAACTGAAGAAGCCAGGGATGGTGGCTCATGCCTGTAATCCCAGCACTTTGGGAGGCCAAGGTGGGCAGATCACCTGAGGTCAGGAGTTCAGGACCAGCCTGACCAACATGGAGAAAGCCGGTCTCTACTAAAAATACAAAATTAGCCGGGCATGGTGGCAGGCACCTGTAATGCCAGCTACCCGAGAGGCTGAGGCAGGAGAATCACTTGAACCGGGGAGGCAGAGATTGCAGTGAGCTGAGGTCGCACCATTGCACTCCAGCCTGGGCGACAAGAGCGAAACTCCATCTCAAAAGAAAAAAAAACAAAAAGCAAACAAATAAAACTGAAGGAAAGGGTGTGTGTAGGGGGGTGACTTACCCTACTAAATATAAAGACTTATAAAGCTATTAAGAATTAAGATAGTTGGTAGAGAAAAAATAGCTAATAGAAAAGAATATGGAACTGAGATAAATGCTCATACATATATGTAAATTAGTATATGACTGGTTACAAACCAGAGAGGAAATGATGGGCTCTTCAGTAAGTGATGTGGAAACTACTGGGTACCCATATGGAAAAATAAAATAAAGTTAGCCTCTTACCTCATAATATAAGCAGAAAAAATTGCAAATGAATTAACAATTAAAAAATGAAAATAAAAATTCCAAAATTTTTTAAAGAAAATACTTTTGTGACTTCAGATAAGGAGGGATATCTCAAGGCACAAAATTACAAAACAGAAGGAACCAATTGATAAATTGGAGTATGCTAATATGAACAATTTTTTTTTTTTTTTTTTGAGATGGAGTTTCGCTCTTGTTGCCCAGGCTGGAGTGCAATGGTGTGATCTCTGCTTACTGCAACCTCCGCCTCCCAGGTTCAAGAAATTCTCCTGCCTCAGCCTCCCTAGTAGCTGGGATTATAGGCACGCACCACCAAGCCCAGCTAATTTTGTATTTTTAGTAGAGACGGGGTTGCTCCACGTTGGTCAGGCTGGTCTCGAACTCCCAACCTCAGGTGATCTGCTCGCCTTGGCCTCCCAAAGTGCTGGGATTACAGGTAAACAACTTTTATACAACAAAAGTCACCACAATGAAAGTGAAAAAATAAGCCATAGGTAGAAGATATATGCAAGATATAAAACTAGCAAGGACTAGGAATAAGATTCAGAATATTTGAACAATTTCTACCAATGGACAAGAAAAAGAGAAACACTCTAAATAGAAATTCACAAAGAATAAGAATTCATAGAAGAAGAATGCTGAATAGCTAATACATATATATGAAAAGATATTCAACTTTACTGGTAACCAGGGCAATGCAAACAAAAAATATGCAATATTTAATATTGATAATAATGTAATATGTAATATGTAAACATTTTATACCCATCATCTTTACAAAAATTTCAAAAATCTAACAATGCCAAGCAATGCATTTGTATATATAGTGCTTATTGGTAGAGCTGATTTGAAAAGGAATTTGACAATATCTAGTAAAGATGAAGATACTCATACCCTATGACCTAACATTTCATTTTTAGGTGTGTACCCTACAGAAACTCTGACATGTGCTCAAGATGATAAGTACCAGAACAGTACCAAAAACATTGTAATAGCAAAAAAATTAGAAATGACCTAAATTAGGCTGGGCGCAGTGGCGCACACCTGTAATCCCAGCACTTTGGGAGGCCGAGGCAGGCGGATCACCTGAGGTTGGGAGTTCGAGACCAGCCTGACCAACATGGAGAAACCTTGTCTCTACTGAAAATACAAAGTTAGCCGGGCGTGGTGGCGCGTGCCTGTAATCCCAGCTACCCGGGAGGCTGAGGCAGGAGAACTGCTTGAACCTGGGAGGCAGGGTTGCAGTGAGCCGAGATCGTGCCATTGCACTCCAGCCTGGGCAACAAGAGTGAAACTCCATCTCAAAAAAAAAAAAAAAAAGACCTAAATTAATATTAATAGAAAATGGAGAAATAATTTATGGTTTGTTGATACAACTATGTCCTGGAAAAGTCAGATTCTACATGGATTTTTGTGTGTTTAAGTCATTTATTTTTCTAGGAAGGCAACTTACTTAAAAAGAATACCCTTATATATTATATAAGGTTTATATATTAATTGTACATCTAAATTAACAAGAAAAAGTTTAATGTTTTACACTAAACTTTTGGTTTAATTATAACATTACTAAGAAAAATCAACCTCCTAGATCAAACATAGTCTATAATTTTTTTTCTATGTTTTTTTTTTTCTTCTTGTACCCAGGACAGTGCTGACACATAGTTTATAATTTAAACTTAGAGTAAACAAACTTTCTATAGCAATCATTATAACAAATGTAATTACCTGTAATAAAAAATTATTCTTGTTGAAGCTACTAAAATAAAACTTTTGAGGTTATAGAGAATTTGTTTTTTGCCATTTTTAATAAATAGGCTTAGAAAAGCAATTTTCTATTGCTGAGATAGAATAACCATATAGATTTCACTTAAATTTTGTGGTAACTGGTATGCAAATATAATATTCAGCCTTGTCTTTTTCTAAACAAAAGATAATTGTTAATCTTGTGTTTGACGCTCTAAAAATTTCATTTCAATGGCTTCTTAACATTTTTCATTGTGTCATTGAAATGTAGGACCTACAATTTCATTTTTGTTTTAGCTTCACTATTTCTGAAAAATCATTTCCCAGGTATTTTTTTTCTTTTCTTTTGAGATGGAGTCTCCCTCTGTGACGCAGCCTGGAGTGCAGTGGCACTCTGCAGTGGCTCACTGCAACCTCCACCTCCTTATTTCCCAAGCATTTAAACTTGACTCTTCATGTCAGAGTGACTTAGTTTTCTACTTACTGATTATAACAATAATGAATCCAAAAATTGGAGGTTTATATATTTTTATTTTTGTAAGCAGAAAATCAGTAGGAAAAAAAGAAAGAATGGGAATACTATATATCAGTGAAAACAGAAGAAATAGAAGAACTACATTTATTAACATGGATAAATCTCAAAAATATAACGTTGAATGGAAAAAACAAATTGTAAAAGGATATGTAGAGTATGATGCTATATACTTAAAAATAAGAAAAATGTTATCTGTTGTTTGTAGATACCTATGTGTATTATAAAAGTATAAAAATATGAAGCGAGGGCCGGGCGTGGTGGCTCATGCCTGTAATCCCAGCACTTTAGGAGGCTGAGGCGGGTGGATCATGAGGTCAGGCGATCGAGACCATCCTGGCTAACACGGTGAAACCCCATCTCTACTAAAAATACAAAAAATTAGCCGGGCATGGTGGCGGGCGCCTGTAGTCCCAGCTACTCAGGACGCTGAGGCAGGAGAATGGTGTGAACCTGGGAGGCGGAGCTTGCATTGAGCCGAGATCGTGTCACTGCACTCCAGCCTGGGCGACAGAGCAAGACTCCGACTCAGAAAAAAAAAAAAAAAAAATGAAGGGAGATGATATGTATTTTAGGATAGCGGTTACCTCTGAGGAGGAAGGGAGAGAGGGGAATGAGATGGGGAGGAATACAGGAAACTTTACCTGTATTTTTATTGTATTATTTGTTTTGAAGGATGTGAAGCAAAAAAATGGCAAAATGTTAGGATACTTTCAAGCAAGGTGGTATGTACATGTGTATTTATTATACTATATCTTTTTCTGTATGTCTGAAATATTTTGAAATAAAAATGTTAGATAAAAGTAAGATAGGCCAGGCGCGGTGGCTGATGCCTGTAATCCCAGCACTTTGGGATGCCAAGGCAGGCAGATCACCTGAGGTCAGGAGTTTGAGACCAGCCTGGCCAACATGGTGAAACCCAGTCTCTACTAAAAATACAAAATTAGCTGGGCATGGTGGCAGGTGCCTGTAATCCCAGCTACTCAGCAGGCTGAGGCAGGAGAATTGCTTGAATCCAAGAGGCGGAGGTTGAGTGAGCCAAGAACACGCCATTGCACTCCAGCCTGGGCGACGAGAGTGAAACTTTGTCTCAAAAAAAAAAAAAAAAAAAAGTGAGATAAAGCTGGGGATGATGGCTCATGCCTGTAATCATGCCACTGCACTCCATCCTAGGCAAGGGAGTGAGACTCTGTCTCAGAAAAAAAACAAAAAAGAAAGAAAAGAAAAGAAAAAGGCAGGAGTGCAGTGGCTCACGCCTGTAATCCCAGCACTTTGGGAGGCCGAGGCAGGTGGATAGCCTGAGCCCAGGAGTTCAAGACCAGCCTGGACAACAGAATGAGACCCGTCTCTTTTTTTTTTCTGAGGCAAGTCCCACTCTCTTGCCCAGGCTGGAGTGCAGTAGTGTGACCTCGGCTCACTGCAACCTCCGTCCCCCAGGTTCAAGTGATTCTCCTGCCTTAGCCTCCCAAGTAGCTGGGATCACAGGTGCCCACCATCATGCCCAGCTAATTTTTGTATTTTTTAGTAGAGACGGGGTTTCACCATGTTGGCCAGAATGGTCACAAACTCCTGACTTCAAGTGATTCACCCACCTCGGGCTCCCAAAGTGCTGGGATTACAGGTATAAGCCACCATGCCCGACCTCTATTTTTTTTAATTAAAAAAAAAGTGGTATAACTTCACAGTTTTCTGTTTAACATGGCGCTTTATCATTTTTTCAAAAACTAGAATAATATTTGGCTAACTGGTCCTTTCAAAATAGAATAAACATACATTTGACATATTTGAAATAGAAACAAATACATTGGGCAACACTATTGAGAACTTGTAAGCCTGGGTTTTACTCTCCTTCAGCACTAAACTAACTGTATGGCCTTGAACAAATCATATATCCTCTCTAACCTGTAAAATGAGAAAGTTGAACTAGAATGTCTTCTGAGTTTCCTTCCGACTCTAAAAAGTTGAGATTACCACTGTACCTGTGAGAATGGATGGAAGAAAGAATTTGTGCTGTTATTAACGGACTTATTCTGAGGCTAAATAGCTGCTAGGAGACTTGGAAACCCATGTTCGCCGTGAAGGCAGACACTGCCTATGATGTAAAAACTGTAATGCTGCAATGCCTATAAATCCTACCAAAGAGTAAGGCAGATCATGAAATTCATCTTTTAGGAATGCTGAGTCTTATTTTCTGCCCCCTGCCCCTATAGTTAATAACTAAATTATATTGTTGTTTTTCTTCTCTGAACTTCTCATAGCTCTTCTGCCATAAACAGAAGATTACACTTACTTATCAATCTGGCTGATTCTAAATGGTTTATTTTCTTAAGGATCTTAAAATCCTTCTCTCAAATGCCACTTCTATGGTCTATTAGGCCTCAAAAATTCTATAGCACCCTTCTAAATAAAGTTAAAGACATTGACTGCAGGCTCCAGCACTTTCCACCAGTTAGTTCTGTCTTAATGGCCTTCATTACCAATCGTGTCTTTGCTGATTTACAGTCTATAAGTCCATCAGGTACTTTTGTTTCCTTATTTTTCATAAATCATTTCCACAGTCTCCATTTCCTTTCTGCCTCTCGGCCTTTTCAGAAGATGTTCCTAATATTTGCAAACAAATTACTTTCTCCCTTTAATTATCTCTGTTCTTCCTTTCAGCATTATCCCAAGAGAAATAAAATAAACTTGCATTATATATTTATCATTTATCATCATATATCTTGCTATGTATTTGTTGATTTGATCTTTGCCAGTTTATTAGAGCTTGGTGTCACATGCTGTTACATAAATTGTTGCAATTAAAACTGGGAAACATGTTCCTCTCTGCACTTGGCTCCCTTCTTCGTGGAGATGTGATTAGCAGGTTAGAGGATGATAGAAATCAGGCCAGGCTTGGGAATTAGAAACCGGTGTGTTCTAGTTATCTCTGTTTTGTTTCAGGAACAAAACCCACAGTCCCTACTCTAAGACTTCTATAAAATGTATGCATGAGTCAAAGAAGAAGCCACGAAGGAGTAAGTGGTTGGTGCAGCACAAGCTCATTAGTACTACTAGAAAAACATTTCAAACGTAATGCCTGACTTGTGGATAAATAGTATAAATAAGGTATCACTCCTTATCTGAGTCTCTGGGTTACAATCTACATAAGGACCCAAAATATTCTGAACAATTGGGTTCAGCATAAAAAATAAATAAATAAATGAATAAATAAATAAAGGACCCAAAATATCTTATTAGCCTTTCTCCATAGCATACAGAACAGTGCCAGAACACATAAGCACACAGTGATGATTAAGAAAATGTTTTAGGCCAGGCATGGTGGCTCATGCATGTAATCCCAGCACTTTGGGAGGCTGAAGCAAGAGGATCACTTAGCCCATGAGCTTGAGACCAGCCTGGGCAACAAAGTGAGATCCTGTTTCTACAAAAAAAAAAAAAAAAAAAAATTAGTCAGGCATGGTGGAATGTGCCTGTGGTCTCAGCTACTTGGGAGCCTAAGGCAGGAAGATTGCTTGAGCCCAGGAGGTTGAATCTGCCATAAGCTGTAATCACACCACTGTACTCCAGCCTGGGTGACAGAGAGAGACCCTATCTCTAAAAAAAAAAAAAAAAGAAAATGTTATATATTAGTTATTTGCTTACAATATTTACCCATATGGACTTCAAAAGGTATTGGCAGTAACTTGCAATAAATCACAGGATATAGGAAAATGTAAAACCAAGTAGAAGGAGGAGGCAATTATAGATTTGTGAGTAATTTTTTTTTTTTTTTTTTTTTGGAGAAGGAGTCTTGCTCTGTCGCCCAGGCTGGAGTGCAATGGCGCAATCTCAACTCACTGCAACCTCTGCCTCCTGGGTTCAAGTGATTCTCCTGCCTCAGCCTCCTGAGTAGCTGGGATTACAGGCGCCTGCCACTAGGCCCGGCTAATTTTTTTGTATTTTTAGTAGAGACACAGGGTTTCACCATGTTGCCCAGGGTGGTCTCGAACTCCTGACCTCAGGTGATCCACCTGCTTCGGCCTCCCAAAGTGCTGGGATTACAGGCATGAGCCACTGCGCCGGGCCACATGAGTAATTTTATTAAATATAAACTCTTCTATTGCTTTAAACCTTCCACTCTAAGTGAACCACTCACTATGCTGATTTCAGTTGTAATTTTAGTTTTAAGGAAGCACAAATATTATATTTAACATGGAAAAGAAACACAGTAATGAGAATTCATTCAACTAAGATCAGAATGAGTCCCAGTTACTACATTTTAAAATCTTAGGATTTAATAAAAGTCATAGGGAGATAGAGAGTATCCTTTTCTGCCTCTGCATGAGTCCCAGAGATTCTGTAAGAGACCCAGAAAATACAAACAAATGACATTTTCAGGAAGGCGTTTCTGGTTCCCTGTTGCATCCTCTGCATCTAGAAAAGATAAAACCAGCTAGGCACTTCCCCAGTCACTACAGACTCAGAAGAGGAGCTGCAAGTGACAGCCAAAGCATTCCCCATGGCCAGACAATGAGACAAGGAGAAGCAGCTGGCTATCCCCCTCCTTTGGACTATTGGGACACAGGAGATCAGAGAAGGTCCGGGTATATTCCCAGATACCAATAGTAATAACCCAGTGAAAGGGGCAGCCAAATATGATAGCATAATAGTGGAATAACAGCTGTTTTTTCTCTCTTTAGGCTTTAAATAATTAGACATTACTTGCTTTTTTTCCCCTTTGGCAAGTTTATTTTATTTTATTTTCCCTTTTTTTAAGAGATGATCTTGCTCTCTTGCCCAGGCTGGAGTGCAGTGGCGTGATTATAGCTCACTTCAGCCTCAAACTGCTGGGCTCAAGTGATCCTCCCACCTCAGACTTTGGAGTGGCTACGACTGCAGACATGCACCACCAGGCCCAGCTAATTTTTTAATTTTTTATAGAGACAGGGTCTCACTATGCTACCCAGGCTGGTCTCAAACTGCTGGCCTCAAGTGATCATCCTGTCTCAGCCTCTCAAAGCACTGAGGTTCCAGGTGTGACCCACCATGCCTGGCTCCCTTTGGCAACTTTTAATTTTTGAAAAATTCCATTCTTCTGAATAGTTTGAAAATATTTGCTTTTCTTCCAGGCATTTTCTTGAAGTAATTTCCTGTTTTACTTTCAGAAATGTAAAATATGTGATGGGGATAAAGAAAGATCTGCCTGATTTTAGGACATATAATACTTATATAAGGCCCTATCTAAAGTATCCCAAGAGAGGTATATATTTGTCATCTTTTATAATTGATTTAAAAAGATTGAACTAAAAAGTAAAAATCTGTCACTTGCTTGCCTTGCGATTAATGTGGGAAAGGTTCCAGTTCCGTGTTGAGGTTGCTGGGCTATAGGGTCAAAAACTGGCCTGTCATCCCCTCTAGGATTTGTTCCTTGTTCTGTGATTTGCTGAGTGATCAAAGACCGATGATTATATGGCTCTGCATCTGTATTTCTGTTAAATGGAAATTTAAAAACAATTTTTTTCTTAGACGCAAGCGTTGCAGATTTGAGGCTAGATCCTCACATTTTGTGGTCAAGAGGGAATTAGGAATGTGCCATCCCGAACCTGGAAGAGAAAGAAAAAGTACAGAGCAGTCGGTACCTGGTTATAATTTCTGTCAGTCATTTTCACAGCCACACAGCAAGAACCCGTGCTGAAAATAGAAATAAAGATGATTGTCCTCATCTGAGATTTTTCTGAGCATAAAAAAAGAGGCATCATTACTTCTTAGTATCCTCCTGGAAAGAAGAAACTGAAAGAAAAGTGAACACTGCTTCTCAGTTTTTTCCTCTTAAAGATCACTGGAAAATTTTGTAGCATCAAAGCTTATTAAAGATAGAGCTATCTAAGCTACTTTTATTTGATCAAATTAATTCACTTCTTTTCTTTTTGAGATGGAGTTTCGCTCTTGTTGCTCAGGCTGGAGTGCAATGGCGCGATCTCGGCTCACTGCAACCTCCGCCTCCTGGGTTCAAGTGATTCTCCTGCCTCAGCCTCCCGAGTAGCTGGGATTACAGGCGTCTGCCACCACACCCGGCTAATTTTGTATTTTTAGTAGAGATGGAGTTTCACCATATTGGTCAGGCTGGTTTCGAACTCCTGACCTCAGGTGATCCGCCCGCCTCAGCCTCCCAAAGTGCTGGGATTACAGGCATAAGCCATCACAGCCGGCCAATTCACTACTTTTCAAGACTCTGAATAACATTTCTTAGTGTATATTTGTTGAGCTGCCTACTATGGTAATTGCATTTTACTAGGTGCATGAATAGACTGAGAAGCTTACCTTCTGGGCAGAGGGAAAGACAAACAAAATATGCCATGTAATGTGTTAACTACACAGAAATTTGAAAGATGCTATGGGGGCTTATAGGAGAAGTGGGGAAGTGAATTATGCTCAAAGAGGGCTCCTGGCTAAGGAGAAAATCTTACCTGAGTTTTGAAGGATAAGCAGGGGTAGCCAAATGGAGAGGCGGGGACTTAGACTGATCTAAGATAAGTGGGATTCTAGGTAAAGGGAGCAGTCAGGGTGAATATTCAAAGTCTAAGATCTTCGGGGTCTGCAGGTGATTCTTGTGGACACTACTACAATTATTTTATTTTATTTTATTTTATTTGAGACAAAGCCTCACTCTGTCACCCAGGCTGAGTGCTGTGGTGCAATCACAGCTCACTGCAGCCTCGCTCTCCTGTGCTCAAGCGATCCTCCTACCCTTAGCCTCACAAGACTGAAGGTGAGTGCCACCTCACCCAGCTAATTTTAATTTTTGTAGAGACAGGGTCTTGCAATGTTTGAAAGGCCGGTCTTGAACTCCTGGGCCCAAACAATCCTCCTGCCTTGGCCTCCCAAGGTGTTAGGATTACAAGCATGTGCCACTGTGCCTGGCCTACTATTTTAATTGGAGTTTCATGGCTGAGCACAGTGGCTCAGACCTGTAATCCCAGCAATTTGAGAAGCCATGGAACTGCCACGGAAACTGGTTTAACTGAAATTTTGGTTCACAGCCTTCATTGGATTATCTATTGGGGCAAGCTCGTATTGCCTGGAGGATTGCCTAGAATTTGAGGCTGCAGTGAGTCACTGCACTCTAGCCTGGGTGACAGTGAGACCCATATCTAAAAAAACAAACAAAAAATTAGAGTTTCTGGTTACTGGAGAGTTTCTGCTGGTTGAGTTTCAGTGCTATCTAGAGCTCTAACCCTTTTGAACATAACAACAATGAATCACAGCGTATGGACATGTTTGGACTGGTACATTGCCTTATTGGTCCTATTACAGTTACTGCTGCCTAATGCCTAAAGCATGTCCATGCTTTCACATGAACTAGATTTTTTTTTAAGTGTAGATATTATGTAATCAGAACACCAGTACCTGGAGGCAACTCTTATGCCATTAATAAAGTATTTTATTGACTGCTCTTAGTCTCAGCTAACCCACCTGGATTACATTGTACTACTTTTCAATCATGGAAAGTTGCCTTTTTTTTTTTTTTTTTTTTTTTTGAGATAGAGTCTCTCTCTGTTGCCAGGCTGGAGTGCAGTGGCGCGATCTCGGCTCACTGCTACTTCCACCTCCCGGGTTCAAGTGATTCTCCTGCCTCAGCCTCCCAAGTAGCTGGGATTACAGGCACATGTCACCATGCTAATTGTTGTTACTTTTAGTAGAGATGGGGTTTCACTATGTTGGCCAGGCCGGTCTCGAACACCTGCCCTCGTGATCTGCCCACCTTGGCCTCCCAAAGTGCTGGGATTACAGGCATGAGCCACACATCCGGCCCTAAGAGAAGAAAATTTTTAATGTCATTATTATAGAGGCTATTTCCTGACACCTGTCTCCCAAAAAACAACACAAGCAAACAAAGAGAAAAAGCAACTCTAAGCAGGATTACAGCTGTGTTTCTGGACCACACAAAGTGATTATTTCTGTTTCTGAAACTCAGCATATGGTCTGTCTAGAACTCTCTCTATTTGTATGTGGAAAGGTCACTCTTTTGGACAGGAGTCATGGCTCTAGATTGGCACACATGGAGCAGGAGGATCAGTGAAATCACTCCTGGTCATCAGTGGGGTGACAGAACACCCTCACTCTTGACTTTCTAGATGAGTTAGTGTAAAGTTTTCCTTTTATGGGTAACTCCTTCTAGTCTCATTGATCACTGACTTCCAGATCTTGCCTGCCCTGCCCTGTGGCCCCCGGGGGCTCTGCCTCCCTGCCAGGAGAGCTGCTGGGATGCTGAAACCCAGAGAAAACCACAGGTCAAGGGCTTGGCTGGGTTCCCACTCATACGTTCATCCTCTCATTCATTCATCATTCCACAAGTATTTATTGAGTGCCTTCTACATGTCAGGCACTTTTATAAGCAGACACCAAAATAGACTAAAATCTTCGTTTTCAACAGTCTTCTTCTATTCTAAGGTACATTTCCATTAGCCCTGGTAAGGCAGGAAAATAGGGTCTGGAGGCAGGGAACATAAGGCAGATTCACACTTGAGCTATGATAGGAAATATCCTCTCCATAGGGCGTAGGCCAAGTAAATGACTTTGTAACTGTACTTCATCCTCTCCATTTACATAGGGCGTACCCAAGTAGAGGGTATTTCAACTCCCCAAAATTCTGCAACAGGGACTTTGAGACTCTCTGCTCAGGCCCGCTCCCACACCATGGAGCGTACTTTCGTTTTCAATAAAACCCTTCATTCCTTCCTTTCCTTGCTTGTGCGTTTTGTCCAATTCTTTGTTCAGGAAGCCAAGAACCGGGACACTCTCCACCATTAATATTTCGGCGAATCAGACAGGAAGAAGAGGTAAGCCGAAAAGTTTGGGATTCATTTTACTCCCTTTCCTTTCCGCTCCATACAGGGGCGCGCTCTCTCTTTTCCTTTCCAACTGGGGACCCTTGGTGGGCGGCGCCTAAACATGGAAACAGCTGCAGATTTCTGGCCGTGGTTCGTGAAACTGAGGGGTTTCCATGTTGAGGATGGCCTAACTGCCATCTCATGATTCGCTTAGGGGAACAGGGTCTTTTTACAGTTAGCTTAAGGAATCTGGGTGTTTTTCTTTCTTTCTTTTTTTCCTTTCTTTTCAGTCTTTCAGCGGCTGTTTATAATTGCACTGCCCAGAAGGGGGAAGGAGATCTAGGCGATCCCTGATCCCTGCAGCTCAGAGCAAACTCACGCGTGTTTCAGGGGACTTAAACTTTCTTTTCTTATGCTAAGTTCTTCCCTTACGTACTCAACTGGCTAAAGACAAAAAGCCCACCTGGCATCCTGTTCTCATTAGAGTTCATGGCCATTATAAGACTCATACTAGGAGGTAGGCCTTGGAGGGGAAAACCTGCACGTGGTACCAGTGCCCACCCAAGGTCAGAGACATTTGACACTCTAAGATTGGACCCCACAGGAGGATGCTCCGTGGGTCCTGTGGACCTCAACCTGCTCAAAGGGGATGCTCTTAGCAGAGGCTCTGAGGTCTAGTACTAAATCCTCCTTAGAATTTTCTCTCGCAATTGCAATGCTGTCTGGCCCAAACATTGTTTGGAATCTGGAGTTTACTGTCTAAAGGGAGAGTGGAATGGCATTGCATGTATCCAGGCTTTTGTGCTGCGGTTCTAAGCTGGGAGCCTGGTTAATGTGTGACACGCAACTTTGGTAGGGTTTGGCCTCAGTGCTCTTTGGAGTCTGGGAAGGTTTGGTCTTTAAAAATCAAGCTGCCATGGAAACTGCTTTAACTGAAATTTTGGTTCACAGCCTTCACTGGATTATCTACTGGGGCAAGCTGGTATTGCTATCTCATGGCTAAGGTTCCAAGCTACTGGATCTTCATTTATGTGTGTGTATGCATGTCTAGATGTGTTTATTTGTATGTACACTTATTGTTATATGTTGTGTCTACCAAAATTGGCTTATAAGTAAAAAAGCACTTATAAATTAAGTAAATAGGTCTAAGCAATTTTCAAGTTCACATGATTTAAAGTATAACTTTAGGCCGGGCGCGGTGGTTCACGCCAGTAATCCCAGCACTTTGGGAGGCCGAGGCGGGCGGATCACGAGGTCAAGAGATCGAGACCATCCTGGCTAACACGGTGAAACCCCGTCTCTACTAAAAGTACAAAAAAAAATTAGCTGGGCATGGTGGCGTGCAACTGTGTCCGAGCTGCTGGGGAGGCTGAGGCAGGAGAATGGCGTGAACCCGAGAGGCGGAGCTGGCAGTGAGCCGAGATGGCACCACTGCACTCCAGCCTGGGTGACAGAGCAAGACTCCGTCTCAAAATAAATAAATAAATAAATAAATAAATAAATAAAGTATAACTTTAATAAACAAGCTAGCTTTAAAATTATTGGTGGAATAAAAACAGAAATGCCTCCAGAATTGTCAGCATACATTTTGTCTGAATTTTATGTTTGTCTTTGCTAGGTATTTTAAAATGTCAGTGTTAATTCAAGCTGGGAGCTGCTAGGGGCGAGCCTGCCTCCCGTTCTATTCAAAGTCTCACTGAGATAAATGTATATCTGATTGCTTCCTTGGGAAGGGCTAATCAGGAACTCAGGAGAATGCAACTGTTTGCCTCCCACCTACCTGTGATCTGAAAGCCTCCAAGCTCCCTCCTCACCTCAGAGTCCAAACCAATGTTCATTTTACATATGTTGATTGATGTCTCATGTCTCCTCTGTTAACAGTAAAAAATAAAGTACAGTGAATGGGATAAATGTTTTAGGTAGACATTTTGTGTGAATTAAAATCTTTTTTTTGAGATGGAGTCTCACTCTGTCACCAGGCTGGAGTGCAGTGTCATGCTCTCGGCTCACTGCAACCTCCGACTCCCTGGTTCAAGCGATTCTCTTGTCTCAGCCTCCTAAGTAGCTGGGATTATAGGCACACACCACCACACCTGGCTGATTTTCGTATTTTTAGTAGAGACAGGGTTTCTCCATGTTGGCCAGGATGGTCTCGATCTCCTGACCTCGTGATCAGCCCGCCTCAGCCTCCCAAAGTGCTGGGATTACAGGTGTGAGCCACCGTGCCCCGCCCATAAATTAAAATCTTAAAGTTATTTTTGATGCTTGTGGAAAGTAAAAAGTTTCCTCTTCAAAGTTCCCCTTCTTGTTAAAGCATAAATCATAAGTGTTAGAAATAATAGTTTCTTTTAAAGACTAACTTTCTTCAAGCATTGTTGCTTTGTGCTAATAACTCTTGTTAAGCCCTATCCTATGTAACTGTTGGACATGCTCACAGTCACGTTCCAGCTCACAGCCTATGCCCCTTCCTTATTTGGAAATGTTATTGCTTCCTTAAACCTTTCGTAAGCAACTTCTTTGTTCTTCCCTGCACTTACCTATTTAGAAAAGTTTTAGCTATTAGCAAATCGGGTATCAGTTTGAGTGTGAGGTCCCGCTCCAGTCAATGGATGCAGGGCACAGCAGTAAGGTCGACCCAAATGCATAAGGGATAAATATGCCTGCTTTTCCTTTGTTCATGTGTGCTCTCGCCATTGTTCCATCTGTGATTGAGTACCCTTTCTGCAGAAAGTAAAGATTGCCTTGCTGAGAGATCTTTTGTCTCTCTGCTGACTTTTCTTTGTGGCACTGATTATCTATTTCTAACATATTTCATAATTCTAACAATGCTTATTTAATATCTGAGTCATTTCCAATTAAGAAAGGGTTGTAATATAGGAATATGTTTCTGAAATTGTGGAATTGTTCTTATCTGTAAATGTCCATATCTGATAGTTCAGGATTTCTTGCTTTTTAGGGTTTCACTAAAGTTTTAGGTTAATAAGGATAAAAATTCTAGTTAACACATAATTCTGTATGTAAAATGTGCCAGAATCGGTTATTAGTGGAAAAATAATAATTTTGTCTAATTCAGAAGTTATCTAAAAGTTAGTTCAAATTACAGATTTGCAAAGGTTATTTATGAAACAGTGTAGTAAGAAGCCATTAAGTAGGGGAGAAAGATGTGGAAAAAGTTTAAATAATAAAATATTCTTTAAAACCTGATAAAAAATTGGAGACATTTGGCTATTTAACATTTTCATAGTTAAAGATCTTAGTCTTGATTAAAGTAAAATAAGAAGTATTGTAAAAAATGCATTGGCAGTTTGGCAATTTTTTTTTCTTTTATTTGAGACGGAGTTCTGCTCTTGTTACCCAAGCTGGAGTGCAATGGCGTGATCTCACTGCAACCTCTGCCTCCCAGGTTCAAGTGATTCCCCTGCCTCAGCCTCCCGAGTAGCTAGGATTACAGGCACTCGCTACCAAGCCCAGCTAATTTTTTGTATTTTAAGTAGAAACAAGGTTTCACCATGTTAGCCAGGCTGGTCTCGAACTCCTGACCTCAGGTGATTCGCCCGCCTCTGCCTCTCAAAGTGCTGGGATTACAGGCGTGAGCCTGTAACCATGCCCGGCCGCCAATTCTTTTTTTAATATAGTTAAGCATGAAACTGGATTTAGTGTAAAGCCAAATTTCACATACATGCTTGCATTGCTTCACACTATGTTTACTGTTTTGTGTGGATAGTGCCTAGAATACTTATTGGTCATGTGCCTAAAGTGGATTTTTTGATTGCACAGAATGTATAAAATATTGGTGAATATAGGGATATTGAATTGTGTATCAGGAGCAAAATATTCATTATGTGGGTTTTTTGGGGCCCTAGGTAACACTGTAACCACTAAGGTAAATTGAGTAGGAAAATTTAGGGTGGTTTCCTGTTTGTTTTTACTTCTCCTTTTTTTTTTTTTTTTTGAGACAGAGTCTCGCACTGTCACCCTGGCTGGAGTACAGTGGCGCGATCTTGCCTCACTGCAACCTCTGCCTCCCAGGTTCAAGCGATTCTCCTGCCTCAGCCTCTCAAGTAGCTAGGATTACAGGTGCCCACCACCATGCCCAGTTAATTTTTTTTTTTGTATTTTTAGTAGAGATGGGGTTTCATTATGTTGGCCAGGCTAGTCTCAAACTCCTGACCTCATGATCCACCCGCCTCAGCCTCCCAAAGTGCTAGGATTACAGGTGTGAGCCACCGCGCCCAGCCTATTCGTTTGCTGCTTATTCACCTCTGACTGGTTGTGTATCAATATATATAAAACCATGATGCTTTTTAGTTTCTAGTAGAAGGCTTTCCTTTGGTTCTGTGAATAGTTATTTTGTTTCCTATGCATTTCTAGCAAGTCATCATTAGTTCCATTTATCTGGAATTCCCAAGCTACCTTTGTCGGGCCTGCAGGAATTAATGGAGCACACCAGCTTTCTATCCTTAAACTAAAGTTTTGGATTTTAGGCTTCCTGATATTTTAAGTTTGTTGAGTATACTCTCACAAATAGAATTTAAGTCATATTTCTCTTTTTTTAGTTTCTCCAAAATTTGTAAACTATCTATGAATATTCTTAATTCATAGCAATGTGTCTCTTTGCATACGGTCAAGCAGGGTCTCCTGGGCTGCTCAGGGAGAGAGAACCCAGAAACCTGGCATGCCGGCAAAAGGGTAAGAATTTCTTACCAGTCAGTCTCTCTCTGGTCTCTTTCTCTCTGTGCAAACTGGTTAAATATAAAGTGAAATTCACTGTTTATCTCCTGTGTAAAGTTTTAAATTAATTGGTTTAATAAGAAGAAGAGCTTAAATCAAATATTTTGTCAGAAAACTAGAAAGTATAATGCCTTTTAGTTCACATGACTTTAGCAATCTTTGGGAAATAAAGATGGTTTTAAAGATTATTGGTAAAATACAATGTCTTCAAAATGTAAACATGTGGTCTAAGTTATATTCAAATATCAGGTTTGCTAAATGCTTTAAGGTCATAAATTGCTTCTTTGGCTTTTGAAAATTGTTTAACTTGCCTGCTTTCCAGCTAGGTAAGGCCTGGGGATGTGTGGAGTTGGCCACGCTCCTAGCTATGCTGAAAATAGTCAAATCTTACCAGAACATAACTTACCAGGTTTTACATTAAAGTTAAAATTGCTAAGAGTTGCCACTGTAACATGCAATTAAGACTACTAGAAACAGTTTTACAGGCTGGGCGCGGTGGCTCACGCCTGTAATCCCAGCACTTTGGGAGGCCGAAGCGGGCACATCATGAGGTCAGGAGATCGAGACCATCCTGGCTAACACGGTGAAACCCCGTCTCTACTAAAAATACAAAAAAATTAGCCGGGCGTGGTGGCGGGCGCCTGTAGTCTCAGCTACTCAGGAGGCTGAGGCAGGAGAATAGCGTGACCCGGGCGGCGGAGCTTGTAGTGAGCCGAGATCGCGCCACTGCACTCCAGCCTGGGCAACAGAGCGAGACTCCGTCTCAAAAAAAAAGAAACAGTTTTACCTGCAAGATGTGTAAGAACAGTTGAATGTGGCTTTTTTTTTTTTTTGTAAAAGGTTATAAAAGATTTTTACTAGTTTAAAATTTCTGAGTCATTTTGGCAAAATAAATAATTTATGGTAATCTGGAATTCTAAAATCAAACTTCAGTTTCAAAGTTGTCTTTCCTAATCCCTGACTTTTTGGATGGATAAGAGGGTCCTGAAAACATTCAGAAAAGAGGTAAACAGGATTTTCTGACATGTTAGGTACATGAGATTGCCAAAATGATGTTCAGTCTTCTTTAGGTTTTATTTTTGTGAATATTACTAATATATGTTCCAAAATTATATGGGATTTCTAAAGTAGTATGTGCTATCAATTATAATTATGGTTATTAAATTGTTATTGTAAACCACAGAAATAACCAAATTTCCTTGTATAAAGCTACTAACCTGAGTAGAACAAAAATTAATTAAATACCAAGAAAATACTGTCAGATTTTCATATTAAACCAGCTGATACTGAAATTGTTTAAAACATTTTATAACCAAAGCTTGGTTCCATATTCCTGGGAAGATAAAGTTTCACGTACATTTGGTCACCTGGTGGGCCATTTAAACATTTTATAAAGGGATTTCATTCAATTGTTATTTTCAATGTATGTTTTCTGGTTTTATAAAAGCTTTCCCATGCAAGAGGGCTGATGTTATAACAGTAGACTATTATGCTGCAGTGTGTTTTCACCAGGTGAAAAAAAAGCTTTTTTATGGTTTGGATCTTCTGGAAACATCAGAGAAAGACTGTCCTTGTCATCCACACTACAACAAAACTTCAGAACCTTGGGCTTTGGGTTTATGGTCTCACAACTGAGAAGGGTCCCGGGTCCCTCCACACTTTTGGAACTGTGCATCCATTGGAACCCTTGAGGTAAAGCTGACCAGGGAAATGTCTCCCGAGAAGCAGATGGCATCCTTGATATGAACAGTTTTTCCCTAATTCACAGATTAAGACTTCTACTGTCATGAAACTCTTATCTTTGAATATTTTTTCTTATGCCTCTATAAACAATAGAAGTAGAAAAGGGGTCTGTTATGTGCATTAATGTGGTGTACTTTTATTGTGAAGGAGTTTGCAGCCAGCCTTATACATGGATACCCTTGTACTTGGATAGATAAAAGATGAAGGCCCAATGTAGGTAAGAAACTTTAATGATACATACGTTTCCTCATAATCAGTCAAAAATAAAACATTTATTCATTCCTCTTAACCCATATCATGGGTTAAAGAAAACACTGCCAGGAGGCCTTCACTCTTCTAAAAGGGCATCATTTGTTAGGTCCTTTTTCTGTGGTTTAAAGTAAAAGAAGCAACGATTAGAAATACATCCCTCAGGCCGGGTGCGGTGGCTCATGCCTGTAATCCTAGCACTTTGCGAGACCGAGGCAGTGCAGATCCCAGCACTTTGAGAGGCTGAGGTCAGGACTTAAAGACCAGCCTGACCAATATGGTGAAACCCCGTTTGTACCAAAAATACAAAAATTAGCTGGGCGTGGTGGTGGGTGCCTGTAATCCCAGCTACTTGGGAGGCTGAGGCAGGAGAATCACTTGAACTGGGAAGGCAGAGGTTGCAGTGAGCCAAGATTATTGTGCCACTGCACTCCAGCCTGGGCAGTAGAGTGAGACTGTGTCTCAAAAAAAAAAAAAAAAAAGAAAAAAAAAAAGAAATGTATCCCTCATGATAGGCTCTATAGCAAACTCTACTGTAAAGGCTACAGTTACACAACAAACTTTAAATTCTTTTGTGAAAGTAGAATTGGCTGAACAAGGAAGTATCTGCAGCTGCTGGCACTTTTGGCCTATGGAGAAATACTCAAATGAAGATTATAAAAATTCAGTGGTAGGGGATTAACAAAGAGACTGCCTAGTTAAGTGAGTAAACTCTTTAGCTCATTCTTTGATCTATTTGATTTTAGGAGGTTTGGTTTTTGGGGGACCTTGGGTAAGGAGCATACTCCAAACTCTTGCTATTATCCTCCCAATAGTCATAATAATAGTCTCCCTGGTGAGCTGTTTTCTCTCAAAGGTTTTAAATGCTGCATGCAGCTGTCTCTAGGATGTCATATGGTCTCTCTTCAACTGGAGTAACTGGAGCTGAAAGAAATGTGCAACCATGAGGACACTGTAACCTACAAATGACATGCTGCGACTGGAAACACAAAATGATGGTAACTGAGAGTGGCACTAAGGCCTTAACTTTTGGTCACATTCTTCACTTAGGTGAGAAGGAGGAATTTTTTAAACAAAATTCTGGGAGGCCATCATTTTGGACTAAGCTCATGCACTAGGCCCCAACAGACCAAACCAAAATAAAGTTGGTTGTGCTAAGACTTTAAGGAAACACATGAATCCTAGAACAGATCAGGTTTTGTCTTTTCTTCTGCAAATCTCTGTAACAAACATTCTTGACAGCATGGGTATCTACCCCTTGAGGTTCCCATTAAATCTTTTAACCAAATTCATTTCCTCTTGCCTAGAGACCATCAAGTTCCAGATGATCATGCAACAAAGGTTCCAGCCAGTTCCAGGTGAAGATACCACCCCTGGTCATCAGGAAGCTACCCTGTCTCTACTAGACAGAACAGGGCGAGAGTTCTGTGATCCCCAATAGGTAGGGACTATGCCCCAAGTCAGCATGAAGCACTTACAGAAAAAAGACCGCCGGTCCCTCTGCTTCCTATAAAGATTTATGAGGATCACATATCTTAGTGGGGAGTTGAGGCAGGAAAACAAGATCTGGAGGCAGGGAACATAAGGCCCATTCACACTTCAGCTATGATAGGAAATATCCTCTCCGTAGAGCGCAGGCCAAGTAGAAGACTTTGTAACTTTATTTCATCCTCTCCATTTACATAGGATGTACCCCAAGTAGAGGGTATTTCAACTCCCAAAAATTCTGTAACGGGGCTCTTGAGCCCCTATGCTCGGGCCTGCTCCCACACTGTGTAGTGTACTTTCATTTTCAATAAATCCTTCATTTCTTCCGTGTTTTGTGCACTTTGCCCAGTTCTTTGTTCAAGATGCCAAGAACATGGACAATCTCCTTCCTTTTTTTTCTTACTTTTTTTTTTTTTTTTTTTTGAGATGGAGTCTCGCTCTGTCACCCAGGCTGGAATGCAGTGGACCAATCTCGGCTCACTGCAAGCTCCGCCTCCCGGGTTCACGCCATCCTCCTGCCTCAGCCTCCGGAGTAGCTAGGACTACAGGCGCCCGCCACCACGCCTGGCTAATTTTTTGTATTTTTAGTACAGACGGGGTTTCACTGTGTTAGCCAGGATGGTCTCAAACTCCTGACCTTGTGATCCGCCCGCCTCGGCCTCCCAAAGTGCTGGGATTACAGGCGTGAGCCACCGTGCCGGGCACCCTCCTTCCTTAACACTGGTGCCCTGCTCTTTGTTTCTAGGGCAACTGAAATAGGTCTCTGCCAATGCAGCTGGGGCTCAGTGTTTCTTCCAGGTACTTGCTCCAGTGTCACTCTCAGAAGTGGCTTTCTCAGTACAGCACTTCAAACTCTTCAAATACAGACATTTTCTTCAAGACGTTGTATAGTATCTAAGTAGGGAGAAATTTCTAGTTCAACTACACATTGCACCTCAAGGTAACATCTGCCTTCAATGATTCAGGTCCTGCAGAAAGCTCTGGGTCATCCATTCAGATAGCTCTGCCCTTATAGTAAATTTCCTGTTGGGTATTTCACCCCTACTCCACCCCCATTATCATTTTAACTGTCTTATTCCTACCAGGCTCTCTACGGCCGCATTTGTCATCAGATGTGTGCTGATGAACTTGAATCTTAAAGATCCCAATTTCTAATCTCATGAATTTTTTTCCCTCCCATCCTATATAAATTTGTAGATGCAAATGAAAATGAGAAAAGAAATACCTGGCTGGGTGCAGTGGCTCACGCCTGCAATCCCAGCACTTTGAGAGGCCCAGGTGGGTGAATCACTTGAGCCCAGGAATTCGAGACCAGCCTGGGCAATATGGCAAAACCCCATCTCTACAAGAAATGCAAAAACTTAACTGGGCGTGTTGGCACGCACCTGTAGTCCCAGCTACTCCAGAAGCTGAGGTGGGAGGATCGCTTGAGCTTGGGAGGTTGAGGCTACAGTGAGCTGTGATCAGACCACTGCACTCCAGCTTGGGCAACAGAGTGAGATCCTGTCTCAGAAAAAAAAAAAAAAGAAGGAAAGAAATGCCCTCCAGCTTCACTAGACCACATTCAAGATTAAAGGCCAGTAGATGTTACTTCTTTTTGTTTAAGTGTCTAAGCCACAGGTCTTTCTTGAGCTAAAAAAAAAAAAAAAAAGGTCCTATTGTTGGATGGGCAGGTGGCTCACACCTGTGAGGCCGAGGCAGGGGGATCCCTTTGAGCTCAGGAATTCGAGACCAGCCTGGGCAACATGGTGAAACCCAGTTTCTACTAAAAATACAAAAATTAGCCATGTGTGGTGGTGCATGCCTGTAGTCCCAGCTACTCTGGAGGCTGAGGCACAAGAATCGCTTGAACCTGCGAGGCGCAGGTTGCAGTGAGCTGAGATCTCGCCACTGCACTCCAGCCTGGGTGACAGATCAATACTCCCCCTCAAAAACAAACAAAAAAAAGTTCTGTTATCTATGAAATACCATAAATATTGTGCTAAAGTTGACTTTTTTAAAATGATGCAGGCCAGGCGCGGTGGCTCATGCCTGTAATCCCAGCACTTTGGGAGGCCGAGGCAGGCAGATCACGAGGTCAGGAGATCGAGACCATCCTGGCCAACATGGTGAAACCCTGTCTCTACTAAAAATACAAAAAAATTAGCTGGGCCTGGTGGTGCGCGCCTGTAATCCCAGCTACTCAGGAGGCTGAGGCAGGAGAATCGCTTGAATCAGGGAGTCGGAGGTTGTAGTGGGCCGAGATCGCACCACTGCACTCCAGCCTGGCAACAGAGAGACACTCTGTCTCAAAAATAAAAAACAAAAAATAAATAAAAATGATACAAGGCAAGACTCCGTCTCAAAAAAAATTCAAGGCTAGGTGTGGTAGCTCATGCCTGTAATCCCAATACTTTGGGAGGTCAAGGTAGGCAGATCACTTAAGCCTAAGAGTTCGAGACCAGCCTGGGCAACATAATGAAAACCCGTATAAAAAATACAAAAATTAACTGGGCTTTGTGGTGGGCACCTGTAATCCCAGCTGCTGGGGAGGCTAAGGTGGGAGGATTGCTTGAGCCTGGGAAGTCGAGGCTGCAGTGAGCCATGATTGCGCAACTGCACTCCAGCCTGGGCGACAGAGCGAGACTGTTTCAAACAAAAAAGAAAACAAAAACCTTCAGATGTTTCCTGGCCTTTTATTTTAAATTAAACCCATTCAGTTTTTGTTGGAAAAGTAATATATAATCATTTTTAAATTGGCAAATGTACTCACTTCAGCAGCACAAACACTAAAATCGGAATGATACAGAGAAGATTAGCATGAATGACATGCAAATTCGTGAAGCCTTCCGTATTTTCCTGTAGCACTGTAGGATGACTATAGTTAATAGTTATATATTATACAGTTTCAAGTAGCTAGCTGGAGGGTATTGAATGTTCCAACACAAAGAAATCTTAAGTGTTTGAGATGAAATGCTAACTACGCTGATCTGATCGCTATACACATATGTGTCACAACATCACTATGTATCCCGTAAGTATGTAATTATTATGTGTCAATTTAAAAATTTAAAAGTAAAAAAATACATAAAATTGGAAAAGAAAGAAACCTAGAAAGACAAAAAATACAAGCCATATTCTACCATCCAAAGGTAATACTTATAAATCTCATTGCATTTTACACATCTTAACTTCCCATCTATTAAAAATTAGTTTTTATTCCATTTTTAAATTAATTTTTGACGATAAATTTTCATTATCGTCAAAATAATCATGTAGAAAGACATATAGTATAAAAATTTTCCCAGTTTCCTCCACAACAGCATTTCTGAGTTAGTCACTGTTATCCCTCTAGACAGTTTTATGTGTCTATTAAACATATTTTCAAACTTTTTGAATAAATAGGTTTTTGTTTGACTCAAAAAATAATACGTTTCTTGTTTTTTTGTTTTTTTGTGTATTTTTGAGACGGAGTTTTACTCTTGTTGCCCAGGCTGTAGTGCAATGGTGCAATCTCGGCTCACTGCAACCTCTGCCTCCCGGGTTCAAGCAATTCTCCTGCCTCAGCCTCCCAAGTAGCTGGGACTACAGGTGCCCGCCACCACGCCCAGCTAATTTTTTGTATTTTTAGTAGAGACGGGATTTCTCCATGTTGAGGCTGGTCTCGAACTCCTGACCTCAGGTGATCCACCTGCCTCGGCCTCCCAAAGTGCTGGGATTACAGGTGTGAGCCACCATGCCCGGCACATTTCTTGTTTTTTAACAACTTTGTTGAGGCTTATTTTACATATTATATATAATTCACTGTTTCAAGTGTACAATTCAATAATTTTTAGTACATTTATTCTATTTTACATGTGTAGCCATCACCATGTCAGTTTAGAATATTTTCGTCACTCAGTAAGATCCCTCATACACATTTACTGTGAACCCCTGTTCTCTTGAGCCTCTACCCTAGACAATTACTAATCTTTTTTTGTCTTTATAGATTTGTCTTTTCTGGACATTTCATATAAATGGAATCATACAGTATAGATTTCTTCTCTGCCTTCTTTCCCTCAGCATAATCCATTTATTTCTAAAAAAGAAACTAGAGAAAAATGTTTATGGATGCTTAATAAATTTATCTGAAATGATCTCTCACAAGCAAAAAATACAAAAGAACTTTTATATTCTGGTATAGGGAAAGAACTAAAACCAGTTATCAACTATCGTGAATCTGTGGACGAGATTTAAATTCTTTGACATTCCACTCTTCCCCCTAGTGGCCAGGACAAAAAGAGTACTGTATATTGTGTTTGTTAGAAAGCATCCCAGATTCTCAAGTGCTAAGTGAGAGGTATTTTACACTTGGAATTTTTATAAGAAAGATATTTCCTTTCTGTTTATTGGAGGCCTTTTTTTTATAAGGCAAATTTGTTGGGAGGCATAATTAATCATTCTCTGTGATTCTTCCCACTGCTGAATCCACCAGCCTCTCCTTAAAGAGAGATTTAGAATAGTAGTTAAGAGCCCGGGTACGGTGGCTCACACCTGCAATCCCAGCACTTTGGGAGGCTGAGGCGGGCAGATCACCTGAGGTCGGGAGATCGAGACCAGCCTGACCAACATGGAGAAACCCCATCTCTACTAAAAATACAAAATTAGCCGGGCGTGGTGGTGCATGCCTGTAATCCCAGCTACTCGGTAGGCTGAGGCAGGAGAATTGCTTGAATCTGGGAGGCGGAGGTTGCGGTGAGCCGAGATTGTGCCATTGCACTCCAGCCTAGGCAACAAGAGCGAAACTCTGTCTCAAAAAAAAAAAAAAGAAAAAAGAATAGTAGTTAAGAGCTCAAGGTATGGTACCAACTTGCCCACATTCAAATGTTAATTCTATTACTTGCTAGTTACGGGACCTTACTCAGCAGGTATGCCTCTTCTTTTTGTTTTTGGTTTTTTGTTTTTGTCTTTTTTTTCTTGAGATAGAGTCTTGCTCTGTTGCCCAGGCTGGAGTGCAGTGGCACTATCTTGGCTCACTGCAACCTCCGCCTCCTGGGTTCAAGAAATACTCCTGCCTCAGCCTCCTGAGTAGCTGGGACTACAGGCGCCATCCACCACGTCCAGCTAATTTTTGTATTTTTAGTAGACATGGCCTTTCACCATATTGGCCAGGCTGGTCTCGAAGTCCTGACCTTGTGATCCTCCCGCCTCAGCCTCCCAAAGTGCTGGGATTACAGGCATGAGCCACCGTGCCCGGCCTTAAGTGTCTTCTTCTTTTGTAAAATGAGGATGACTATAATACCTGTTTTATGGGGTTGTTGTGAGCATTAAATACATTAAGATACATGGAACTTCTAGAATAGTACCACTGAAGCATACTGTCATTCAGCAACCTGAGTATTAAAAAAAAAAGTATTTTAAAAACACAAACCAGAATTTGTTTCTGCTTAAAATTAATGTTTTGGCCAGGTGTGGTGGCTGACACTTGTAATCCCAGCACTTTGGGTAGCTGAGGTGGGAGAATCTCTTGAACTCAGGAATTCAAGTCCAGCCTGGACATGCAGTGAGATCACTATACTACAAAAAATAAAAAAATTAACCTGACATGGTGGCACACAACGTTAGTCCCAGCTACATGGTAGGCTAAGGTGGAAGGATTTCTTGAGCCTGGGAGTTTGAGGCTGCAGTGAGCCATGATGGCACCACTGCACTCTAGCCTGGGCAACAGAGCAAGACCCTGTCTCAAAAAATAAAAAACAAAAACTAGGGTTTTGTGTGAGTGGGTTATTCAGATGCTGTGTGTGATGGGTGCTGAAAGACTTTCTACTCAAAAATAGCTCCTTCCTAGGCAACTATTGAAGCTTGACAGTCTGCTTTTCCAGAGCCAGCCCTGTAACCACTGCCTCCCCAATTTTGGAGACAGCCCTCAGGAAGAACCTATTTTTACCCACAGGTGGTATCTGAGATTAATTGGACTAGCAGCCCTGTACTTCCACTACTTCCGCATTCCTGTGCTAGCTTTGGGACCCTAGTACCCACCCTCTAAGTTTCATCCTTCTCATAACCTTCTGTGCTTGCACAGGTTGTATGTCCCTAGACTTTCACTGCAGTGTCTGCTTTAGGCACCAGGATCCTCTACAGGAAGTAGAATCTTTCCTGACTACAAACTTATTGGATGTGGCTATTCATTATATGTTTAAGTTTTGCCACTTTTCTTTCCCTGGGGTTGGACTGAGTCTTCATCACGCATAATTGATCTGGGTCCTATTGGAGCTAGACAGACCACCCAATACTGCCATTTACCTAACTCTGAATAACATCTTCCTGCCAGGAGACGCCTGCTGATATGCCCTGCCTGCCAGACTAGAATTCCTTGGGTATTGTGGGGGCTTATGCCCCCTCAATTTAGACATACGTGATTGGGCAAATTCCATGGTGCAGATTTTATTTTGCCACAAAAACATATAATAGGTCTATTTCCTCTCCTAGCCCTGTCCCTCCATAAGTGTTCACACATGGTAAACTGACCAGGAAAGGCTCTAATCCTCCATCCCTTACCCCAAGAGGGCTGCAAGTCAGGTAAGCAGCTCAAGAATTCAAATATGCCGGGTACAGTGGCTCATGCCTGTAATCCCAGCACTTTGGGAGGCCAAGGCAGGTGGATCATGAGGTCAGGAGTTCGAGACCAGCCTGACCAACATGGTGAAACCTCATCTCTACTAAAAATACAAAAAAAAATTAGTCGGGCATGGTGGCAGGGGCCTGTAGTCCCAGCTACTCGGGAGGCCGAGGCAGGAGAATCACTTGAACCCAGGAGGCGGAGGTTGCAGTGAGCTGAGATCACGCCACTGCACTCCAGCCTGGGTGAAAGCGAGATTCCGTCTCAAAAAAAAAAAAAAAAATTCAAACATATGCCCACATACTATTTATCTATATATGCGTAAAATGTAAACCAAGCTAACAGACTGTTTAATAAAATCTATCCTCTTTCCATGGAAAATATACCTTCAGAGCAATAAAACTGAAATGTATATAAAGCTGTGGTTTTTCATACAAACACAAATTGGCAAATTTTTTTTTCTTTTTTGAGACGGAGTTTCGCTCTTGTTGCCCAGGCTGGAGTGCAATGGCATGATCTCAGCTCACTGCAAACACTGCCTACCGGGTTCAAGCAATTCTGCCTCAGCCTCCCGAGTAGCTGGGATTACAGGCTAATTTTGTATTTTTAGTAGAGATGGGGTTTCTCCATGTTGGCCAGGCTGGTCTTGAAGCCCTGACCTCAAGTGATCTGCCTGCCTTGGCCTCCCAAAGTGCTGGGATTATAGGCGTGAGCCACTGCGCCTGGCCAAAATTGGCAAATTATTAGATGACTGAATTTAGTTATTATTGCACATTTGCCATCTAATTGTTATTGTCTGGATAGTCTATTAATAAGTGATATAATGAAGACCATAATAATTCATAAATTTTTATGAATTTATTTCATGAGGTTCATTTCAGCGAATCACCAATTATTTTTTATTATTTTATTTAGAGCCAGGGTCTTGCTCTGTCACCCAAGCTGGAGTGTAGTGGCACAATCATAGCTCACTGACTGTAGCCTCAAACTCCTGTGCTCAAGCAATCCTCCTGCCTCAGCTTCCTGAGAAGCAGAGACTACAGTCAAATGCCAACATACCCAGGTAATTTTTTTTTTTTTTGATATGGAATCTCACTCTGTCACCCAGGCTGGAGTGCAGTGGCATGATCTTGGCTCACTGCAACCTCCATCTCCCAAGTTCAAGCGATTCTCCTGCCTCAGCATCTCGAATAGCTGAGATTACAGGCACGTGCCACCACACCCGGCTAATTTTTTATATTTTTAGTAGAGACAGGGTTTCACCATGTTGGCCAGGCTGGTCTCGAACTCCTGACCTTGTGATCCACCAGCCTCGGCCTCCCAAAGTGCTGGGATTACAGGTGTGAGCCACCACACCCAGCCAATATTTTGTATTTTTTATAGAGATGGGGTCTCTCTGTGTTGCCTAGACAGGTCTTGAACTCCTGGCCTCAAGCAGTCCTCCTTCCTCAGCCTTCCAAGGTGTTAGGATTACAGGCATGAGTCACTGTGCCCAGCCAATTATGTTGTTATAATCAAGATTTTAACAAAATTTGTATGTTAATGATAACCATGATCTAAAAGATTCAAAACTAATGCTGGGCACAGTGGCTCATGCCTGTAATCCCAGCACTTTGGGAGGCTGAGACGGGTGGATCACCTGAGGTCAGGAGATCGAGACCAGCCTGGCCAATATGGTGAAACTCCATCTCTACTAAAAATACAAAAATAAGCCAGGCATGGTGGCAGGCTCCTGTAATCCCAGCTACTCGGGAGGCTGAGGCATGAGAATCACTTGAACCCGAGAGGCAGAGGTTGCAGTGAGCCAAGATCGTGCCACTGCACTCTACCCTGGGCGACAGAGCAAGACCCTGTTTCTAAAAAAAAGAAAAAAAAAGATTCAAAATAAAATGTAACTGCATTCAAAGTATACAAAATTTGAGTACATTTGAATCAACAATTATAAATTAAATATACAAATACAGCTTGAGGTTGAGTGCATTTGGGTACAGGCAATCTCACACCTGTAATCACAGCACTTTGGGAGGATGAGGCAGGATGATCACTTGAGCCCAGGAATGATATAATAAAGATAATAATAATTCATATATTTTGTATATTTGTTTTCTGGTGTTCATTTGAGCAAATCATCAATCATTTATTATCATTATTGTTGTTGTTTTAGAGTCAGAGTCTTGATCTGTCACTCAGGCTGGAGTGCAGTGGCACAATCATAGCTCATTGCACCCTCAAACTCCAGGGCTCAAGCAATCCTCCTACCTCAGCCTCTAGAGTGCCAGAGACTATGGTCCATGCACTAGGCCCAGCTAATATTTTGTATTATTGTGTTCAATATATATTTTCCCATATAAAAAATTGATGTCAGGCCAGGCATGGTGGCGTGCACCTATAGTCTCAGCTACTTGGTAGGCTGAAGACGGAGGATCACTTGAGGCCAGGAATTTGAGGCTGTAGTGCATTATTATGATTGCACTTGTGAATAGTCACTGCATTCCAGGCTGGGCAATATAGCAAGACCTCATCTCTAAAAAGATTATTTTTTAATTGTTGTCATGGTTAATATTGTATCTAAACCTATGCAATAGCTGGTTAACACTGAGTGTCAACTTGATTGGATTGAAGGATGCAGAGTATTGCTTCTGGGTGTGTCTGTAAGGGTGTTGCCAAAGGAGATTAACATTGAGTCAGTGGACTGGGAGAGGCGGACCCTCCCTCAATCTGGGTGGGCACCATCTAATCAGCTGCCAGCACAGCTAGGATAAAGCAGGCAAAATTTGGAAGGACTTGACTTGCTGAGTCTTCCGGCCTTCATCTTTCTCCCACGCTGGATGCTTCCTGCCCTTGAACATCAGACTACAAGTTCTTCAGCTTTTGGCCTCTTGGACTTACACCAGTGGTTTTCCAGGGGCCTTTAGCTGCAGACTGAAGGCTGCATTGTTGGCTTCCTTACTTTTGAGGTTTCGGGACTCTGACTTCCTTGCTGCTCAGCTTGCAGGTGGCCTATTGTGAGACTTCATCTTGTGATCATGAGTCAATAATAACTCCTTAATAAACTCCCCTTCATATATACATCTATCCTATTAGTTCTGTGCCTGCAGAGAACCCTGACTAATACACCAGCTTCTAAGATGGCTTCCAATTGTCCTTGCCTCCTGGTATTCATACCATTGTGTAGTCTACTGCCACATTGAATCAGGGCTGTTCTGTATGACCAATAGAATATGGTGGAAAAGATGCTGCATGACTTCCAAATCAAGATAATAGAATTCATTGAAGCTTCTCTCTTAATCTGGGATTGCCTGCTCTGGGGGAAGCTGGCAAGCATGAAATGAGAACATTCAAGCAGCTCAAGAAGAGAGGCCCACATGCAGAGGAACTGAGGCTTCCTGCCAACAGCCAGCACCAACTTGCCAGATATGTCAGTGAGTCATTTTGGAAGTAGATTTTCCAGCCTCAGTCAAACTTTCAGATAACTATAGACTTAGTTGACATCTGATTACAACCTCATGAGACATCTAAAACCAGATTATTGCAGCCAAACGACTCCTGAATTTCTGATGATCAGAAATGGTGAGAGATGATAAATGATTATCGATGTTTTAAGACACTAGGTTACAGGATGATTTTGTCATGCAGCATTAGATAATGAACATAACTCACACATATTCATATATAAGAGTAAAATGAATTTTTTTCATTGCAAAATGTTTCTCAGCTGCCATTGCAACTACTGCAAATAAAACACCAATTCATGAATAGCTCCAGAGCCACACATTGAAACATGAGTAAAAGCAGGACAAATACATTTTTATTCTATTGTGAACCAAAGCTTTTTTAGTGAAAGAAGTTACTGCATTCATGCTGTTGAGAAAAAAAAAATCTGAAAGGTAAATTAATTTGTCTTTTCTTTTACTTAAGAACTTTTGTTACTCAAATCCTCCCCACAGCACAGAGCATCATCTCTCTCCAATGTCAGCAGCAGCACCCCATAAATCTGTCAGCATTCTTTTTTTTTTTTTTTTTTGAGACGGAGTCTCACTCTTGCCAGGCTGGAGTGCAGTAGCGTGATCTCGGCTCACTGCAACCTCCACCTCCTGAGTTCAAGTGACTCTCCTGCCTCAGCCTCCTGAGTAGCTGGGATACAGGCGTGCACCACCATGCCTATCTAATTTTTGTATTTTTAGTAGAGACAGGGTTTCACCATGTTGGCCAGGATGGTCTCGATCTCCTGACGTCGTGACCCATCTGCCTCGGCCTCCCAAAGTGCTGGGATAACAGGCATGAACCACCGCACCCGGCCAATCTGTCAGCATGTAGAGGCAGTTGTGTTGTTTCAAGCACATGGCACAAGAGATGCAGAATGGGGACAGAATGGGCCCTGGGGCCTGAACACTTGGTCAGAAGAATGGATATTCAGGGCCTGGGTTCTAGTGCACTGAACACTGGATCCCAAGTGCCAGAGGCACTCATGTGTTCTTTAACAAATACATGTGCCTTTGTGATATGTGTGGTTGTCTAAAGTGCAGGGCCCAGGGCAGAGGCCACCACTCACCTGGGCCTAAAGCTGGTACTGCAAGTGGACTCATTGTCCAGGTTCTGTGAAAAAAAGAATAATAGAGTGAAGAAGATAAACAGGATTGGCTGTATTGAGGAAATCAATGTTTTCATATGCCCTGAGCAGCAATTATTAGCCTTGACACTGACTGTTGCATACCATTTGGGGAACAGAGAAAACTCCTTTCCCCTGACTCCATGTCTAATCTTCCTGGCCTTTCTCCACCTCCTTCACTTACTGGTCCCTAAAGGAGCAGCAAAGGATTTGAATGGAGAGTTTGGGAGAAGGAGCTGAGCACGCTCAGGTTCTTCCTCTTTTCTCTTTGAGTATTGCCTGTCTGCAGGGTACACAATCTGCTTTGCTTTTCCATGTGGTTGTCCACTACTGCCTGCAAGGAGGCAGGTAAGTTCGATTCACGGGTGAGATGATAGGTAGCCCACTTGGCTAACACACCTAATCAACATCCTTCGACTGCTTTTCATGGCAGTAGAGGTGATAGTTTTTGCTCTCCTGTTGCCTTACTCTTTCACGTCTCTCTCAGTTGGTTCCATATATGGACATGAAACAGGGATATCATTCATTGGGCCCTCTAAATCCTAGCATGCAAGGTGGTTGAGGTTCACGAGGGCATATGGTTTGAATATTGTACTTCTTTCATAGATGTGGCCGCATTTGGGCACAACCTTTAATTCTCCATAACACAATTTAAACCGTGGTTTCACTGGAGGCTCAGGGAGGGAGTGGAAAACAGAAAATAACTTGTAACTATGGCTCAAGTCCAGATATTCCCTGGGAGTTTCTGGCCAAGTTAGCTCTCTGCCTGGCTCTTGCACCATTATAATTAGTCTGAAGCAGCTCGTGCTGTCCCCGCAAACCTACTTTGCCATTGCAATCTCTAGCATCTCTGCCTCACAATCTAGACCCTCCCAACCAGCCAGACCATTCTGAGTGCCATGGAGAGGAGGAAGACCATCTCTCCTCTGAGTCACAGCTCACCTCTCCAAATCCTCAATTATTGTCCTGGAACTGACCTCTTTCCAAATTGAGTGACAGTGGGAACATATTTTTCTTTCAGAGAAAAATTCATTGCCATATATAAGTGTGAATTCTGGCCCTATAGTTGTTTTGTTTTTTGTTTGTCTGTTTTTTGTTTGTTTGTTTGTTTTTTGTTTTGTTTCTTTTTTTTAGACGAGGTGTTGCTCTGTCACCCAGGCTGGAGTGCAGTAGCACAATCTCGGCTCACTGCAACCCCCGCCTCTCAGGTTCAAGTGATTCTCCTGCCTCAGCCTCCCAAGTAGCTGGGATTACAGGCACCCACCACCACACCTGGCTAATTTTTGTATTTTTAGTAGAGGCAGGGTTTCACCATGTTGGCCAGGCTGGTCTCGAACTCCTGGCCTCAGGTGATCTACCCATCTTGGCCTCCTAAAGTGCTGGGATTACAGGCATGAGCCACCACACCCAGCCCCTGTGGTTCAGCTTACAATGCAGTGTGAAAGTGCATTTTTCAAAAGTCTGGGCTATGTAGTGTTAAATAACATCATGGATGAAAAAACATTTGATAATCCACAGGGAACTGTATCAAGCCTCGTCTAGTTCCTTTCTTTCCCTTTCTTTCTGCTTGAAGACTTTAGGCCTAAATGTTTTCTTTTTTTTGGTGTTTTTTTTATTTTTTGAGACACAGTCTCGCTGTCACCCGGGCTGGAGTGCAGTGGCATGATCTCGGCTCACTGCAACCTCCACCACCTGGGTTCAAGTGATTCTCCTGCCTCAGCCTCCTGAGCAGCTGGGATTACAGGTGCCCACCACCACACCCGTCTAATTTTTGTATTTTTAGTAGAGGCAGGGTTTCACCATGTTGGTCATGCTGGTCTTGAACTCTCAACCTCAGGTGATCTGCCTGCCTGGGCCTCCCAAAGTACTGAGATTACAGGCGTGAGCCACCGCACCTGGCCTTTTTTTTTTTTTTTCCAAAGACAGGATCTTGCTCTCTCACCCGGGGTTAAGTGCAGTGGTGCAATCATGGCTCATTGCAGCCTCAACCTCCTGCCTCAACCTCCTGAGTAGCTGAGACCACAGGCACATGCCACCACACCTGGCTAATTTTTCTTAAAAAGTGTTTTGTTTTTTTTTTTTGCCAGGCACGGTGCCTCACGCCTGTAATCCTAGCACAAAATCCCAGCCAAGGCTGACGGATCAAGAGGTCAGGAGACTGAGACCATCCTGTTGCTCAGGCTGGTCTCAAGCTCCTGACCTCAAGTGATCCTCCCACCTTAGCCTCCCAAAATGCTGAGATTACAGGTGTGAGCCAGCACCTACCCACAGATGGCTATCTTATTGTATACTCACATGGTGGAGAGCAGAGAAAGAGGATGTTTTCATGTGTCTTCCTCTAAGGGGACTAATGCCACTCATTAGGGTTATGACCTAATTACTTCCCAAAGTTTCCATCTCCAAATACCATCACATGAGGGATTAGGGTTTTAACATACAAATTTTGGGGAGACACAAACTTTCAGTCATTAGCAATCAGATATCCTTGACCAGATATTCCTAACCTCATTATTTACCAGGTGTGTAAACAGGCCTATGGAAATCAGAAAATGAGACAGGAATGAAAGAGGTTTATTGGTAAATTTAGTCTGTGAGAGATAAAAGAGGTAGTAAGCAGGATGGGGCAGAGAGAGACTTGGGCCATTGCAGATTTGACAAAGTCTCAGTCAGTTCAGCAGGGAGCTCCACAGCAAAGATTGTTAGAAGAGGCCAGCTTTGGGCAGAAATGACCAGTCCTACTTACCCTTGCCATGCACGATTATTGTCTGGGGCTGCCCATGAAGAGCATGGCCTCAAATTGAAAGCTGAGGTGAATAAGCTCGCTCCCTCCCTCCTTCCTTCCTTCCTTCCTTCCTTCCTTCCTTCCTTCCTTCCTTCCTTTCTCTCTCTCTCTCTTTCTCTCTCTTTCTTTCTTTCTTGACACAGAGTTTCACTCTGTTGCACAGGCTGGAGTTCAGTGGCATTATCTTGGCCCACTGCCATCCCCACCCCCCGGGTTCAAGTGAGTCTCCTGCCTCAGCCTCCCAAGTAGCTGAGATTCTCCATATTGCCCAGGCTGGTCTTGAACTCCTGACTTCAAGTGATCTTCCTGCCTTGGCCTCCCAAGGCCTCCCAAGTGGCATGAGCTACTGTGCCGAACCCAGCATCACTCTTAAAATACACACCTAGGCCAAGCGCAGTGGCTCACACCTGTAATCCCAGCACTTTGGGAGGCCAAGGCAGGCAGATCACCTGAGCTCAGGAGTTTGAGACCAGCCTGGCCAACATGGCGAAACCCTGTCTCTACTAAAAATACAAAAATTAGCCAGGCATGGTAGTAGGTGCCTATAGACCCAGCTACTCTGGAGGCTGAGGCACAAAAATCACTTGAACCTGGAAAGCGGGGAT
This sequence comes from Pan paniscus, assembly GCF_029289425.2. Taxonomy (NCBI): domain Eukaryota; kingdom Metazoa; phylum Chordata; class Mammalia; order Primates; family Hominidae; genus Pan; species Pan paniscus. The sequence continues at coordinate 137,091,922 of NC_073252.2, read as the reverse complement.
TGCAGTGAGCCCAGATACAGCCTGGGCGATAGAATGAAACTCCGACTCAGAACAAAAAAAAAGATATACATCTAAGCTGTTGACATCATCTTCAAGGTCCTGAGGATCACTCCCATCTCCCCCTTCAGCCTAAGTTCATTCCCTTCACTCAATTGTGATCGAACACAGTGGTCTTCCTTCTATTCCTAGAAAACGTCCCTTGTTTCTCCCTTTCACAGGGTTTTGTATATGCATTTGCCTCGGCCTGGGGACTTTTTCGAATCCATTCTATGTCTGAGAAATTCTGCATGACCCAGGTTGGTGTGTGTTTGCTTGTTTTTCCTTATTTAACATAGTCTAAATTTCCATCAATTAATGCAATTCTTCTTTTTAAAAATTAAGCAAAATAGCTGAGTGCAGTGGTTCATGCCTGTAATCTCAGCACTTTGGGAGGCCAAGGCAGGCAGATCATGAGGTCAGGAGTTCGAGACCAGCCTGGCCAACATAGTGAAACCCTGTCTCTACTAAAAATACAAAAAAATTAGCCAGGTGTGGTGGCAGGTGCCTGTAATCCCAGCTATTTGGGAGGCTGAGGCAAGGAGAATCGCTTGAACCTGGGAGGCAGAGGTTAAAGTGAGCTGAGATTGCACCACTGCACTCCAGCCGGGGTGACAGTGCGAGACTCCGTTTAAAAAAAAAAAAAGAAAAAAAAATTAAGCAAAATATAGGTCAGAGGGCAGAGCTTTTATTAAAATAAAATTTTAGGCTGGGCGCAGTGGCTCATGCCTGTAATCCCAACACTTTGGGAGGCTGAAGGCGGGTCATGAGGTCAGGAGATCTAGACCATCCTGGCCAACATGGTGAAACCCCGTCTCCACTAAAATACAAAAAATTATCTAGGTGTGGTGGCATGCACCTGTAATCCCAGCTACTTGGGAGGCCAAGGCAGGAGAATAGCTTGAACCCGGGAGATGGAGGTTGCAGTAAGCCAAGATCACTCCACTGCACTCCAGCCTGGCGACAGAGCGAGAGTCTGTCTCAAAAAAATAAAAAATTAAAAAAGTAAAAATTTAAAACACATACAAAGTATAAATAGGCATCTAAAATACTGAAGGAAAATATTATCACACAAGTCACACATAGAAAAAGTTGAAGACTGGGTGCGTTGGCTCACTTGTGTAATCCCAGTACTTTGGGAGGCTGAGGTGGGTGGATCACTTGAGGTCAGGGGTTCAAGACCAGCCTGGCCAACATGGTGAAACCCTGCCTCTACTAAAAATACAAAAATTAGCTGGGTGTGATGGTGGGTGCCTGTAATCCCAGCTACTCGGGAGGCTGAGGCAGGAGAATTGCTTGAACCTGGGAGGCGGAAGTTTCAGTGAGCCGAGATTGCGCCACTGCACTCCAGCCTGGATGACAGAGCAAGATTCCATCTCGAAAAAAATAAAAAATAAAAATAGAAATTTACCTTCTGAGCCTGTTTCATGAAAAAGTTAAAAAAAAAATCTTTCCTCACAGTTCTAGAGCCTGGAAGTCTGAGACCAGGATGCCAGCATGATGGTCAGGCTCTGGTGAGCGCTTCTTCCTGGCTTCCAGTTGGCTGCCTTCTCACTATGTCTTCACATGGCACAGAGCGAGAAAGAGAGAGATCTCTTCCTCTTAGAAGGCCATTCTTTTCCGATTAGGAACCTACCGTTATGACCTCATTTACCCTTAATTATCTCCTAAAAACCCTATTTCCAGATACAGTCTCATAAGGATTAAGGCTTCTCCATATGAATTTGGGAGGAGACACAAGTCAGTTCATAGCAGGAACCATGAAAAAAATCATTAATACATAATATTCTGTGAAAAAAAAGCAGAATACAAATTGATAAAATTGGACTCTAATTTCTGGCAGTACAACTAACTGTATATCCTGAAAAACTTTTTCCTATAAAACATCTAGAAAATATAATAAATGCGGTGGAGTTTTTTGGGTTTGTTTGTTTGCTTGTTTGTTTTTTGAGAGAAGGTCTTTCTCTGTCATCTAGGCTGGAGTGCAGTGGCGTGAACACGGCTGACTGCAGCCTCAATCTACTGGGCTCAAGTGATCCTCTTTCCTCAACCTCCTGAGTAGCTGGGACCAGACATGTACCACCATGTACCACCATGCCTGGCTAATGTTTTGTGTTTTTTTTTGTATTTTTAGTAGAGACGGGGTTTCACCATGTTACCCAGGATGGTCTTGATCTCCTGACCTCGTGATCCACCCACCTCGGCCTCCCAAAGGGCTGGGATTAACAGGCATGAGCCACCGCACCTGGCTGATGCCTGGCAAATGTTTTTAAATTTTTTGTAGAGATGGGGTTTTGCCATGTTGCCCAGGTGGTCCTGAACTCTTGGGCTCAAGCAATCCTCCCTCCTTGACCTCCCAAAGTGTTGGGATTACAGATGTGCGCCACTGCATTCAGCCAAATGTTCTTTTAAATATGTAGCTGAACTTTTGCAAAAGAAAGAAATATCTGTAAGGGAAAGGAGGTGGCAAGAGAAAGAAGAGTGAGAATATCAATAATTGAAAATCGTTATTATTGGCCGGGTGCGGTGGCTCATGCCTGTAATCCCAGCCCTTTGGGAGGCCGAGGCGGGCGGATCACGAGGTCAGGAGACAGACACCATCTTGGCCAACATGGTGGTGAAACCCCGCCTCTACTAAAAAAATACGAAAAATTAGCTGGGTGTGGTGGCGCAAGCCTGTAATCCCAGCTACTTGGGCGGCTGAGGCAGGGGAATTGCTTGAACCCGGGAGGTGGAGGTTGTGGTGAGCCGAGATTGCGCCATTGCACTCCAGCTTGGGCCACAAGAGCGAAACTCTGTCTCAAAAAAAAAAGAAAAAGAAAAAGAAAATTGTTATTATTAACAATTTGAATTGTAAATAATAATTGAAAAATTAAATGACGTGTATATAGGTGTTCTTTAAACTATTCTTTGACTTTGCTGTGGGCTTGAAAATTTTCAAATAAAAAAATCAAAGTAAAACAGCAACAAAAATGACAACAATATAAACTTCAAATTCTGAACACAATATCACATAAGACAGGAGGAGGATGAAGGGGTGGCCAAGTTAATGAATTTCAAGGCCCTATATTCTGCAAAAGGGGTAGTGATAACTACTTTTTGTAGACAGAAATAGAGAAGCTATACATATTTTCTTTTTAAAAATTTCATGCTTTCATCTGAGATATTTTCAGTTTCTAAGTGTGACTTCATAATTTTTAATGTCTTGTTAGTCCCAAAGACATTAGACGTGCTTATACAAATATTTCTAAAAGTGGTAAAAAATATATTCAGAAAGATGTTTGTCTCAGCATTGCTTATAGTAGCTTCACAAATTGTAAATGACCTAATTGAGGACTGGCTAAGTGAATTATGATACATATATTTAGAGTTATTCTGTGAAATCATGAATAATGATATTTCTTCATATTTATTGACTTAGAAAAATTTCATGCTTGTGATTGAGTAAAATAGGTTACAGAATGCATATATGAGCTCTTTATATAAAATCATTTTACTATATCTGTAATTATGACCATGGTTGTCTCTGGGTAATAATACTCCAGGTGATTTTTACTTTGTACTTTATACTTTTCTGTATTTAGATTGGTTTAAATGGGCATGTTTCATTAAAAAAATTAAAGCTATGCTTAAATATAAATGCTAAAAAAATTCAAGGTTTTTTTGTTCTTTCTATTTCCCCCTGGGATCTATCCATTAGCAAAGAAGTCTATGAAATCATTGCACCTGGAAGCAAAGGGCAAGCAAGGAAAGAGCAGACCATGGTTGTACTTTTTCCTCTTTTGTAAGCAGTTGAGCTCCTGCAATCTGTAGTAGGACTTTAGTATATACGCAAAAAAAAATCTGTTGTTTTCTTCTTGTCTGGTAGTTTGGAAGATGTGGTCTATTGCTGCCTGACAAGGAGATACACAGAGAAAGGGGTCATCATTTCCCTGGTTGATTTGAGTAAAAAAAAGATTCCCTAGGGCTCAGCTACCACTAGGGATTAGAAAAGCAGCTGTGATCAAATAAGTACCCAAAGGCTATGGAACTTAATATCAAAGAATTCTTCTCAATCCCAGTACTCAAGATGACTTCTCCCTTCACATTTTTTTAACATTCCACCCAATTCATCTACCAGAATACTTTTTAGTTCCTTTCTCAGCAACTCATTTTCATTTTCTCTAAACCTTGCACTAGGGAACTGCTTCCATTAGGTTTTAGCAAAGTATGTAAGTGCACAGGTAAGCTTTTTCCTAGTTATGAGGCATGGGTACCTCCCAGGCTCAAAGACAAACCAAAGTTCTTAATGTTATGTAACCCACAGGCAAGGAAATGAATCTGAGAGTCTCTAAAGTATTTAATATTGAAATGTTTATCCTGACCCAAGTCACTTAGCCAAGCCTCCTATTTGTACAGTTATGAACATTTGTCCTTGGAGGTCCTCAAAATCCATTTTCAAAATAATCTAGATTTTTAAAATGTTAAAATCTTTGTTGAGAGTACAGGATAGCCACTCTCAAACACTGTTAAAGGGAGTATAAATTTGTATAATCTTTCTGAAAGACAATTTGATAAAAGGTATTGCTATGAACTGAATTGTGTCCCCCTACCACCCCTCACAAATTCATATGTTGAAGCCCTAACCCCAGTGTGACTATATTTGGAGACAGGGCCTTCAAAGAGGTAAATAAGGTTAGATGAGGTCAGAAGGTGGGGCCCTAATCTGATGGGACTGGTGTCCTTGAAAGAAGAGGAAGAGAAACCTGAGCTCTGCTTCTTCCCATGCACCCAGAGGCAAGGCCATATGAGGACACGCCAAGCAGGCAGATGTGTAAAAGCCAATAAGAGAGCCTTCACCAGAACCCGGCTTTTTGGTTAGAGCATGCTCTGAATGCAGGACCTTGGTCTGTGTTCACAGTAATGAAGCGGATCTCAGAGTGGCCAACAGTGGCCCATGAGGCAGCTGGACACCTGCAGATCCAGGCTCTCTCTAACTCCTAACTATGAGGACTGTTTCTAATGTATTTGTTTCTTCATTTTTTCCATCCCCCAAATAGAAATATCTTGTCAAAAATGATTTTTAAAACAGTATATATGCACCCTATAAACAATTAGAATAATGCAAAAGTATGTGAACTAAAAAGACTGTCTGCTCCTGTCTACTCTCTGTTTCAGTATTCTTACATAAAAATGATACATCCTGGTTGGGTGCAGTGGCTCACGCCTGTAATCCCAGAACTTTGGGAGGCCAAGGTGGGCGGATCACTTGAGATCAGGAGTTCAAGACCAGCCCAGCCAACATGGTGAAACCCCGTCTCTACTAAAAATGCAAAAATTAGCCAGGCGTGTTGGTGGGTGCCTATAATCCCAGCTACTCAGGAGGCTGAGGCAGGAGAATTACTTAAACCCGGGGCGTGGAGGTTGCAGTGAGCCGAGATCGTGCCACTGCACTCCAGCCTGGGCAATAGAGTGAAACTCTGTCTCAAAAAAAAAAAAAAAAAAAAAAAAAAAGATACAGCCTATCCATAGTGTGGAATAACATGGGTCTTCACTCAATAACATATATTAGATGGCTTTCAATGTCCAACGTGTACTGGGTGTCTAAAAAGTTGGGAAATCTGGGATAAATTTATTTTATTTTAAAAATTGTGGTAAAATATTCATAACCTAAACTGTGCCATTGTAGCCATTTTTAGGCAAACAGTTCATTAAGTACATTCATAATGTGCAATCATCACTCCTAAGATAAACTTATTTTTAGACAGCAGATAATTTACATTTTCGAATAATATTCTCAATATATTTTTTCAACCTCCAGATACCATTTCAGGTAAAAGACCTTTACATTTAAAGCAATGGGTCCAAATGTTAATCGGAACAAACCAAAATAAATATACTATTTTCCTTGTATTTCCAAGGCTTGTGGACACTGTAGTGCTCGAGGCAGTCAGGAGGTGGAGAGAAGTGAACAGGGTTTCTGTAGTCTTAGCTCAAATACATACTGAATAATGAATATGTATATTGAATAATGAATAATGTATATGTAACTTTGGGCAAGTTAAGCTCTCTGTGTTCTATTATTGCTTGATTCTTCTTTCACCCTACATTGTAGTGATCTCCAGAGAGCTTTACTCTTTTCTTTACCCTGGTAAACACAGTTTTATAAGTTGTTTAAACAGAGACTTGCCTATGTGATAGAATTTAACAGATAGCAAAAGAACTACCCATGCAAACGAACTTTTGTAATGACCTGCCATGTTGCATGGCATTCCAACTTGACATCACTCCTCTTCAGAACCGGCCTCATGGGTGTGCAACCTGTGTGGCTGCACATGTCCCCATGCTTAGATGGGCCTTGTACTTGGTTTAGTGTTCTGCTGTTGCCATCTTAAAATACTTTTTTTTTTTTTTTTGAGACAGTGTCTGGCTCTGTCACCCAGGATGGAGTGCAGTGGCATGATCTCGGCTCACTGCAACCTCTGCCTCCCGGGTTCAAGCGATTCTCCTGCCTCTGCCTCACGAGTAGCTGGGACTACAGGTGCCCGCCACCACACCCGGCTAATTTTTTTTTTTTTTTGTATTTTTAGTAGAGATGGAGTTTCACTGTGTTAGCCAGGATGGTCTCGATCTCCTGACCTTATGATCCGCCCGCCTCGGCCTCTCAAAGTGCTGGGATTACAGGCGTGAGCCACCGTGCTCGGCCAACATCTTAAAATTCTTAATAATTTTTGAGTTAGTACACAAGGGGCCCTGCATTTCATTTTGCCTTAGGTGCCATAAATTATGTAGCCAGTCTTTTGGGTGAAAGCATTGTCTTCAGAAGGGTCTTTTTTTTTTTTTTTGAGAAAGAGTCTCGATTTGTCACCCAGGCTGGAGTGCAATGGTGTGATCTTGGCTCACTGCAACCTCCACCTCCCGGGTTCAAGCGATTCTCCTGCCTCAGCCTCCCAAGTAGCTGGGATTACACGTGCCTGCTACCACACCTGGCTAATTGTTTTCTATTTTTAGTAGAGATGGAGTTTCGCCATGTTGGCCAGGCTGGTCTGAAACTCCTGACCTCAGGTGATCCACCCGCCTTGGCCTCCCAAAGTGCTGGGATTACAGGTGTAAGCCACCGCGCCCGGTCCAGAAGGGCCTTATTTTAAGAGCAAATAATTTACCTGGAAAACATACCATATTAATAATATACCAGTTATACATTCTCATTTTATCACATTAATTAATGTGTTAATTAGTTAATTAAGAAACCAGCACTCTGAAGGATTGAAGCATAGAACCTCTGAATTTTTTTTTTTTGAGATGGAGTCTTATGCCACCCAGGCTGGAGTGCAATGGCGCAATCTCTGGTTCACTGCAACCTCCGACCTCCGGGTTCAAGCGATTCTCCTGCCTCAGCCCCCTAAGTAGTTGGGATTACAGGCATGTGCCACCACACCCGGCTAATTTTTGTGTTTTTGGTAGAGACAGGGTTTTGCCATGTTGGCCAGGTTGGTCTGGAACTCCTGACTTCAGGTGATCTGCCCACCTTGGCCTCTCAAAGTGCTGGGATTACAGGCGTGAGCCACTGCGCCCAGCCAAACCTCTGATTTTTGATGTGGAAAACCATCCTGACTAGGTTCACAACATGAATACTACCTGCCTCCCAGGGTCTCTGAGAGCATGGGTGGGAGGAGGTTAATGAAGTGCACTGAACACCAGAGGACTTGACATATTTTTGTTCAATGTCAGTACAAATAAAATGGGTGAATAAATGAATAAATCAATAAATGTTAGGTGCTAAGGGGAAGAATGGGGGAAACACAAGACTCAAATTTATGTGTGTGTGCGTGTGTGTGTATGTATGTGTGTGTGTGTGTATATATATATATATATATTCTATAAGGTATAGGCATACAAATTTAGAGCTCCATCCTAAAGTAGAGACTAAATGATTGCTTCCTATCTGAGCTACTTTGGCTTATGGTATGCACTATAAGAAAAGCCATGCCCTGGGTGGGGCGTGATGGCTCACGCCTGTAATCCCAACACTTTGGGAGGCTGAGACGGGTAGGTCACTTGAGGTCAGGAGTTTGAGACCAGCCTGTTCAACATGGTGAAACCCCATCTCTAATTAAAAAAAAAAAAATTAGCTGGGCATGGTGGCACATGCCTATTATCCCAGCTACTTGGGAGGCTGAGGCAGGAGAATTGCTTGAACCCGGGAGGTGGAGGTTGCAGTGAGTGAGATCATGCCATTGCACTCCAGCCTGGGCAACAGAGTGAAACTCATGTCTCAAAAAAAAAAAAAAAAGAAAGAAAGAAAAAAAGAAAAACCATCCCCACTCTCCTAGTCACAGCAAATGGGATTAAGGACTGAAGCACAGGCTGAAGGCAGTAGCATAAAGCATGATGAGGGCCAGCTGGCTTTGCAGCACTCTGGCAGGCACTCTTGTCCAAGGATGATACTCTGCAATAAATGATGACAAGTCCACTCAAATAAAACATCTCTTTTGGGAAATATAAATACTAGATATACCAAGAAGAAGATGAATAGTTTTAGATAAGATTGCTGTTATGAATAAAGATCCTGGTTCCTGTAGTACCTTTTGCACAATCTCATGAAATATAATGCAGCTGGATGAGGCAATTTCCAGAGCTACCTGCCTTTCTTGAAACCCCAAATCCTTATATATCCTTGCAATACACTCTGTCATTGATGATAACCCATGTGTGTGTTCCTTCAATCTTAAACAAGCTAGCTAATTCAGAACATACTAATAATATTGCTATAACAAAAAATTTTACAGCCAGGCAGGCGTGGTACCTCATACCTGTAATCCCAGCACTTTGGAAAGCCAGAGGTGGGCAGATTGCTTGAGTTTATGAGTTCGAGACAAGTCTGGGCAACATGTGAAACTCCATCTTTGCAAAAAATACAAAAACTAGCCAGGTGTGGTGGCGCACGCCTATAGTCCCAGCTACTTGGGGGGCTGAGGCAGAGGGATCATTTGAGCCTGGGAGGTTGAGGCTGCAGTGAGCCATGATCATGCCACCGCACTTGAGCCTGGGTGACAGAGCAAGACACTGTCTCAAAAACCAACAACAAAAAACCAAAACAACAAAAAACAAATCTTACATAGACCAGGTGAAAGCAACCCAAATGTGCATTAATGGATGAATGGATAAATAAAATGTGGTATATATATATATATAATGGAATATTATTCAGCCTTCAAAAGGAAGAAAATTATGTCACATGTTACAACATGGATAAGTCTTGAGGACACTATGCTAGGAAAAATAAGCCAGTTACAAAAAGACAATTGGTGTATGATTCCACTTATATGAGGTATCTAGAGTAGTAAAATTCATAGAGGCAGAAAGTAGAGGGTGGCTGCCAGAGGCTGGGGGGAGGAGGGAATGGAGAGTTACTGTTTAATGGGTATAGAGTTTCAGTTTCGTAAGTTAAATAAGTTCTGAATATCTGTTGTACAACAGTGTGAAGCTACTTAGCCCTACTGAACTGATTAACACTTAAAAGTGGTTAGGATGGTAAATTTTATATTATCTTTTTTTTTACCACAATTTAAAACATTTAAATTATTTATATTTATTTTTATTTTATTTTATTTTTTGAGACTGGGTCTTGCTCTGTTCCCCAGGCTGGAGTGCAGTGATGGGATCATGGCTCACTGCAACCTTGATCTCTTGGGCTCAAACAATCCTTCCACCTCAGCCTCCCAAGTAGCTGGGACCACAAGCTTGAGCCACTGTGCCTGGCTAATTTTTTAAAAATTTTTTTGTAGAGAGAGAGTCTCACTGTGTTGCCCAGGCTGGTCTTGAACTACTGGGCTCAAGTGATCTTCCTGCCTCAGCCTCCCAAAGTGCTGGATTTACAGGTGTGAGCCACTATGCCTGACTGCTTTCTTGTGAAATTGTGGCTTTTACCAAAATATACACTTTAAGATTGCTAAAATGATGTTAACCATTATGTACTATACTTAACTACTTTCACAGTGGTAGAGCTCCCGACACTTTGGGAGGATGAAGCAGGAAGATTGCTTGAGGACAGTAGTTCAAGACAAGCCTGGGCAACATAGTGGGACCTTGTCTCTACCAAAAAAAAAAAAAAAAAATAGCCAAGTATGGTTGTGCACCCCTGTAGCCCCAGCTACTTGGGAGGTTGAGGATGGAGGATTGCTTGAGCCCAGAAGGTGGAAGCAAAGCTGCAGTGAGCCCTGATCATGCTACTGTGTGACAAAGTGAGACTCTGTTAAAAAAAAAAAAAAAAGAAAGCAAACATCTCTTAACCATGAGAATCCTATTGTGAAAACTGTCAGAATCAAAATGGAGTCACTTTTGTTAAAAGAAAGAAAGAAAACAACAACAACCAAAAAAAAAAAAAAACCCAAAAAACCAAACCCTGACAAACAGGGCTAGGAAAGGCCGTGAAGGAAGTGTTTTCTCATGAATAAATGCTGGATGACAGAAACTATTACAAAAGACTCTGCAAAAACCACAATCTTGCACAAAGGCCAACATGCAGATGTTCTGTGAGGACATCTGCTCAGCAACTGCCTGTCCAACCTTGGATTGACGTCACCCTCGTTATTGATCTTTGTAGCCAAGGATAATTATCTCAAAACAATTATGTAATCCTTCTCATGTTTTCTTTAAAAACCTTTGTCTTTCTTTATGTGATGGTTAATATTAGGTGTCAACTTGACTGGATTGAGAGATGCCTAGATGGCTGGTGAAGCATTATTTCTGAACGGTGTTTTCAGAGGAGATTGACATGTGAGTCAGTGGACTGTGAGAGGGTGATGCACACCCACCCACCCACCCTCAATGTGGGTGGGCACCATCCAATCTGCTGCCAGTGCGGCTAGAGCAAAGCAGGCGGGAGAAGGGATGTTCAGCTTGCTGAGCTCTCTCTCTCTCTCTCTCTCTCTCTCTCTCTCTCTCTCATTCTCCTTTCGCATGCCAGATACTTGCTTCCTTTCCTCCTGCCTTTGGACATCAGACTCCAGGATCTTCGCCTTTAGACTCTGGGACTTGCACCAGTGGCGTTCAGGGGCTCTTGGGCCTTTGGCCTCAGCCTGAGAGCTGCACTCTTGGCTTCCCTGGTTTTGAGGCTTTCAGACTTGGACTGAGCCACATTACCAGCTTTTCTCTTTCCCCAGCTTACAGAGGGCCTATTGTGGCCTATTGTGGGACTTTGCCTTTTAATTGTGTGAGCCAATTCTCCCTAATAAACTCCTGTTTTTACATACATATATCCTATTGGTTCTGCCCGTCTGGAGAACCTTAATACACTTTACTTTCCATGAATATGCATATTGTTTACTATGGCATGCATATTCCCACTGCAATGTCCTATTCCTGAATAAATATCATTTTCTTTTAGAGAGCCTCTCTCTGTTTATATATTTAGGTTGACATTATCTATAGGAATTACCACTTTTTGGGTATAAGACATAACCAAGACACCTTGGTTCCACTGTTGACAACATAGTTAAATTTGGTCAAGTGTCAAGGACACTTTACAAACTGAAACCTGTAAAGTGATGACTAATTTACCTTCACTTCTCACAGTGCGGATTGTCAGTTCTGGGAGTCTGCTTTGTCCATTTGAGTTTGGGTCATGGAGGACAGAAGTGAAGTCAAGGGCATGCTGAGGAAGGAACTCTGAGTGGCCATTCACAGTGTGTCCTTGACAGCACTTCGGTTCTCTATTTTATGAGTGTCTCTGCCCCACATGCTTCTGAACTAGCATTTTTACCCCTTCCCACCCAGTTATAGTCCGATTAGAAGGAAATATGTTTTCCTCTGTTCCCCTCCACGACTGCAGCAAATAAAGAGAGGAGGCAATGGGACTGTCATCAAAAAGACATAGTACAAATTTAAACAAGCATTCTTTTGTCAGAACAACTTTAAAAAATTTCAACATTGGTGTAACAAGATAGGTAGTATACCCCGTCTCAGGAGAAAGCAAGCAAACTTAGTTTTGTTGACCTATAAAAGACTGTTGACAGTCACTAAATCAGAAATATTAGGAATTTAAAAGATATTGGAAAATGAGACAAATCTTTTTTTTTTTTTTTTTTTTTGAAACGGAGTCTCATTCTGTCACCCAGGCTGGAGTGCAGTGGCGCGATCTTAGCTCACTCCAACCTCCGCCTCCTGGGTTCAAGCAATTCTCCTGCCTCAGCCTCCCATGTAGCTGGGACTACAGGCACACGCTGCCATGCCCAGCTAATTTTTTGTATTTTAGTAGAGACAGGGTTTCACCATGTTGCCCAGGCTGGTCTCGAACTCCTGAGCTCAGGCAATCCACCCACCTCGGCCTCCCAAAGTGCTAGGATTACAGGCGTAAGCCACCACGCCTGGCTGAGACAAATCTAATTTTCAGACATGCTGTTGTCAGGGTAATACAAATGAAGTCCTTTTGAATTCTACTAGGTTTGTTCCCAACAGTTTAAAGCTCTTTCAGGCTGCTTGAGAATAACTTGCCTAGGTGTGTACTGAAAGACTTAAACAGAAGAGGGCACCAAGTCAGAGAGCTTCAAACACCATGCTCACCAGAGGGAGGGGAGAGGGAGAGAGAAGATGGCATGAAGGGGAGGGAGAGGGAGAAAACTGAAGCAGAAGGATAGAGGGACAATTGGTGGATGAGAATTTATAATGAAACCCAATTGCAATTTGAAAAGGAAAACTGTAAGTCAGGAAGGAATTGAATATTTGTGTGATTTCTCTTTCCATGCTGGAAAGCAACTGGGATTTGGTGCATAAGGTAGAATTTGTGAATGATGTTGCAAAGGAGGGGTGGACTTGAGAGGACTGAAAGAGGTAGACCGCACACTAAATATAAGTGCCAAGTGTAAACAAAGGGAAGAAGTAACTGAAAAGGTCCTTTCTGTGTTTCTTTTCTTTTATTTTTATTTATTTATTTATTTTTGAGATGGAGTCTTGCTCTGTCACCTAGGCTGGAGTGCAGTGGTGTGATCTCTGCTCAGTACAACCTCCACCTCCCGGGTTCAAGCGATTCTCCTGCCTCAGCCTCCTGAGTAGCTGGGATTACAGGCATGCACCACCACCTCCGGCTAATTTTTGTATTTTTTAGTAGAGATGGGGTTTCACCGTGTTGGCCAGGCTGCTCTGGAACTCCTGACCTCAAGTGATCCACCTGCCTTGGCCTCCCAAAGTGCTGGGATTACAGGCATGAGCCACCGTGCCCAGCTCTGTGTTTCATTTTCTAAAGAAATGGACAAAAAGGCTGGACTATGAAGAAGCAAATAGTTTTTGTCTTACTGACATTTCCTTCCATTTTAATTTTTTTAACATGAAAGTCTTTCAATAAATTTTATAAAATTCTATTCTAGAAGGAAGAATATCATAGTTTATGCTTTTTTTCTACATTGGAAAATTACTTTTCAAATATTGTAGGTAAATTATTGGGAGGAGGGTCAGGAATTTAGTTTTTCCTGGTTAAATCAATAAAGTAAAACTTCATAACATGATAGAACAAATTTTAGGGTCATACAGTTCAAAACAAATATTTCAATATCCCACTGTAAGAATAATTTCTTGATTTTTACATCTGAGATTTTCCTTCTCCAAGAGAACTGCCCACACTCTTCCCCACTGCAGGACATTTGAACAAGGGCTAAGCTCTTCCAGCTGTAAGAAAGCCTGTTCAGAGCAGCACTGTCCAGCAGAAATGGAGTGCCAACTCTGTGGGTAATTTTTAATGTTTTAGTAGTCACATTTTTAAGTATTTATTTATTTATTTATTTATTTATTTTTTGAGATGGAGTCTCACACTGTCACCGAGGCTGGAGTGCAACAGCACAATCTCGGCTCACTGCAACCTCCACTTCCCAGGTTCAAGCGATTCTCCTGCCTCAGTCTCCCGAGTAGCTGGGATTACAGGTGCCTGCCACCACGCCCAGTTAATTTTTTGTATTTTTAGTAGAGATGGGGTTTCACTATGTTGGCTAGGCTGGTCTCGAACTCCTGACCTCATGATCAGCCTGCTTTGGCCTCCCAAAGTGCTGGGATTACAGGCATGAACCACTGCACCCTGCCTACATTTTTTAAAAAGTAAAAAGAAAGAGATGAAATTAATTTTTAAAGTATATTTTACTTTACTCAGTAATTCAAAATATTACCTGATATCAAGTCATCAATGAACAGTTATTAATAACCTATTTTACCTTCTTTTTTTAGTACTAAGTCTTTGAAATATGGAGTATTTTACTCTTATAGCACATCTCAATTTGGACAAGCTACGTTAAAAGTGCTCAAAAGCCACATATGGCTAAGTTGCTAGTGGACATCATACATCCAGAACATATTTTTTGGTCATGGAAAAATACACAACCAATCAGTTAAGCGGCAAATTTAATAATGTGTCTAAAATGCACAGCCATCTAATTTAAATAAGCCCAATTTTATGTTAACTTTTAAAATAATTTATTAACAGTTACTAAAATTACTGAATATCCTTTTCATTCCAAATGTTTACAGATTCCTTCCCCAGCCACCCACCTTTGGATATAAGAATAAGAAAGGGAAGTTTCAATGTGAAAGTAATTTTATTTTCATTTTCAACAAAATCATTAAACTACTTTTGATATATGTATTTGGGGATCAGGGAAGTCATTTGCACACTGTCTTTAATAATTGCAAAGACAATATTCAAAAGCACTAAGGGTAAAAATCTGAGGCTGGTGTCTGAGGAATAGCAGTTGTTTTATAGCCTAAAAACAGAAGTACAGGAAAAAAATTTTAAGTGATTTACATTACTTTTGTAAATATTGAAATTATATTTTATAGTGACAATGCTATTATGCACATTTTTCCATACAGATCAACATAATGTTGCAATTTTTCTTTTAACTGCTACAGTTTCTCTATTCTAGTAACTTAGTAGCATAGCTTCAAAATGCATTTAAAATTATTTTTTCCTTTCTCTCTAGTCTCAAGATGTAACCTTGAAGAAAACTACGGAAATTTTTTTTCCTTAGTCTTAAAATATAGCCATGAAGGCTGGGCGCAGTGGCTCATGCCTGCAATCCCAGCACTTTGGGAGGCTGAGTCGGGTGGATCACTTGAGGCCAGGACTTCAAGACCAGCCTGGCCAACATAATGAAACCCCGTTTCTGCTAAAAATACAAAAATTAGCCAGATGTGGTGGTGCACGTCTGTAATCCCAGCTACTCCGGAGGCTGAGGCATGAGAATTGCTTGAGCCTGGGAGGCCGAGGTTGCAGTAAGCTGAGATCACGCCACTGCGCTGCAGCCTGGGTGACAGAGCAAGACTCTATATCAAAAAAGACAAAAGAAAAAAGCCAGGCGCAGTGGCTCATGCCTGTAATCCCAGCACTTTGGGAGGCTAAGGCAGGAGCATCATTCGAGGTCAGGAGTTCAAGACCAGCCTGGCCTACATAAAACCCTGTCTCTACTAAAAATACAAAAATAAGCCAGGCATGGTGGCACACTCCTGTAATCCCAGCTACTCAGGAGGCCGAGGCAGGAGAATCACTTGAACCCAGGAAGGGGAGGTTGTATTGAGAGATCACAACACTGCATTCCAGCCTGGGTGACAGAACAAGACTCTGTCTCAAAAAAAACCTGTATATATATATATATATATAGCCATTAAGTGTACTTTAAGTTCCATGTTTCTCCTTTTGCCAGCATACACTCCCTTGCACTGTGTACACTTATATAACTATATGCTTGTTAAGAAATTCCAGGGGCTAATTTTAAAATGAACCCAGCATGAAAGCCCAGCTGCAGAATTTGCTCCCAGTTAAAGACTGCCTCAAAATGGGTAATCTACAGTCTGGCCACATGGAGATGGCATCAGCGCATGCTCCAGGTAGACCACAACTCAGGATAGCCGTTAGAACAAGATATGCAGATCTGTATCCTGTGTTACTCTCGGATGTTTCCCATATAAAGGCTTGCCTTTTTAATCCCTTCCCTCAGCCTAACACTTGAAATGGTCATTTGGAGGCATCAGCCTTGCCATTTCTCATCTACTAGCATTTGGATAATAAAGCTGCTTTCCTTTCACTACATCTTTTTTTTTTTTTTTTTTTTTTTTTTTGAGACTGAGTTACCCTCTTGTTGCCCAGGCTGGAGTGCAATGGCGCCATCTCGGCTCACCGCAACCTCCGCTTCCCAGGTTCAAGCAATTCTCCTGCCTCAGCCTCCCAAGTAGCCGGGATTACAGGCATGCACCACCATGCTCGGCTAATTTTTTTTTGTATTTTGAGTAGAGATGGGGTTTCTCCATGTTGAGGCTGGTCTCGAACTCCTGACCTCAGGTGATCCGCCCACCTTGGCCTCCCAAAGTGCTGGGATTACAGGCGTGAGCCACCTCGCCCGGCCTCCTTTCACTACATCTTACTTCTCATGTATTGACTTACAAGTGGTGAGCAACTGACTTGCATTTGGTTACATTCTTCTCTTCTTAAATAAATAAATACAAATGAGGCTACAATAGTCAGAGTTTTAAAATTTGGCACCAATAATCCAGTTGACCTTTTTTTTTTTATAAATCCAATTCTATTTTTAATTTTAACTACAATTTTATGCTTAGAATTGAATGAATTATTATTTTTTGAGATCTGTCACCCAGGCTGGAGTGCAGTGCACAATCTCAGCTCACTGCTACCTCCGCCTCCTGGGTTCCAGTGATTCCCCCGCCTCAGCCTCCTGAGTAGCTGGGATTACAGGTGCCCACCACCACGCCCAGCTAATATTTGTGTTTTTAGTAGAGACAGGGTTTTGCCATGTTGGCCAGGCTGGTCTCGAACCCCTGACTTCAGGTGATCTGCCTGTCTCAGCCTCCCACAGTGCTAGGATTACAGGTGTGAGCCAATGTGCCTGGCCAAATTGAATGAATTATATGTGAATAATGTAGTAGTCAACTATATTTGAAAAACAACATATTTTCTGAGTTGTATAAACAACTTTCATAAAATTTTAATATTTTTGAATTGTATGAAGTTTTGCCATCTCATGATGCTCTGTGCAGGATGCTATGATTTATGAATCCATTGACCCTAACATTCTAAATAAGAAATTACTCAACATGCTTGTTTCCATTCCCCTCCCTCCACCCTAATCCTTTAGTTTGGACAGATACTTCTCTAATAGCAGGAATCTCTGGGTTAAATATGGTCCAGCACCCCTTCAGCTGGTTGCTCTGGCTTGAAATGAACTCATTGAACTTACATCTAAAAACCAAAGGGGTCAATCTAGAAAGAAATAATTGACTGTACTGTTCATCTGCTTGCCTTTGCTGTCACCTTAACATATCTCTTTTTTTTCAAGATGCTCTTTTGATAATAGCCATTTCATGGATTTGCTTTTTTTTGGTCAATATTCATACTGACCAATAATTTTTTAAATTTGTTACTTCATAAAATAAAGAAAGAACACGAAGGAATTTCCTTGATAAAAAGAAGGATTTCCTATTTTTCTTTTAGAAGTTTCTTTAGGCCGGATGCAGTGGCTCATGCTTGTAATCCCAGTACTTCGCAAGGCTGAGGATTGTTTGAGCCTAGGGGTTCCAGAGCAGCCTGGGCAACAGACTGAGACTCCATTTGAACAAAGCAAATTAAAAATAAATAAATAAATAAATAAATAAATAAATAAATAAAATAGAAGTTTATTTGCCCTGTACTTCAATCTGCCTAAAATCTTGCATACAATAAAATAATGTGCTGTTAAAAAAGTCAAGTTAAGATGCCTATCATTGTAAAAGATAACAAGTCATTGTTTCCTTTTTTTGGGCCCGTCTTTTCTTCCTTTCTTCTTTCCTTCACTTTTTTCCTTTGCTTTTCTAATCTCCACTTAATTTAAATGCCACTGGATTCAGTAATGTCCAAGCAGTCTCTGAAAAAGTTGGGGCTTAAAAAGTCACCATACGTAAACTGCAGCAACTGTAACCTATCTATAAATTTGTGATTCTTCCCATTGAACTAGGATATCTGTAGACATTTAGAACCTTAATTGTATCCTCTACAAAACTCTCTCCAAGGTTGAATGGTCTAAGTGAGCCTACAAAATACATGCTATCCCTCTCCAGAAAGAAGTGGTCTACGCTCTCAGTGTAGTTTTCCATTTTCCCCTTTTGGACATTCCTTTTGAAGTAATGCTTATTTTTTTCTCCACCATTGTATATGTTGGTGCATTGAGAATATTCAGATTTATTGTTTATTTGTAGGTTGTAATGAAGTAAGGAAATTCATCCATCCTGACCATGAATTGACATGACATAAAGATTCTGGAGCTGGGACAAGAATATGGGTGGCCACATAGTGGCTAGACAAGGAAGTTTTGAAACTGTATGTATGGGATAAAGCGTATGTCTATGAGTGTGGGTGATGGCGGAGGGGGGTGTGCAGCCAAGGAACAAACTTTATTGAACATTTTTTTCCCTCTCTACATTTTTCTTTTCTTCTAGAAATAGCACTCCTGTTTTTGTTGAGAATTGATCCACTCTCACTCTATCCACAAGGTCCATGTGAGGATGTGGGTCTGAGGACTGTAACATCTCTTTTTAAACTTCAAGACTAGTCAAGTGTAGTAGTGAGAAGGAGGGAGAGAGGAGAACAAGAAGTTCGATCTATAACTGCCTCTGAACAATCAGTTGAGATATTAATAACTCACCAGCTTTGGACCAGCCAAGGCTTAACATCTCTTATGTAGCAAGCTAGGTTGAGAGAAGAAACTGAAGCTATCAAGAGAAGCAGAGAACAATGCGGAGGGAGCATCCTGAAAATGAAAGGTTTTATTACAGTTGTCCTTGCCTGTCCCGTGGTTTGGTTTGTTTTTTTCTTTTTAGAGACACGGTCTCAACTCTGTCACCCAGGCTGGAGTACAGTGACATAATAACAGCTCTATGCAAGTTTGGTTCTTTTTTCTGTTCTTTTTTTTCTTTTCTTTTCTTTTTTTTTTGAGATGGAGTCTTGCTTTGTCGCCTAGGCTGGAGTGCAGTGGCACAATCTTGGCTCACTGCAACCTCCACCTCCCAAGTTCAAGTGATTCTCGTGCCTCAGCCTCCCAAGTAGCTGGGACTACAGGCGTGTGCCACCACGCCTGGCTAATTTTTTGTATTTTTAGTAGACATGGGGTTTCACCATGTTAGCCAGGATGGTCTCAATCTCCTGACCTCGTGATCTGCCCGCCTCGGCCTCCCAGTGTTGGGATTACAGGCATGAGCCACTGCATCCAGGCTGTTTGGTTTTTTAAAGTAAAAAAAAATTCAATGACTCTTGTTAAAGGCAGACTTTATTCAGACCGTCACCCTACATATAGGGACTACTGCAATGCGATTTTTCAATAGGGTACAGAGATTGAATTCAACTTCCAGTACAGCACGGGCAAGTAGAAATTTATAGCCAAGAAGAAGGGCGGGGGTCAGTGGGTTGAAAATTACTAAGAGGAAACATCAAGGGCAAGGGGGATTTTGGCTAAACTGACCTAACAGGATTCTTGCTGAAGACAGACCAGGGTGATCAGACATCCCTTGCAGGATGCTGAAAGATGAGGAACCCAATATGATATAGAAGCTGAAAGATGAGGAACCCAATATGATATAGAAGTATCAGATATCCAGGGTGGGGGGTTCTTGCTTAACAGACTTAGCACAGTTCTTGCTAAAACTAGATTTCATAAGGATTACACAAATGAGCCTAGGAGAAGGTCCAGGAGTTTGAGGATTAGTCAAATAAATAATCTTTGTCAGGTTATGTGAGCCAATAAATTTACACCTTTGACTAAGCTGGCTCAAGCTAATTTTTGTCACATGCCAGTAAGAATCCTGATAATTCAACGGGTAAAGTGAAAAATCTTCCTTTTTTCTTTTTTTCCCCTAAAAGTGTAAGTGCCCAACAGGTTCTCCTTGCCTGCTGCCCAGATAGAGCCTATTTATTTATTTTGAAATGGAGTCTTGCCCTGTCACCCAGGCTGGAGTGCAATGCCATGATCTCGGCTCACTGCAATCTCTGCCTCCCAGGTTCAAACAATTCTCTTGCCTCAGCCTCCCAAGTAGCTGGGATTACAGGTGCCTGTCACCATGCCCAGCTAATTTTTTTTTTTTTAGTAGAGACGGGGTTTCACCATGTTGGCCAGGCTGGTCTCGAACTTGTGACCTCGTAATCTGCCCACCTTGGCCTCCCAAAGTGTTGGGATTACAGGCATGAGCCACTGTGCCTGGCTGAGCCAATTTATGAAGACAGGGAAGTTTTAATAGAGAAAGAGTTTCATGTACGCAGAACCCACTAAACAGGAGACCAGAGTTTTATTACTCAGATCAGTCTCCTGCAAAATTTGGAGACTGAGTTTTTAAAGAATAATTTGGTGGGTAGGGGGTTAGGGAGTGGGAAGTGCTGATTGGTTGGGTTGGGGATGAAATCATAGGGGGTCAAAGCGGGTTCTTGCTGTCTTCCATTCCTGGGTGGGATCACTGAACTGGTTGAGTCAGATTACTGGTCTGGGTGGCACCAGCTGGTGCATTAAATGATGCAGACTTTGAAAAATATCTGAAACACTAATCTTAGTTCTTTCAATAGTTAGGCAATCCCTAGGAGCAACTGGAGAGGTTAGGAATCTTGTAGCTTCTGGCTGCATGACTCCTAAACCATAATTTCTAATCTTGTGGCTAATTTGTTAGTCTTACAAAGGTGTTCTGGTCCCCAGACAAGATGGGGGCTTGGTATGGGAAAGGGTTGTTATCATCTTTGTTTCAAAGTTAAACTATAAACTAAATTCCTCCTGCAGTTAGCTCAGTCTATGCTCAGGAATGAACAAGGGCAGTCTGGAGTTGTTAAAGGAAAGATGGAGTTGGTTAGATCTCTTTCACTGTCATCCCTTTTTCACCGTTATAATTTTTACAAAGGTGATTTCAAAGGTGCAATCACAATTCTATTACCTTCATCACTAATTAATTTTCAATACACACTCTTCACACTGGGATACTATTGTGAGTGATCTCTGCATTAGGGAGGCTAGGGATTAATTTACTTTATAATTTTATTTTTCATTGTTTATTTCTTTTTTATTAGAAACGGGTCTCTCCATGTTGCCCAGACTGGTCTTAAGCTCCTGGGCTCAAGAAATCCTCCTGCCTCAACCTCCCAAAGTGCTGGGATTATAGGCATGAGCCATTGCACCTGGCCTACTTTATGATTTTAAGAGACATAGCTCGGCTGGGCGCAGTGGCTCACACCTGTAATCCCAGCACTTTGGGAGGCTGAGGCAGGTGGATCACCTGAGGTTAGGGGTTCAAGACCAGCCTGACCAACATGGAGAAACCCCATCTCTACTAAAAATACAAAATTAGCCGGGCATGGTGGTGCATGCCTGTAATCCCAGCTACTCGGGAGGCTGAGGCAGGAGAATTGCTTGAACCTGGGAGGCAGAGGGTGCAGTGAGCCAAGATCACACCATTGCACTCCAGCCTGGGCAACAAGAGTGAAACTCTGTCTCAAAAAAAAAAAAAAAAAAAAAAAAGAAGACATAGTTCATTCTCTTGCATTTAAAGACTTTTTCAAAATGGACATGTGTATTAGTCCATTTTCATATTGCTGATAAAGACATACCCGAGACTGGGCAATTTACAAAAGAAAGAGGTTTAATTGGACTTACAGTTCCACGTGACTGGGGAAGCCTCGCAATCATGGTGGAAGGCAAGGAAGAGCAAGTCACATCTTACATGGATGGCAGCAGGCAAAGAGAGAGAGCTTGTGTAGGGGAATTCCTCTTTTTAAAACCATCAGATCTCGAGAAACTTATTCACTATCATGAGAACAGCATGGGAAAGACTTGCCCCCATGATTCAATTACCTCCTAATGGGTCTCTCTCACAACACGTGGGAATTCAGGATGAGATTTGGGTGGGGACACAGCCAAACCATATCACCATGTGTTACTTTTATAATGAGAAAAAAGATTAACCTTATTTTTTTTAAAAAAATATATCTTCAGATAAGAAAGGACAAAATTTGTATTTTTGTTTGACAGCCTTAAATTTTAGATAGTATGAAAGGGAAATAAAATCTTGGCTCTCCCAAATTCACTATGCCAAAAGGAATGTTAAGCTTGAGAACTTAGTTATGCAAAACAACAACAGCAATAACAACGACAACAACAACATAAAAACCTGCCTTCCTTTTTGTTCCCACCACAGATAGAAGGTCACATATGTCCCCAGGAGGACTCCCTCACCAATTGCTTACAAGGCAATTCCTTGTGGGCCCCAAAATCTTTCAGAATACGTACCTCCCCTACAAACTAACCCTAAAACAGAGCTCTGTTGAGTCTCACCCTGACAATGTAAATTAACAGCTTATCTTCATAGGTACAGCACAAAGACAAGACTAGAAATCATCCCGCTGCCTACCCTGAGACAAATGCATATTTGGCTTCTTCCTCTACTCTGTTTATGTTATGTAAAATGTAGATTTACTGAGCAGAGATGAGTGCATAATTGACTGTTCCTCTACTCCCTCCTTTCACATGTAAAACATGGATTCAGTGAGTGCTATTCAAAGCCTTACAAGAATATGAAGAGTCACCTCATTGTCTGCCCTTTCCACTTTTTTTCCCTTCTTCCCCTCCTGCTCACTTTTTCCCCATTAAATACTGAAGTTCTCAAAACCCTCTTTGGAAAAAGCACAGGCCACAAATACTACTGAACTTCTGTTTCTTCTTCCCAGGAACATTCTCAACCCTGGCAAAATAAACCTCTAAATCAATTGAGATCTGTCTCAGACACTTTTTGGTCTACATTAGGATACAAGGGGCCTGTCACGGTGGCTCATGCCTATAATCTCAGCACTTTGGGAGGCTGAGGTAAGATGATTGCTTGAGCCCAGGAGTTTGAGACCAGCCTGGGCAATATAGTGAGACCTTGTTTCTACAAAAAATACAAAAATTAGCCAGGTGTGACAGCATGCACTCATAGTCCCAACTACTCAGGAGGCTGAAGTGGGAGGATCACTTGGGCCCGGGAGGTCAAGGCTGCAGTGAGCCATGATCGTACCACTGTACTCCAGCCCGGGGAACAGAGGGAGATCCTGTGTCCAAAAAAAAAAACTGATAGAAAAGTCACTCAGGTATTCATGAATATACATTTCATTTCTTTATGAACTTGTAAAAGTTAAAATCAATGCAATTCAATATTTGGGTGGAGAAAGGTGATTTTACAATAATTTTTTTTAAATATAAAAAGAAGTCTTTTTTTTTTTTTGAGACAGAGTCTCGCTCTGTCACCCAGGCTGCAGTGCAGTGGTGCAATCTTGGCTCACTGCAAGCTCCGCCTCCTGGGTTCACACCATTCTCCTGCCTCAGTCTCCTGAGTAGCTGGGACTACAGGCACCCACCACCACACCCAGCTAATTTTTTGTATTTTTAGTAGAGACGGGGTTTCACCGTGTTAGCCAGGATGGTCTCGATCTCCTGACCTCATGATTTACCCGCCTCAGCCTCCCAAAGTGCTGGGATTACAGGCGTGAGCCACCGTGCCTGGCCAAGAAGAAGTCTTTTAATTTAAAAGAGTATGGGCTGGGCGTGGTGGCTCACCCTTTAATCCTAGCACTTTGGGAGGCAGAGGCGGGTGGATCACTTGAGGTCAGGAGTTGGAGACCAGCCTGGCCAACATGGTGAAACATTGTCTCTACTAAAAATACAAAAATTAGCCGGGCATGGTGGCATGCATCTGTAATCCCAGCTACTTGGGAGGCTGAGGCAGGAGAATCGCTGGAACCTGGGAGGTGGAGGTTGCAGTGAGCCAAGATCGTGCCACTGCACTCCAGCCTGAGTGACAGAGCAAGACTCTGTCTCAAAAAAAAAAAAAAAGGATGTAAGCTTACATTCTGAGAAAAATAAAAAGATTAAAAAAAAAAAAAAGCATAAGTAAGCAGCCCTGGATACCTCCACAAAATAATAGAAAAGTATAACAGCGAGACTGCATTTGGATATAATTCTGTAAGCCACAGGTTCCCAAGCCTCATAGGTTGGCTACTAATTTTTTTTTCTTTTTTAGACGGGGTCTTGCTCTGTTACCAGGCTAGAGTGCAGTGGCGTGATCATTGCTCACTGCAGCCTCGAATTTCAGAGCTCAAGCTATCCTCCCACCTCAGCCTCCTGAGTAGCTGGGACTACAGGTGTGAACCACCACACTCGACTACAAAATTTTTTAAACTTTTAAATAATGCAATTGATCCTCTCTCAAGCAAAATACATTTGAAAGGAGGCTGTAGTGAGTAGCAATGATTTGGAGGCTCTTTTGAAGTGAGGTGGATTCTTCTGGCTCTCTCGCAGAGGATGGTGGGATTACCTGAATGAGAGGACACACAAACCTCTAGCAGGGAACGCTGGGCAGCTCTTTGGACAAGTGGGTTCCCAGATCCATCTGTAAGAGATTTACATTTGCTGTACCACCAAGAGTTCAAAACACAAATTGGAATCTTCCTTTTTCCAGCTTGCATCTTCTAATGCGTCTCAGTATAGTTAAAATGACCAGATTCCCCTGAAAAACATCTTGGACAAGGCCGGGCCAAGTTCCTTCCACCTTTCCGAGGAACCCCTGCACTTGTCCTCCCCTTGCCACTCTCTGGCCTCAGTGTAAAGGGCAGGATGGAAGGGGAAGCTCCTGGTCCTCTGAGCCCCAGGATGCCAGGGAACAGGTGTTCGCTTGGTGGCAGCCACACTGGTGCCTACTGGCTTCTAATCTCCTGCATGCCCGTTTCGTGTCCCTGGGGACCTGCAGCTCTTCCAGCCCCCACTGTCACCACCAGCCCAGTGCCAGGCTATCCATGTGGCCTACAACAAATTTTTGAGTTACTCCTATGTACCAGACATTATTTGAGTCACTGCTGGACACAAAGTTGTAAAAGGTAATGCTGCTGTCCTCAGGAAAGTTGCAATAGAGAGGACACAATAGAGGCCTTCCTAATAATAATGACCAACCCTTATAGAGCATTTACTTTGTGATAGGAACTGATCTAAGTTCTTCTCAGTCAATCCTTTACAAGTATATGAAAAAGGAACTATTATTATCCCCATTTTATAGATGAGGACATAGGACAAGTAATAATAGCTAATATTTATAGAGCACCCATATAAGCCAGGACACTATTCTAAGCGCTTTTTAAATATTAACTTGGCCAGGCACAGTGGCTCACGCCTGTAATCCCAGCACTTTGGGAGGCTGAGGTGGGCAGATCGCCTAAGATCAGGAGTTTGAGACCAGCCTGGCCAACATGGTGAAACCCTGTCTCTACTAAAAATATAAAAAATTAGCTGGGCGTGGTGGTGGGTGCCTGTAATCCCAGCTACTCGGGAGGCTGAGGCACTCCAGCCTGGGCAACAAGAATGAAACTCCATCTCAGATAAATCACTAAATAAATAAATAAAATAAATATTAACTCATTTAGTTTTCATTAAAAACCTAGAAGGTAAGAATATTATTTTACAGATTAATTTAATCTTTACAACAAGCTTATTCGTTTGGCCTTATTGTTGTTCCTTTTTGTAAGCATAAATGGAGATAAAAAAATATGCGATTAAATAACTTGGCCAAGGTTATGCAACTTTTTTTTTTTTTGAGACGGAGTCTTACTCGGTCGCCCAGCTGGGGTGCAGTGGTGCGATCTCACTCACTGCAAGCTGTGTCTCCTGGGTTCATGCCATTCTCCTGCCTCAGCCTCCCGAGTAGCTGGGACTATAGGCGCCTGCCACCATGCCTGGCTAATTTTTTGTATTTTTAATAGAGACGGGGTTTCACCATGTTATCCAGGATGGTCTTGATCTCCTGACCTCGTGATTTGCCTGCCTTGGCCTCCCAAAATGCTGAGATTACAGGCGTGAACCTCCGCGCCCGGCCAGTTATGCAACTTTTAAAAGGCCTGAAACGTAATACAATTTAAGGAGGCCCTCTTTAAAAAAAAAAAAAGAAAAAGAGAAACTACAGCGTCATGGATGAAGTAAGAACCAAAAGCAATAGTGAATCAAAGGAGGGCAAAAATCAAACTTAGTTTGGAGGGTGGGAGGTGTGTCAGAAAATCAGGAAAAGCTTCATGGTGGAGATATATTTGGATGTATAAAAGCTTCATGGTGGAGATAATATTTGAGATGAACCCTGAAGAATATGCAGCTCTGACAGAACAAGAGAGGGAATTTTGTGTAGAAGAAGTATCCTGAGCAAAGGCATATGGGTGGGAAAGTTCATGATCCGTTTGTAGTCATTTGTGACTGGTGCCCAGACTCCGCCAAGAAAAGTGGTGGGAAGTAAGCCTGGAAAGATAGACATGGGGCTATTGTACAGAGGCCTTCAATGCCAGGATGAGGAGTTTGTACTCAGAGATTCTGAGTAGTAACATCATCACATCTATGCTTTAGGAAGATTAATCTGGAAAGCATATATAAAGCAAATTGGAATTGGACACAGAATTAAGCCTACCTGTTACAGGGCTAATGCAGTAATCTGTGAAAAACATAACAGAGCCTTGTTTGAGACACTTTGGTTTGCAAAAAATGGAAACCAACTTAATGTAGCCTATGCTAAAAAGGGAGAGTAGGCCGGGCGCGGTGGCTCACGCCTGTAATCCCAGCACTTTGGGAGGCCGAGGCGGGCGAATCACGAGGTCACGAAATCGAGACTATCCTGGCTAACACGGTGAAACCCCGTCTTTACTAAAAATACAAAAAAATTAGCCAGGCGTGGTGGCGGGTGCCTGTAGTCCCAGCTCCTTGGGAGGCTAAGGCAGGAGAACGGCGTGAACCCGAGAGGCGGAGCTTGCAGTGAGCCGAGATAGCGCCACTGCACTCCAGCCTGGGCGACAGAGCGAGACTCCGTCTCAAAAACAAACAAACAAACAAACAAACAAATTTAGCTGGGTGTGGTGGTGCGTGCCTGTAGTCCTAGATTCTTGGGAGGCTGAGGTGGGAGGATCACTTGAGCCCAGGAAGTTGGGGCTGAGGTGAGCCATGGCACCACTGCACTCCCGTCTGGGTACAGAGCAAGACTATATCTAAAAAAAAAAAAAAAAAAAAAAAAGTGTTATTTTTGGTGATTTATTTCCCATTCTAAATAAATATTCTATTTGTACCCATAATTTTCTATTTATTTAAAAAAGAGGGCCTCCCTCAAATTGTATTAAGTTTCAGGCCTTATAAGAGGTGGACTCCCCCCAGCAATTAGAATGATCTGGGTCCAGAAAGCTGCCAGGAACCTACACACTTCTCTCTGCTCTCTAATGTCTGAGTCTCCTTGTGGCAAAGCCACAGCAGAAGGGCTTTTCCTGCTTCTCAGTTTCCATACGGCAGACTGTGATTCTCTCACAACTACCAGCATACAAAATTCCAGAGACATTAAGAGACTGTAGATGGCCTGTTGGTCCCAGTTCCAAATTCTGGAAAGAACAGGTATGATAGGCCCAATTTAGATGAGGTACACCTTGCTGATTCAATCATTCGGCTATAGCCAAAGAGAGCAATGTCACATGGCAGAAGTATGGCTGCTGGGGCAGAGCCAGGGCCTGGTGGTCAGAGAATGAGGCTGGAGTGAAAGCGTGTGAGAACAGAAGGAATTGGTAGGGAGCCTCAGAACTGATGAGATTAGACTGAGGAGTAAAGCAAGAATGTTAAACAGGAGCAGAACCCTTTTATGGCCCAGTATGGGGGTAGAAGTGATAATCAAAGTGAGGGTCACAGTGGTAGTAGGTAAATCAGTTACTTGAAATTTGCTTTCTTGGGTTAATCCTTGGAGGCTTTGAGTTATATTTATTAAGTGAGGCTATATTTCCTTATAGCATTTCAAGCTCATTTATTGTCTTTTAAGATATTTTTAAAGAGGTGTTTTACCTCGTTATAGCTGGTTAAGAAGATTTTTCAGACCTGGCATGGTGGTTTATGCCTGTAATCCCAGTACTTTGGGAGGCTGAGATGGGAGGATGGCTTGAGCTCACGAGTTTGAGACCACCCTGGGCAACATAGTGAGACCCTAACATCTCTATAAAAAATAAATAAATAAAATGTTATAAAAGAGATTTTTCATATGCTACCCTTATAATGCTATCATTTCAGACTGATGTTAACTTTGTAAATTCTAAAGCTTAAAAAAATAAAATGTTTGTTTCAGACTGATGTGAACTTTGTAAATTCTAAAGCTTAAAAAAAAAAGTTTGTTACCTGGTAGACTAAATGGCCTTAAGCCCTGGTAAATATATGTATGTTTATTGTAATCTGTCTTCTCTTTTTTTCCTCTAATCACATCTTTGAAATGTTTATCCTACAAAAATAAAAACAGCTAGAATGCCTGGAATATACAAAAAAGTCCTGCTTTTTTGTCTTACTTTTTCATCCTTTCACTCTATTCATTTCATCCCAAAAATCTGATTCTAGAAAACAGCATCACTGTAAAGATGTTGCAGTGGGAAGAGAATTCCACAAATTCAGTCACTTATATCACAGTCCGTGATACTACTTCTTAATCTCATTTCAAGGTATCTAGACCATTTAGACCAAAACCTTCTGTGTCGTCTGAAAACTCTACACTCAAAAAGCTCAGTGCTGGCCGGGCATGGTGGCTCAATGCCTGTAATCTCAGCACTTTGGGAGGCCCAGGTGGGTGGAGCACGAGGTCAAGAAATCGAGACCATCCTGGCCAACATGGTGAAACCTGTCGCTACTAAAAATACAAAAATTAGCTGGGCGTGGTGGTGCGTGCCTGTAGTCCCAGCTACTCGGGAGACTGAGGCAGGAGAATCGCTTGAACCTGGGAGGCGGAGGTTGCAGTGAGCAGAGATCGTGCCACTGCACTCCAGCCTGGGGATAGAGCAAGACTCTGTCTCAAAAAAAAAAAAAAAAAAAGCTCAGGGCTATTCACTTGGTGCTGATAACCACATGTGCATCTTCTGTAAAACTTTTTCCGTTGCTGTTCTCAGCATACTGGCATTTGGGAGTTCAGTATATTAGGGCCTGAGAGGCACTAAATAGTTTATCTAATCTGGATATTCGGGACTGATGTTATAGGTACACCCTAATATCTAGTTCCTGCCTAATTTAACAAGTATTACATTAATGATGGAAGGGCTCTTTGGGCTAATGATAAATAAAAAATATTAAAGACTGAAATTTTTAATACACAATATAAAAATAATTACATTTTCTATCACATAAATATTAGAAAAATACCAAAATTGGTTAATAGTAAATGTCAACTACCATATAAAAATACACAAGACATCCTGAGGAAAAACTGAAAAACAAAATAATTTTGAACATACAGACACGGCTAGCTATAGTCAAAATTATAAAGTAGGCTGGGTGTGGTGTCTCATGCCTGTAATCCCAGCACTTTGGGAATCCGAGGCAGGAGGATCCCTTGAGTCCAGGAGTTCAAGACCAGTCTGGGCAACATAGTGAGACCCCTGTCTCCATAAAAAATAAAAAATTAGCTAGGGATGGTGGCATGCACCTGCAGTTCCAGCTACTTGGGAGGCTGAGGTGGGAGGATTGCTTGAGCACAGGAGATCCAGGCTGCAGTGAGTCATGATCGTACCACTGAACTCCAGCCTGGGTGGCAGAGTGAGACTCTATCAACAAAACCAAACCAAAAAACCCCCAAGTTATAAAGTAGATAATTGTCCACATTGAAGTCCACTGTTCGCTAATGAATTTTAGCTCTTTCCTATTTTCCTTAGTTTCCTAATTTCCCCAATCTCTCCCTGCCTCACTAGATCCAAGCCTGCCTCTGTCAATCTATACTTGACTTCCTCTCTTCCCCTCAGCTTCACTAGTTTGCTTGCCTCCTGCCCTGACTCAGCAAGTTAATTAAAGAGAGCCCGTTATTGCTAAATCCCTTCCTCTAGGCTCAAGGGCATCACCTAAGACCTTCCTCTTTCCCACTTCTCACTTCAGTGACCTCAAAAAGGGAGCCTGTGAAAATAAGAAAAACTGGATTCAAATTCCATTTCTGCTCAGCTGTATTAGGCAGAGGTATTATCTATCCTTAGGAGAGCACACTATAGGGAGAGGCTGGCCTGACACCCTGGGGATGATAATGAGGAGGAGGAGGAGGAGGAGGCTGGGCAGACTGTTAAGAACTTGCAGCCTGGAGTCAGCTAGTTTCCCCTGCTCACTTACTGGTGATTCTGGGAAAAGTCAGTTTCTTTTTCTTTTCTTTTTCTTTCTTTTTTTTTGAGATGGCGTCTCGCTGTTTCGCCCAGGCTGGAGTGCAGTGCTGCGATCCAGCTGCGATCCACAGAACAGCTGGGATTACAGGCCCGTGCCACCACACCCGGCTAATTTTTGTATTTTTAGTAAAGACAAGGTTTCACCATGTTGGCCAGGCTGGTCTTGAACTCCTGACCTCAAGTGATCTGCCTGCCTCAGCCTCCCAAAGTGCTAGGATTACAGGCAAGAGCCACGTGCCCGGCCATGAGCCACCATGCCCAGCCAGGTCAGTTTCATAATCTAAAATATGATAATACTATAGTATCTTCCTGATTGGGTGATTGTGAGGATTAAAAGAAAGTGCATGGCCCGGCGCAGTGGCTCATGCCAGTAATCCCAGCACTTTGGGAGGCTGAGGCGTGTGGATCACAAGGTCAGGAGATCCAGACCACCCTGGCTAACACGGTGAAACCCTGTCTCTACTAAAAATACAAAAAATTAGCCGGGCGTGGTGGCAGGCGGGCGCCTGTAGTCCCAGCTACTCAGGAGGCTGAGGCAGGAGAATGGCATGAACCTGGAAGGTGTAGCTTTCAGTGAGCCAAGATCGCGCCACTGCACTCCAGCCTGGGTGACAGAGTGAGACTCTGTCTCAAAAAAAAAAAAAAAAAGAAAGAAAGGGCACCACCGGACTCGGTGGCTCACGCCTGTAATCCCAGCACTTTGTGAGGCAGAGGCGGGAGGATCACCTGAAGTTGGGAGTTCGAGACCAGCCTGACCAACATGAAGAAACCCCGTCTCTACTAAAAAATACAGATTAGCCGGGCGTGGTGGCACATGTCTGTAATCCCAGTGACTCGGGAGGCTGAGACGGGGCATCGCTTGAACCTGGGAGGCAGAGGTTGCAGTGAGCCGAGATCACACCACTGCACGTCAGCCTGGGCAACAAGAGCAAAACTCCGTCTCAAAAAAAAAAAAAAAGAAAGTGCACCTATTAAGAAGATGCTAAATTTCAAAAGTATTTCATTGGTATTTAGGCCTCTGACCACATATAAGTATAGATATTATCAATTACTATACCTATTCATTTTTTATTTTTATTTCATTTATTTTTTTGAGACAGAGTTTCGTTCTTGTTGCCCAGGCTGGAGTGCAACAGTGTGATCTCTCAGCTCACTGCAACCTCCGCCTCCCGGGTTCAAGCGATTCTCCTGTTTCGCCCTCCCCAGTAGCTGGGATTACAGGCATGCGACATCACGCCCAGCTAATTTTTGTATTTTTAGTAGAGACAGGGTTTCACTATGTTAGTCAGGCTGGTCTCAAATTCCTGACCTCAGGTGATCCACCTGACTCGGCCTCCCAAAGTGCTGGGATTACAGGTGTGAGCCACCACGCCCAACCTATACCTATTCATGAGCTCTTATATATTAATTTTAACCATAAACCTATTTTCATTTCCCATTTTCCTTTCTATTATGGGAGTTTCCAGTCTATATGTGGATTTACAGTATTTTTAAACTCTCCTCTCCTCTTCCCATTTATTCCATCCTTTTCTTTCTTTCTTTCTTTTCTTTTTTTTAGATGGAGCTCTGTCACCCAGGCTGGAGTGCATGGTGCGATCTCTGCTCACTGCAGCCTCCACCTCCTGGTTCAAGCAATTCTCCTGCCTCAGCCTCCCGAGTAGCTGGGATTATAGGTGTCCACCACCATGCCCGGCTAATTTTTGTATTTTTAGTAGAGACGAGCTTTCACCATGTTGGCCAGGCTGATCTCGAACTCCTGACCTCAGGTGATCCACCTTCCTCGGCCTCCCAAAGTGCTGGAATTACAGGTGTGCACCACTGCACCCAGCCCCTTTCCTTTCTTTCTTTTTTTTCTTTTTGAGACAGGGTCTCACTCCATCACCCAGACTGGAGTGCAGTGGCGTGATCTTGGCTTATGACAACCTCCACCTCCCAGGCTCAAGCGATTCTCCTGCCTCAGCCTCCCAAGTAGCTGGGATTACAGGTGCGTACCACTACCACCTGGCTAAGTTTTGTGTATATATATACACATATATGTGTGTGTATATATATATATATATATATTTTTTTTTTTTGAGATGGAGTCTCACTCTGTCTCCAGGCTGGAGTGCAGCGGCACGATCTCGGCTCATTGCAACCTCTGCCTCCTGGGTTCAAGTGATTCTCGTGCCTCAGCCTCCCAAGTAGCTGGGATTACAGGCGTCTGCACCATACCCAGCTAATTTTTTTAGTAGAGATGGGGTTTCACCATGTTAGCCAGGATGATCTCCATCTCCTGACCTCGTGATCTGCCTGCCTTGGCCTCCCAAAGTGCTGGGATTACAGGCGTGAGCCACTGTGCCTGGCCTAATTTTTGTATTTTTAGTAGAGACAGGGTTTCACCATGTTGGCCAGACTGGTCTTGAACTCCTGACCTCAAATGATCCACCCGCCTTGGCTTCCCAAAGTGTTGGTATTACAGGTGTGAGCCACTGCGCCTGGCCTTCTTTTCTATTTTAATTAGAAAATTTTTTTTTGATACAGGGTCTTTCTCCGTTGGCCACGCTGGAATGCAGTGGCACGATCACGGCTCACTGCAGCCTCCACTTCCTGACTCAGGTGATTCTCTCTTCTCAGCCTTCCAAGTACCTGCAACTACAGGTGCATGCCACCACACTGGCTAATTTTTGTATTTTTTGTAGAGATGGGTTTCGCCATGTTGCCCAGGCTGGTCTCGAACTCCTAGGCAAAGCGATCCACCCACCTCAACCTTCCAAAGTACTGAGATTACAGGCGTGAGCCACCATGCCCAGCCTTCCATCCTCTACTTTCTGGTATTCACATTTTAAAATATTTGTTTATGGGAGGCCAGGTGAGGTGGCTCATGCCTGTAATCCCAGCACTTTGGGAGGCTGAGGTGGGCGGATCACTTGAGGTCAGGAGTTCATAACCAATCTGGCCAACATGGCAAAACCCTGCTTCTACTAAAAAAAAAAAAAAAAAAAAAAAAAAAAAAAAAAAAAAAAGCTGGGCGTGGTGGTATGTGCCTGTAATCCCAGCTACTCAGGAGGCTGAGGTGGGAGAATTGCTTGAATCTAAGAGGCAGAAGTTGCAGTGAGCTGAGATCATGCCACTGCACTCTAGCCTGGGTGACAGAGCAAGACTCTGTCTGAATTTAAAAAAAAAAAAATTATTTATGGGGAGTTGTCTCACTATGTTGCCCAGACTGGAGAGCACTTTAGCACTGGTCATTCACAGGTGTGATCCCACTACTGATCAGCATGGGAGTTTTGACCTGCTCTGTTTCTGACCTAGGTTGGTTCACTCCTCCTTAGGTAACCTGGTGGTCCCCTGCTCCTGGGAGGTCACCATATTGATGCTGAACTTAGTGTAGACACCTCTTGGGCATAGCACACTATAGCCCAGAACTCCTGGGCATAAGCGATCCTACTCCTCAGCCTCCTGAGTAGCTGAGCCTACAGGTGGGCCTCCACCGCCTGGCTGGTATTCACATTTTAATCATGGTCCTTCTATGACCCTTTTACCCTCCATATTGATTGGTTTCTTGTCCTGGCTTTAAATTTCTCTCTCTCTCTCTTTTGCTTAGTAGTCAGTGTCACCAGCAGATATGGAAAGTCTGCTCAAACTTAATGTGGCAGACAAGAAGGGAAGCAGGGAGAGCAGGATACACAGGCTGGAGTAGAGCGAATTAGTTGGCATCTACTAGTGAAGGGAATGTCTGGAGAGTGGGATATAAGGAACATGGTCAGAAGCACCCAAGCACTTTGGCAGTGCCTGGCATGTTAGGCAGAACATAAAGGCCAAACACACCTGGCATGGTGGCTCATGCCTGTACTTTGGGAGGCCAAGGTGGGAAGATCACTTGAGCCCAGGAGTTCAGGATCAGCCTGGGCAACATGGCAAAACCCTGTCTCTACAAAAAATACAAAAATTAGTTGGGCATGGTGGCAGGCACCTGTGGTCCCAGCTACTTGGGAGACTGAGGTGAGAGGATCACCTGAGGCCGGGAAGCCGAGGGTGCGGTGAACTGTGATTGCACCACTGCACTGCAGCCTGGGTGACAGACAGACCCTTCTCAAGGGAAAAAAAAAAAAGCCAAACAGGTGAGTCAGAATAAGAGGTGACAGCAGCCCCCTATAAATTTGGGGGAATAGGACAAGAGGTGAAACAGAGAGCAATGCTTTTCATTCTCTATGTTTGGACATGAACAGTTGGAACAGGACTGCCCTACATGTGTCCAAAAAACACTTTAGGCTGGGTGCCATACTTCACACCTGTAATCCCAGCACTTTGGGAGGATGAGGCAGGAAGATTTTTTGAAGCCATGAGTTTGACTACCAGCCTGGGCAACGTGGCAAGATCCTGTCTCTAAAATAAATAAATACATACATACATACAAATTAGCTGGGCATGATGACCTGTAGTCTCAGCCACTCTGGAGAGTGAAGCCAGTGCACTCCAGCATGGGCAACAGAGATAGGCCCTATCTAAAAAAAAAAAAAAAAAAGAAAAAGAAAAGAAAATGAAAACAGTATTTTAATAATATGCTGTACTAGTGGTTAAGAGTACAGGTTCTGGAGATGGATTCAATATCCAACCCTGCCACCTACTGTATAACTTTGAACAAGTGACTTAACCTCTCTTAGTTTCAGCATCAACTATGAAATGGTGATAATACTCATAAGATGAATAAACACAGAAAATCTCGCAGTATATGAATAGAGGTCAATATTATTGTGTTACTGTCATTATTATTTACTCTTATTAAAATAATGCTACCTACAGTAGTTAGCTGACAAACAGGAAACACCCCCAGAAAAGAAAGCAAATAAATAATGGGAAAGCCTTTTAGTTTTTCTTTTTTTTAGGGTGATCTGAAAGTGAATGGAAAGACACATTTCTATTAACTCATTTTAACTTAGAAGCATGGGAGAGTCAGGGTTAAATGCCTTTATTTATTTATTAAATTTTTTTTTTTTTGAGACCGAGTTTCTCTCTGTCGCCCAGGCTGAAGTACAATGGCACGATCTTGGCTCACTGCAACCTCTGCCTCCTGGGTTCAAGCAATTCTCTTGCCTCAGCTGCCCGAGTAACTGGGATTACAGGCACCCGCCACTGTGCCTGGCTAATTTTTAGTAGAGGCGGAGTTTCATCACGTTGGCCAGACTGGTCTCAAACTCTTGACCTCAGGTGATCCGCCTGCCTCCGCCTCCCAAAGTGCTGGGATTACAGGTGTGAGCCACTGCACCCGGCCAGTTAAATGCCTTTAAAAATTATGTGGCACAAATATGAAAGTTTGTTTCAAGTAGTTTCCCATGGAAGATATTTATATTTGTGCTTTAATGAGCTAATATAGTATTTATCCTGAATTTTATTAAGTAAACTATTCAGAAACTGTAAAGATTAATCTGATTGGCCAGGCGCGGTGGCTCACGCCTGTAATCCCAGCACTTTGGGAGGCAGAGGCAGGCAGATCACAAGGTCAGAAGTTTGAGACCAGCCTGGCCAACATAGTGAAACCCCGCCTCTACTAAAAATACAAAAATTATCCAGGCGTGGAGGCAGGCACCTTAATCCCAGCTACTCGGGAGACTGAGGCAGGAGAACTGCTTGAACTCAGGAGGCAGAGGTTGCAGTTAGCCGAGATTGTGCCACTGCACTCCAGCCTGGGTGACAAGAGCAAAGCTCTGTCTGGAAAAAAAAAATTAACATGATCTTAAATCACTAATAAAATGTCTTGATGTTCATTTAATTTTGACTTTTAAACTTATAATAAAGATATGAAAGTGAAATCTGCTAACAAAAGTTGGTTTTAACATAAAAAACATTAAAAATTCTAACTAGAATAAAGTGTAATTCATCTTAAACATTTCAAATATTTTAATAAAGCAATAAAATATTCTTTAAAAGTAATTAATTTGTAGACAGAATTAATAGAATTCTTCCAACTAAAGCACTATTTTAAAGAGAAGGTTGCTTTTAAAATATATCAAGAACTGAAATTATGAAATGGTTTTAAGTACTTATTTTACTAGAATACATTACAGGATGAAGTTATAGATGCAACTCATGAGGATTTAACTTCCTTCTATATTCAAAAGTTTATACTTTCTGCTTATTTATCTGATTGCATTTGATGGTACAAATTTCTATTTATTTTTTGGATGCTTCAAATTTCATCCTCAAAATTACTTCATTGGATTCTGGAAACTTAACCCACGCCCTCCAAATTATTTTGGGTTTGGTTATTCTAAGGCAGCCCTCTTATAACTTATTTAATATACAATGTTTAAAAGATTCTGATTTCTAAAAGGCAAAACAATACCTAAAACAAAAAGTGAGTTTGGGGGACTAGATTACTTTGCAGACCCATAGCATGGGAGAGGTATGAATAATCTTTGTATGGAGGGTTGGATATAGTTGTTCACAAATAAGATAGGTTAACAACAGAATATTGCTGTTGGATAGCTATCCAGAACTTCTCTTTCCTTAAGGAGAGGCAAAGAAGAGATTTTTCTGGCTGTTCTTGTAAAATCTACCTAGTAGTTGTCAACCAGGGACTCTGTTGACCTGTGACGAGGGAATCTGTTTAAAGATTGGGTCAATCACTCAAAATTCACTACTGAGTGAATGCCCTTGTGGCCGCCAGCTTCCAACATGGCCCTCGATGATCCTCATCTCCTGGTATGAATGTCCTTGTGTAGTACTCTCCCACACTGAATTAGGATCAATCTGTGTGACCAAGAGAATACAACAGAAGTGATGGTATGTGACTCCAGAAGTTAGGTCAGAAAAGGCAGCATAGCTTCCACTATATTCTCTTGGACTTGGAATGTCATAAGGGACAATTACCTCATTTAATCAAACATAACTCAGTACTTCCAAGGATTTGCCTGAGAATGTGAAGTTGAAAGGTTGGGAGAGGGAAATGACTTACTGGCCACTACTCAGAATTTTGTCTTCTCTTCTGTTCCTCATGTTGATTGTCACTGCCACCCCCATACTGAGCCCTAAAGTGTCCTCCTACCATTTAATATTCTGATATAAAAGCAGGAAAATCTCTTCCTTTGGTTAGTCTATTATACTGAAGGCAGAATGAAATTTTATTTGTTTTATTTTGTTTATTTATTTTTGAGACAGGATCTCACTCTGTCACCCAGGCTGCAGTGGGGTGGTGAGAGCACAGCACACTGCAACCTCAAACTCCTGGGCTCATGTGATCCTTCTGCCTCAGCCTCCCCAGTAGCTGGGACTACAGATCCATACCACCACACCTGGCTAACTTTATTTTATTTTCTTTGTAGAGATGGGGTCTCGAACTATGTGATCCTCCTGCCCATGCTGGTCTTGAACTTCTGGGCTCAAGTGATCCTCCCACCTTGGCCTCTCAAAGTGCTGGGATTACAGATGTAGCCACAGCACCCAGCCAAGGATGAAATAATTTAAAAAAAAAAACACTTTCCTATATATTGAAGAAAACAAAGGGAGAAATAACACAGAGAAAAGAAGTATAAAAGCATTATACCTAATACTCATATAATCATTTATATTTAGTATATAAATATATGTATATGTATATACATGCACAGAAAAAGGTCTAGAAGCTTAAAGGCTAAATTTTCATTTATGGTTATCTGTGGAAAAGTAGGGGTAGGGGATGGCTGGGTAAGTGTGAAGGGTAAGTGAGAAGTGGGAAGGGAAATGGAGAGGGAAGGTGAACTTGGGTTTTAAAAAGTTTATTTTGAATTATTTGAAAATTGATGATGAGAATGTATTAATGAATCATTGTATAATTAAAAAATAAACTATAATAAGAATAATTAAATAAAATATAAATAAAAATAATTAAAAAATAAACTATATAACATAAAAAACTATATAACATAAAAAACAGCAAAAGCAATCCAGTTACAACACAGAGATTTCCTATTCCATGATCATTAGCTTGCTACTAGGACTACTGGCCACACTAGACTTTTCCTTCTGACCCCTGTTCTCTAGAATGCTTTACTGTAAACCAGGGGTGTCCAATCTTTTGGCTTTCCAGGACCACACTGGAAGAATTATTATCTTGGGTCACACATTAAATACACTAACACTAATGATAGCTGATGAGCTTAAAAAAAAAATCGCAAAAAAGTATTTTAAGAAAGTTTACAAATTTGTGTTGGGCTGCATTCAAAGCGGTCCAGGGCCGCATGCAGCCTGCAGGCCCTGGGTTGGACAAGCTTGCTGTAAAATTTCTGAGTTCCTTACTCCGCTGGCCTCCATAAGGGATGTGTCTAAGAACCATAGCCAAAGAGCTGCCTGAGAGACACCAAGTTAGGCACCTTGCAGGCCAATACGAAGGAAGCAGATTGCTCTCTCTGCTGTTGTTTCAGTCAGCTATCACAACACTAATTCCAGGAACCAACTACTCCAAAACACTATTACTCCAAAACGCTATTACTCCAAAACACGGCTTGAAACAACAATCCTTTATTCTTTGGGTTGCTGACCCCAAGCTGGGACTGGCTTCAGACCTGCTTCATATTTCTTTGACCAGCAAACTAGCCAGGTATGTTCTTCACATTGTTAAAAACAAGAGCGCCAGAGAGGGAAGGAGAAACATGAAATACCTCGAGGCCAGGCTCAGAACTGTCACACTCACTTCTGCCTATCTTCCTTTGACCAAAAGCAAATGGACTGATCTAAGCCCAACATGAACAGGATGGAGAAACATCCTATCTCTACTGAGAGGAACTACAAAGCCGTATTTCAAATGGCATGCATGCATGGAGTAGTGAAAAATTGGGAACAATAATGTTATCTACCACTGTTATCCACCTGGGACTTTCCAGCTTACTGCCAATCGGCAGTGGGAGAGAATTTCTTCTCAACGTGGCTGACAACAGAAATTATATGACTTGGCAGGTGATATCTGTCCCTAACAACAGGAATCAGGCTTTGTCTTTGCCGGCTCCTTAGTATGCTATGTTATGTTATGAAGATGCAATATTATTGATTATTAATTAATTCCTTACAAATATCAAATTGGGCAATGGTTCCCATAAGTGATAAGTTATTTAGAAGAAGTGAGATAAAAAGACTCCCTTAGAAAGGGTGCTCTGTTTGCAGAATCCTGTTTATTGTGTATCAAAGATTTGAATGTTACCAAAGTGTTACAAATTCTTTAGTTCAAAAGGGTGTCAATAGTCCCATGATTTAGAACTCAGGAATCCAGAAAACTTTGTCAAGAGTTAAGAGGATCTTTGATTAACAATCATGGTCTCCAGGTTTCCTCTGTGTTCAAGAGTAAAAATTTCTTAAATAAGAATAAGAGCCCTCGGACTCGCTTTTTTTTGAGACGGAGTTTCGCTCTCGTTGCCCAGGCTAGAGTGCAATGGTGCGATCTGGGCTCACTGCAACCTCCGCCTCTCGGGTTCAAGCGATTCTCCTGCCTCAGCCTCCCGAGTAGCTGGAATTACAGGCGCACACCACCACACCCGGCTAATTTTTTGTATTTTTAGTAGAGACGGGGTTTCACCGTGTTAGGCAGGATGGTCTTGAACTTCTGACCTCAGGCAATCCACCCTCCAGGGCCTCCCAAAGTGCTGGGATTACAGGCGTGAGCCACTGCGCCCGGCCCAGAGTTGCTTTTTAAGAAAGGAAGAGAAGACTCACCCCCAAGAAAATAGAGGCAACAGCAGTATTAACAAAAGAAAGAGATCATTACATTCTTAGGCTCTTCGGGGATTTAAATCTGGAGCCTCCTGCACCTTTCTGACATTTGAGCCTTACTCTAGGGTGATTTCCACGGTTCCCACGTCCCTTTCAAGAGAACAGCTATCACTTATATTCCTCAGTGTTTCTTCTTTGCTCCAGACTGGTTGTGAAGCCGTAAAAAGGGTAACGCTGGAGCCCAGAAATCAGCTGGTGAATACCGCGCCAGGTGCCAGGTCCATCGCGGCGAGGCTGCAGGAGCCCTGGAGGGGAGCAAAAGGAGCCCCGCGCGCACCGGACAGGCTGTGCTCTTTGTTAAAGAAACAAATACAGAAAACGCCGCGGCGGGGAATGGTGGTGGTGAAGGAATAGACTGAGGCGTTTGTATGCATTAACTGTGCCTACAAAGCCCATTAAAGAGACGCTCCTACACAGGGCAACCCACGGCACCGTGTCATTGGCTTTTGTGCACTTGAAGGCGCGTGAGAGTGCCCCGCTCGAAGGCTCCCCTTTGTGTGAAAGTGTGGAAACCAGAAGCGTGCAGCTACTGCTGGGTTTTCGTTTTCGAATTCGCAGGCACTTGGGCCAAAATACTCCCACACCAGAACACTCTCTCATTCTCGCACCAACAATACTCAGACTTGAGTTACTTCTCCGTTGCGGACCGCGCAAGGAGCGACAATGGCTAGGTGCGAGTGCCCGCAGCTCCCCGGGCAGCTCCAAGGGGCCGCCCGCCGCGCTCCGCAGCTGCGCGCTGGGCCCAGCCACCCGACCGCCAGCAAACGCCGGCACCAACCGCCGCGCGGCCGGGCTGTTGGGCGGTGGTAATTTCTGGGAATGGGGCGGGGTCGCGGGTGTACTACGCCCGGTTTTGCTAGCGGGGAGGAGGAGCTGGCGGCTCCGAGGAGCGCGAGGCTGGCGGGGCGGTGCGCCACGTGCGTCACCGGCCGGGGCGGGGCCGGCGTCGCGCTCCTGCCCGAACCCCCACCTTTCACTTAGCCAAGGCTGAGGAGTGGGGACTGGAAAGACCGGGCTAGGAGTTTTTGCAAAACCTCGCCCCCCTGTAACTGTCAGACTGCCAGACTGTGGGGCCGTCTCCGGAGAAGGGCGAGAGTCCTGAGTTGGGGATGCGGCGACGGCGGGGCCTGCGGGGGCCCTGAGTGGCGAGGGTGTGTGCGTGCGGTCCCGGCCGGCGGGGGAAAGCCGGCGGGCGCTGCAGGTGCACGCGCGGCCCCATCGGCCTCACACGCCTGCCCCGTGCGGCAGAGCCCCCTGCACCAATCCGGGGCTGGAGTGGAGAGCGAGATCGGGGAGCCCTGGGCAAGGAGCCGGACAAGTGACTAGCGTCTTTACCTGGGAAGGCGGGTTTGGGAGAAGTTGGGCGAGGAGAAGAGGGCGGGATTCAAGACAGCAAAAGAAGCAGGTTCGGCGGGCTGGTGGGGGCCCGAGGGCGGCGGGGCCCCGCGGGGTATAAATAGCCGGCCCGCGTTTGACAGGCGCTGCGGTGACTGGCGGTGCCGCCCCCGCCCCCCCGCCGCGTGGGGAGGGGAGGAGCACTCTGAGCTGGCGGGGAGGGGGAGGCGGACTCCAGTGTCCTGGTGGCGGCGGCAGGAGGCCGAGGGGGAGGAGCCGAGGCGGGGGGTGGAGGGAGGGGGCCGGGAGCGGAGCGGAGCGGGGCGGGGGCAACCATTGCTCCCAGCGCCGAGCTGTGTCGCCGCCGTCGCCTAGGCGGTTGGGGGTCGGTGGGGCGGCGCGGGCGGGGGTCGCTGCGCGGGGCGGCGAGCCTCTGTTTTGTCTCCTTCTCTCCCTGTGGAGCGGGTCGGGCTGCTGGGGAGGCCCCGGCTCCCTCCGGACGCTCGGCCAACGGCGGCGGCTAGTCCGCGGCCCTGCTGAGAGGGAAAAGGACGCCGCGGTCTTCCCAGGCGTCGCGGAGAGCAGGTAAGAGCGCGGGCAGCCGAGGCTGGTGAGAGGGAGCGCGAAGGGCGCGGCGATAAAGCCTGGCTGTCCCGACTGCCGCCGCCTCCCTCCGCGCCCCCGCCCCGCGCTTGTGTTGTTTGCTTCGGGGTTTGCGGAGGGGTTTTCCGGCGGCTGCGGCGGTGACACCGGCCGGGGGCTGGGGGAAGGGGGCTGAGTGTCCCCAGGCAACGGTCGCGGAGCGGGACTTGGAGAAAGGGGAAGGCGCGCTGCGCGCCTGCCCGCGGGGAGCGCGGGGCGCGGGGCAGGGCTGAGGGAAGAGGTTACAGACCCCGGCGGGGGGGATGGGCCGAGCGCAGCTGGTCTCTCCGTGTTTACATCTCTGCGCGAGTCACCTCTGCCGAGAAGCGGACTGAACTGGCCCGCCTCATCCCGCGGGGAGGCCAGGGCGGGGGTCCGGCTCCGGAGGAAGCGCGTCCTGGGAGGGTTTGTGTAGGGCGGGAGTCTGCGGCCGGCGCCGGGGCTGGGCGGCGAGCTTGGGGCGGGACCTGGGAGGCTCCGGCCGCTCTGGGTGGCGGGCAGTGGGGGGGGGGGCGCTGGACACCAGTTTCCTTCCCTGTCGTTCCTTATCGCCGCCGCTTACCTTTCCTTCCCGGCGCTGCTAGCTTGCACGACAGGTTGTACTCGGCAGTTCTTTTATTCTCGCTCTCCACGCCGGCACCGTGCTGCCATCTCCCCCTATTCCCCGGGAGGTAGGGAGGCTTTGCTCGGATCGGAATCTGTTTCTTAAGCAAAACAAAAATGGGCTCGTAACACGCACGTCCAGTGACCGCCTTCTGGATCCTCGCGAAGCTGGTCCTCAGGGACCGCGCGACGGGATGGTCTAGGGGCGCGGAAGGAGGACAGGGAGGGCTCTGCCAGGGCTGGATGCTGACTCTACCCCAGGTGCTTTGTGATCAGGGTAGCCGAGCCCTCTCTTCTGCTCCATTTGGGCATTTTTATTCCATGTCCATAAAGGACTCAAAAAATATTCCGTAACACCAAGAATAATCCAGATCGCACAGTTTCTAATCTTTTTCCCTCTGCCAGCATCCTGGATGGACTCTTTCTAGGAGGCAGATTCGCTGCAGAATAGCCTTTAAGTTTAGTACTTCATTAAATGAGGAAGAGGGGGACACGTCATTGTAAAACTGTTAAAAATTCCCCCCTTTCTTGTGTTCATGAACATTTACTTCAGCTTAATGGTTTAAATTGTAATCCGGTGATGAGAGAATAGTAATCGTGTGTTTGATAATCAGATTTGTTTTCCTTTTTATCTGTGATTCTCTATCCTGAAGTAAATTATGCACTTTCTTTGGTGCCAGAATCACGGAAGGATGTATGCTTTACTAAGAAAGGATTGGATATTTGTGTTTCAGAGTTTCTTCAAAAGGTAGAATGACTTATATAGGACTGGAAACCATTAAATTACATTTAAGGGAATTTAGGAATAATAAAACTTTTTATAGAGCATTACAGTTTACAGAGTACATTCATGTAAATATTATTGAGACGATATCTAGTAGTTAAACACATGAAATAGAAAATTGGAATATCCTGGGCATTTGAAATTTGAATATTTATGTCAACCTATTTTTAAGTTTAGTGATTTAACTCATTGGATTTATCATTGCCTTTCATTTCAGACATAAATACTCATTTACAAAATAGTCAGCTTGAGTATGGTTGGAAAGAATTTGTAACTTTGGGGTTTTTCTATCCTAAGTAAACAGATTGGTACCTGTGGCCTGTAGGGTCTGCTAATGTTAGTGGCTTTACCTGCTCATGTTGTATACCATTTTTGGAGGGGTAACAGCTTCACTATGATATAATTCACATACTAGTCAGTTCAGTTTAAAGTGTACAGTTTGGTGGGTTTATTAATTTTTTAAAAAATTACTCCATTTTGCAGGTGAACAATTCAGTGGTTTTTACTACAATTGTCCATCGGTATCTGTTGGGGATTTGTTCTAGGGCCTTCCTCAGATACCAGAATCTATGGATGCTCAGGTCCCTAAAATAAAATGGCATAGTTGCTGGGTGCAGTGGCTTGTGCCTGTAATCCCAGTTATTCAGGAGGCTGAGGTGGGAGGATCTCTTGAGGCCAGAGTTTGGACACCAGCCTGGGTGACAGAGCAAAATCCTGTCTCCTAGAAAAAATGAATAAAACTGACATAGTATTTGCATATAAACTCTGCATATTCTCTTGTATGCTTTCAATCATCTCCACATTACTCATACTACCTAATACAATGTGGATGCTATGTAAATAGTTGTTATACTGTGTATTGTTCAGGGAATAATGACCAGAAAAAAGTCTGTACATGTTCATTTACAGACATAATTTTTTTTTGAGTAATTTCTGTACCTCATTGATTGAATCCATGTATTCAGAACTCATGGATATGGAGGGCCGACTGTATATTCAGAGTTGTGCAGCCATCATTATAATCAATTTTACAGCATTTTAATCATCCCCCAAAAGAGCCCCATATCCATTAACAGTCGCTTTTCATTTTCCCTCAGCACTCCCAGTCCTACGCAACCACTGATCGACTTTCTATCATTATAGATTAGACTGTTGTGGACATTTTATGTAAATGAAACCATAAATGTGGTCTTTTGTGACTGGCTTCTTTCGCTTAGCATAATGCTTTCAAAGTATATCCATGTTGTAATATGTGTCAGTACTTCATTTCTTTTTTTTTTTTAATCTATTTTCTTTCTTTCTTTTTTTTTTAAGATGGAGTCTCGCTCTGTCGCCTAGGCTGGAGTGCAGTGGTGTGATCTGGCTCACTGCAACCTCTGCCACCCGGTTCAAGTGATTCTCCTGCCACAGGCGCATGCCACAACACCTGGCTAATTTTTTTTTTTTTTTTTTTTTGTATTTTTAGTAGAGATGGGGTTTCACCGTGTTA
The DNA here is from genome assembly GCF_029289425.2 of Pan paniscus. NCBI lineage: Eukaryota > Metazoa > Chordata > Mammalia > Primates > Hominidae > Pan > Pan paniscus. The sequence goes on along the minus strand of NC_073252.2, from coordinate 137,047,132 downwards.
GCCAGGATGGTCTCGATCTCCTGACCTCGTGATCCGCCCGCCTCGGCCTCCCAAAGAGCTGGGATTACAGGGGTGAGCCACCGCGCCCGGCTAATCTGTTTTCTTTTTTATAGAGATGGGGTTTCACCATATTACCCAGGGTAGTCTTGAACTCCTGGGCTTGAGCAGTCCTCTCTCTTTGGCCTCTCAAAGTGCTGGGATTTCAGGCTTGAGCCACTGCACCTGATCCTTTTTAATTAAAAAAATTTTTTATAGTCTTTTTTTTTTTTTTTTTTTTGAGACGGAGTCTCGCTGTGTTGCCCAGGCTGGAGTGCAGTGGCACGATCTCAGCTCATTGCAACCTCCGCCTCTCGGGTTCAAGCGATTCTCTTGCCTCAGCCTCCCAAGTAGCTGGGACTACAGGCGCGTGCCACCACGCCCGGCTAATTTTTTGTATTTTTAGTAGAGATGGGATTTCACTGTGTTAGCCAGGATGGTCTTGATCTCCTGACCTCATGATCCGCCCGCCTCGGCCTCCCAAAGTGCTGGGATTACAGGTGTGAGCCACTGCACCCACCCTGTAATCATTTTTTTTATTGATGAGTAATATTCTATTTATGGACATATTACATTTTATTTATCTGTGCATCAGTTGATGGACATTTAAGTTTCTATTTTTTTGGGCTATTATGCTGCTATGAATATTCATGTTTTTGTGTAGATGTGTTGTCATTTCTTTGGGTATGTACACTTTTTAATAAATTAGCCTTTGACTTACCTGATAGCAAAAAAGTTATCCATTTTGAGTATATAATTCAATAATTTTTAGTAAATATATAGATCGTGAAACTATCTATCACCTTGAGCTAGTTTTCGAACATTTCCATTGCCTCCAAAATTCCCTCCAGCCTGTTTGCAGTTAACCCTTATTCCCACCCCCAGCCTCAGGCAATCACTGATTGGTTTTGTCTTAATCCATTTGCTTTTACTGGATATTTTGTATAAATGGAATTGTACAATATGTAGTCTTTTGTATCTGGCTTCTTTCACTTAGCATAATGTTTTTGGGATTCATTCATATTGTAGTGTTTATCAGTTTTTTGTCCCTTTTTACTTTGGAATAGTATTTCTTTGTATAGGTATATGATAGCCCCCCCCCCCCCCCCCCGTTATCTGTGTGGGATACATTCCAAGACCCCCAGTGGATGCCTGAAATCTCAGGTAGTATTGAACCCTGTATTATTTTTTTCTGTATCTGTATACCTAGGATAAAGTTTAACTTGTTAATCAGACATAATAAGAGATTAAAAACAATACGATAGAATAGTTACAACAATATGCTATTCACAATTTCATAGATAGAAGATTTCTTACTGTAGGTGTTAGCAAACAGCATAAAGTTTTTTTCTTGTTAAATTGAGAACTTTCACTTTTTCACTTAAAATAAGTATTTTACAGCTTCTTTTTGGCATATCCAATTGTCATCCTCATTACTCTTGAGTGTTTGAGCCATTGTTAAGTAAAATAAGGGTTACTAGCACTAAAATACTAGTTGATCTGATAGCTGAGATGGCCACTAAGTGACTAATGAGCAGGTAGTGTAGACAGCGTGAATATGGTGGATAAAGGGATGATTCATGGCCGAGGCAGAGGGGCATGGTATGAGGTTTCATCATGCTGCTCAGAATGGCACTCAATTTAAAACATAGATTATTTCTGAAATTTTCCATTTATCATTTTCAGACCATGTTTGACTGTGGGTAACTGAAACTGCAAAGTAAAGCTGTAGGTAAGGGGAGATTTCTGTAACACACTTTAGCTGTTGACCAGTATATATAGGTGTTTCGATTATTTCCAGTTTTTGACTCTTTAAATAATACTCAAACATTTGAGTACAAGTCTTTATGTGGACATATGGTTTTGTTTCTCTTGGTTAGCTATCTAGGAGTAGAATTACAGCATCATACGTTTAGCTTTTTAGGACACTGCCAAACTGTTTCCCAAAGTGGCCATAACGTCTTATATTGCTAACAGCAATGTTTGAGAGTTCTAGTTTTCTTCACATCTTTGCCAACACTTATTATTGTATTTTTTTTTTAATTATAGCTGTTCTAATGGATATGAATTTGTTTGTTTGTTTTTGAGTCACTCTGTCGCCCAGGCTGGAGTGCAGTAGTGCAGTCTCAGCTCACTGCAACCTCTCTCTCCTGGGTTCAAGCAATTCTTATGCCTCAGCCTCCCGAGTAGCTGGGATTACAGCCGAGCACAACTATGCCCAGCTGATTTTTTGTCTTTTTAGTGGAGACGGGGTTTCACCATGTTGCCCAGGCTGGTCTCGAATCCTGAACTCAGGCAATCCTCCTGCCTTGGCCTCCCAAAGTGCTAGGATTACAGGCGTGAGCCATCATGCCCGGCCTGATTTTGTTAATTCGTTGTGTTTTTTTTTTTTCTTTTTTTCTCTGTGTACTGTTTAGTGGAGTCATTGTGATTTTAATTTTAATTTTCCTTATGACTCATAGTATTGAGCATCTTTTCATGTATCTTTTTTCTTAACCCATTTATGCCCGAAGTTGCAATTTTTTTTTGTGAAAAAGCAGACCTTGGCGATGACCTTGAGCAGTAGGATATTAATAATTCCCACAAGCTTAGCATTCCAAAAATGGAACACTTGGCATAAATGGGCTGGCTGGAGTGCAGTGGTGCGACCAGAGCTCACTGTAGCCTTGACCTCCTGGGCTCAAGCAGTCCCCCTACCTCAGCCTCCTGAGTAGTTGGGAATGGGGAATGCAGGTGCATACCACCATGCCCGGTTAATTTTTTATTTTTATTTTTTGTAGCGATGGGGGTCTCACTGCATTGCCCAGGCTACTCTTGAACCCCTGGGCTCAAGCAATCCTCTGGATTACAAGCATGAGCCACCGTGACTGACCCATCTTTTTTGATGACATCGCTATTCAGATCTTTTGCTCCTTTTAAAATTGGGTTGTTTGGGCTGGGTGCGGTGGCTCATGCCTGTAACCCCAGCACTTTGGGAGGCTGAGGTGGGTGGATCACCTGAGGTCAGGAGTTCGAGACCAGCCTGGTCAGCATGGTAAAACCCTGTCTCTACTAAAAATACAAAAATTAGCCGGAGGTGGTGGCGCATGCCTGTAATCTCAGCTACTCAGAAGGCTGAGGTAGGAGAACTGCATAAACCTGGGAGGCGGAGGTTGCAGTGAGCTGAGATTGCAACACTGCACTGCAGCCTGGGCAACAGAGCAAGGCTCTGTCTCAAAAAAATATAATATAATATAATATAATATAATATAATATAATATAATATAATATAATATAATAGGGTTGTTTGACTTATTGAGTTATAAGAAGTTTTTTTTTTAGAAATATATTCTGGATGTAAGTTTTTTAATAGATACATGATCTGCCAATATTTCTTTACAGTCTGTTGCTGGTCTTTTCATTGCTTAAAAAATTGGCGGCTGGGCGTGGTGGCTCACACCTGTAATCCCAGCACTTTGGGACACTGAGGCGGGTGGATCATGAGGTCAGGCATTCGAGACCAGCCTGGCCAACATGGTGAAACCCCATCTCTACTAAAAATACAAAAATTAGCCGGGTGTGGTGGTGTGCACCTGTAGCCCCAGCTACTTAGGAGGCTGAGACAGAGAATCGCTTGAACCCGGGAGGTGGAGATTGCAGTGAGCCGAGATCGCACCACTGCACTCCAGCCTGGGCAACAGAGCGAGACTCTGTCTCAAAAAAAAAAAAGGCGATTAAGATCTTTTAAAGTGTAATTAGTTTAAATTTTGATGAAGTGTGGTTTCTAAATTTTTTCTTTTATAGATTATACTTTTGTTGTCTTATGTAAGAACTCTACCTAATCCAAGATCTTGAGATTTTTCTGCTTTGTAGAAGTTTTATAGTTTTAACTCTAACAGTTAGATTTTATCATCTATTTTGAATTAATTTCTGTGTATGGTGAGAAATAAGGTTCTAAATTCATCTTTTACATACAGATGGTTCTGTCAACCTAAATAAAAGACAGTCCCCTGAAAGAAAGCAATATTTATTCAGGAATGGGCATTATAATGGGAATATGCATACCGTAGTACTATGTGCATATTCAGGGAGGTAAAGGAAGACATAGTTTTTTTTTTTTTTTTTTTAAGACAAGAGTCTCGCTCTGTCGCACAGGCTGGAGTGCAGTGGCGAGATCTCAGTTTATGGCAAGCTCCGCCTCCCGGGTTCACGCCATTCTCCTGCCTCAGCCTCCCGAGTAGCTGGGACTATAGGCGCCCGCCACCACGCCCAGCTAATTTTTTGTATTTTTAGTAGAGACAGGGTTTCACCGTGTTAGCCAGGATGGTCTCGATCTCCTGACCTCGTGATCCTCCCACCTCGGCCTCCCAAAGTGCTGGGATTACAGGCATGAGCCACTGCGCCCGGCCAAGACAGATTTTTAAAGGAAAAATGAGGAAGATTACATCATTGTTTTAAATCAATTGTGTTTGGCTATAAAGATCAGTGACAAGAGTGGTGCCAGTCTGAGGTTGGACATGAAGTTACTGGGCAGATGTCCTTGCAGAAGTATTTTTTTGTGTAAGGTTGCAATTGCCTTTGTGCAGGGTTGTGGCCTTTATGAGTTTTTTTGTGATAGTTTTTTTTTGTTTTTTTTGAGATGTAGTCCCGCTCTGTCGCCCAGGTTGGAGTGCAGTGGTGCGATCTCGGCTTACTGCAACCTCTGCCTCCCGGGTTCAAGTGATTCTCCTGCCTCAGCTTTCCACGTAGCTGGGACTACAGGCCTGCACCACCATGCATGGCTAATTTTTGTATTTTTAGTAGGAATGGGGTTTCACCATTTTGGCCAGGTTGGTCTTAAACTCCTGACCTCAAGTGATCTGCCTGCCCTGGCCTCCCAAAGTGCTGGGATTACAAGCGTGATCTGCCTGTCTCGGCCTCCCAAAGTGCTGGGATTACTGGCGTGAGCCACCATGCCCGGGCAATGGTTATTTTTTTTTAATCAGGTATTCATGCATGAGAACCCTCCTTTCATGGCCTTCCCTGGCTCCATTTGTCAGGGCTTTTAACACAAATGACTCAATTTTAATTCTAACAACTTTCACTTTTCCCCCTTTTGATCAAAATCTTTCTTTGGACCCAGGCACAGTGGCTCATGCCTGTAATCCTGGCGCTTTGGGAGGCAGAGGCAGGAGGATTGCTTGAGCCCAGGAGTTTGAGACCCACCTGGGCAACATGGTGAGACCCTGTCTGTAAAAAAACAAATAAAACAAAAGGGATCTTTCTTTGGAAGCATCACTGATCAATCATCTTGTAGTTAGGTTTTAATTATCTTTAGGTGCCAGGATGGACCTGTCCTGGGTTGTTGGTATGGTCCCATGTTGGAGGGAGTGCTTGTCAAACTAGGAGTCAGTGTCAGGACCCTTTCAGTCACATTTGAGCACACAAGGGAAGTTTGGAGGGAGTGATTCTCAGGCTAAGTCTGCCGGGAATCCATTATTAAGATCAGTTTTTGTCTGTTCCTTAAATGTAGGCTATCATCTCAGGGTTTAGGGCCAGCCCAGTATAATTCTGTTGGGTCAGTATAATTCTGTACTACTACAGAAATGTAACAAATAACATGTACAAAGTTTAAAAAGGAAAATACAAAGTAAAATTAATAGTAATATAATACCAGTTTACATAATGGTTTTGAGCCATGAAGCTAGACCTAAAGGCAGTCAGTTGAATAAACCAAGTGACCATGGAGAACTAGATGAGACCTGTTGTAACCATGTGATCTGTTTTCTTATTTTGCGTATGAGTCTCAACTTCCTCAAAGGAATTTATCCAGGTAAATCATGTAGTATTAGTAATAGCACAGACATTACTTTACTTAACCAATAGCTAATGCAGAGCATTGTTATCATTCAGTATTCCATAACTGGGTTGAATTAAAGCAGAGTGTGAATAATTTTTTTAGGGATGTTGCCAGAGTCACCCACTAGGTGGACTGAAGGATCTCTTAGGTCAAGTTCTGCCAAGTTACCAGCAGAAGCTACTGATTGTGAAATTTCAGTTACAACATTATCTTGCCAAGTGAAAAAGCTACGCCTTAAGAGGGGTAAGAGTCTCCCCTTGTTCAATTATCTTGGGAAAAGCTGTCTACAGTGCGGAACCATCGACTTCTCATCCTGGTTTGCAGTTTGAATGTCTCTGGTTAAGGCATTGGGCAGTTTGGTGAACTTTTCTGTGTGGCTCAGACTTCGAGTACCAGACTTGTCCCTTAAAATTCGAGTTTCAGCTTATAGGGCTTCAGGAACAGAGCAATTTCTGTTTTAATAATTCTGTGGAAGAAAGTTGGATTGGAGGAACCTAGAAGAATTTAGGATCTAGGCCAGTTTGCAGGTAGATAATAAAAACTCAAATACAGTGTACAGGGCTACAGTCTAATAACAGATACAGTAGTTTTTCTTTAGAAGCATAACTTTTTATAGTCATCCCAGTTTCTACCAATCAGAATAAGACAAATTTGTTTATAAAATAGTTTTATTAGTTTTTTGTCTGATTATTTACATAAATGCAGCAAGAATAGCTGTTGACCACAAAGAAATCTCAGATTTATAAACCCTTCAAGACTAGGAAGCCAAACCAAGGGAGGCATTAGATTTCACCTACAGCCTTAAGGTTCCTGGGCTGGCCAAGAAGTGACAGATTATATTCTCTCACTGTAGGGATGGGAACACCTGAACCCAGACATTGTGTGCACATTCTTAAATAAGATATTCCAGTCAAAGTCTTGGTAATATAACTAACGTTTCTAATTGTATCCTGTTATAAAGAGAGCAAACTTTTATGAACTTATGCTAACAACCCTATATTATCATAAAAATAAGAATACTCATGAATAGTTTCTGAATTTTACTTAACCAATATCTAATGCAGAGGGATCAAGTAGGGAGAAAAAGTAAATGCTTTCACTTTTGTTGAGATAAGTATTATCTTACCAAATTACTGTAAATGATTGATACTTTAAGAGAAAAGTTTTCTTAAATCTGGAAAACTGAACATTTAAGTAAAGAACCAACAGTGTTTCAAATAAAAGTCATAAAAACATCATTGATTATTTAATCTCTTATTTTATTTTATTTTTTTGAGACGGAGTCTCACACTCTCGCCCAGGCTGGAGTGCAGTGGCACCATCTCGGCTCACTGCAAGCTCCGCCTCCTGGGTTCACGCCATTCTCCTGCCTCAGCCTCCTGAGTAGCTGGGATTACAGGTGCCCACCACCACGCCCAGCTAATTTTTTGTATTTTTACTAGAGATGGGGTTTCACCATGTTAGCCAGGATGGTCTCGATCTCCTGACCTTGTGATCCGCCCACCTCGGCCTCCCAAAGTACTGGGATTACAGGCGTGAGCCACCGTGCCCGGCCTAATCTCATATTTTGTGTTGCTTAATCTTAATTAGCAGTTTTTCTAACTAATCAGTTTCTTCATTAGAATTCCGGAAAATTTTTAGTCCATTGAGCTTAAAGTTATTAGAAATGTATATTTAAGAGTACAAGTCTTTTCCATGAACCTGATTGCAGATATTTTTATTTTTATTTATTTTTAAATTTTACTTATTTATTTTTTGAGACAGTTTGACTCTGTCACCCAGGCTGGAGTGCAGTGGCCTGATGTCGGCTTACTGCAACCTCCACTTCCTGGGTTCAAGTGATTCTTCTGTCTCAGCTTCCCAAGCAGCTGGGATTACAGGTGCACACCACTACCTTGGCTTATTTTTGTATTTTTAGTAGAGACTAAAGACTAAAATTAGTAAAGACCAGAGACTAAAGACTAAAATTTTTTATTTTTAGTAGCCATATTGGCCAGGCTGGTCTCGAACACTTGACCTCAGGTGATCCGCCCGTCTCGGCCTTCCAAAGTGCTGGGATTACAGGCGTGAGCCACCATGCCCAGCCTGTTTTTAGAGAAGAATCAAAACTGTGAATGATGAAGATTTAGAATAGCCATGGTTAAAAATCTGATGAAGTTCATTATAATCGGCAATTGACAAAGAAATTCAGTTATTTTTGTGGCATGTAATATATACTAGAATTATGACTGATGACATATTAGATTTCTAAGAGTTTTATATACTTTTGGAATATTCATATTAATATCATATCAATAAATGTAACTGCAAGAAGATCTAGAATCACTTATTTGTCAGTGCTTTCCATTATAATTCAGCATATCAAATAAGCCTGATTTAGTTCAGTGTCTCTGTTTCAGAAATCTTTGAGAGGGTCCAGTGCCTTGTGGAACATCCTAAAGTTAGTTTGAGGTCAAGAAAGACTTATTTATTTTTAATTTTTTTAAGACGGAGTGTTGCTCTGTTGCCCAGGCTGGAGTGCAGTGGTGCGATCTCAGCTTACTGCAACCTCTGCCTCTGGGATTCAAGTGGTTCTCCTGCCTCAGCCTCCCGGGTAGCTGGGATTACAGGCGTGAGCCATTGTGCCTGGCCTAATTTTGTATTTTAAGTAGAGATGGGGTTTCTCCATGTTGGTCAGGTTGGTCTCAAACTCTGACCTCAGGTGATCCATCCACCTCGGCCTCCCAGAGTGCTGGGATTACAGGCATGAGCCACCGCTCCAAGCCAAAAGACTTAATTTAGAACTTGATCCTGGGGAAGTTTACCAAAGATGTCAAAAGGTTTAAAACACCTGATCAAAACAGAATCATAGGTCATTGTGAAATAATAGTCATTAATTTAACCACAGTAATAATCAAAAGATTTCAAAAGCAATACAGAAAGTTACATGGATGGGAAACAAACAAACAAAAACCCAAAACCCTTAACCCTTCTAAAGCCCAGTTTTCCTAAGTAACCAAAAACCCTAATAAAGACAGCATGAAATACAGGGATTATCTTCATAAGATGCAGTCTTTGTTTCTTGGGCCAGTTAACAAAAAGGCAAAGAAAACTTCCTGCAATGAGATTGCTTCTGCTAATGGGAAACCCATTTAGATAATCTGGAAGTTGGACCTGATGAAAAATTACTTGACACAGGAAGAGTGTGTGTCCAAGGTTATGAGCGTACACCATATTATAGAGAAATGTAAACAGGAAAACTAGTACCTTGAGCAGGAAATACATGGCTCTTAGTAAAATCATGGGAAATTCTGGGTTAAGTGGAGCAATTCAGACACATCAGTAAAAGCCAATACAGAACTGCTGTAAACTGTAAAGCTGTAGTTCAGAAGATGTTTAAAAACTTAAAGAAACAGATTTCTGAAATAAACATAAAAACCTCTTGCAATTTTTACTAAGAACAGATCAAGACTTCAAGAAAAGCTTGTTCTAACACAGGGGACCAAAATTTTAGGTATTTGTTCTTGTTTTGAGCCAGGGTCTCATTCTGTCACCTAGGCTAGAGTGCAGTGGCATAGTCTTGGCTCACGGCAATCTCTACTTCCCAGGTTCAAGTGATTCTCCTGACTGAGCCTCCAGAGTAGCTGGGACTACAGGTGCGTGCCACCACGCCCACCTAATTTTTGTATTTTTTAGTAGAGATGGTGTTTCTCCATGTTGTCCAGGCTGGTCTCGAACTCCTGACCTCAGGTGATCCACCTGCCTCCGCCTCCCAAAGTGCTAGGACTACAGGCGTGAGCCACCGTGCCTGACCAAAGCTAAACTTTTAGAAAGACTTGTAACTAATTTTCTTTTATTTATAGCCAACTTAATCGTATGAAAAAATCTTCCTTCCTTCCTTCCTCCCTCCCTTCCTTCTTTTCTTCCTTCCTTCTCTATCTCTTTCCCTCCCTCCCTCCTCCCCGCTTTCTCTTTCTTTTCATCTCCCTTTCTTTCTTTCTTTCATTTCCTTCTTTCTTTCTCTTTCTCTCTCTCTCTTCTTTCTCTTTCTGTCTCTCTCTCTTCTTTCTTTCTCTCTCTCTCTCCCTCCCTCCCTCTTTCTCTCTCTCTCCCTCTCTCCCTCCCTCTTTCTCTGTCACCCCTGCCTCCCTTCCTTCTCTTTCTCTTGCCCTTGACCTTGCCCCTTTCCTTTCCTTTCCTTCTTTCTTTCCTTTCCTTTCCTTCTTTCCTTTCCTTTCCTTTCCTTTCTTTCTTTTCTTTTTCTCACCCCTCCCTCTGTCTCTCCCTCCCTCCTTCCTTCCTACTTCCTTTTTTTTTGATAGAGGGACTCATTCTGTCTCCACTGCGATCATACCTCACTGTAGGCTTAACTTTGTGGGCTCAAGTGATCCTCCCATCTCAGCCTCCTGAGTAGCTGAGACTACAGGCACATGCCAGTGTGTCTGGCTAGTTTTTGTATTTTTTGTAGAGACGGGGTTTCACTGTGTTGAACAGGCTGGTCTTGAACTCCTGGGCTCAAGTGGTCTGGCTGCTTCGGCCTCCCAAAGTGCTGGGATTACAGGCATGAGCCTCTGTGTCTGGCCCACACACAAAATTTCTTTAATAAATTCATCCTTCACAAACTTTCCACAGCTTAATCAGATCTTCCACAACATTCTTGGTCCTTTAGCTTTGTCCTATACTTTCTCTTTCTTAAATAACCTGTCATTTTACTTTAGGACACAGTTTACTTTCTTTTTTCCTTATCATTGTGAAAAGTTATTCTCCTTTTAACCCTCTTTGCCAAAATTACATCCTTATAACTTTCTTTATATTTCTCTCTCCTGCTTACTGAGTCCTTTTTATATTATTTCCTTCCTAAATATTAATTTTCGAAATAACCTTAAATAACCTCTGAATTTACAGTTATTCTTTTTTCTCAATGAATAATACATTCTTATGCTTTTCTCATAATTTTTCTCATCAAAGCCACATGATGTTTTTTGTTACACTTCATATACAGAATTATATACATTAGTTAGAATTTCTAACTTAGTAATCTTGATTTTTAATGAAAACCTAGGAAGCAAGAAATTTTGAACTATCATATATCAGTATTTTATATATATTTTTATTTTTTGAGTTAGGGTCTCTCACTGTTGCCCAGCCTAGAGTGCAGTGGCATGATCATAGCGTACTATAACTTGAACTCTGGGGTCAAGGGATCCTCCTGTCTTAGCCCCTGGAGTAGCTGGGATTACAGGAGCATGCTACCATGCCTGGCTAATGTAAAATTTTTTTTGTAGAGACAGAGTCTTGCCGTGTTGCTCAGGCTGGTCTTGGACTCCTGGCCTTAAGTAATCCTCCTGTTTCAGCCTTTGAAAGTGCTGGGATTGCAGGTGTGAGCCACTATGCCTAGACTTTTAAATATTTTTTACAAACATTCTCCGTAACATAATTTTGTGTGTATTAATAGACTGAAATATATTCAGTCTTTCTATAAGATTTAACAAGGCAAGAACAAATGTATTTATGTTCAGCAATTGGTGTTTCAGTATTTTTCCTTATTTGGAAACGATCTGGACATTTAATGAGTATTTATCACTTAATTTAACATAATTTTAATATTTCAAATTATGTGAAAAGTTCATTTATAAACATTTATTCCATTTGCATTTACATAATTTATTTATTTATTTATTTCTGAGACGGAGTCTTGCTCTGTTGCCCAGGCTGGAATGCAGTGGCACCATTTTGGCTCACTGCAACCTCCACTTCCCGGGTTCAAGCAGTTCTCCTTCCTCAACCTCCGGAGTAGCTGGGATTACAGGCACCCATCACCACACCAGCTATTTTTTGTATGTTTAGTAGAGACGGGGTTTCACCATGTTGGCCAGGCTGGTCTCGAACTGGCTGGTCGTGAACTCCTGACCTTGTGATCTGCCCTCCTCGGCCTCCCAAAGTGCTGGGATTTCAGGCGTGAGCCACCGTGCCTGGCCCATAATTTGTTATTTTTTTAATTTTTATTATTTTTTTGAGACAGAGTTTTGCTCTTATTGCCCAGGCTGGAGTGCAATGGCACGATCTCAGCTCACCACAGGATTCCAGGCATGCTCCACCATGCCCAGCTAATTTTGTTTTTGAGACGGAGTCTCGCTCTGTCGCCCCAGCTGGAGTGCAGTGGCGCAATCTCAGCTCACTGCAACCTCCGCCTCCCGGGTTCAAGCGATTCTCCTGCCTCAGCCTCTTGAGTAGCTGGGACTACAGGCGTCCACCACCACACCCAGCTAATTTATTGTAATTTTAGTAGAGTTAGGGTTTCACCGTGTTAGCCAGGATGATCTTGATCTCCTGACCTTGTGATCCACCCGTCTTGGCCTCCCAAAGTGCTGGGATTACACTGCGCCTGGCCTAATTTTGTATTTTTAGTAGAGACAGGGTTTCTCCATGTTGGTCAGGCTGGTCTTGAACTCCTGACCTCAGGTGATTCGCCCGTCTCAGCCTCCCAAAGTGCTGGGTTTACAGGCCTGAGCCACCGCGCCCGGCCTACTCAGAGTTTTTTTTGTTTTGTTTTTTTTTTTTTAACAGTTTTACGTAGACTATTTGTGAGAACTGAGATATTAGACAAAGCTAGTCGTCATTCAGGTTGCTTTCTGTTCGCCCTTTTCATAGCCTAAGAATATCAGATGTTAACCTAAAAAAGAACCTTAAAGTTAAATGTATGGAGATTTTGTTGATAACTCAGAAGATACAGCTGTTTTCATTAAATCAACACTATTAAATTAGTCTTATCAAAGAGCTTCACAAATAAAAGACTATTCTGTTTTTAGGCTGGTTTTATAGTTTTATAACCTGTGTCAATGATGACACCCTAAAACATTTAGCAGAAACAAATTCTAACTAGTAAAACCAGGCAAAAATGTATGCTAACAGTTCTGAAGATGTTCCTATTTTTATTTCATCAATAAATTTAAAACCAGCTTATTTATCAAAGATTTACTTAAATTATGTGAATTAAAAAGGCATTTGGGTTAATTCCTATGTATTTTAACAATTTATGTAAGCACTCACTTATCTAAACCAATCTGAATAGAATTCCTCAAGGAATTTCTGGCTGTATACACAATACGCAACATAATATATGTACATAGGTATAAACACTCCTAAACATATCTAGGCACACGTGTGTGTATACACACATGGAGACACACACAGAGAGATCTTACTGCATTCATTTTAGAATTTTATTTTTATTTTCTTTTATTTATTTATTTTGAGATGGAGTCTCACTCTGTTGCCGAAGCTGGAGTGCAGTGGCACTGTCTCAGCTCACTGCAACCTCCACCTCCCGGGTTCAAGACATTCTTCTGTCTCAGCTTCTGGAGCAGCTGGGATTACAGGTGTGAGCCACTATGCCCGGCTAATTTTTGTATTTTTAGTAGAGTCGGGGTTTCAGCATGTTGACCAGGCTTGTCTCAAACTCCCGATCTCAAGTGATCCACCCGCCTCGGCCTGCCAAAATACTAGAATTACAGGTGTGAGCCACCACCCCTGGCCAATATGATAAAATATTTTAAATCTCCCGTATATTTTGTGAGGGAAAGACAGGGTCAGTGTTTCTTCCACTGACCCTTTTTCAAGATCATTCCTGATAATTATGGTTTTATTGTCCTCTAAAAGTTGCTGTGGGGTTGAAATTTATGTTTTGAGTTGTTTTACCTTGTCTATAACTTTCTGTAATCTTCCTCATCACTACCATCGACTGATCTTTAGGTCATGAAGTCTTGTCATCATACAGGATTATATATTACTTGTACTATGGTCTCCATGAAATAGTTTCTATTATTATTATTCACTTTTTACACATGACTCTGAGATCTGGAGAAGAAAAATAACTTGCTGTGCAGAAAAGAGTTAACATAGTAGGTCTGAGATAGCTATTCTTAGAAAGGTCTGCTTGCAAGATTGGCCATTGGCTGGCATCTGAGAACTTGGCTCTCACAGTGTTCCCAGTAACTGACTACAGGCGCCCACCACCACGCCCGGCTAATTTTTTGTATTTTTAGTAAAGACAGGGTTTCACCGTGTTAGCCAGGATGGTCTCAATCTCCTGACCTCGTGATCTGCCCGCCTTGGCCTCCCAAAGTGCTGGGATTACAGGCGTGAGCCACTGCACCTGGCCTGCAGGCTATGCTATAGTATCTTCCACATCTATCATTGAGGCTACCGCTCTGCCCCCCTCCACTACCTCTCAGTAAGCCAAAGTCATTACCTTAACTTGAGCCCTCACTCTTGCAAAGGGACTACACGCGTCAATATTTATACTGACTCTAAATACGCCTTCCATATCTTGCACCACCATGCTGTTATATGGGCAGAAAGAGGATTCCTCACTACACAAGGGTCCTCTTTCATTAATGCCACTTTAATAAAAACTCTTCTCAAGGCCGCTTTATTTCCAAAGGAAGCTGGAGTCATTCACTGCAAAGGGCATCAAAAGGCATCAGATCTCATCGCTCAGGTCAAGGCTTACGCTGATAAGGTAGCTAAAAAAGCAGCCATCAAAAGGCATCAGATCCCTTCATTTCAGGACAATGCTTATGCTGATAAGGTAGCTAAAAAAGCAGCCATCAAAAGGCATCAGATCCCATGGCTCAGGACAATGCTTATGCTGATAAGGTAGCTAAAAAAGCAGCTAGAGTTCCAACTTCTATCCCTCAGGGCAGTTTTTCTCCTTCTCATCTGGCCACTCCCACCTACTCCTCCATTGAAACTTCACCTATCAATCTCTTCCCACACAAGGCAAATGGTTCTTGGACCAAGGATCTCCTTCCAGCCTCACAGGCCCATTCTATTCTGTCATCATTTCGTAACCTCTTCCATGTAGGTTACAAGCTGCTAGCCCATCTCTTAAAACGTCTCATTTCCTTTCCGTCGTGGAAATCTATCCTCAAGGAAATCATTGCTCAGTGTTCCATCTGCTATTCTACTACTCCTCAGGAATTTCTTAGGCCCCCTCCCTTCCCTACACATCAAGCTCGGGGATTTGCCCCTGCCCAGGACTGGCAAATTGACTTTACTCACATGCCTCTTGGTCTAGGTGGACACTTTCACTGGATGGATAGAGACCTTTCCAACAGGGTCTGAGAAGGCCACCATGGTCATTTCTTCCCTTCTGTCAGACATAATTCCTCGGTTTGGCCTTCCCACCTCTCTACAG
This sequence comes from Pan paniscus, assembly GCF_029289425.2. Lineage (NCBI taxonomy): Eukaryota > Metazoa > Chordata > Mammalia > Primates > Hominidae > Pan > Pan paniscus. The sequence continues at coordinate 137,032,100 of NC_073252.2, read as the reverse complement.
TCCGATAACGGACTGGCCTTTATTAGTCAAATCACCCAAGCAGTTTCTCAGGCTCTTGGTATTCAGTGAAACCTTTGTACCTCTTACGGTCCTCAATCTTCAGGAAAGGTGAAACGACTAATTGTCTTTTAAAAACACACCTCACCAAGCTCAGCCTCCAACTTAAAAAAAAGGACTCTGTCAAGAATAGAGCCCAAAGACTTGCCAACCAAGCAAGTAATTACGCTAAACCCCCTTGGACTCCCTTGGAAACTCTCTAATTAGATGTCCTGAGTCCTCCCAATTCTTAGTCCTTTAATACTTGTTTTTTTCCTTCTCTTATTCCGTTTAGTTTTTCAATTCATACAAAACCGTATCCAGGCCATCACCAATAGTTCTGTAAAATAAATGTTTCCATCACCAATCATTCTATATGACAAATGTGCCCTTTAACAACCCCACAATATCGCCCCTTACCACAAAATCTTCTTTCAGCTTAATCTCTCCCACTCTAGGTTCCCACGTCGCCCCTAATCCCGCTTGAAGCAGCCCTGAGAAACATTGCACTATCTCTCCATACCACCTCCAAAAATTTTCGCTGCCCCAACACTTTACCACTATTTTGTTTTATGTTATTTTTCTTATTAATATAAGAAGATAGGAATGTCAGGCCTCTGAGTCCAAGCTAAGCCATCATATCTCCTGTGACCTGCACGTATACATCCAGATGGCCTGAAGTAACTGAAGAATCACAAAAGAAGTGAAAATGGCCTGTTCCTGCCTTAATCGATGACATTACCTTGTGAAGTTCCTTCTTCTGGCTCATCCTGGCTCAAAAGCTCCCCCACTGAGCACCTGGTGACCCCCACCCCTGCCTGCCAGAGAACTACCGCCTTTGACTGTAATTTTCCATTACCTACCCAAATCCTATAAAATGTTCCCACCCCTATCTCCCTTCTCTGACTCTTTCTTCGGACTCAGCCCGCCTGCACCCAGGTGAAATAAACAGCCTTGTTGCTCACACAAAGCCTGTTTGGTGGTCTCTTCACACGGATGCGAGTTAAAGTTTTAACCTGTATTTCTATCCAGAGTATATTTAGAATCTTCTGATCCGTAGTCAGACGCGTTATCCATTGCGCCACTGGCCCCGAGCTTATCCAGAGTATATTTAGATGATACTTTGCTGTTCAATTTTCACCATCATAAAACAGGTTGAACAAGTCGTCATTGATTAGGTTATGCCTGGGAACCTGACTAGTCTAGTTCTTTGGTTGAAGATTTCTAGAAGTGTCAAAACGTGCCTGATAAAGGAAGCATCAAAATATCTCCAAAGGCCTGGGTACTGTGGCTCATGCCTGTAATTCCAGCACTTTGGGAGGCTGAGATGGGAGGATTGCTTGAAGCCAGGAGTTTCAGACCTGCCTGGGCAACAAATGAGACCCTATCTCTGCAAAAAATGAAAAAACCTTAGTTGGGTTTGGTGGCATGTGCCTATAGTCCTAGCTACTCAGGAGCCTGAGGCAGGAGGATTGCTTGAGCCCAGGAGGTTGAGGCTGCAGTGAGCTGTAATGTGATGCCACTGCACTCCAGCCTGGTTGACAGAGTGAGACCCAGTATAAAAAAAAAATTATACAGAATTTTGATGATGTCACAAGTTATCTAAGTTCATTTCTTACCTCCGTGTGTGTGTATAAGAGAGAGAGATTAATGATATTTTAGTCAGTGATGCATCAGATACACAACAGTAGTCCTGTAAGATTATAATACCTTAGTTTTACTGTACCTTTTCTATATTTAAATATGTTTAGATACACAAATACTTTCCATCGTGTTAGAGTTGTCTGTAGTATTCAGTATAGTAACATGCTGTACAGGTTTGGAGACTGGGAGCAATAAGCCATATTGTGTAGCCTAGGTGTGTAGGCAGGCTACACCATCTATGTCTGTGTAAGTACGCTCTATAAGGTTTGCACAATGACAAAATCCTTAGGTCCAAAATTGCCTAAGGACCTAAGGATGCCTTTCTTAGGATATATTTCTGCCATTAAGCAATGCATCACTGTATGTGTATAGTACATAAGAATATATGTGTAAGATTAAGGCTGGGTGTGGTGGCTCATGCCTGAAATCCCAGCACTTTGGGAGGCTGAAGAGGGTGGATCATTTGAGGTCAGGAGTTCGAGACCAGCCTGGCCAACATGGTGAAACCCCATCTCTACTAAAAATACAAAAATTAGCTGGGCATGGTATGTGCCTGTAATCCCAGCTACTTGGGAAGCTGAGGCAGAATTGCTTTAACACGTGAGGTGGAGGTTGCAGTGAGCTGAGATGGCACCACTGCACTCCAGCCTGGGTGATGGAGTGAGACTCTGTCTTTAACAACAACAGCAACAACAACAACAACAACAAAACAACAAATATATATATATATATATCTATGAATGAACATGTATGTTAATTGGATTACTCAGTGTCAAGGCCGTGAATATTTAAGCTGTTATTAGTCATGGTATGAGACCATGTGTATACCACACAAGAATATATGTATAAGTTTGGCCGGGCATGGTGGCTAACGCCTGTAATCCCAGCACTTTGGGAGGCCAAGGTGGGTGGATCACGAGGTCAGGAGATTGAGACCATCCTGGCTAACACGGTGAAACCCGGTCTCTACTAAAAATACAAAAACAAAATTAGCCAGGCATGGTGGCGGGTGCTTGTAGTCCCAGCTACTCGGGAGGCTGAGGCAGGAGAATGGCGTGAACCCGGGAGGCGGAGCTTGCGGTGAGCTGAGATCGCGCCACTGCACTCCAGCCTGAGCAACAGAGCGAGACTCCGTCCCCCGACGACTCCCCCGCCAAAAAAAAAAGAATATATGTATAAAATTAATAACATGTTAACTGGATAACTCAGTGTCAAGGCCATGAGTAAATAAGGATTTTGAGATATTGTTAGTTATGGTATGAGACTCTTGAAATGAAAAGTTATTTTTATGATTGGCAAGTTATATCACTTTCCAATTAGCCTCTTCAATCAATTTTTTCTTGTAAAATGAGCTGTAAGTTCTCTTCCAGATTAAAGAGCTTTCTTGCAACTTTTCTTATCCTGTTAATTTCTAGCATCATTTTTAAACATCTGGATTAATTATTTATTCCTAAAGTAAGTCTCATGATATGAGTGCTTGTTGCCAAAATTATTTATCTTCAGTTCTGGCTTATGAGCCTAAATTGTTAAAAACTATATAGTCCTTACACTTGGTTTTCCTCAAAACGACCTCATTCTCATTTTCAAAAGCGAATTCTTTCTTTAAACAATTCATTAGTTTACTTTCTATCCTTGTAAAATGCTGTGTTAATGTTTGTCTTAACAAATAAGAATGACATCAAAATTTTTCATGAGTTGTAATTAGATTATATTGCTTTTATCTTTTTCATTATTATTTATTATTATTATTTGTAGAGATGCAGTCTCACTATGTTGTGCAGGTTAGTCTCGAACTCCTGGACTCAAGTGATCCTCTTGCCTTGGCCTCCCCAAAGTCTTGGCCCTACAGGTGTGATACACCATCCTGGCCTTCTTAATTATTGTTTTCTGAGATGGAGTCTTGCTGAATTGCTCAGGCTGGAGTGCAAGGGCTGTTCTGAGGCATGATTCCACTACTGATCAGCATAAGAGTTTTGACCTGCTCAGTTTCTGACCTGAGCTGGTTTACCTCTTCTTAGGCGACCTGGTGATCCCCCTCTCCTTGGAGGTCACCATACTGATGGTGAACTTTGTGTTGATATATGATTGGCGTAGTGAACTACAGCTTAGAACTCCTGGACTCAAGCAATCCTCCTGCCTCAGTATCTGTAGTAGCTGAGACTGCATGGGTGTGCCACCACATCTGGTACTATATTCTCATCTGAAGCTTTAGCAGTGTAATACAGCTCTGATGCTGCCTCTATACCATGTGAACCAAGAAGTATCTGAGACAGGTCTCAATCAATTTAGAAAGTTTATTTTGCCAAGATGAAGGATGCACATCTGGGAGGTAGGTTTGTGCCTTTCTCCGAAGATGATTTTGAGAACTTCAATATTTAAAGGGGAAAGAGGAAGAAATTTTTAAAAGGTGTGGGTAGATAAGAGACAAGCAGTTGTATTCTTTTGAGTCTTTGATCAGCCTTTCACTGAATACACAATATACCTGTGAGAGGGGAGTAGAGGAATAGCCACTTAAGCCTTGTCTAGCTCAGCAAATCTGCATTTTTACATCAGAGGAAAAGTCACATGTGCATTGGTGTCAGGTTAGCAGAGGGATGACTTAGAACTCTTTTGTCCTGCACTCATGAAGATAAGCTATCAAAATACATTATCAGGGTAAAATTCAACATAACCATTTTAGTGTAAAGATCTTGAGGCCCACAAGGAATTTCCTAGTAGGCAAATTGTGAGGGAAGTATGTAGCTTTTTTTTTTTTTAATTGTTGTAGCTATCTTATTTGGGATAAAATGGGAGGCAAGTTTGCCTGACACAGTTGCCAGCTTAGTTTTTCCTTTTGGCTTAGTGATTTGGGGGTCCTGAGATTTATTTTCCCTTTCACAACTAATATCTTAGGGTCTTGTATTATTAAAAAGATAATAACAGATCAAATGACATTCATTTAATGCTTATAGTGTGTCAGGTAGTTTATGTAAAGAATGAAAAGAACTAGATACATCTACTTCTCAGAGTTGTTTTATACTATCTTATGGATAAGAAAATTTAAGTTAAAGGAGATTAAGTAACTGCCCAACATCAGGTAATTACTCAGCATTAAAGCCAAAACATAAAAAATATTTATTGAGCACCTATTGTGTTCTGAAGATACAGTGGCCGATAGACTTTTAACTCTTAAATCATACTAGCTCTTCAGTATTGTAGCACAAAGAAAATGACTGAGGCAAGTTTGAATTTAGAGGTTTATTTTGCCAAGGTTGAGGATGTACCCAGGCAAAAGGAACACAAAAATCACAGAACAGCTGTGACGTGTGCTTTTTCCAAAGAGGGTTTTGAGGGCTTCAACCTTTAAAGGGGAAAAAGGGGACAGTAGGGAAAGGGGAAAGAAAAAATAAAGAGGGGGAGAGTATGGTCACATTCCTGTGAGCTCACTAAATCCACATGTTGCATGTGAAAAGGAGGGGGTAGACTGAAAGTCAACTATGCATTCTTCTGGCACTCTATGAATCTGCATTTTACATAAGATAAAGTAAACAGAGGAATCAGTCAAGTATGCCTTTGTTTTGGGTGAGTGGAGGAATGACTTCTAGTCCTGTGTTTGTCCTGTACCTGTGAAGATAAGCTTTTAATTTATATTGTCAGGGTGAAATTAAACAGAATTCTGTTTTAGGGTAAAGATCTTGGGCCCAGAAGGAATTTACCTGTGAGCAAATTGTGAAAGAGGCCCCCTGGTGAGGTATCTGGCCTTTTATCTTTGCAGCTATCTATTTAGGAACAAAGTGGGAGGCAGTTTTGCGTGACTCAGTTTCTAAGCTTAACTTTTCCCTTTGGGATAGTGAGTTTGGAGGTCCCAAGATTTTTTTCCCTTTATTTATTTATTTATTTATTTATTTTTATTTTTTGAGACAGGGTCTCCCTCTGTTACTCAGGCTGGAGTGCAGTGGCACAATCTCAGCTCACAGCAACCTCTGCCTCCCAGGCTCAAGTGATCCTCCCACCTCAGCCTCCTGAGTAGCTGGGACTACAGACGTGTGCCACCGTGTCTGACTAATTTTTGTATTTTTAGTAGAGATGGGGTCTCCCCATGTTGCCCACGCTGGCCTTGAATTCTTGGGGTCAAGCAATCTGCCTTCCTTGACCTCCTAAAGTGCTGGGATTACAGGCGTGAGCCACTGTGCCTGGCCTTTTCTTTTCATTTTATTATCCTTTCATAGTATATAGAGTATTGTCAAAATAGTCTTTATGTAATAAAGGGGATAATTATGCCTATTTTACAGGGCTGTTGTAAGGATGGAAAGAATGCACAAAACTGCTTGTTTCAATAACTACAAAAATGTATGAGACTTTTGAGGCAGGAGAATGGCAGTGAGCAGAGATTGCACCACTGCACTTCAGCCTGGGCGACAGACCAAGACTCTGTCTCAAAAAAAAAAAAAAAAAAAAAAAGTATGAGACTATTGTTATTGATGTTGTATTTATATTAATATTACAACTATATATATATAAAATTCCTGTTGGACTTGATAATTTCAAAAGGGAAACAGGACAACTAAAATGTGAATTAGAAGTACTTAAAGCATTGATTTCATTATTAAAAATATTTAATTTCATCAGTTAAATGACTAAGGGTAATGGAGCTTTTTCATTGATCCTGTAGGCAGGAACCAACTGTGAATTGAACTATACATAAGTGTAAATTACAAGGCTCTGCCTGGTGGCTCACACCTGTAATCCCAGCACTTTGGCTGGCTGAGGCAGGAGAATTGTTTGGGCCCAGGAGTTCAAGACCAACCTGGGCAACATAGGGAGACCCCATCTCTATAGAATAAAAAAAATTAGCTGGGCATGGTGGTGTATGCCTGTGGTCCCAGCTACTTGTGCAGAGGTGGGAGGATCACTTGAGCTTGGGAGGTTAAGGCTGCAGTGAGCCGTGATTGAGCCATTGCATTCCAGCCTGGGCAACAGAGTGAGATCCCATTTCAAAAAAAAAAAAAATGGTGTAGACTACAAATTACAATTCTTCTCATTCAGTGTCACGATAATACTGTTAATATTTGAATACAGATGTCTCCTTAATTCTAATTTTGTACATTGTCCTTTTTAAAGTCAAGTTTACTGAAGTTTAATTTACATGTAGTAAAATTCACTCTTATATTTTTATGAGTGGCAAATTTATACTATTTTGCAGTCACCACCACAATGAAGATAATACAATATTTCTTTCACCCCAGAGAGTTTCCTTGTACCCTTTTGAGATTAAATCCTTCCAACTGATTTATTTTCTATTTCTATAATTTTATCTTTTCTTGAATGTCATATAAAATAGAGTCACCCTTTCTGTTTCTGATCTGTTAGGTGTTTCAGATATGATTGGTGTAATAGCAAGTAAGATAATTGACCCTCATGCTGATACAGCTTGCTCACAAATTAGGACTTGTATTAAGAAGCAGTTAAATCAGAAAAAAGGACAACCTGTTGGAAAATTATAAAAAGAGAATTTGTCAAAGGGTTAGTAAATAGTATTTAATTTTCATATTTTTATGACAAACTATTCAGTTTTCATAACAAACTTTGAAGAACCTATTCACGTGATCAGTTTTCACATATTGGGTGGGAAATTAATAAAATCAGTACCCTTTTTAACCTCCTCTTTGGACCCTAGTTATATAAAATTAGGTACTTTTAAATCCTTGATTCATGACACAAATAATAGCTCAAGGATGGCAGTTGCCTATTTTTAATAATATAACAAACACATATGAATCCATCATTCTGCGTGAGAACTAGAACCTTGACAAGAACTCGCATCAGATTTACCCATGTGGGCCTTAATATAAAACAGAATTTGCATTGCCTATGTTTCTTATTAATTAGTAGGAATCCCCCAATCCCCACCTTTTTGGGGGTGGGAGAGGCAAATAACTTTTGCCAGTCTCTTGATTTTCAGCCTTGTTTTGGTTTATATTGTTATAAACCAAACAATAAAATTTAAACAGTTTTGATATAGTCAAAACTAATTCTTTGCTTTTTGCTTTCGGTGTCTCATCTAATAATTTTTTCTTAATTGTGAGTTCATGAAGATATTCTATATTTTCTTCTGATTTTTAGGAATATTTAGGTCTCTTCTGTATCTGTAATTTATTTTGTGATTGATGAGAGGCAGTAATTAAAAATTTTAAATCTTGTATGGCTGATCGTTTGTACCAGCACAATTTATTAAATAGCTCTCTTTTTCTTTCTTTCTTTCTTTCTTTTTTTTTTTTTTTTTTTTTTGAGATGGAGTCTCGTTCCGTCACCTAAGCTGGAGTGCAGTGGTGCGATCTCGGCTCACTGCAAGCTCGCCTTCCGGGTTCACGCCATTCTCCTGCCTCAGTCTCCTGAGTAGCTGGGACTACAGGCGCCCGCCACCAAGCCCGGCTAATTTTTTTGTGTTTTATTTAGTAGAGACGGGTTTCACCGTGTTAGCGAGGATGGTCTCAATCTCCTGACCTTGTGATCCACACGCCTCAGCCTCCCAAAGTGCTGGGATTACAGGCATGAGCCACCACGCCCAGCTAGCTCTCTTTTTCATTGATTTTAATTTACCTCTTTCCTGTATTAAGTTTTCAATTTGCATGGGTCTTTTTCTGGCCTCTATATTGTGTTCCATTGGTATATTTGAGTATATCTACACCATAACCTTATTGCCTAGTTAGTATAGACTACAGCAGTTCTTGAGGAGGGTCTTGGCTGACTTTTGCCCTTTGCTCATTCACATTTTTTTTTTTTTTTTTTTTTTGAGACAGGGTCTCACTCTGTCACCCAGGGAGGACTGCACTGGTGTGATCACGGCTTACTGCAACCTCAATCTCCTGGGCTCAAGTGGTTCTCCCACCTCAGCCTCCACAGTTGGGACTACAGGTGTGCACCACCACGCCCAGGTAATTTTTTTTTTTTTTTGAGATGCAGTTTTGCTGTTGTTGCCCAGGCTGGAATGCAGTCGTGTGATCTCGGCTCACTGCAACCTCTGCCACCCGGGTTCAAGCAATTCTCCTGCCTCAGCCTCCTGAGTAGCTGGGATTACAGGCACCTGCCACCATGCTGGGCTAATTTTTTGTATTTTTAGTAGAGACATTTTGTATTTTTATTAGTATTTTTAGGGGTTTTACCATGTTGGCCAGGCTGGTCTCGAATGCCTGACCTCAGGTGAGCCACCTGCTTCAGCCTCCCAAAGTATTGGGATTACAGGCGTGAGCCACTGTGCCTGACCACGCCCAGCTAATTTTTATATTTTTTATAGAGATGGGGTTTCACCATGTTGCCCAGACTGGTCTCAAGCTCCTGGCCTGAAATGATCCACCCACCTCGGCCTTCGTAAGTGCTGTGACTAGAGGTGTGAGCTACTGTGCCTGACCCACATACATTGTTTACTATCTTTGTCAAGATTTTTGTAAAACCCTCTTGGGATTTTTAACTGAAAATACATTGAATTTTTTGATAGATTAATTTGGTGAGAATTGACATCCTTAAGACAGTGAGTATACCTACCTATGAACATGGTATTTGCCCATGTAGAATTTTTTTCAAGGAATTTTATGATTTTCTTTATAAAAATCATATACACCCTTTCGGTTAGATTTATTCTTAGGTTTGTAGTTTTTATGGTTATGGTAAATGACACTGTTTAGTTTTTTATTTTTATTTGTATTTTTTTGAGACGGAGTCTTGCTCTGTCGCCCAGGCTGGAGTGCAGTGGTGCGATCTTGGCTTACTGCAACCTCTGCCTCCTGGATTCAAGTGATTTGCCTGCCTCAGCCTCTCAAGTAGCTGGGACCACAAGCGCATGCCACCACGCCTAGCTATAGCATTTTTGTATTTTTAGTGGAGGTGGGGTTTCACCATGTTGGCCAGGCTGGTCTCAAACTCCTGACCTCACAATCCACCTGCCTCGGCATCCCAAAGTGATGGGATTACAGGCGTGAGCCACCATGCCCAGAGATAAATGATATTCTTTTAAAAAATTATACTCTGTTGCTGGCCTATAGAAAAACAGCTGATTTTCATCTATTGATTTATGTCCAGAGACTTAGCAAACCCTCTTTTTTCTTCTAATATCTGAAGACTATTTTAAATTTCCTATGTAGATAGTATATTTTACGTGATACATCATTTCTTCCTTTCCAATTCCTATGCCGTTTATTTGCTTTTCTTACCGAATTGGTTAGGATTGTCAGTACAAGTGTTGAATTAAGGTGGTAATTGTAGGTAAATGTGTTTGTTCTCAATACTGGGAGAAAGTTTAAAATATCTTGTATTTGAGTCTTGGTTGAATTTTTTTCTTAAATTTTAAAAGGATGTTGAATTTTATGAAGACATTTGTACCGCATCTACCAAAATGATGTATTAGTTATCTATTGCTGCATAACAAATTACCTAAAACATTTTGTTGGTGAGGATATGGAGAACTGGGTATCTTCAAATGCTGCTGGTAGGAATGTGAAATGGTGTAGCCACTTTGGAAAAGCTTGTCATTTCCTCAAAATGTTAAACATACAGTTACTGTGTTCTAGCACTTCTTCTCCTGGCTATATATGCGAAAGAAATGAAAACATCATATAGAACATATGTCTTGTACATGAATTTTCAGAATAGCATTCACAATGGTAAAAAAAAAAAGTAGAAACATCTCAAATGTGCATCGGTGGATGAATAGAGAAATGTGATATGTCTATACAATAGGATATTACTCAGCAATAAAAAGAAATTAAATACTAACAGATGTTACATGTAAATGAAAGGAACCTTGAAAACTTTATTGTAAGTGAAAGAAGCCAGTCACAAAAGACCACATAGTAGGCTGGGTATGATGGCTCAGGCCTGCAATCACAGCACTTTGGGAGGCCAAGGCAGGAGGAGCCCAGGTGTTCACTTGAGCCCAGGAATTTGAGATCAGCCTGGGCAACATAATGAAGCCCTGTCTCTACAAAAAAAAAAAAAAAAAAAAAAAAAAAAAAAAATTAGCCAGGTATGACTTCACATGTCTGTAGTCCTAGCTACTGTAGAGGCCCTGAGGTAGGAGGATCACTTGAGGCCAGGAGGTCAAGGCTGCAGTGAGCAGCCTTGTCTCCCCACCCCCCCCAAAAAATCACATATTATATAATTATATTCATATGAAATGGCCAGAACAGACAGCTCTCTGGAGATAGAAAGTACATTAATTTTTTTTTTTTTTTTTTAAGGTACAGGGTCTTGGCTGGGCACGGTGGCTCATGCCTGTAATCCCTGCATTTTGGGAGGCTGAGGCAGGCGGATCACCTGAAGTCAAGAGTTTGCGACCAGCCTGATCAACATGGAGAAACCCTGTCTCTACTAAAAATACAAAATTAGCTGGGCCTGGTGGCGCATGCCTGTAATCCCAGCTACTCGGGAGGCTGAGACAGGAGAATCGCTTGAACCTGGGAGGCGGAGGTTGCGGTGAGCTGAGATCGTGCCATTGCACTCCAGCCTGGGCAACAAGAGTGAAACTCCATCTCAGGAAAAAAAAAAAAAAAATCTCTGGCTGGGTGCCGTGGCTGACGCCTGTAATCCCAGCACTTTGGGAGGCCGAGGCAGGTAACTCATGAGGTCAGGAGTTTAAGACCAGCCTGGTCAAGATGGTGAAACCCCGTCTCTACTAAAAATACAAAAAAAAATTAGCTGGGCGCAGTGGCAGGTGCCTGTAATCCCAGCTACTTGGGAGGCTGAGGCAAGAGAATCGCTTGAACCCAGGGGAAGGAGGTTGCCGTGAGCCGAGATCGCGCCACTGCACTCCAGCCTGGGTGACAGAGTGAGACACTGTCTTAACAAAAAAAAAATCTCCATACTGTTTTTCATAGAGGTTGCACTAATTTACATTTCCACTAGCAGTGCATAAGTGTTCCCTTTTCACCAAGTCCATGCCAATATCTATTGTCTTTTGTCTTAATAATGGCCATTCTTGCAGGAGTAAGATGGTGTGTCATTGTGGTTTTAATTTGCATTTCCCTGAATGATTAGTGATATTGAGCACTTTTTCATTTATGTGTTGGCCAGTTGTATATCTTCTTTTGAGAAATGTTTGTTCATGTCATTTTCCCACTTTTTCATGAGATTTTTTTTTTTCTTGCTGATTTGTTTGAGCTCCCTGTGGATTCTGGACGTTGGTCCTTTGTTGGATGCACAGTTGGCAAATATTTTCTCCCATTCTGTGGGTTGTCTCTTTACTCTGATGATGATGCTGATTATTATTTTTTGCTGTACAGAAGCCTTTTAGTTTAATTAGGTCCCATTTATTTATTTTTGTTTTAGTTGCATTTGCTTTTGGGGTCTTAGTCATGAAATCTTTGCCTAGGCCAATGTCCAGAAGAATTTTTTTCTAGGTTATCTTCTAGGACTTTTATGGTTTTAGGTCTTATATTTAAATCTTTGATCCATCTTGAGTTGATGTTTGTATAAGATGAGAGACAGGGATCCAGTTTCATTTTTCTACTTGTGGCTAGCCAGTTTTCTCAGCACCATTTATTAAATAAATAGGGTGTCCTTTCCCCAATTTATGTTTTTCATGCTTTGTTGAAGAGAGTTGGTTGTGGATATTTGGTTTTATTTCTGGATTCTTTAATCTGTTCCATTGGTCAATGTGTCTATTTTTATACCAGTACCATGCTGTTTTGTTAACTATAGCCTGGTATAATTTGAAGTCCAATAATGTGATGCCTTCAGATTTGTTGTTTTTGTTTAGGATTGCTTTGGCTATTCAGCCTCTTTTTTGGTTTCATAGGAATTTTAGGATTTTCTTTCTCTAAATCTGTGAAAAAGGATGTTGCTGTTTTGATCAGATTTGTATTGAATCTGTAGATTGCTTTAGATGGTATGGTCATTTTCATGATACTGATTCTTCCAATCCATGAGCATGGGATGTGTTTCCATTTGTTTGTGTTATCTATGGTTTCTTTCATCAGTGTTTGTAGTTCTTCTTGTAGAGATCTTTCACCCCCTTGGTTAAGTATATTCCTAGGTATTTTATATATATATTTGCAGCTGTTATAAAATGGATTGAGTTCTTAATTTGATTCTCAGCTTGGTCATTGTTGTATAGCAGTGCTACTGGATTTGTGTTCATTGACTTTGTAACCTAAGATTTTACTAAATTCACTTATCAAATCTAATAGTCTTTGGAGGAATCTTCAGCATTTTGTAGGTATACGATCATATCATCAGCAAACAGCGATACTTTGACTTCCTGTTTTCCAATTTGGATGCCCTTTATTTCTTTCTCATGCCTGATTGCTCTGGCCAGGACTTAAAGTACTATGTTGAAAAGAAGTGATTAAAGTGAGCATCCTTGTCTTATTCCAGTTCTCAGGGGGAATGCTTGCAACTTTTTCCCATTCAGTATGCTTTGTCGTATATGACTTTTATTATTTTGAGATAATTCCCTTCTGTGCCTTGTTTTTTGGGTGTTTTTATCATAAAGGGATACTTGATTTTATTGAATGTTTTTTCTGCATCTATTGAAACAATCATGTGGTTTTTGTTTTTAATTGTTTATGTGATATATCACATTTGTTGACTTGCATATGTTAAACCATCCCTGCATTCCTAGGATTAAACCCACTTGATCATGGTGTATTATCTTTTTGATGTGCCATTTGATTTGGTTAGCTAGTATTTTGTTGAGGATTTTTACATCTATGTTCATCAGGGATATTGGTCTGTAGTTTTCTTTCTTTTTGTTACATCCTTTCCTGGCTTTGGTATCAGGGTGATACTGACTTCATAGAATGAAGAAGAACAGGTTGCTTCCTTGATGTGGTGCTGTCCCCCTTGCCCTAGGAGTAGGAGTCCCTGAGAGCCAGACTACTGTGAGTACTGCTGCTCCTCTGGGTCTAGCTGCCCAGTGGGGTTACCACATTCCAGGCTGATTCTGGGGAATGTCTGCAAGGGATCCAGTGATGTTATCTGTCCTCAAGTCTCCCAGCAATGTGTACCAGCACCAGCTCTCATAGGGGTAACAGGGGAATGACATACGTTGTGAGATTGCTTGGTTGTAAATAGCCATAGTGCGTTGGCTTTCTTAAATGCTGGTTGTAGTATTAATAAACTGGTCATGTGGACAGACTCAGGACATCCTGGTTAGCCAGGGTACTGCAGACAGTGCTGATAGCTGGGTCATGCATAAGTTTTCTCCTTCTTGGGTGCAATGTTATTTTACCTGTAGATGCTGTAGTAAACTGTGTCTGTTGGCCTCCAGCCAGGAGGTGGTGCTTGCAAAAGAGTGCCAGCTGTGGTTGAAGTGGTGGGATATGTGCTTGTCTTATGTTACCCATGGGAGGTATTTTGGTTTATCAGATGATGGGTGAGGCCATAGGGCTCCCCTAAGTTTCTGTCTTTTGTGTTAACCTACCAGGGCAGGTGGAGGGTCAAAGCCAGGTGGGGGGCTTGGTCGGGCAGGCCTGCTCTTTGGCTCTGCATGTGTGGTGTAAGCACAGACCCATGTTGGGCTTTTGGAGCCATTCCCTGGCCTCTGGGGTAATGTTCCAGGAAAAAGCTTAGCTGCCTCTGCTTCACAGAAGAGTTCATGCAGGGAGTGGGGAGTAGCAGGTGGGAGTAAGTCTCATCCAGCTCCTACACACTTGGCAAGGCAAGTCTCTCACTCAGAGTGTTCACTAGCAGCAGCTAGCTAAATTCCAAGCTGTTTACATACAGGAACCTCAGCTTTCAGGCCACGCCCCTTTTCATCCACTGGCAATGCCAGAGCACCCAACTTCTGTGTCTGTGATTACAGCTCACTTCCCAGTCATCCGCCCAGTTCAGCCAAGGCAGTTCATCCCCACTTGAGATTATATTTTGAATTTCAAATTGGGAGCTTCTTTCAACCTGCAACCACTGCCTGAGTTGGTTGGCAGAACTTTGTGAACTCTCCTGTGACAGAGAATCAGGAATAGCTTCCCTTGGTTTGCGTTGGAGACTGGGAATACGCACAAGGCTCTTCCCGCCCCTGGTGCTTCTTGTATATTCTCCACTGCTCCCTATATTAGTTTTAGCACTGGGTGGGGTTAAGGCCTTCCTCTGTGGGCCGGATTTCCAGTTTTCATAGTGGGGGTGTATACTCTGGAGGTAATCTCTCTCCCTCTCACACTCTGGGGACTTACAGTTTTTTACCTGGCTCATGGTGTAGACTGCAGCCTGCCCCTTCTTTCAAAGGATCTGTGGTTTCTTTCCGTTTTTCCATTAAGTTCCTGCATTGCTTCTTTGAAAAAAGTTCACAGTTTGAGTCTTTACCCACTATTTTTTCTTCCCAAGTGGAAGAGGCATGCCAATACTACCTCCAATCTGCCATCTTGGGGAGGGTGGGAATTTTTTTTTTAATTAAAATTTAAATTTTTGTAGGCTGATTTTGTGGCAAGGATCAGGCTAAGGTGTATTTAAGGTCTTCTCAGGTCTTTTCTGAGCCTGGGCATGTGTGGTCACTTTCCACATTTTTTCATATATATAGTTTTTGAATGTTCTAGTCTTTATTTTAGTTTATTTTTTATTTTGAGGCAGAGTCTTACTCTGTTGCCCGGGCTGGAGTGCAGTGGCTTGATCTTGGCTCACTGCAACCTCCACCTCCCGAGCTCAAGCTCCTGCCTCAGCCTCCCGAGTAACTGGGATTACAGGCGCCTGCCACCATGCTGGGCTATTTTTTGTATTTTTAGTAGAGATGGGGTTTCACTGTGTTGGCCAGGCTGGCCTTGAACTCCTAACCTCAAGTGATCTTGGCCCACCTTGGCCTCCCAAAGTGCAGGGATTACAGATGTGAGCCACTGTGCCCAGCCAAATGTCCTGGTCTTTAATGTGTGGCTCTCAAAAGGGGAAAAAGAGTAAAATGGGGTTTGCTGGCCTTTTAAGTCCCCTAGAAGTGACTTCAGCCAGAGGGGGAGAGGCTTGCAACAGTGAAGGGAGGCATAACAATAATATCTACTCATTTCTTTGTGTGCTCCTCTGTGATCAGAAGCAATAATCAGTGATCAGAGCACAGATCTCTGATATTTGGAAAATAGTCCTTTTTGCTTACCATGGCCCTCACAAGTTGCATGCAGACTGTTCCAGGAACACATGCACAGCTGTCTACCCTCGAGTTGGGGGATGGGTAGCTGATACTGTGCTGAGAGCTAGAATGACCGAAATTAACCACAGTTTATTGTTCAAGCCTTCCCTTGGAGGTTGTAAGCCTTTAGCCAGAGTTCCAAAATAGTTACATTAGGTAGATTCTGCCAGTGCAATTGTCTAGATAGGGATACAGATTCCTGGTGCATCCTACTCCATCATCTTCTGAGAATCCTCCAGCCTGGATTCATTCTTGACTTCTTTCTTTCTGTCATAGCAGTCAATCCACATCAATTTTGCTTGCAAATGTCATCCTTTTATCTGCAAAATACATCTAAAGATTGACCACTTTTTTTTTTTTTTTTTTTTTTTTGAGTCAAGGTCTCACTCTGTCGCCCAAACTGGAGTGCAGTAGAGAGATCTTGGATCACTGCAGCTTCAACCTGCCCAGCGTCCCGAGTAGCTGGGACAAAGGGGTGTGCCATCACGCTTGGCTATGATCACTTTTCACTACCTCCAGAACTACCACTCTGGTCCCAGCCCGTATCACTTCTCATCTCATTATGGGTTTGTGCAAAAGTAGTTTGCATTACATTAAAAGTAATGGCAAAACTGCAATTACTTTTGCACAACATATATTATTGCAGCCTGCTAACTGACCCCTGTTTCTGCTGTTGTCCCCTTGTCTGTTCTCAACCCAGCATCTGAGTGATCCTTATAATAATCAGATCATCTTTTTGTGTAAAACCTTTCTTCTCTCTGAAGTCAAAGTCCTTACAGGGGACCTACTTGGCTCCCTTCCCTTACCTTTCTGTCCTCTTCTTCAACTATTCTTTCTTCCTCTTGCTCACTTCACTTCAGCTGTATTGGGTCCCCTTGCCGATCCTTTAACTAGTCAGGCATACATCCTCTTGAGGGTGTTGAATTTCTTTTGACTAGAAGGCTCTTCCGCCAGGCATTGCCACAACTCACTTCTACTTTTGGGTTTTTACTCATCTGTCACTTTTTTAGTGAGTCCTTATCTGACCACTCAATCTGAATTGGCAGCTCTCCCTGCCAAATAATCCCTATCTCTTTGGTTAATTTAACTCCTTAGCCTTCATCACCATCTACAGGTATGGTGTACTATTTTTTTCTCTCTCCTCTGCAGTGTAAGATCCATAAAAACAGGGACTTTGCCTTTATTCACTACTGGACCCAGGCACCTAAAATTGTGCTATCATATAATAGTGCTCATTTAGTGTTTGTGTGATTGAATTAATGAGTGGAGTGCTTGGGTTATCCTGGCATCAGTGCTTAGTATTTATGTATACCTTATCTAATTTCAATGAAGTAGAGGCAATAAAACATCTAGTAGACAAATCTGGAAGAGAGAGTTGAGTGAAGCTGTAGGAGTAGATTTCATAGCTTAGAAAGAGTGTAAAGAATCTGAAGAGAAAAGGACTAGGGATGGGATCCTGGAAACACCCGCCTGTAAGGGTTGACCAGAGAGCAGCACTGTCCTAAGACTTCACCAACTGGCAACAAAAGACCTGTGCTTTAAAGGTCCTCATATGGCCTTCCTCCAGCAGCTACAACCCTACCCATAGAGTGAAGACTTTGGGGGGGCCAAGGTGACTAGACTAGTCTACCTGGTCTCTTTCTAGATCAGTCTTTGAATATTTGATCCTAGAATTTCCTGCCCATGTGTCCCTTCACAACTCTCTTCTCTGATTCTTTCCTCTCTTGACTGTACAACACATATGGGATCCCCTGTGTTTAAGGGATGGCCAAGGAGCAGCTGTTTGCAGTCATGTGACCAGAGCTTGGACCTGTAGGCTTTATATATGTGTGCATATGAAGTCCTTCGTAGTATAAAGTGGAGCTAAAAGTGGGAAGAGAAAAGGAGTTGGCTGCAGACAAGGGGAAGGGGTATGGATTTTCCTTCCTATGTCCCTACGTAACATGAAGGGAACCTGAGAACTCAAAAATAGAACTTGGCCTTTCAGGTTATTATTAGTCAAGATAGAAGGATGGAATAATAATTTAACAGCTTGATTTAGAACTTTTAAAAATATTTAGACACATGGTATGTAGGCTTCCATTTGTATTCTTGTCCCAGGCCCCTTGAAAATGAGGGTTGAGCCTGCAAGGGGGAATTGAAAGGGAGTAGCCAGAGAGGGAAAAGATAAATTCAAGGTAGAGTTTCAAGAAGGGAGTGATTAACAGTGTCAGATGCTTCAGAGGCAGCAAGTCCTATGAAGACAGAAATGTATCCATTGGATTCTACAAGCAGAATTTAGTAAAAGTTTCAGTTGAGTGGGGATGGATGCCAAACTTTGATAGAAGGAGGAGTGCTTGAGAAATTAGAAAGTGGAGACAAGAGTATAAAATATAAAAGATTTCTTATCTAGAAACTTACCTGAGAAAGGAAGGAACTGGAGCAGTAGCTGGAAGGGTATGCAGGATAATGGAAGAGGACTTTTCCTTTTTTTTTTTTTTTTTTTTTTTTTGAGACAGGGTCTTGCTCTGTCACCCAGGCTTGAGTGCAGTGGCAGGATCACAGCTCACTGTGGCCTCAACCTCCTGGGCTCAAGCGATCCTCCCACCTCAGCCTACCAAGTAGCTGGGACTACAGGTTTGCACTACCAGGCCCAGCTAAGTTTTTTATTTTTTGTAGAGACAGGGGTTTCCCTATGTTGGCCAGGCTGGTGTGGAGCTCCTGGGCTCAAGTGATCTTCCGCCTTCCTCTCCCAAAGTGTTGGGATTACAGGCCTGAGCCACCTTGCCCAGCCAACTTTTCTACTTTTAAGATGAGAGGATCTTGCAAATGCTTGTATGTTGAGGGAAAGAAGTCCAATGGTAGTATGAGAAGGTTAAGGAAAAAGGGAATAATTGATGGAACAAGGCCTATGATCAAGTGCTTAAGTCAATACATTAGCCTTTGAAAGAAGGAGGACTATTTGAGGAGGCTTGGGAGTTAGAAGTAGGGCTTGGGATGTTTGCATGGGTGCTGATGCTAAGTTGGTGGGGTGAGATAGCAGGAACATGTCTAATAGTGACTCAGGAGGCTGAGGTGGCAGAATCACCTGAGGCCAGGAGTTCAAGATCAGACTGGGTAACATAGCAATATCTTATATTTAAAAATAAAAGTAAAAAGTAAGAAATACTGACCTGAGCATGGTGGCATATGCCTATAGTCCCAGCTCCTCAGGCGGTTGAGGCAGAAGGATTGCTTGAGCCCAGGAATTTGAGGCTGCAGTGAGCCGTGATCTCACCACTGCGATCCAGCCTTGGTGACAAGAGTGAGACCCCAACTCTAAAAAATTTTTTTTCCTTAAACATTGTTTTATAGTAGTTTTTTGGGCTAGTCCTATTTTTCAAACTTGATTTTATACTCCTGGGGAGCAGGGGTTATACCTGTAGCCACTTACTAAGAACCTGTTATTAGAACTTGCCCAATGGAGAAAAAAAAAAAAAACCTGTTTGAAATGCAGCCCATAATATGGAGCATAGGCTTCATA
This sequence comes from Pan paniscus, assembly GCF_029289425.2. Taxonomy (NCBI): domain Eukaryota; kingdom Metazoa; phylum Chordata; class Mammalia; order Primates; family Hominidae; genus Pan; species Pan paniscus. The sequence continues at coordinate 137,012,838 of NC_073252.2, read as the reverse complement.
CGTTGATTCTGTCCTCACTCAATAGTTGTTATGTAGTGGTGAATTAAAATTTTAAGTTTGATAAAAACTTCTGATTTCTCAAAAACCTAGAAATAATTTATTATATTCCTTATGTGAATGTGCGACATATGGCTTTGGAAGTGATTTGTTTTATTAAGTATTTACTATCTCAATCACACCTGTTTGAGCATAGTGCTTTTTAATATAATTATATTAATATTATCTTTTTTCCCCTCCCGCTGGTAGTTCCAAAGAACTACTGGTTCAGATTTTAGCTCTTCCCAAGTTATGAAAATAGTGAAGGATGCTTAGACTACTTAACATACAAACTGTAAGTAAAATTTATTTCTGCTATTATTATATATATTGGGAATAGTACCTTATATGGTGATAGTATGATGGGACTGTGGAATTTTATTATTTTTTCTTCTTAAGATACAAAGACTTTCTATTCCATTTTATGTTTATAAGATCAAAAGGGAGGCTAATAGTACTGATCAGTAAGATGAAATTTCTGCTTTTTTTCAGGTATTTCATTTTATTCTAGAAGTTTCTGGAAACTTATTGCCAGCAGGCAAACATAATACAAGGGCATAATATTAATGGAATGATTTATGGGAACTATATACTTTCTCTTCAAATATGCTTGATTTTTCTGCATTCTTTTTGACATGAAAAAATTCTGTTAGTAATAAATCTCTGTACTTCCTCTGTATGAAAATTTTTGTATACATGAAATCAAATAAAATAATTTTTTAGGAGTAATTTAATTCATAAATTCAGATCATATAGGAAGGGGAAAAATGTGAGAGGTTAAGAAATTACTTGAAACCATTTGCTATATTGCATCTTGAACTAATATCAAAACAATTGAGGAAAGTATGATAGAACTAATATCAAAAAATTGAGGAAAGTATGATAAAATAATATTGAAGGCATTCCAAGTGGTAACTACTTTATTTTTAAACTACTTTATTTGAAAATATAAGCAATTCAAATAAATCTCTCTTACATACAGTTCCTGTATTCAAAGTGTGAATACAAAATGAGATTGCTGCCATAAGCAAAAGACAGTTCTGATTGTTCAGACAAACCAGATGAGGCAAAGAAGAAGAGTGAAATATTTAAGGATCAATAATCTTTTGATTTGTTAAATAGGCAAATAGTTTTAAAAGTTTTCTCAGTCTGGCACATTTTATATATTAAATGAATAAGAGATCTTTAACATTTATAGAAACTAACATATTTCAGGAATAAAACAGCATCTTTATAAAAGGAGAAAGTTATAACTTTTTTTTTTTTTTGAGATGGAATCTCACTCTGTCGCCAGGCTGGAGTGCAGTGGCGCCATCTTGGCTTACTGCAACCTCCACCTCCTGGGTTCAAGCGATTCTCCTGCCTCAGCCTCCCGAGTAGCTGGGACTACAGGCACGCTTCACCATGCCCAGCTAATTTTTGTATTTTTAGTAAAGGTGGGGTTTCACCATGTTGGCCAGGGTGGTCTCGATCTCTTGACCTCATGATCCACCTGCCTCGGCCTCCCAAAGTGCTGGAATATACAGGCGTGAGCCACCGCACCTGGCACAGTTATAACATTTTATCTCCTAGAATATGAATATCATAATACTACCTATGTACAATTGCTTGTTAAGAACTTAATTCAGTATGTTCATGAACTTGATTACTAACTCTTAAGAAGCAGAATGTTCATTACTGCCCTCTTTTGACATGGGGATGTAGAAGCCTGTCTTCTTTTTCTTAGTTAAGTGTTAAAATTAGATTGCACAATAAGTTATGCTTTATTTATGTCCTTCCTGTAATTTTTAAAATAACTTTTCAAATTCTTCCTCTTTTTAGGCTTTCTGGTTAATCATCTTTAGAAGACTGGATTTCTGGATATCTACTCCACTCCATCTCTATTGACTTTTAAAACATGATAATGCAAACCTATAACACTGGCAACCATCAGTGAACCTTTAATTTCATTGATTAATAGCGTTTGAAGCTTCCTCAGGGAATAACAATGACATCAGCAGTGGTTGACAGTGGAGGTACTATTTTGGAGCTTTCCAGCAATGGAGTAGAAAATCAAGAGGTTAGGCATTCAATGAATTACATTTCTATTTTCTTCATAGAAATTTGTGCATGAACTAATTTTGAAATTAATAGGAAACATATTTGAGAGTAGAAATGTACAAAGCATGAAATTATACATGTACATGTCGTGTATCCTTATATAATTTAGGTAATAGAAGGTCAAGGAAGGTATTGCAGGGCTTACGTGAATTGTTGGAACATACATATTAGAATGAACTTGGAGGGAGGAAAGGAATGGAAAGAACACTATAGTATTAGTTGAGAGTTAAATTTAAATCCCTCATAAAACCCATTGTCTTGGATTATACTGTAGGTATATACTATGCCCAAATACCTAAATTAGATTCATTCTAAGTTAGAATTTTGTATGTGCTTTACTTATTATCTTTGTTTCTTGATTATTTTATATCTAAATCGGTGTGGAGATCCATTGTATTTTAATCTCATTTAAACACTTACGAATTTAGATAATTAGTCAGAAAATGAATTCAGATTTTGAAATTTTATGCGTGTAGGATTTTGAATCATTAGCATATTTGGTTATTTTGTTATTGATAACATTGAAGAATTAGATGAGAATAAAAAAATAACAGTAGTAGAAATACCGGGGCTTCTAGGTCCTGGCTTCTGTTCTCAGCATTCAGTAAAGAGTGAATATTGGGGCCAGTCGCGGTGGCTCACGCCTGTAATCCCAGCACTTTGGGAGGCCCAGGTGGGCGGATCACCAGGTCAGGCATTTGAGACCATCCTGGCTAACATGGCGAAACCCTGCCTCTACTAAAAATACAAAAAATTAGCCAGGCGTGGTGGCGGGCGCCTGTAGTCCCAGCTACTCGGGAGGCTGAGGCAGGAGAATGGTGTGAACCCGAGAGGCGGAGCTTGCAGTGAGCCGAGATCATGCCACTGCACTCCAGCCTGTGCGACAGAGCGAGACTCCGTCTCAAAAAAAAAAAAAAAGAGTGAATATTGGAAGGGATCTAATTATAATTCAATAGCCGTCATAATAATGGGCAATGTTTGTTCAGAGCTGAGGTGGGAAAATGGAGAGTTTTCTATATTAAAAAAAAAAAATCTGTTTTGTCTATTTTCTTTGAAAGATGCTGCATTACTCGTGCTTCCTACCAGTATAATGGTATAATGGCATGTTTGAGAAACAAGTTAGGACATCAGTCTGTGCGTTCTGTAGTCTGGATTCTTTTTTTTTGCCTCCTTGGTGTCTGCTCATTTTTCTAAGATCCGGATCAGCTATGGGCAAATTTACTGGGAATAGGATAAAGTGAAGGTCTTCTTTTTCTTTTCTCAGTGGACTCAAAAACTCTTAAGTGTTTCTTTTGTATTCAAATCCAAAACAGGTACAAAGTCCATTAAGAGAAGCCACAGCTGCAGAACATACTTTCTTCCCATCGTCAATGTCTTATTTCTTCCCTCAAGATTCACTTTCTGTATGATCACCTCCAGGAATGACTCACCGAAGACATTAGGGATTGGGGAACTGCCATCCCCTCCTAGATTACCCAGACCAAATACTGCTTTTTCCTCAAATGCTTTCTCCTGCCATATAGTTTTGCTCTGTTTTAACCCTATGAGGGGAGCCACCAAAAACAATAGGCAGAATATCTTTACCTTGTGTGGATTAAAAGGTATCATTAATATGGGGAAAATGAGGACAACAGTTTGTTTCTGGAATACTCCTTATATTTTTCTTCCTTTACATGGAACTTCAGTGTTCACGGCCAGGAGAACTTATTATCGTGGAAGAAAGAATCTCATAAATGAAATGACTTTACCAAGTTATTATTGACTAGTGATTTATGTGGTAGTCTTATAGGGTGATCACATTTTATAAAGGAAGTCAGAAGAAGACTATATCCTTAATGAGCATGTCAGGTAGTGTGGCCCCAGAGTAGGGCAAACTATTCTGGGGAGTTTTTTGTTTATGCTACGTAAGTGGCCACTTATTTTCATTCATTTTTTCCTTTGACTAATATTAATTCACCACTTAACTATCTATGAAGTACTTTTCTAGGCACTGGGGATAAATATTTCAGAAATGTTATGAAAAATAATTCAGGACTAGAGCTGGATAGAGAAGTTAGTAGGGAGTATTTCAATTAGGGCAGCCAAGGAAGGCTTCACCAAAGTGGTGACATTTTAGTTTAGAGCTAAATGAGGTGAGGGGTGGGGCAATATAAATATCTAGGGGAAGAGAATTGTGGGAAGAGAGAAAAGCCACTAATACTGGAAACATGGTTTGATTTTACAAAGGGAGATTTGAGAATGGTGGTATTTGAAAGATAGATTTTTGTCTTAGCAGTTTTTCAAGAATGTTTCATTCATATATATATATATATACACACACACACACACATATATATATATAAAGTATATGTATAATAGAATATATATTCTAAAATGTAGAATGGGATGAAAACTGACCTGTCAACATTTTGTAATCAGAGTCCCAGAACCTGAAGAAAAAATAAATATTTAAAAAGTGGTAGGTATCTGGAGTTTTATTATCACTATTTTTAGGCTTTCTTTGTAATGTTTCCCCTGATTATAAAAGTAATACATTTAATACAATTAGGATTATTCTATTTCTGAAAATGATGTCCCAAAATAGTAAACTATAATGAGTATAGTTGCAAAAATTATTTTTCAAAATAGTAATAAATATATAAAATGTAGTCATATATTTAAAAATTCAAAGTACCAAATATGACTTAAATATATAGGGATAATTTAATAATTTAATACTAAGAGAAGTATTGGGCCTGGTGTGGTGGCTCATACCTGTAACCCCTACACTTTGGGAGGCCAAGGCAGGATGATCACTTGAGGACAGGAGTTCAAGACCAGCCTAAGCCACCCAGGAGACCCCCATTTCTATATTGGGGAGACTAAGGCAGGTGGATTTCTTGAGCTCAGGACTTCAAGACCAGCCTGGGCACCATGGCAAAACCCTGTCTCAAAATAAAATAAAATAAAATAAAATAAAATAAAATAAAATAAAATAAAGTGATAAAATAAAATAATAAAATAAAATAAAAATAAAAAAATACAATACAATACAATACAATACAATACAATACAATACAATACAATACAATACAATACAATAAATACTAGCCAGGCATGGTAGCATGCACCTGTAGTCCCAGGTACTTGGGAGGCTGAAGTGGGAGGATTGCTTGAGCCTGGGAGGTAGAGGTTGCAGTGAGCCATAATGGTGCCACTGCACTCCAGCCTGGGTGACAAACAAACAAAAACAATGAAAACACAAAAAAGCAAAACCAAAAAACTAGCAGTCAAATCTAGCAGTGTATAAATGGTAGAATGCCATAATCAATTTTTTTTTAATCCCATCAAGGTAAGTTTAATGAATCAAGTAATTCACCATATCAACAGGAGTGAAAGAGAAAAATTAGGTGATTATATCAGCAGTTACAGAAAACCCATTTGCCAAAAATTAACACCTATTCATTATACAAACTTTCTAAACTAGCAATAAAGGGCAATTTTCTCAGCCTGGTAAAGTGAATCTGTGAAAAACCCACAGCCAACATCATACTTAATGGTTGAGAGCAAGGCAAGGATGTCTGCCCTAACCACCTTTATTCAACATTGCACTGGCAACATTACTACAAGGCAGCAAGAAAAATAAAAGACTCACAGGTTTGAGAAGTAGTAAAACTGTCTTTATTTCTAGATGATATAACTGTGTACCTAGAAATTCCTAAGAAATCCACACTATTAGAACTAATAAATTTAGAATAGCCAGAGGATATGAGGTGAGTGTATACAAAGCAATTATTTATATATACTAGCAATATACAATTGGAAACTGAAGCAATACTATTCAATAGAGCATCAAAAAGCAGGTGGGTGCACTGGCACGTGCATATAGTCCCAGCTACACTAAAGGCTGAGGTGAGGGGCTTACTTGAGCCCAGGAGTTCAGGTGCAGCTCAGGCAACATAGTGAACCCCCTATCTTAAAAAAAAAAAAAAAAAGTAGGGAAAAGTTTAATGAAATATATAAAAGACTTCTATACAGTGAACTATAAATACTGTTGAGACACATTAAAGACCTGAATAGAGAGATGTACCAAGTTTATGGATTGGAAGACATACTGTGGTTAAGAACAGAGTTGAAGGCCTTACACATCTGATTTAAAGACTTTCTATAAAGCTGCACTAATTGAGGCAGTGTGGTTATTGGTGTGCCAACAGACATGTAGATCAATGGAACGTTAAATACATGTAAAAATGCTCAATATTATTAACTATCAGGGAAATGTAAATTAAAACCACAAGGCGATCCTACTAAATAAACAGAATGAGGAAAATTGATGAGAGTGATACCACATGTTGGAAAGGATAAGGAGCTGCTAAACCTTTCCTTATCCTTATTGCTTATAAGAATGTAGGCTGGGCGTGGTGGCTCACGCCTGTAATCCCAGCATTTTCGGAAGCCGAGGCGGGCGGATCACGAGGTCAGGAGATTGAGAACATCCTGGCTATCGCAGTGAAACCCCGTCTGTACTAAAAATACAAAAAATTAGCCGGGCATGGTGGCGGGTGCCTGTAGTCCCAGCTACTCGGGAGGGTGAGGCAGGAGTGGAGTGAACCCGGGAGGCTGAGCTTGCAGTGAGCCGAGATTGCGGGAGGCGGAGCTTACAGTGAGCAGAGATTGCGCCACTGCACTCCAGCCTGGGGACAGAGCAAGACTTCCTCTCTCCCTCACCCCCACCAAAAAAAAAAATTACATATTTTATATGTGTATATATATATATATATATATATATATATATATGTAAAGTAATATAACCACTTTGGAAAATTGAGTACTTGCAAAATTAAATGTACAATTGCCATGTGATCTGATAATTTGACTCTTAGGTAAATATGTAATGGAACGGAAAGGAAGGGAAGAAAAGACCAGGATGTTCATAGGAGCATTACCGCCATATGAGGACAGGCAAATGGATAAGCAATTGACATATCTACAATAGAATTTTCAGCAATGAAGGGAGATGAAGTATTGATACATGCAGCAATATGTATAAATATCAGCAGTAAAGAAGTTGGACACAAAAGAGAACTGTTGATTTCAATGTAAAATTTGAGAAAAGGCAGATCTATAGGGATAGAAATCTATAGGGATAGATCAGTGGTTGCCTAGGTCTGCGTGTATGTGTGTGTGCATGCACATGTGGTGGGGATTGACGGGTAAAGTTAGGTATGAGGGAGCTTTCTGGGGTGATGGAAATGTTCTATTTCTTGACTGTGATGGTAGTTACAGGGATGTTTACATTTGTGAAAATTCATAAGAAAAATAAAAAGATTTTCATCTGGTGAGGCATATTCTTCCACAAGTTTTATATTTTGCAAATGGATTCCTTTTTAAAGTTGTCAAATTACCTGTTATTGGCTTTATTTATTTTATTTTTTTGGTTTTTGTACCAATTGTTATTTTTAAATGAAAAAAGTATTTTGATATTTCTTAATTACCAGGATCATTGTAAAAAACAATAAACTCAGACATACTGAGAAAATGAAAATCCATCTTTTGTCTGCTCACCTCTCTTTCACCAGGTTAATAATTTGAGGTGTATTTTTTCCAGACTTTTAAATGTATATGCTAAATAAATATATAAATGGAATCAGACAACAGTACTATTCTATGGCTCATTTTCCTCCTCCTTCCACCCCCTCTTGTTTGTATCATGGATATTTTTCCATGCCAGTATATAGCTCTAACTGCCTTAATTGCTTAATTGATATTGAATAGTCTCTCATTGTATGGATGTTTGTTAGTATGGGTGTATGTTTTCTATCTCTTTTTTTTTTTTTTTGGCATTATGAACATCTAGCTTAGGGGACTTGTCTTAAAACTGGGTTTGCATAGCAAGTGCACCATTATTTATTCTAGTGACGTATTTATTTGGAGTGGTTTCTGGGGTTAAACCATGAGAGGTAGGGGAGATGAGTCCTCCCTAAAGCCTGCCAAATGGCATTTTTCAGTTTTGATAAGATTTTTTAAGGTAACCTTACTCTACCTCGAAAGAGAAAATGTGGAACAAATTTATGTACTTCTAACATACTCCTGAATTTTATTATCTTTCTATATATTCCTAAAGTACATTGAGAAAAGGATTACAATACCACTGCTTTCAGCCATTTCATTGTACTTGTCTTTGGAAACTTCTGATACCTGGAGAGCAATGACTGAGTGCATATAAAAGCACTTTCTAGGTAAACACTGCAGCATTGCACTTGTCTTGCCTCTTTAAACTAAGAATCTCTCTCCTTAAATGGAAGTTTTTGAGATCACTGTTAATACTTACAGTAGGGTTGCCAGATAAAATACAGGATGTCTAGTTAAATTTGAATTTCAGATAAACAACAAATGACTTTTTACTTTAAGTATGTCCCAAATATTGCATGGGACATTCTTACAGTTATTATTTAGTGTTTCTCTGAAATTCGAATTTAACTGGGTATCCTGTATTTTTTTATTTGCACCCTAGCTTGTAGGGAATTAGACAGCTTGTGCCAAGATCCATGGTGACTTGAGCAAAGTAATGCTAAGTAAAATAACCTTGTACGTGTGTTATTTTTTGCTATTTTATTTTTAAGCAAAGACTCCTGGTTTCTTCTCTTCCATCCCCTTTCTCCCATAAAAATAGCTACTCTTCTACACAGTACAAGGCAATAATTATCTGAATAGCTGCATGCAGTGTCCTCTGGTCTGTATCATTTGGCAGAAAAAAGGCTCATGAAGTTACTTGCCTCCATAGATGAGCAAATGTTGAACTTATAAATACCTGTTAATATTAAAATTTGTTGACTTTATTATTCTTTGAGCCAAGCTACAAATATCTGTACTTAAATGCCACTTTAGTTTATATGAAGCGTGTGTTATTAAGGAGGATATAAAAATTGACTACGATATAACTCTTGCTCTCAAATATCCTACTAGCCAGTCAAGGAGTTGTATATGTAAACACATAATTATAATATGGGACAATGAACAGTGGTAATATTAGGCAAACAACTTGTTCTATAAATACGTAGGATAGAAAAATTAATTCAGATTGGAGGATTATAGAAGATTCCCTGCAACTTGATGAAAAGCCTTCAGTAGATGAAAAGGATTTGGACAGATGTGAAGGCTACAAAATAACATGAGCAAAAGTCTTGGAAATGTTCACATTTAGGAATTAGAAGCAATGCCACTAATCAATTTATGTTAAGTAATGTAGGGAAATAAGATATAAAGGTGGTATATTAGTTTCTTGGGGTTGCTGTAACAAAGTACTGTAAACTAGGTTGCTTAAACAACAGAAATTTATTGTGTTACAGTTCTGGAGGTCAGAATTTAGGAATCAAGATGTTGATAGATTTTTTTTTTTTATTGTTGTTTGTTTTTTTTTGAGGGCTAGGAGGGAGAATCTCTTTAATGCCTCTCTCCTAGCTTCTGGTAGCCTCAGGCACTCCTTGGCTTGTAGATGGTGTTCTCCCTGTGTCTTTCCATGGTTTTCCTTCCCATTTGTGTGTCTCAGAGTCCAAATTTCCCTTTTGTAAGGACATAGTCAAATTGGGTTAGGGCTCATCTTAATTATCTTGTCTTAACTTGATCATCTGCAAAGACCTTATTTCCAGATAAGGTCACATTCACAGAAGCTAGGGGTTAAAACTTCATCTTTTTGGGGGACACAATTCAGCCCATGACAGGTGGGTTGGGGTTATATTTCAGAGTGTTAAAGCCATTGTTTAATTTGTTAAACTTTCCTTTTAGACCAAAGGGGAGTCATTAATGCTTTTTATGCAAGGAAGTAACACAAACAGTTCTGATTGTGATGTGAAAAGGTGCCCTCTAAAGTTGAGGGCAAATAGTAGATTTGAAGACTATTTCTATTGTTAAAATATAATATCAGCTGTCACTAATTGAATAACTTACTCTGTGCTTTGTACTTATACTATGCTAAGAACTTTGTGCATATAAAGTCATGGGACTTTAAAGGACAGAAATATTATAATCTCTTTTTTAAATATGAAGAAACCAAGATTTAAAGAACACAGAATGGGGAAACAGGGACAGATGCAGATAATTTGTGCCATTTAGACATGTTAAGCTTGAAGTGTTGACTGAGTATTCCTGTAGTGATGTTAAAGTTGGTAGTTTAAAATTTGGTTTTGGAATTCAGAAGATGAGTCAGAGTAGAGGACAAATACTTAGTCATTATCAGCATAGCGGTGCTATTTGAAACCATAAGAATGGGTGGGCTTACTTGAGAAGGTAGTATAGGGCAAAAAGAAAGGAGACACTGAAGATAGAACCTCACTAAGTTGGCTAGACTTGAGTCTATGGAGATGAAAGAAGAGTCAGAGGAGACGCTTGAAAGTAGAGTGGTAGGCCGGGGGTGGTCGCTCATGCCTGTCATCCCAGCACTTTGGGAGGCTGAGGCGGGCAGATCACCTGAGGTCAGGAGTTTGAGACTAGCCTGACCACCATGAAGAAACCCTGTCTCTACTAAAAATACAAAATTAGCTGGACATGGTGGCACATGCCTGTAATCCCAGCTACTCGGGGGGCTGAGGCAGGAGAATCACTTGAACCTGGGAGGCAGAGGTTGTGGTGTGTCAAGATTGCGCCATTGCACTCCAGCCTGGGCAACGAGCGAAACTCCATTTCAAAAAAGAAAGTAGAGTGGTAGAGAAAGTTGGAAGAATGAATTTTTTAAATGAGGGTAATAATAAATGTATGAGTCTGCAGGGAGGCAGTAGAGATTGAAAACTGAAATAGAATTTGGTCGTTATTAACATTTTGAGGCTGGGTATGGTGGCCCATGCTTGTAATGCCAGCACTTTGGGAGGCTGAGGCAAGTGGATTGCTCGAGTCCAGGAGTTCAAGACCAGCCTGGGCAACATGGTGAAACCCTGTCTCTACCAAAAATACAAAAATTAGCTGGGAGTGGTGGCACATGCCTGTAGTCCCAGCTACTCAGGAGGCTGAGGTAGGAGGATGGTTTGAGCCTGGGAGGCAGAGGTTGCGGTGAGCCATGATTGTGCCACTGCACTCCAACCTGGGCGACAGAGCTAGACCCTGTCTCAAAAAAAAAAAAAAAGCAAAAAAATATTTTTAGAGAATAGCTTCAGTGAGGTGGTGGAACATAGATTACAAGGAATATATAGATAAGTCAAGGAGTTAGACTATTTTTTTGAGAAATGTATACAAGTATACGTCTTGATCGATCAGTTAAAGTTCAGTTAAAGAACTTCTTTAATTGGACTTGTTGCCTTTTAACTTCAGTTAAAGATCAGTTAAAAGTTCAGTTAAAAGAAATGAGAGTTTAATATTTTTCTTTTTTTTTTAATTTTTGAGACTTGTTCTCAGTTGCCAGGCTGGAGTGCAAAGGCATGATTATGGCTCACTGCAGCCTTGACCTCCTGGGTTCAAGCAATCCTCTTGCCTCAGCCTCCCAAGTAGCTAGGACTATAGGCAAGAGCCACAACGCCCGGCTGATATTTATTTTTTATTTTTTGTAGAGATAGGGTCTCCCTATGTTGCCCAGGCTGGTCTTGAACTCCTGGGCTCAAGCAGTCCTCCTGCCTTGGCCTCCCAAAGTTTTGGGATTACAGGTGTGAGCCGCTGAACCTGGTCTGAATTTTTTTTTTTTTTTTTTTTTTGAGACCGAGTCTCATTCTGTCAGCCAGGCTGGAATGCAGTGGCGTGATCCTGTCTCACTGCAACCTTTGCCTCCCGGGTTCAAGCAATTCTCATGCCTCAGCCTCCCGAGTAGCTGGGATTACAGGCGCATGCAACCATGCCTGGCTAATTTTCGTATTTTTAGTAGAAACGGGGTTTTACTGTATTGGCCAGGTTGGTCTCGAACACCTGACCTCAGGTGATCTGCCCACCTCAGCCTCCGAAAGTGCTGGGATTACAAGCATGAACCCTGAATTTTTTAATGCAAAATGATTTTAGCTTTTTTATGGTCAAAGAGAAGGAACCACTGAAATATTAAAACCCGGCTGGGCGCTGTTTCCAGAGGTGCTATTGTTTTGACTTATGTATTATAATTTCTTTACTTTTCTTTATAGTTTTGCCACCTATGAAAATAGTCCTAAACAATATTTTATTTTGAAAAAATAGTTTACCAAGCTAATTGAGTTAGGAAAGGGCAATATTATCATAGATAGATGAAGGCTTCCAGGAGAAGATAGCTGAATAGTCAGGTTCACTGAGTGTCATGAGCTTGTCTTCAAGTAGTCAGTGAGCAATGCCATGAGTTTTTAGAAATGTAAGGCACATCCTGCTCTGGTATCTGGCAGTGCTACAGTATGGTATGGGCTGGGTATTGCATATTTGTTCAGGAGGTATATGGTCACATGAAGAACGCTGTTCTGTATCTTTTATTTTAAGCCCATGGTAATCTTCCTCCAACATATAGTAGATCAAAGCAGAACACATCTGGGGGGTGAAATGTGTTCTTAGCTGATCCAGGCAGCAGGGCAGGTGGAGTGAGTAGGTACATGAAGGTAAGCCAAATGTCAATAAAAATCTAGAACAGACTGATCTGGACATTCTGTCCTTAGGAACAAGGTCAATGGTTATCTTAGTAATGACAGTTCATCATGCTATCTCAGGAGTCACACTGCTATATTTTGGACTGGTTGCCCTTTAAATCTGGTGCATAGCTAGTATCCTGGAATCTCTCTTCAAAGTCTTCCTGAAGATTCCCATTGTTTCTCTCCTATGTTGATCTCTTCTATCCTGTATTTGCAATAGTTCTCTTTTTTAAAAAATTCACTCTCTCTTATTGATGGGATACATTCTCCAGTATCTTGAGAAAGGAAACATGAAAGGTAAATGTTTGAGATCTTTCGTGTCTGAGAAGATATCTTTATTCTACTTCTGTAAGATGATTTGACTGGGTGAAGAATCCTAGATTGGAAGTAATTTTTCTTCATAATTTTGAAGAAATTGCTCAACTGTCATCTTCCTTCTAGTATGACTGTTGAGAAGACTGAAGTCTGTGTCCTGATTCTTTGTAGTAACCTGTGTTTTCTTTCTAGAAGCTTGTAGAATCTTTTCTGTTCCCAATATTATGATATTTCACAGTGATATGCCTCAATGTATGTGTTCCTTAATTTTTTGTACTAGACACTTGGTGGGTCCTTTCAAATGGGTAGCTTATATCCTTCAGTCTTAGAAAATTTTATTGATTTACTTCTTTCTTGTTGATTTCTTTCCAAACCTTTTTTTTTCCTTTTTATTTCTTGTTTTTTCCTTATGATTTTTTTTTTTTTGGAACTCTGTTATTCAGATAGTGGACCTCCTGGACTTGTTGGTCATCTAATATTGCTATCTTTTCTCTCCTGTTTTCTATTGCTTTATCTTTTTTTTTCAGGTTCCTGGAGATTGCCTCAATTTTATCTTCCAAGCCTTTATTCATTTCAGCTATTGTATCTTTAATTTCCAAAACTTCTTTTACTTGTATTTTAAAATGTTCTTTACTGAATTGTGATCTGTTCTTACTTTATAATATCTTCTGTGTGTGTGGAATATGAATATTTGGCTTTTTGTTCATGACTAAAAGTGATGGACTAAAAAGCTAGTTGGACACTCCATTTTGGGTAGAGTATGATGCTAACAACTGTGCCTATTATGCCTCAAAGATGCTATTGTTGTTCCTCTCTGGAAAGTAACCTGTCTTCTGCTGAGGTGGAGGAGGTCTGGTTGCTTAGCAGCATGAAGGAGAGAGAAGGTCTAGGAATCAAAAGTGCATGTAATTGGTGTTGCTTTCTGTAGATTCTCCACACTGTACAGTGTGTTGTTTCTCAGATTTTTTTTTTTTTTTTTTTTTTTCTGCCAGACTGATTTGGCTTTGCTGGGTCTGCTAACCCACTCAATACTCATCCAGACACTTTCAGTCTTCCAGGATTTTGTTGTTCTTACCTCTTCTTGTTTGTTGCTCTCACCTCTTGTCCTTGTGGGTTTAGGTATAAAAGAGTCTTTTACTGTTGTTTTAGTCAGCTTTCATAATTAAGTGAAATTATATGCATGTTTTTAATCTGCCAACTTAATCCTAAAGCACAGATTATTTAAAATGTTTAATCTATGTCTTACCTCTTGAGACTTGAAAGGATTATTAAAGTTAGCCCTTTTCATCTCTTGTTTTGGCTTTTACATTCATATTTATAATATTTGAAACTCATTATGTGGACTGCTCGAGACTGTATTAGTTCAAGGATTTATAAGTGAATCCAGAATTTGTAAATACAAAGGTTGATTGTTCTTTAAATTTGCTCTTATAGGAAAGTGAAAAGGTTTCTGAATATCCAGCAGTGATTGTGGAGCCAGTTCCAAGTGCCAGATTAGAGCAGGGCTATGCAGCCCAGGTTCTGGTTTATGATGATGAGACTTATATGATGCAAGATGTGGCAGAAGAACAAGAAGTTGAGACCGAGAATGTGGAAACAGGTAGACATCTCATAAAATGTTCATTATTTATAACTTTCTCATTTTGTAAGCTTCAACAATACTATTGCCAGATGAAAAATATACTGAAAAACCTTTTTAATGCTATTTAGTATAGCTTGGAAACCAGTGAAACATCTATGTTTAAGGGAATTTGTGTAGATATAAAAATTCTAATGTATAATTCTATGAGGTGTAACAGTCTCATATCATGGACTCTACGCACAAAATTACAGCTTTACATAATGATAAAGTTATTATTTTTTTTCTGAGAGTGTAAATCCTAGCTGTTATTTATACAAGTCAATAGGCTAGTATTATGAGGACAGCTTTTTAAATTAAAAAAAAAAATGGTATTCTATCATTCTCTAATTGATTATGAGTTTCTTTGAGTTAATATTGATGGAGCAATATGATTTCTTTTCATTAATATCAGAAGGCATCTTTGTAGTGTTCTATCAGTTTCCTCTTTGCTTTTTGTCTTCTTAGAGATCTTAGTATTTCAGTCTATTTCTGGTGAGATAGCTATATGTTTAATTGGAGATTAGTATCTGTAATTCTTAGAGAAATCTTTTAGTTTTTGCCATTGATTATGAAGAAAATAGAGTATTTTATCAGAAGGATTGTAGTGACTCTTACATAATAATAAACATGCAAATGTATCATCTTTAGCTGTTAATGGAGAAAAAGAATCATTATACTTGTTGTTTAATCCTAGTAAAAATTCTTTACTATTTTGATACATTTTTATAAATGTAGGAAACTTTCATGATTAAAATTTTGAGTATGTGATGTATTTCTTCTTATGAGGTCCAGTAGTACCCCTTAGGGCTACTAGCCTCTTCCGGCATAAAACTGTTCTTCCTCTAATTTTATTTTTTGTGGAGCTAAGGGATTGAAAGTTACCTTGCTTTTCAGAGCACTGATGATTGCAGTGCTAGCAAACCTCAGGTATAGTGGAAAATTCATTTATCAAAATAGGCAGCCAAGCTGGGTGTGGTGGTGTGCATCTGTACTCCCAGCTACTTGGGAGACTGAGGCAGGTGGCTCGCTCAAGGTCAGGAGCTCAAGTTCAGCCTGGGCAACATAGCAAGACCCCATTTCTAGACAAATAAACAAAAAACCAGGCATCCAAGGACTTCATATGGGCTTCGTGACTGTAGTCTGGAGTGGTATCTGATTTACAGTATATAGTGCATATCTTTTTATGAGAGTTTGGAGAGTTTTCCAGTCTGAAGCTAGAAGTATAGTGGCAGAGTTGAATTTTCTTCTTGAGGAAAAGGATAGGTAGGACAGTTAAAAGTATTTTGTAGGATGATGTTTTGGATTATATATTGTAACTGATTTTATTACAAGAGCATAACTAAACAGAACACTAATAGCAGAAGAAAAAAGTATGGTAGCTTAAGTTGAATGGAAAAAAGTAGAACCTGTTTGAAATTTCTGGATGATGTTTTGGTCAAAAAATAAGGAAAACTATGATTTTGATAGCAAATTGGCAACTTTAAAAAAGATAAAAACTATGGCACCAAATTTACATAAGTTAGTAAATTAGGATGTTTATCACATTAAAATACCAGAGCAGATTGGTCGAATCTTATTATTGGTATAATTGACTGTAAATGTTTTATTAATTTAGATTAATTCAGGTAAAACCAATTCAGAATAGGAAGCGAATGTAATCTACTTAAGGGATTTTATTTTCTTAGTCTTCTTGAACTCTGAGGGTAATGATATCATTTGCTGGGCAGAGATATTAGTGATTGTGAAAAGGAGGATATGGGAAGTCTAGGTAAAATAACAGTTACTTTTGTGATTTGTTTTTTTTTGTAAGTAGTTTTTGAATATTTGATAATTTTAAAATTTACTTCAACACAAAAAGAAAATGTAAGCATATTACTTATATCATTCTAAAATGGTATAAAAGCACCTCAAAAATTCATTGTACATGTTCCATCCTGGCTCATGGATTTTTTTTTTTTTTTTTTTTTGAGACAGAGTCTTGCTCTGTCGCCAGGCTGAAGTGCAGTGGTGCAATCTCGGCTCACTGTAACCCCTGCCTCCCGGGTTTAAATGATTCTCCTGCCTCAGCCTCCCCAGTAGCTGGGACTACAGGCACACACCACCACGCCCAGCTAATTTTTGTATTTTTTAGTAGAGACGGGGTTTCACCATGTTGGCCAGGATGGTCTTGATTTCTTGACTTCATGATCTGCCCGCCTCGGCCTCCCAAAGTGCTGGGATTATAGGCACAAGCCAGCGTGCCCAGCCTGGCTCATGGATTTTAATGTAACTTTATAAAGATTGTTAATATTCATAGATTAGTTTTCAAGTCAGCTAATCTGAGCTTAATATTGTTTCTATTAAGAATCAGGCCGAGCGTGGTAGCTCACACCTGTGATCCCAGCACTTTGGGAGGCCGAGGTGGGTGGATCACGAAGTCAAGAGATCGAGACCATCCTGGCTAACACGGCGAAATCCCACCTCTACTAAAAATACAAAAAATTAGCTGGGCGTGGTGGCATGCATCTGTAGTCCCAGATACTTGGGAGGCTGAGGCAGGAGACTCGCTTGAACTCAGGAGGTGGAGGTTGTGGTGAACCAAGATAGTGCTACTGCACTCCAGCCTGGGGGACATAGCGAGACTCTGTCTCAAACAAAACAAAACAAAAACTAAAAAAAGAATCAAATGCGTTTTTAAATGAGTTAAAATCTGAATAAGTTTTCATTCTTCTGACATCTAGGGCATATACAAATGAATAAAGATTGGTATGCATATTTCCTTTTAGGTAGTGAATTAGGATTAGATTCATTTCTTATAATGTAAAATTGAAACTCAGATTACAGATACATGTAGGTTTTAAACAAGAAGCTGACTGGGAAGAAAAGGAATGCTTATAAGATGGCAGATTTTATTTGGTGAATTGGGGGAATTGAGATCTGTATAGAATACTTCCCTGTGTATGTCTAGGAAAACTTCGCGGAATGCTCCTACATTATAATTTAGATTATGTCAGTCTAAAAGATGTTATATTTATTGGCTTGTTCTGACAGTTCTCTGCATGTTCTCATTGGAGTGTTTTTTCCCTTTTATTCCTAAATACCCATATGTATGTGTCCATATCATAAACAGTGTTCTATTGTCATTTGTGTTGGAGTACTAAAATCATATTATGATTTGCATGTAGCCATCTTTATTATTTTGTATATAAAAGAATTTCTCTTTTGTTAGTAGGAATTACGAGCTGTTTGTTTCTCCTTTTTGTAGATTAACAGTCTACGTTTCCCTCACAGAGCTTATGTGTAATACTGATGTTCTCTTAAATTGTATAGGAGAAACCAAATATATTTTGAAACTTTAAAAATAGGCATATTCATCTAAACATATAGTAAATTGCTTGTGATAACAATGACAGATTAGTAATTATAAAGAGACTTTGAGGAAGAGTGATGAAATACAGGTGAAGGGTGGTCTTGACTCTGGCAGGTATAACATATCTTCCCCAGTGGCTGCAGACTCCATCAGTTCTAGGGGCCTGCTGGATAGACTGGTATGGTGAATGAGGGGAGGGAAGGAGTTTTTTGGATTCCCTACAGGAGTTTGAAAGTACAGTTTTTATGTTCACTTTAAAAAATTATAAAAATTATATATAATATAAATTTAAAAGGTTGTTACAAATTACCATTTAACAAGCACCACGTTTATACCAATGAACTCAATAATAAATAAGTGTTGATAGAAATCTTTTAAGACCAGACTAGGCTGGGCATGGTGGTTCACACCTGTAATCCCAGCACTTTCGGAGGCCAAGGCGGGTGAATTACGAGGTCAGGAGTTCGAGACCAGCCTGACCAACATGGTGAAACCCCATCTCTACTAAAAATACAAAAAATTAGCCAGGCATGGTGGCGCATGCCTGTAATCCCAGCCACTCAGGAGGCTGAGGCAGGAGAATTGCTTGAACCCGGTAGGCGGAGGTTGCAGTGAGATGAGATCATCCCACTGCACTGCAGCTTGGGCGACACAGCGAGACTGCAGCTCAAAAAAAAAAAAAAAAAAAAAAGACTGGACTAAGGCGACTGAGCTGTCTAGGATTTGCTTCTTCGTTTTTCACCTTAACAAATACTTGTTACTATATTTATCCCTTTAACTTTCCAGTTTAGTTTGTGAGAGCAGGTTATGTCTGCATTTGTTATGTGCAAGGCACTGTTTTCAACATGTTTCTTTTCAGGGGCAATTTAGTTGTGGAGATAAAAAAAATCTGTGTTATATTCAAAATACAAAGCAGTCAATAGTCAAATGAGCGTTATTTACAAATTCAAAGGAATTTTCTGAAGAGGAAAGTTCAATTTACAGGATTAGGGAATGTTTTAGAGAAAGTAAAGGACACATGATAGGATCTAGGTGGACAAATATGAGGTAGGTGAAATGCATTGTAAACTGAGGGAAATATAATTAATAAATGGGTAGACTATTGAAATTCAATACTTGTTCGGAAGATCTTGAGTAAATAAGACATTGGCAGGAGATTTCATTAAGAGCTATGACTAGATTGTGAATTAAATCTCAAGAGTTAGTAATTAGGCTCATAAGGAAGCAGAAAGATTTGGAAGGTTTTAAGTAGGAAATACTAGGGGGCCAGTACCTTGGGAGGTAGAGGCAGAGGTGGGAGGATCTCTTGAGGCCAGGAATTCAAGACCAGCCTGGGCAACATAGTGAGACTCCATCTCTTAAAAAAAAAAAAATTAAAAATTAGCTGGGTATGGTGGTGTGCACCTGTAGTCCTAGCTACTTGAGAGTCTGAGGCCAGAGAATCCTTTGAGATTAGAGTTTGAGGTTACAGGTGAGCTATGATTGTAGTACCACTGCGCTCCAGCTCGAGTGACAGAGTGAGCCATGTCTCTAAAAAGAAAGTACCATGCAATTAGTATTTCAGTTGGATATAGGATTAATTGTAGGGGGAAAGATGAGACAGGAAGACTAGCTGTTGTAGTATGAGTTGAAGGATGGCCTGAGAAATATTAAAACGAGGTAGTAGCAACAGGAACAGAAAGGGCTTGTATAAACCATATTACTATATATTATCTTACATGATGTATAAGGGGAGAGGCACAGTTAGGTAAAATATTCTGCTTTTTGACGCTTGGTCATGGTGATAGTAGCACATATGATTTGAGGAAGGCAAGACTGGTGAAGCAGATAAGTTTGGTAATAGTCATGATGATTTTGAGTTGAAGCAGAACTTTAAAGATGAATATTTAGGTATTTAAAGATGCACAAATGTGGCCGAGTGCAGTGGCTCATGCCTGTAATCCCAGCACTTTGGGAGGCCAAGGCAGGCGGATCACTTAAGGTCAGAAGTTCGAGAGCAGCCTGCCCAATGTGGTGAAACCCCATCTCCACTAAAAATACAAAAATTAGCTGGGTGTGGTGGTGCACGCCTGTAATCCCAGCTACTCAGGAGGCTGAGGCAAGAGAATTGCCTGAACCGGGAGGTGGAGGTTGCAGTGAGCTGAGATCATGCCACTGCACACCAGCCTGGGCAACAGAAACTCCATCTCAAAAACAAACAATCAGATAAACAAAAAAGTTGCACAAATGTGTAGTCAAGGTCCCATCACAAAAGCGATGGCATGCTAAAATTAGGATAATTTAAGGAATGTTTTAATAAAGGGCTAGTTACAAACATGTAGGCAAATATAAGGTACCCGTAAGAGACAGGGCAGTACTGCAGACCTAGCAATAATTGCTGTTTCTGTCCTTTGGCTCATGGGCCAAGGGGAAGGAAGGGTGACCAGAATCCTGAAGAATAGAGCCCTGAACAGGGAGTCACCTTGGGAGATTCTGAAACCTTTGATCAAAGGACACAGCTAGCTGGAGGGCAATACCTCTTCCCAATAATATCCTGCTAAGGCACGCCATTGACCAAACTCAGTCTGAAGCCATAGGAATCCCGTTGATGAAGTCAGTCTCCAGGGACAGAGAGCAAGGTGAAGAAGGGTGGAGAATAAATCTGGAGGGGCAAATGGAAGATATCTAGTACAACTAAAGCTTAGTAAAGAAAGGTCAGGGAGAAACTGATTTGGGAATCATCCTCATTTAAAGCCGTGGAAATAAATTTCCAAGGGGAAACGTATTTCATAGATTTTTCCCAAGGAAGAAGATACGTAAATTCTATATTTGTCTCTCTGTGATGGAGAACAAAGGACATAGAATTAAGGAATTAACCTTAGAGAATGTTTACATTTTAAAGAGTGGAGAAGAATCAAAGAGTAGTCAAATATGATAGAAAATCCTGGGCGACTATTTCTGAGTTTTGTTTTTTTTTTTTTTTGCCCTTTAAGTAGCTCTCTTTAGTAGGAAAGGGAAGAATATTGACTTGGGTTAGTTAGTTCTGATTTCAAATTTCCCCTTTATCACTTACTTGGCAGTATTTAACCTTTTCGGAGTGTTTCACTGTCAGAAAATAGGAATTCAGGGTTGTGAAGATTACATAAAATAAATACATAAAGCACAGTGCTTGTGACAGAGTTTCTTTAACTTCATTAGCACCTTCCCTGTGACTTCAAGTATGGACAGGACTTTTATACATTAGAATGGAATATTTGTTTAACTTTGTTTATGTCTCTTGTTTTCTCCTTCCTTTTGCTTCCACTTAAAAAAAAACAAAAACAAATGCTTTATACCTTCAGTTTATACTTTTTCCTTGTCATTCCTTCCTTGATTATTGTGCTCTGGTATCTCCATTTATCATTCTACTGAAGCTCTTTATCAGATTTCGGTGGCCACTCTTCTGTCAAATTCAGTGACCCATAGAATCATCCAGAAATAATCCTTCATAATCTGGCTGCCTTATCTGCTGAAACACTGTATTCTCCTAGTTATTTTTCTTGTTGACCTTTGCATGGATTGTACTATTTATGCTTCTGAGTGTTTGCTCAAAGACAGTTTCCTCCTATCTATAATGTGCTCAGGTAGGTATTAGCCATCTTTTAAGGCCCAACTACATGAAGATTTCCACAATGATTGTGGTCTACAATAAACATCCCCTTACCTGATCTGTTATACCATCTGGATATAGGTACTTTCTTGTATTATTTTATTATTTTTATCTATTATTGCTTATATTTTTTTGTTGTATATACTCCTATTGTTTTCCCAGTGAGTGTATAAGCACCTTGAAGACGGAGACCATACTTTTTTCTTTTGTTAAATATACTGTTGAACATATAATAACTAGCTGGAAAATACAAATGGAAACAGATTGAGTTCTGAGTTAGTATTGTAGTATAATCAAGAACCATCTATGTAAAGTCATACTTAAGTCTCATTTTAAAAATCACAGTTGGTGTCCATCATTCTTGCTTATATCTAATAATTTGATTTTTCTTTTTTCTTTTTTTTTTTGAGGTGGAGTCTCACTCTGTCACCCAGGCTGGAGTGCGGTGGTGCGATCTCGGCTCACTGCAACCTCCGCCTCCCGGGTTCAAGTGATTCTCCTGCCTCAGCCTCCCAAGTGGCTGGGACTACAGGTGTGTGCCACTATGCCCAGCTAATTTTTGTATTTTTAGTAGAGACGGGGTTTCACCATGTTGGTTGGCCAGGATGGTCTTGATCTCTTGACCTTGTGATCTGCCTGCTTCGGCCTCCCAAAGTGCTGGGATTACAGGCATGAGCCACTGTGCCCGGCTCACTCTCTTGCCTAGGCTAGAGTGCAGTGGCACTGCAACCTCTGCCTCTTGGGTTCAAGCAATTCTTGTGCCTCAGTCTCCTCAGTAGCTGGGATTACAGGCACTCGCCACACCTATGTGGCTAATTTTTGTGTTTTTGATAGAGACGGGGTTTCTCCTTGTTGTACAGGCTGATCTCGAACTCCTGGCCTCATGCGATCTGCCTGCCTCAGCCTCCCAAAGTGCTGGGATTACAGGCCTGATTTTTTTCTTAAAAGCAATACATGCTTAATGGAAAAAATTGGAAAGTATTGCAAAGAATAAGCAAACTGAAAATCATCACCCCTAATCTTACCAACAAGGAGACAATGATTGTTGCTTTTTAAAAAAACATTTCCTTTTAGTCTTTTAAAAAATGCATTTTAATCATAAAATATTATATAATACAAGCAGACTGATTAATCTTTGCTAATTTTAATAAACATTGGCTGTCAAGTGGTCTGGTTGGTAGCTTCCTACTTCTGTCTTCTGACCACTGGGGACAGGACTTTGCTCCTTAACCACGTATCAAGACATTAACATTTAGTCTTATTAGTTAATTATCAAGAAAACTTAAACCATTTTTAGTGATCAACAAAATTGTGTTTAAACATTAGTTGAAAAGATGGATGATGATGAGAATTTTTATATAATTCAACGAGAAAGCAGTGCTTTTTAAAAATAAAAATCAAAGTTTAGGTTTTTAAAATGCAGTTTAAAAAATAAAACCAGATTTCCTTCATGAAAAATAAGATAAGGAGCCAAATTTCTTTCTTGAAGAATCTCAGGACTAATTTGACTTCATGATGAGCTGTCATAACTTTTGTATTTGTTATACCATCAGAAATCCTCCCTGTGGCACAAAAGGACTCCTTTAATTAGAAAATATTGTTGCCACAGGGAGGTAGAAGATCGACATGAAAAACTGGGGATCTGAAAACGAGCCCCTATCCTAGGATTACCTGAAGGTGAAACAGATTGAGCCAGAAGGAAGACAATGCTGGTAGGTTGGTTTTTAATTTATTAAGAATGTTTATAATTTTATATTTCATTAAAATTATTTCATCTACCTTTACCATATTTTTGTTTAAGGGGTGACAATGATTCCTCCTTAAGGAAGGAGAAGTAATACGATAATATTTTTCCTCCAAGACAGTTTGCTGAATTATCCCTTGCCATATTCTTAATATTTGTTTCTTTTTATAGATAAAGCTCTGGGGCTATTTCATGCCTCTACTTCCTTGGAAGCTACTATTGACTGAACGTCTTTAAGTCATTTTTTTTTTTAGTCATTTCTGTTGTTTTTGCTTCTAATCTACATCTTTTCCTAAATTTTTAATAAGTGTTTTTTCCCCCAATTATTTATTTTCTTGAGGTTAGCCTAGCCCTAAGTTTTCTAAAATGGTAAAATGTGAATCTTAAGTTCATTTAGCTTTTACTCTAGAATTGTTTGAATTGTAATTGTACTGTGATTTAGATCAGACAGTATTATTAGATAAAAAATTTTAATACTTTAATAACTATCAGCCACGTATAGTGGCTCAAGCCTGTAATCCCAGCACTTTGGGAAGCCGAGGTCAGGAGTTCAAGACCAGCCTGGCCAACTTGGCAAAACCCCATCTGTACTAAAAAATATAAGAAATTAGCCAGGCGTGGTGGTGGACGCCTGTAATCCCAGCAACTGGGGAGGCTGAGGCAAGAGAATCGCTTGAACCCAGGAGGTGGAGGTTGCAGTGAACTGAGATGGCGCTACTGCACTCCAGCCTGGACAACAGACAGACTCCGTCTCAAAAAACAAAACAAAACAAAACAAAAACAACAACAACAAAAAACTATTCCATTTAGCCTGAGATGCTATCAATGGTAAGAAACATTATTTTTATACCACTAAAGGAAAAAATGCTGCCAAATATAAACTTTAAGAGACTATCAACTTTAAGATAGGTACTGATTTCAGAGATGTCAAATGTGAAAAAAATGTGTATCTTAGGATTAATGAAATATGACTTGCAATTATGAATCTTTCCTGAAACTCTCATTTACTGGGAATTAAACATTAAAATATGAGGCCTGTGAAAAATGGAGGTGAGTTGTGGTATAGAAATCCATGTCAGGGGGCGCGGCCAGGCCAGGCCCGGGGGCTCCGCATGCTGCAGCTGCCCCCGGGCGCCCCCGAGGCGGTGGCGCCGGGAGGGGCCCGACGCGCGCACGTGGCCCCGGCGGCCGCCATGGCGGACAGCGAAACAGCGGGGGGCGCGGCGTTGGCGGCCCCGGCCCCAGGGCCGGGCAGTGGCGGCCCAGGACCACGCGGAGAGGGCCCGGGCGGCGCGGACGATGAGGGCCCAGTGAGGCGCCAAGGGAAGGTCACCGTCAAGTATGACCGCAAGGAGCTACGGAAGCGCCTCAACCTAGAGGAGTGGATCCTGGAGCAGCTCACGCGCCTCTACGACTGCCAGGAAGAGGAGATCCCAGAACTGGAGATTGACGTGGATGAGCTCCTGGACATGGAGAGTGACGATGCCCGGGCTGCCAGGGTCAAGGAGCTGCTGCTTGACTGTTACAAACCCACGGAGACCTTCATTTCTGGCCTGCTGGACAAGATCCGGAGCGTGCAGAAGCTGAGCACACCCCAGAAGAAGTGAGGGTCCCCGACCCAGAAGAAGTGAGGGTCCCTGACCCAGGAGAACGGTGGCTCCCACAGGACAATCGCTGTCCCCCAACCTCGTAGCAACAGCAATACCAGGGGACCCTGCGGCCAGGCCTGGTGCCATGAGCAGGGCTCCTCGTGCCCCTGGCCCAGGGGTCTCTTTCCCTGCCCCCTCAGTTTTCCACTTTTGGGGTTTTTTATTGTTATTAAACTGATGGGACTTTTTGTGTTTTTATATTGACTCTGCGGCGCGGGCCCTTTAATAAAGCTAGGATACGCCTTTGGTGCAAAAAAAAAAAAAAAAGAAATCCATGTCAGTGCTGAGCATGCTCTCTAAATTTTGTGTGTGTGTGAGACTGAAGTCTCGCTCTGTTGCCAGGCTGGAGTGCAGTGGCGCGATCTCAGCGCACTGCAACCTCCCGGGTTCAAGAGATTCTCCTGCCTCAGCCTCTTGAGTAGCTGAGATTACAGGCGCGCACCACCACACCTGGCTAATTTTTGTATTTTTAGTAGAGATGGGGTTTCACCATGTTGGCCAGGATGGTCTCGATCTCCTGACCTCATGATCTGCCTGCCTTGGCCTCCCAAAGTGCTGGGATTACAGGCGTGAGCAACCATGCCCGGCCTCTAAATTCTTTGATGTCTTTTAAGAGAGGATATTTAAGTAAAAAAATCATATAACCATATTGTTTAAAATTATACAAAATAACCATAAGGTATAAAATTATGGAGTATATAGAAAAAGAAAATCTATTTTAATATGACATATTTACTTCAATAGCGTGTTATCCTAATTGAATATCACTTAATTAGTATAACTTTGAGATCTAAAAAGAAAATGAAATGAAGCTTCTGCTTTTTAAGCTGTCATTTAAAAACAGGATCCTTTAAGGGCTCGTTAAAATAGCATGATTTTTAGTGCACTTGAATATATGTTTTACAGATTATTAATTATGTGAAGGAGAAAATAGTGGCAAAAAGCAAAGACCTACTCTGTCAATTAATAAAGCAGAAATGAAAAGGAATGATTTTATTTACTTTTAATTTTTTTTTTTTTTGAGACATGGTCTTTCTCTGTTGTCCAGGCTGGAGTGTAGTGGCGCAGTCTTGGCTCACTGCAACCTCTGCCTCCCGGGTTCAAGCGATTCTCCTGCCTCAGCATCCTGAGTAGCTAGGATTACAGGTGCCCACCACCAGGCCCGGCTGATTTTTGTATTTTTAGTAGAGACGGGGTTTCACCATGTTGGCCAGGCTGGTCTCAAACTCCTGACATCAAGTGACTCGATCTGTCCTCCTTGGTCTCCCAAGGTACTGGGATTACAGGCATGAGCCATTGCGCTCGGCCAATTTTTTTTTGAGACAGGGTCTCTGTCACCAAGACTGGAGTGCAGTGGCACGATCTTGGCTCACTGCAAACTCTGCCTCCCAGATTCAAGTGATTCTCCTGCCTCAGCCTCCCTAGTAGTTGGGATTACAGGCACCCACCACCGCGCCCTCCCAGAGTGCTGGGATTACAGACGTGAGCCACTGCACTCAGCCAATTTTATTTTATTTTGAGACAGGGTCTCTCTTTGTCACCCAGGCTGGAGTGCAGTGGTATGATCATGGCTCACTGGAGCCTTGACTGTCCGGGCTCTAGTGCTCCTCCCACCTTAGCCTCCCTAGTAGCTGGGACTACAGGCAAATGCCATGACACTCAGCTAACTTTTTTATTATTTGCAGAGACAAGATCTCAGTATGTTGCCCAGGCTGGTCTCATACTACTGGACTCAAGCAATTCTCCCACCTTGGCCTCCCACAGTGCTGGGATTATAGGCATGAGCTACCTTGCCTAGATGAAAAGGAATGATTTTAAATGATGTTTGCATACCAAGAAACATCTGTTTTATGTAAAAGGAAAGAAAAGTATATCTAGACGATAGATCATTAAAAGATATTTGTTTGACTTTGGAAACTAGTAGCCATTCATTCCTTTGTATTCAGAGAGACTTAAAAACTTTTTTTTATTTATCTTTTTTGATACGGAGTCTTGTTCCGTCACTCAGGCTGGAGTGCAGTGGTGCAATTACGGCTCCCTGAAACTTCCGCCTCCTGGTTCAAGTGATTCAGAGAGACTTTTTTAAAGAAACACTAGTTAACTTTTAATTTTGCTATACATCTCCGAGAAACACCCAAGAATGATCAATAAATACTAAAAAAATTAAAAAAAAATTGCTATACAACAATGTATCTAAATAATACAATTTTATTAATTCAGACTGAGGAGAAGGCTAACTGTGGATTATATAGAATTTTAAATGAGTAGCAAACAAGGTTACGAGTGTTGCCAAGTAGAGATAGTTTTTAAGATTTTCTTAGATGTACAAATACGAATGCTTTAACACATATCCCTAGGCAAATCCATACATCCATTCAGCCATCTGTCAGTGCTTACTGAGGACCTGCAATGTCCCAGCCTCAGAGCTGAATATCTTGTGGTAAACAAGACTCTTTGCCCTCACCAGGCTTTCAGCTATGTGTAGAAGATGAACAATTTATTAAACATGTTGTTATGATAAAATGTGATGAGAATTATGATAGGATTAATTAAAAGTTTATGGGAGTAAACAGCAGGAGAATGCCTTCCTGAGGATGTGACATCTGAAGTAATTATTCAGGCAGAGAATAGCAAGGTTGAAAGTCTGGAGGAAGAAAAACAAGGCTTATTTGAGTTGCTGAAAGAGATTCAGTAGGGCTAGATATGAATTATGAGAAAGAAAGGGGATTAAAATGAGGTGTAAGAGGCAAAATAGAAAAAAATCTTATTGCTGAGGGCTTTTAAAGCTTTGTATCTGTTTCTTGGATCAGATAAGTCTAAAGGGCAGTGAGGAGCCTTTTAAAAGTTTTGAGCAGTTTTGAAAAATACAAATTTAGTTTTTTTCAAAATAGTAAGTGCTGTAAATGAAAAAAGGAATAGGACAGTCAAAGAATTACTTAAAGTCTGAACTCCTTGGTTTCTCATTCATAGCTCCCTGATATCTAGCTAACTGTTTCACCTTCCACTAAGTTGTCTACCTCTTCAGATTTGGAGTATAGTTAACGCTCATTGCCTACACTAAGCTAAAAGTAGTAGAGATTAAAATAGTTGCTCAGCCAGCCTTTCTTTTTGGAGTTAACAAGGTAGGTGCTTTGTACGGTGCTGTTTCAGGAGGAGGAATCATTGTCTCTTATCCATTGTCCATCCCCATTTGTGTAAACTTTTGGGTTTTTCCAGGACCTGGGCAAGACTCAAAACAGCGAGTCCTGATTGAATGCCATTCCTATTTGTTGAATTTGTTAGGTGTTTATCTAGGCTGGTGGCCTTTAAGTCAATTGTGTAATAGGAATATTATTTTATATTGAGACCTTGTCTGTACAAAAAAAAAAAAAAAAAAAAAGGCTGGTATGGTGGCATGGACCTATAGTCCCAGCTACTCCTTGCAGTCCCAGGAGTTCAAGGTTGCATTGAGCTGTGATGGCGCCACTGCTCCAGCCTGGGCAAACAAGCAAGACCCTGTCTCCAAAAAAAAAAAAAAAAAAAAAGTATATCATTTTGATCATTTGGACTAGACAGCGTAAGTTAATATATTTCTTTTGGTCTTGATGTCTTTGAGGACTAACTTATAAGTAAAAGTTATCTTGAAACTCTATCTGTATTTTCAGCGCTGCATACAAACAACTGCTGGTTTTTATTTCCACTGGCATCATTGACAGTGTTCTAGGCCTTAGGTGTCATAGTAGATACCATAAAGAGAATTATATACAGAAGAGCTATGATTTGAGCCTTTGCAACTAAATATATATCAAAGGGCTTTATAATGGATTTTTTTTCTTTTTAAAAAATGTAATACACAATATTTAGAATATTCAAAAAAACTGAAAAATTCAACTAAGTATGTACTACTAAAATTAATAAAATATTGGCAGCAGTGTTAATTTAAATACATCTTATGTTCCCCAATTTAATTTTCCCCTTTCCTTCTTCCTTAAGATAATTACTATCCTGTTTATTAATGATATAATGGAATATTTACAATAGAAGTATGGAAGATTCCGGATATGTGTGTTTTTTAATTGCCAAAAAGAAGTGATCTTTTAGTTTAACAACAATTGTTTTGGAGTAGGTTGGCCTATTAGTGACAAGTTCTCATTTTTATAGGGATTTAGATAAAGATTCAAATCATAGCTCCTAAGCAGTGCAGTTGTTTAAGATGGAATGAGAGGTTGTGAGTATCTTTACAACTGGAGATTTTAAAGCATGAACTAGAATGCCACTTAGGGATATTGTAAAGAGAATTCAAGTGTCAGGTAGGTATTCAAACTAGGTTTCTTTATAATTTTCAATTCTGAGATGCTGTTTTTTAATAACTTCATTCTGTAAAAGCATGAAAAAATATGATTGTCTATGATATGGTTGTCAGTTCAGTCTCCGGATTAGAAAGGTGTTTCATGAAACAAAGATTAGTTTTTTTTTTAGTACCCAGGTTTTATCTTTAGTTAGTTTTATTCCATGGCCATTCTCAAACATTTTGTCCCTAGATAGCTGCCTTACAGATGTCTGTCTTTGGTCACAACAGGAACTGGGCAAGAAAATGTGACGTAAGCCCATCATATTGTTTTGGGGGAAGGACCAGGACCCCAGAGCATGTGCTCTGCTATGGTCAGCAGCTTTATCTTATTTTGCCACTTAAAGAGTCTTAATCTTGTTATTGTGATTAGGTAGTTTTTTCTTCTTTTACACCAATAGCACAGACATAGCTTTGAGTGTAAATTTCTTAAAAGTTTTTCTGATTAGTTGATATGGCTAGTACTTAGAAGACGCTTACATCAAAAAATAGCATTCTTTTTCAAAGCGATTTCTAATATACAATATTAATTATAACACAAAAATATTTTTTAACGTTTCTTTTTATTTTAGATTCAGAGGGTACATGTGCAGGTTTGTTACGAGAGTATACTGCATGATGCTGAGGTTTGGGCTTCTATTGATCCCATCACCCAGATAGTGAACACAGTACACGTGGGAAGTTTTAAAAATATCCTTGCTCCCTTCTCCCTCCCTCTGTTCCTCCCGCCCTCCTTTTGGAATCCTCAGTGACTGTTATTCCCATCTTTATGTATTGTGTGAACCCAAAATTTAGCTCCCGCTTGTGATATTTGGGTTTTTGTCTGTGCGTTAGCCTCCGGCTGTTCCATGTTGCTACAAAGGACACGATTTCATTCTTTTTTATGGCTGCGAAAAATGGGTTTTTGATTAAATAAGTTTAGAAAATGCTGGGTGAAGGAAAATTAAACAGATTTATTTACAGGAAGACTTCTCAGACGTTTTAATATGCAAATGTGATTCTAAAGAAGAGGTATCTCTTTTAAGAGATTATCTCTTAGACTAAATGTCTTATAGAACAGCCTTATACCTTTAGAGCAGGACCACCTGGCTTGTTAGTACTACTTTGGCACAGTCATAAATAGCCAAGGGACTAAAATTCTCATTTAATAAACTGTATTATATTTAGCCTTTTACCTCATTAAGTCTGCTGCTTCTTAATGCTGCTTGTCTCATGCCATGGTAGTGCATTTTTCTCAACTAGGTTTTAATTTTTTAATTTTGTAAATCAGACAGTTAAATACTGTGGGTTAGGAGTACTGGCCAGACCCCAAGTTGTCTTACATTAGTGACCAGAAATAATTGTTGGACCAAGAAACTAAAATGTTGTTAGCTTTACTTTTTGAAGTTATTGAAGCATCTTCCTGAAAAAAAAAACTAAAGTTAGATTTATACCAGCAGGCTATTTGTGGCAATGATGCTTGTTTACTATGCTCTCGTTAAGGTAGATGAGGGCTTTTTCAGGGAGATAACATAGTATCTTTGGCAGAAGATACATTCCATGATGTTTTTCTTTAAATAAAGAAGAGTTGCTATGATGCCTCCTCATTCGATCATTGCATCAGAGTTACTCTAACAGTTCTAGACACGGGGCAGGAAGCATACTTATTTGGGCCCAGGATCTTAAAATGTTCAGATGTGTGAGTTTGAAGGTTGTTCTGTTCCCCTCATTTGAGAGTCTTCTGTGACCTTCCTTAACAACCAGTTCTTCGATTCTTTTATTTTTTTTTCTACCCACGGACATTTACCTGTTTAATAAAGACAAGTCTGTTCTCAGAGCAGGGTATGTTTTGTTGCCTTCCTATCCATTAACCACCTCCCCACAACCCTAGTCTGCTATTTTGAGTGTGCTTTTTAGTCATTCTGTGGCATTTTTAGAAAGCACAGAATTTTTTTTTTTTTTTTTTTTAGAATATGAATGGATTTTAGGGTAATCTAGTCCACCTCTTCAAAAGAGCTAGTTAGCAATGGAGCAGGTCCAGAAACCCTGGTCTCCTGATTGCTAGGATGGGACTGTTTCTGTTCTAGAGTGCTGCTTTGGGGCCTGAGAGATTCTGTAGTTTTTGTTTTTTAATAAGCTTCCATAACATAGTTATTAATAAAATGTTCTGAATTTCCATTTTGCTACCATAAATCAAAAGAGAATTGTGTCTCCCTTCTATCGTTAATTTAATCTGTATAACCTTGAGGAAGCCACTTACTTTCTGTTAGTATGAGTTTCCTCATTTGCAAAATGAAGAATACAGTAGTTATCTCTCACTGTTCTGAAAACTAATAATAAGGTATTCCCAGTGTTAAGCATGGTGCCTGGCATAAAGAAAGCTCAATACATTCTTCATACTGCTGCTAGTATAAGTTTTCTAAAATGTACTTTGTCATTTCTTTTTTAAAAAATTTAATGACAGCCTATCATCGACAAATTGATTGTCATTTTCTTTCATAAAGCCCTTGTATTAATTATCATGACATTCTGGATAAAATCAAATGCCTTAAAGATACACATTCTCACCTTTTCAGTTTTAGCTCTTACCATGCCTTTTTTTTTTCTCTTCTCCTGGCTCTCTAGCTTCCACAACTTGGTAAGGTTTACACTTTGCCTAAAAACTCAGCCCCTCTGTTTTTATCTGTGATCAGACATTTCTCTAGGAAGGATTTCTTGATCTTTCCGGTATTTATCAGTTTTATCATGTGGTGCTATCCCATACTTGTGAGAGTTGTTATGTTATATTTGGTATGTGTATCATATTACCTTTCCAACATTCACACGTTTCTAAATCTAGAATACCCAAATGTTTACTACAAGAAGATTAAGGGAGTTACTAATAGAAGTTTGTTTAGCTATTGAGAGGTGCTTTTATTTGATTCCCCTAAAATCTGAAAATTCCCTGATTGCATGGTAAAGATGCCTCTCTGTCTCTTTTAACTATAGTTATTAGCTGTTGATTGTTATTACCCTTGGTGTTGTGTTTTAGTTTGATTTTTTTGTATTTTTAAAATTGGTTTATAATCATACATATTTTGGGGTACGTATGATATTTTGATACATATATATAATGTGTAATGATAAAGTCAGAGTAATTGGGATATCCATCACCTCAAACATTTATTGTTTTGTTTTAACAAGAGGTTTTTAACACAAATATGTTTCAAGGAGGTGGTAGTAGTGGTGAAGAGGGTAGTTGTCTGTGAATGTCTATTTATAAAGAGGCCTATCACTCAGAGGGGGTCAACAGAACTTTTAATAGCTCTTAACTGTTAAATTTTGTAAGGTCTTCCTTTGTTTTTTTCCTTTTTTAAATTCAGTGGTCAGTTCTTAGATTGTAAGATTTTTCAACCTTTTTGTGTCATGAAACTTTTTGGCCATAGGGTGAAGCCCATGAACTTTCTCTCAGAGCATTGTTTTAAAATATAAAGTAAAATATCTAGGATTAAAAAGGAACCATATATATTGAAATATAGTTATCAAAGCTGGGCATGGTGGCACACGCCTGTAATCCCAGCACTTTGGGAGGCCGAAGCAGGTGAAACACCTGAGGTCAGGAGTTTGCAACCAGCCTGAGTAACATGGTGAAACCCCTTCTCTGCTAAATACAAAAAAAAATAGCCAGGCATGGTGGCACATGCCTGTAATCTGAGCCGCTTGGGAGGCTGAGACAGGAGAATCACTTGTACCTGGCAGGCGGAGGTTGCAGTGAGCCGAGATCAAACCATTGCACTCCAGCCTGGGCAACAAGAGCGAAACTCTTATCTCAAAAAAAAAAGAAAAAAAGAAATATAGTTATCAAACTATTTTAAATTGTGATATATATCAATGCATGTGTTTCTGTATTAATATATTAAATAATGAGATCTAGTGACAGATATAATTTACTGCTATAATTTCAAAGTAGTGACAACCATAAATTATATAGAGCGAGACCCTGTCTCAAAGAAAAAAAACAACCATAATATGATATGAAAATATCTGTGATTTATATTGGTCATGAAATCACAGATACTACTAAAACAACTGTGGTTTGTGCTTTTATTTAAAACGAAAGAGCTAAATTTTAGTTAGAAGCTAAAAAACTATTGTTCCCAGGTCTCACTCATGTATTATTTTAACTGTCATCTACCTTTTTTTTCATCATCCTTTCTTCCTCTGTGTTCTGCCCTACTTCCATTCTCTTTTCTCTAATAATCCATACTAGGGATCTGAAAGCCAGTTTAAATATGTCACATTTTAAGTACAGTTTTATGATCCCTGCTGTATTCTTTTTTTAAAGGAAAAAAGCCTCTCAATTATGTAGTGGTAATTTTTCATATTCGTTAATGGAGTGAGAATTTAATTTCTTTGGCTGAACATTTAATATATTTCTTTAAATGTTTATTAAATATTTTAATGACCTCTTTGTTGGTTTAAGATCCCTTCTATCTCCATGACAAAAATTTCCATGGCCAATGGTTCTTAAACTTAAGCATACATAAGAATTATCAGAAGGGCTTGTTAAAATACAGATTGTTGGACCCATCCCCAGGATTTCTGATTCAGTGGATCTGTGGTAGAACTGGATAATTTGCATTTCTAACAAGTCCCTAGGTGATAAGGCTGCTGTTGGCCAGGGATTGTTATTATTTTGAGGCAGGGTTTTACTCTGTTGCCCAAGCTGGAGTGCAGTGGTGCCATTATACCTCACTGCTACCTTGAACTCCTGGGATTAAGCAGTTCTCCCACCTCAGCCTCCCAAGTAGCTGGGACTACAGGTGTGAGCCACCACACTCAGCAATTTTTTTATTATTTCTTTTTTGGTAGAGATGGAATCTCTGTATGTTGCCCAGGATGGTCTCAAACTCCTGGCCTCAAGTGATCCTCCCACATTGGCCTCCCAAAGTGCTGAGATTACAGGCATGAGCCACAGTGCCTGGCCAGGATCATTTTTTGACAATCATTATCCCTAGAGTGTTGGAAATGACAGCACAGAAAGGGAGTTTCTGCCATTGTTAAAATTCAGTTAACTCTGTAGTTTCTTACTATATTATACCCATCATAAAAAATTGTTTTGGGGAGTAAAAGGATGGTAAAGTCCTTTCAGGTGTATGAAATAGTGTAACGCATCAATACTATTCATCATTAAGCATTCATTGAGCACCTAGTAAATGCAAGGCATTATTTTAAGGCATGGGGCTACAATGTAGACAAGAAAGGCAAAGTCTCTACATTTATGGTACTTAGAATCTAGTGGACACAACATGTAAGTTTGCACTACAGTAAAATTACTTTGTCACAAATCAAATTATATAACTTGAAATTGTTCTTTAAAGTAAATATATGGAATTAAGCTAAAATAATAAACTCATGAATTATTCTTTTCAAGCAGTTAAAGCAGTGGATAATTTTTTTCCTCTCCCTTTCCATATGACAGTTATTAGGTACAATTGAGATAGTTAATTGGTAATCTTAACATTTATCATGTACACATTACCTATATTACTGCCATGGCTCCTAGAAAGTGAACAATTCGTTGTTGAATAAGACATGCTTTCTAGCCTCAAAGAAGCTTACTAAGTTGCGAAAAATGAGCATTCAAGCAAATAATAGTATTATAGAGTAGATAGGGTTGGGGAAAGGTGAGGGAAAGAATTGCCAAGTATGGTAGTGAATTCAAATGTTCCAGATTACATTATTGCTATTGTGGTAGGTCCCATTTAAATGTCATCATGAGAGTTGACAGTGAAGGCCTCTGGTTAGAGGCAGAGGAACAAGTCAAATGGAATTAAGTATTCCTAAATCTCATTATTTTTAATTTTTTATGTGTGTAACAATACCATAAAAAATCAGAAAGATTTTCCTGTCCTCATTGATGGAAAAATCAGGGAACAATGCTAAGAACTCAGCCTGTTTGCAGTAATTGGTTATGATTTGGGAGTGGAATTAGGAGGTGAAGTAGGACTAACTATGACTTTTTAAATTTTTTACATTCCTATATTTTTTCTTTTCTTTTTTTTTTTTTTGAGACAGAGTCTCACTGTGTCTTCCAGGCTGGGGTGCAGTGGCACGATCTCAGCTCACGGCAACCTCGCCTTTCGGGCTCAAGTTATTCTCCTGCCTCAGCCTCCTGAGTAGCTGGGACTACAGGTGGGCACCACCACGCCTGGCTAATTTTTGTGTTTTTAATAGAGACAGGGTTTCACCATGTTGACCAGGGTGGTCTCGAACTCCTGACCTCAAGTGATCTGCCCACCTCGGCCTCCCAAAATGCTGGGATTACAGGCATTAGCCACCGTGCCGAGCCAACATTCCTGTATATTTTTTTCATTGAGTATATCAAGAGACAAATGTAGCTTTATAGCCTTTATTTTCATTAGAATAACAGTTTTTTTTTTGTTGTTTGTTTTTGTTTTTAAATGAAAGAAGTCCTATGCTGTTTTCTCCTGGTTTAAAGTCAGTGTTTGGTCATAATTGGGTGTTTGATTTCTTTTCACTTTGTAAATATGCCAAAATATATACACTACTTGAAGGGAATGAGCAATTGCATTTTTTATTTAACTAAAATACTTTTCATATGTTTTATATTAAACTGGGTGGTGATAATATGCAATTATTTTTCAGGACTTAAGAATATCTTTAAACAATTATTTGTTAGTGAGTAGAAAAACAAACTCTTTGTCTCACTATACTCTCAACAGTTAACACAGAAGACCTCTGGGACATCTGATTACCATGAAGTGTGTGGGATTTCTCCCGACCAATAAACTAGTCAGTCAGTTCTGTAGTGGACACCAGCTGGGTGTCCTCTAATTCAATTCAGTTCTGACACTGTCTACTTGGAGATAGCATCAGATCCTCTGAGAAACACATTTACCTGTTTATCATAAAGGATATTTAAAGGATACAGATGAAGAAATGCATAGGGCGTGAAGTACTGGGGAAGGGTCATGGAGGTCCCATGCCCTTGCTGGGCATGCCACACTCCAGGAACCTCCACATGTTCGGCTATCAGGAAAGTCTCTGAACTCATTCCTTGTGGGTTTTTATGGAAGCTTGATTAAGTAGGCATGATTGATTAAGTCATTGGCTATTGGTGGTTGACTTAACCTTCAGCCCTGTTTCCCGAGGCCCAGAGGTTGGGAGTGGGGCTGAAAGTCCCAACCCTATAATCCTGCCTTGGTCTTTCTGGTGACCAGCCCCCATCCTGAAGATACCTAGGGGCTGCCAGCCATTAGTCAATCTTTAGCACACAAGAGAACACTTATTACTTTGGAGATTCCAAGGATTTTAGGACTTGTATGCCAGGAAATGGGGAGCAAGACTAAATATATATATTTCACACATATTTCACAATATCACAGCTAGAACTTGGGGGATTTTCTTATCAGTAGATGAACTTGCAAAAGATCATAAGAAAGTTTTACATCAAAAAGAAAAGGTTAGCCTAGGCAATATGGCAAAACCCCATCTGTACAAAAAATACAAAAATTAGTCGGGCATAGTGGCAGGTGCCTGAAGTCCCAGCCACTTGGAGGCTGAGGTGGGCAGGTTACTTGCACTTGGTAGGTCAAGGCTGCAGAGAGCTGTGATCCTGACACTGCATTCTGACAGAGCGAGACCCTGTCTCGGGGGGGGAAAAAAACATTTATGTCTCCGATCTAGGTAGCAAAAAGATACTTCTTTTTTTTGGAAATGGAGTCTTGCTCTGTCGCCCAGGCTGGAGTGCAGTGGCACGATCTCAGCTCACTGCAACCTCCGCCTCCTGGGTTCAAGCAATTCTGCTGCCTCAGCCTCCCGAGCAGCTGGGATTACAGGTGCCCGCCACCACGCCTGGCTCATTTTTGTATTTTTAGTAGAGATGGGGTTTCACCATCTCGGCCAGGCTGGTCTAAAACTCCTGACCTCAGATGATCCGCTTGCCTCAGCCTCCCAAAGTGCTGGGAATTCTGGCGTGAGCCAGCATGCCCGGCCGATACTTCCTTTTTTTTTTTGAGACGGAGTCTCCCTCTGTCGCCCAGGCTGGAGTGCAGTGGTGCTATCTCCGCTCACTGCAACCTCCGCCTCCTGGGTTCAAACAATTCTCCTGCCTCAGCCTCCCGAGTAGCTGGGACTACAGGCGCCCGCCACCACCCACCACCACCCACCACGCCCGGCTAATTTTTTGTATTATTTTTTTTTTTCTCGTAGAGACCGGGTTTCACTGTGTTAGCCAGGATGGTCTTGATGTCTTGACCTCGTGATCCACCCACCTCGGCCTCCCAAAGTGCTGGGATTACAGGCGTGAGCCACTGCGCCCGGCCCTGATACTTCTTATATATGGTGTTTGACAAGTCTTTCAGGAAAATCTGAATTTTTTTCCCCATATCACCTTTTTTCTGATGTGTAATAGTTGGAAAATAAAGGCAGGATTTAGAATAATTACTGAGAATGAAAAACTTCTTTTGAAGAGGAAACCAAGAACTTGGTTCAAGAGGAGAAAGAAATTAAAAGGTGGTAATTTCTTTTTGAGACATTTACTTTCTTGAATAAACTTGACATCCCCCCCTTTTTTTTCTATTTATCTTTTTCTCTAGGGACATTGGTCTATAGTTAGTATCTAGATTTACAACATTAAGCTTTTTTCATTTTGTTTGGAAAAACAAGGCTGGCAGAATTACATTTGTTTTTAATTCCATTGCTAATATTACATACTTAGGAGGCTATCAGGTGCAAGTTATTTACTTGAGACGAGAAGCACCGATTATTTTGGCTAGGCTTCATCTGAAGGCCTATGTTCTGGGAAGGGAGGCCTCCATAAAAAAGGAAGAACCTTTAGTGACCTTTATCCTTGGGAATAAAAGTAAAGATCAGAAGCCAGTGCATTCAGTTTACCGTCTTACAAAAGGAGTCAAGTATTGTATAGGTCAGAGACCACTATTGTAAGATCATATAAATCCTGTGTCTAATTTTGTTATCCTGTGTTTCTCCATAATAATTAGTACCAAGCACTTTACAAAAAGAATCCCCATATATTTGTTTTTGGAGGCCACAAGAAATGGGAAGGCTAATGAGAGACTGCAGTTAATTCTGCAGCTAGTCTTAGGGAAAACAGAACTCCAAAAAATAGAATAGCTGAAAGGAGAAGAAAGCAGACTGAATTCTTGTGCTTATCAAAGGAAGAACAAAAGAATAAGGAGTTGTCCTGGATCTGAGACCATTAGTGGGGTTACCTGAGATGACCTGTGATGTGTGTGGCACTGTGTTTTTTTTATGTGAACTAGAGCAAGAAATTAGATATGGCCCCTCCTGTAAAGAAACTCACTCATTTGTGGGGAAAATATATAAGGAAACAACTCTTCATAACCTAAGGTTTAATAATATTAGTGTTATAATAGTGAAGGAGACAGATCTTAGCTATTCTGATGGGAAGTTTACATTTTAGTTGAGTTTGGGAAGATAAATAAAATTTCATTGGGAAGAAAAGAATTTTCTAGTTGAGAAGTCATTTATTTATACCTTTTCCTACCTTCTCCCAGTCCATTACCAAATCATGTTAATTTTGCCTCCAAAGTATATCTTGAGTCTTCCTATCTTCATTGCTACTAGGCTAGTTCACTCTGTAGTTTTTTTTACATGAGCTATGTTGATGGCCTTTGGCCTTCTAATCAGCCTGTTTTCATTATTGCCTCCTCCTCCTACCCCCAGCAATCTATGCTCACCATAGTAGCCAAAGTGATTTAAAATATAAATTTGTAAGTGGAATAGTGATACTCCCTCCCTAAAATCTTTCAGTGGATTCTAATTGCACTTAAGATAAAATTCAGAGTAATTTAAAATTGTTTTCACTTAATTTTTATTTTTTTCTGTATTTCAATGGATGCAGTTAAAAAAATGTTTTTTTAAAGAGTTATGGTCTTGTTATGATGCCCAAGCTGGAGTACAGTGGTTATGCACAGGTGCAGTCCCACTACTCATCAGGACAGGAGTTTTGACTTGCTCTGTTTCCAGGCTGGTCTGGTTCACCTCTCCTTAGGCAACCTTGTGGTCCCTCATATTTATGCCGAACTTAGTGCAGATACCCAATTGACTTAGTGCACTATAGCCCAGAATTTCTGGACTCAGGCGATCCTCCTGCCTCAGCCTCCCAGGTAGTTGGGACCACGGGCATGTGCTGCTGCACCTGGCAGGAGTTTTTAACATGGTCTTTAAGACACTGAATAATTTGGCTTCTCACATTCATCTAGAAACAATAACAATAATAGCAACCCCCCAAAAAAGGAAAAAAAAAGACAGCTCTAACATTTAAAGTTTCTTTACTATGTTGCCAGGAATTGTTTTTAGGGTTTTACATATTAACATTACATATTTCACACTCTCAACCCTAGGCCGAATAACTTTTCCAAGGCTAGATAGCTATTTAAGTGGTGGAAGCAAGGATTTAACCCAGAGCCCAAGCTCAAGCATTGTACTCTGATGCATTATATAATATCCCTTCCCCTCACAATACAAATTATTGTAATCACAGTGCTCCTTTCATCCTTCCATTAATCCAAACTCTTGACCTCCACAGGGTGTTCACGCATGCCCTTTTCTGTCTGGAGTAGATTATTTTCTAGTTTTCAATTTCTAACTCCTGGTTGTCCTTTAGATTATAGTTTAAATGTCACTTTCTCACAGAGAAAGAGGCCTTAGCTGATATTCTTAAATCTCAATTAGGACTGTTCTGTTATTTTTTATCATAGCCCTCCATTATTTAATGTGTTTTGTTTTTAGCACCTACAACTTGTCATGCATTCAGTTCCCACCATTAGGTAGTAAATACCTTCCAAGAAGTTCAAATCACATAAAATCTGGCATTAATTTGAGGTTAATGAAATGGCCTGGGTCAGTCTGGGTATAGGAGGAAGAGGTGTGTGTATGAAATGGGTTCCAGAATTCAGACTAAGGTATCCAAAATCAGTCTAAGGTCCAGCTGTGATTTGGTGCCACCTGGTGGTAGTTGTGTACTTCTGTGACTGCTTTTTGAGGATAGGATGGAAGATGGGAGCCAATTATCAGTTGACTTACCTGAATTCATGTATTTAGAAAGTTTTACTTGACTATATTTATATTTGTGCTCGTTTGCTTAATGTTTCCACACTGTGCTCCATAAAGTCAGAGACTATATCCATTGTGCTTACTGGAATTGCTCAGGGCCAGGAACCCAGTAGGTTTTCAATAAAATATTTGTTTATTAATGAGAACACATCATGAACCAGAAAGGATTGCCAAGAACTTTGTATTTTATTTAGACACTGCCCATCAATGTAGTTTACTGCTCATTAGTGTAGTTTAACTAGAGTTTAGGCTATATAGACAGGTATGGTTGAGAGATAAGGCTAGACAGGTAAAGGTACAGTGGGACCAGATTGTGATGGCCCTTGAATAAAATAGTGAGGAACTGTATGAAACATTATTTGGAAAAGATGAGAAGTGAAAAGTGGGACATTTATTTTAAACATCCAGAACATAGAAGACGTAGCTTTCAAAATACTAACTTTGGGATAGGTTAGGGAATAAACTAAACTTGACCAATTTAACAAAAGGCAGCAAAGGAGAATAAAATGATGGAATAGAAATAATAAATCAAGATAGTAGAAGTAAGTACAAAATATATCAGAAATTATATTAAAGTTATCTATTGTGATCACAAGACAAGAACCTGTGTTATTTATAATAGATGCATAAAGCAAAATTAAATGAATGGAAACAGCTAATATATAACAGATAAACCAAAATTAAGTTTTAAAAATATCGGCCGGGCACGGTGGCTCATGCCTGTAATCCCAGCACTTTGGGAGGCTGAGGCAGGTGGATCACGAGGTCAGGAGTTCAAGAGCAGCCTGGCCAAGATGGTGAAACCCCATCTCTACCAAAAATACAAAAAATTAGCCGGGCGCGGTGGCAGGCGCCTGTAGTCCCAGCTACTCAGGAGGCTGAGGAAGGAGAATCATTTGAACCCGGAGGGTGGAGGTTGCAGTGAGCCGAGATCGTGCCACTGCACTCCAGCCTGGGTGACAGAGTGAAACTCCGTCTCAAAAAAAAAAAAAAAATTTAAAAATAGAAAAATCTGCTTACCAGAAAAGTACTAATCAAAGGGAGCTGGTATAATAAAATAGAATTTGGGGTGAACATTTTTAATTGGGACAGAGAGATACTCTTTTTACTGCTAAAAGGAACAATCTAGAAAACGAAATCATCATAAACTTATATGCATCTAGCAACACAGCCTTGAAATACCACTTAAAACAAAAATTTTTAGGAAAACTAGACATGTCTACAAAATAGTGGGACATCTTTGTCAAAGTGGAAAAAAGCATATATGAAATTAAAAATAGTATCAAAGAATTCAACTACAAAGGGCTTAACAAACTTTGTAAATTGGAGATATATAGGACATTGTACCTAACCTAATAGAAACTTAAACATTTTTTAGTTATGTATGTCAGTTTTTAACCATGTACTATTCCATAGAGGAATGTTAACAATGTCTAGAAAATCAGTGTCATACAAAATACGTTATTTCAGCCAGGCATGGCAGCTCATGCCTGTAATCCTAGTGCTTTGGGAGGCTGAGGCAGGAGAATCACTTGAAGCCAGGCAAGACAATATAGTGAGACTCTGTCTCTGCAAAAAATAAATTAGCTGGGCATGGTGGCACTCACCTATAGGCCACATTGTACTCCAGCCTGGGTGACAGCTAGACCTTCTCTCTAAAAAGAAAATCAAACAAAATATTTTGTCATGATGTAAGAATATTAGAAAACAATGAAAAAGACAATCAAAATAATAATATTGGAAACTAAAAATTAGTGGATCAAAAAAGAAATGAAAATGTTAAAATACTTATAGCTAAATAACATTGAAAGCATTGCATATTTTTTTTTACTTTTTTTTTTTTTTTTTTTTTGAGACAGAGTCTTGCTCCGTCACCCAGGCTAGAGTGCAGTGGTGTAATCTTGGCTCATTGCAACCTCTGCCTTCTGGGTTCAAGCGATTCTCCTGCCTCAGCCTCCCGAGTAGCTGGGATTACGGGCATATGCTACCATACCCGGCTAATTTTTGCATTTTTAGTAGAGACGGGGTTTCACCCATATTTGCCAGGCTGGTCTTAAACTCCTGACAAGTGATCTGCCCGCCTTGGCCTCCCAAAGTGCCACCGCGTCTGGCTGAAAATATTGCACATTAAAACTTGGAATGTAGCTGGGTGTGGGTGCACACCTGTAATCCCACTTGGGAGGCTGAGATGGGAGAACCACCTGAGCCCGGGAGTTCAAGGCTGCAGTGAGCCATGATTGTGCCACTGTACTCTCCAGCCTCTGCGACAGAGGCTACAAACAAACAAAAAAACCAAAAACTTGGAATTTCGCTTAAGCAGAACTCACTATGAAATATAGCTTTGAATGTATTTACTGGAAAATAAGAAAGATTGATATAATGAGCATATACCTAAATCTACATGTAAATATAGGACCAACAGAATAAATCCAAGTAAAGTAGAGGTAAGTTAAAAATAAAGATGAAAGTCAATAAATAGAAAATAAAACAGTACTAGATTATTAATAAAACCAGAAACTAATAAAATGGAAGAACCTCTGTAAAGACAGATTAAAGAAAAATGAGCACTCTGAAGAACAAAAATATGGCCAACGGAATAAAAAGTTTAAAAACCATGAAAGAATACTATGAAAAACCTGTTGCCAAGGAATTTAAAAACCTGTGAAAGGATAATGTTAAAATTTTGTAGTTTAGGCCAAGCACTGTTGCTTACACCTGTAATCCTAGCACTTTGGGAGGCTGAGGTGGGCAGATTGCTTGAGTCCAGGAGTTCGAGACCAGCCTGCAACATGGTGAGACCTCCTGGCTACAAAGAATTAAAAAAAAAAAAAAAAAAAAAGCTAGGTATGGTGGTGTACACCTGTAGTCTCAGCTACTCAGGAAGCTGAGGCAGGAGAATCGCTTGAACCTGGGAGGTGGAGGTTGCAGTGAGCCGAGATCACATCACTACACTAGAGCCTAGGCAGAGTGAGAGCCTGTCTCAAAAAACAAAACTAATTTATAAGTGACTCAAGAAGAAATAGAAAGCCCAGACAAATTAATAACCAATTTCTTTAATCTTACATATGCATCTTCCTTATATACACATTTAAATAAAGTCCATTATAACGTGGAAAAAGTATTAAAAAAAAAAGTCCATCAGACCCAGATTTATTACTAAAATTTCAGAGGATACATAATACTTGTCATATATAAACTATCACAGAAGAATAGTAAAAGAGGGAAAGCTTTCCAACTCATTTTATGAAGTTAGTATAACCTTAACCTCGAAACTTATCCAATATAATAACAGAATTTTTTTTTTTGGGTCAAACTCATATATGCGCATAGCTACAAATGTTCTTTTTTTGTATGTATGACAGAGTCTTGTTCTGTTGCCCAGGCTGGAGTGCAATGGCGTGATCTTGGCTCACTGCAACCTCCACCTCCCGGGTTTAAGCGATTCTCCTGCCTCAGCCTCCCAAGTAGCTGGGATTACAGGCATATGCCACCACACCTGGCTAATTTTTGTATTTTTAGTAGAGACGGGGTTTCACCGTTTCTACAGGCGTGTGCCACCGTGCCCAGCTAATTTTTGTACTTCAGTAGAGACGGGGTTTCACCATGTTGGCCAGGCTGATCTTGAA
Organism: Pan paniscus; assembly: GCF_029289425.2. Lineage (NCBI taxonomy): Eukaryota > Metazoa > Chordata > Mammalia > Primates > Hominidae > Pan > Pan paniscus. The sequence continues at coordinate 136,968,823 of NC_073252.2, read as the reverse complement.
CTCCTGACCTCAAGTGATCCACCCGCCTTGGCCTCCCAAAGTGCTGGGATTACAGGCATGAGCCACTGTGCCTGGCCAATCATAGCTACAAATATTCTAAATAAAGAATAGCAAATGAAATCCATCATTGATTTAAAAATACATAATGACTAAATTCATAATAGGAAGGCAAAGATGGCTATATATTAAAATTAATTATTTTAGTAGCCATGTGACTAGATTAAAGGAGAATACTCATGTAATCATCTGTATAGATTTAAAAAAAATTGTTAAAATTTAAAATCTGCTGAGGATAAAATACTCTTAATCTGGATTGGAACCTGATAAAGAGTATATATTAAAAATCTATAGCAGGCTGGCACAGTGGCTCATGCCTGTAATCCCAGCACTTTGGGAGGCCGAGGTGGGCAGATCAGTTGAGGTCAGGAGTTTGATACCAGCCTGGCCAACATGGCGAAACTCTGTCTCTATTGAAAATACAAAAATTAGCTGGGCGTGATGTTGCATACCTGTAATCCCAGCTACTTGGGAGGCTGAGGTGCGAGAATTGCTTGAATCTGGGAGGTGGAGGTTGCAGTGAGCTGAGATTGTGCCACTGCACTCTAGCCTGGGCAACAGAATGAGACTCTGTCTCAAAAAAAAAAAAAAAAAAATCTATAGCAAATATCATGCTTAATGGAGAAAGAAGATGCCAGCTATCAACTTTACTAACTAGAATTATTATTGGAGGTCCTAGCCAATGCAATGAGACGGGGAAAAAAAAGGCATAAAGATCAGAAGCGAAGAAACAAAATTGTTATTATTTACAGATGACTTAATTAACACATAAAATTTAAGAGATGATCCAGATAAACTGTTAACATTGTTAAGAAGTTTCATCAGGTTTGCCGTATGCAAGAGCAATAATCAATAAGAAAATGAAACAAAAAAGATCCCATTGATAATAGTAAAAAAACAAAAACAAAACAAAACACCCTTTACTGGGGACCTAAAAATAACTCTAAGATATATAAAGATAAAGAAATCTAAAATTAGATGCCTATTTCATATCTCCTCATTTTACTCATTTTTAAAAATGACATTACTTTAATCTTTTTTACACAAGTCTTATCTTCCTCCCTCAGAAATAAGCATCACATTTAAATTGATTAATGTATATTTTCTTAGTTTGTTGAGGTTGTATGTCCTGTTGTATATAATTAAAATTTATATAAATGGTGTTATGTATCTTACTCTGTTTCCTACTTTTTAAAGTAAGCACTGTTCCTAATATCCTTGCATGTTGCTTTGTATATATCTTATTTGTTGCTCAAACTGCTGCAGAGTACCCCTTTTAAACATCCACCACGTTACCTTTCTACTTACTCAGTAATAAATAACCTTCAGTTCCTACTTTTATCCTCGTGCTGCAAACCACTCCCAAATTTATTGACTTGAAACAAGAACCAGTTATTGTTTCCCTCAGACTTAATGGGCTGGTTATGTGGCTCTGCTGTGATGGCTTTGGTCCTGTATCTATGGTCATCTGTGGATCAGCTGGGAACTAACTGGTCTAGGAGGGCCTTAGCTAGGACAACTCAGCCCTCCTTTTGTCTTTCCAGTTATCTTATTTCTTTTTCGTTTCTTAAGATGTTAGTTGCCGGGCGCGGTGGCTCACACCTGTAATCCCAGCATTTTGGGAGGCCGAGGTGGTGGATCACCTGAGGTTGGGAGGTCGAGACCAGCCTGACCAACATGGAGAAACCCCGTCTCTACTAAAAATACAAAAAATTAGCCGGGCATGGTGGCACATGCCCGTAATCCCAGCTACTCAGGAGGCTGAGGCAGAAGAATCGCTCGAACCCGAGAGGCGGAGGTTGCAGTGAGCGGAGATCACGCCATTGCACTCCAGCCTGGGCAATGAGTTAAACTCCGTCTCAAAAAAAAAAAAAAAAAAAAAGATGTTAGTCAAGAACTCCAGTATTATGTGAAAGTGATATTTTAAAAAGAGTAGTAATATTAATGGCCATCCCTGTTTTGTTCCTAATCTTGAAGGGAATGTATCTGAAGTTTCAACTTGAAATTGTTATAGGCTTTAGTATATAATGTATACCACGTTAAGGAATTGTCTTCTATTCCTTTTGTTTTGTGTTAATTATGAGTCCTATCAAGTGCTTTTTGGCATTTGATAAGTCATTTTTCTCTTTTACTCTATTAATATGGTCAGTTGATGGATTTTCAGATGTTGAAGTCTTGTCGTTTGAGGATAAATGTTACTCATCATTTTGCTTTGCGTTGCTTTAAGTTAAGGAGTCTTGGAATCTATTCATAAGTGAAGTGGAACCATAATTTTCTTTTCCTGTCTTTATCTGCTTTTGGAATCAAGATTACACTAGACTCATAAAATAATCCAGGTAGCTTTCACTGATTTTTCTCTTCTACTGCAAACAGCTTGCATAAGTTAAGAATTAATTTTGAAATTTGCTAGAATTTGCATAAAAATATTCAAGCCTGGGTTTTTGTTGGTTTGTTTGTTTGTTTTTTGTGGAGGGAAGGTTTTGTATTATGTTTTAATTTCTTCACTATTTACTGGCCGGGCGCGGTGGCTCACGCCTGTAATCCCAGCACTTTGGGAGGCCGAGGTGGGTGGATCACGAGGTCAGGAGATCGAAACCATCCTGGCTAACACGGTGAAACCCCGTCTGTACTAAAAATACAAAAAATTAGCCAGGCGTGGTGGCGGGCGCCTGTAGTCCCAGCTACTCAGGAGGCTGAGCCAGGAGGATGGCGTGAACCCGGGAGGCGGAGCTTGCAGTGAGCCGAGATTGCGCCACTGCACTCCAACCTGGGCGACAGAGCGAGACTCTTTCTCAAAAAAAAAAAAAAAAAAAAAAAAAATTATTTACTATTTACTATTCTATTCAATTTTGTATGTGTATGCGTATGCCTACTGGGAATTTTATATACTTCTAGTAGTTTATATGTTTCATTCAGATGTCAGCTTTAGTAGCATATAATTGTTCATAATACTATTTATTATTATTATTATTATTATTTATTTATTTATTTTTGAGACAGAGTCTCTCTGTCGCCCAGGCTGTAGTGCAGTGGCGCGATCTGGGCTCACTGCAAGCTCCGCCTCCCAGGTTCACGCCATTCTTCTGCCTCAGCCTCCCGAGTTGCTGGGACTACAGGCGCCCGCCGCCATGTTTGGCTAAGTTTTTGTATTTTTTAGTAGAGACGTGGTTTCACCCTGTTAGCCAGGATGGTCTTGATCCAGGATGGGGTTTCATCACGTTGCCCAGGCTGGTCTCAAGCTCCTGACCTCAGCTGATCCACCCGCCTCCGCCTCCCAAAGTGCTGGGATTAGAGGTGTGAGCCACCGCGCCCGGCCCTATGTTATGTTATGTTATGATTTCTGAGATGGAGTGTCACTCTGTTGCCCAGGCTGGAGTACAGTGGCACGATCTCGGCTTACTGCAACCTCCGCCTCCCGGGTTCAAAAGATTCTCCTGCCTCTGCCTCCCAAATAGCTGGGATTAAGTCGCCTGCCACAACGCCCAGGTAATTTTTGTATTTTTAGTAGAGACGAGGTTTCACCATGTTTGGCAGGCTGGTCTTGAACTCCTGACCTGGGGTGATCCAACCGCCTCGCCCTCCCAAAGTGCTGGGATTACAGGGGTGAGCCACCACACCCGGCCTATTTTATTATTTTTAAATATCAATTGTATCTGTGGTTATTTCCCCCTTTTTGTTCCATGTTTATATATATATATGTATATATATGTGTGTATATATATATGTATATATAGTGTATATATGTATATATATGTATATATATAGTGTATATATGTATATATATGTGTGTATATATGCACATATATGTGTGTATATATGTGTATATATATGTGTGTATATATATTCTCTATATATAAATAATATGTATATTCTATTTTCTTGACAACCTTTGCCAAAGTGTGTTTATTTTATTAATCTTTTCAATGTCATCTTCTGGTTTTGTGAATCTTCTGTATTTTTGAAAAGTATTATTTTCTGGCTAGGTACAGTGGCTCATGCCTGTAATCTCAACACTGTGGGAGGCCAAGATGGGAGGATCGCTTGCATCCAGCAATTCGAGACCATCCTGGGCAAGTAATCCTCCCACCTCTACAAAAAAATAAAAAATTAGCCGGGTGCAATGGTACACACCTGGAGTCCCAGCTACTTGGGAGGCTGAAGTGAGAGGTTCACTTGAGCCCAGGAGGTTGAGGCTGCACTGAGTTGTGATAGCAGCGCTGCACTCAGCCTGGGCAACAGAGTGAGACCCTGTCTCAAAAAAAATTACTATTTTCTATTTCATTTTTCCTGCTTTTTATTATTTATTCCTTCTAGTTTCTTTAGGTTTGCTATGTTGCTTTTTCCATCTGTGAATCAAATGCTGAGCTTGTTTATTTTTAAACCTTTTATTTCTTTACTAAGTACTGTTTTAATTAAATCACACAGTTTGACATGTTGCATTTTTTATTGTAATTCGTTTCTAGATATTTCTTAGTTTCTTTATGATTTCCTTTTTATTCCAAGGGTTCTTTAACATATACTATAAGAAGGTCGGGTGCGGTGGCTCACGCCTTTAATCCCAATATTTTGGGAGGCCGAGCCAGGCGGATCATGAGGTCAGGAGATCGAGACCATCCTGGCTAACATGGTGAAAACCTGTCTCTACTAAAAGTACAAAAAATTAGCCGGGCATGGTGGCGGGCACCTGTAGTCCCAGCTACTTGGGAGGCTGAGGCAGGAGAATGGCATGAACCCGGAAGGTGGAGCTTGCAGTGAGCCCAGATTGCGCCACTGCACTCCAGCCTGGGCGACAGAGTGAGACTCCATCTCAAAACAAAACAAAACAAAACAAACCATATACTATAAGGGAAAACATTAATTTGACTACATCAAAACTGGATATTTTTCCCAGCACTTTGGGAGGCAGGCGGATCACTTGAGGCTGGGAGTTTGAGACCAGCCTGGCCAACGTGGCAAAATCCCAGCTCCACTAAAAATACAAAAATTAACTGGGTATGGTGGCATGTGCTTGTAATCCCAGCTACTCGGGTGGCAGAGGCATGAGAATCGTTTGAGCCTGGGAGGCGGAGGTTGCATTGAGCCAAGATGATACCACTATACTCCCGCCTGGATGACAGAGCCAGACTCTGTCTCAAGAATAAAAAAGTCAAACAGCAGGCTGGCAGAAGATACTTGCAACATAAATCTGAATTGTTATTTAGAATATATTAACATTCATAGATCAATAAGACAAAAAATGCCTTTATAGAAAAATGGCCAAGGACATGAATAGTCTATTCACAGGGGAAATGTTAATGGCCAGTAAGTATTTGAAAAAATATTTATCCTTAATACTTAAATACATGCATATTAATACAACAATGAAAAATTTTTTGTTACTCAACACATGGCAGAAATTTAAAAAGTCAGCTTATATCTTGAATTGACAAGCATGTGAGAAAAATCGTAACTCTACCAAACCACTGGACTTGCATAGCCACTTTGGACAGAATTACATCAAATTAAAATTGTACTGATAAGCTGGGTGTGGTGGTGTGTGCCTATAGTCTTAGCTACTCAGGAGACAAATGGGAGGATATCTTGAGACCAGGAGTTCAAGACTACCTTGGGCAACATGGCTGGACCCTTGTCTCTAAAATTATTTTAAAAAATTAGCCAGGCATGGAATATGACTGTAGTCCTAGCTAACTTAAGAGGCTGAGGTGGAGGGTCTCTTGAGCCCAGAAGTTCAAGGCTGCAGTGAATTATGGTCATGCCACTATTCTCTAGCCTCAGTGACAGAGTGAGACCCATACCAAAAAAGCAAAAGACAAAATACTTTATGACCTAGAAACTGTTTGTCGGTATATGATGTGGAAAGACTCTAGCATACATGTTTAAGAAAATGTAATTTTTTTTTGCAGAAATATTTCTAAAAGTGAGAAATGGAAACTATTTGCTAATGTGATGAATAACTTTATTAGATAATGTGATGAATAACTTAGATAATGTGATGAATAAAATGGGGTAAATGCATACACTGGAATACTTTGTAGCATTTAAAAAGAATAGCTATATTTACATATACTGACATGGATAGAATGTAAATCTTGAATGATTAAAAAATACATTTTAGAATGGCATATATAGTTTAATGACATTTATGTACCTAGAGCATATAAAATAATACTGTATGTCATTCAGGGATACATACACAAACACATACGTATGTAAATATATACACATGTGAAAGTATAAAAAGTAGAATGGAAGAATATACACTAAACTCATGATAGCAGTTTCTCTGGAGAGATGGAATGGGGTCTGGGGGTTGTATTCAAAAATGCTATCTTCATCTGTTATATGTTATTTCTTGGGGGAAAACAATTTTATAGCATAAATGAGTGGTTGCAGGTTCTGGTTGAGAAGGGGATATGACTATGTTACATTATTTTTAGCAATTTCCTGTATGGTTTAAATCCCCCTAAAAATGTGTGAGATGGGTTCTTAAACTAGGAACATAGATGACTAAGATTTCTAACCTGGTAAGATGATGGTTATTGATAGAGTAAATAAATGAAATCTGTAGATAAAGGATCTTTAGGTATCAGTTGGTTATTCAAGTAGAGATGTTTATTATACAATTGGAAATTAGGACCTATATATTTTTTTAAAAAGTAAATCAAGACTTGATATGCTGATTTTTGAATCAGTATAGAAATCGTATTGAAAGTCCTTGGCCAGGTGCGGCGGCTCACGCCTGTAATCCCAGCACTTTGGGAGGCCGAGGTGGGCAGATCACCTGAGGTCAGGAGTTGGAGACCAGCTGACTAACATGGAGAAACCCTGTCTCTACTAAAACTACAAGATTAGCTGGGTGTGGTGGTGCATGCCTGTAATCCCAGCTACTCTGGAGGCTGAGGTAGGAGACTCGCTTGAACTTGGGAGGCGCAGGTTGCGGTGAGCCAAGATCACGCCATTGCACTCCAGCCTGGGCAACAAGAGCGAAACTCTGTCTCAGAAAAAAAAAAAAGAAAGAAAAAAAAAAGTCCTAGGTGGGGGTGGATAATACCATTCTGGAGAGAGTGGAGAATGAAGAGAGAAGGTGGCTAAGGATCATACTTTGGGCAAACAGTCACATTTAACGGTTGTGTAGAAGTGGGTGAAGACAACTGAAAAGAAATAGGAAGAAACAAAAGTCAGACAGTTTACTATCATGAAAATCAAACGAAGGGAAGGATTTCAATAAAGGGGTAGTCAACAATATTTGGAGAAGTAGTAAGATAGAGACTGAGAAGAGGTCACTGGATTTGGCCATTAAAAACTCAGTATTGACATTTGAAGAATTTTTCAGTGGGTAGAGTTCAGAAAGTATTGTAAGAAAGGAAGAAATTGGTTAATCTAAATATTCCTTTTGGAATTAAATGAGATTTGACTAGTATATTTTCAGTTAAAATTTTTATTGTAATTTTTTTTTTTTTTTTTTAGACAGAGTCTTGTTCTGCTCCCAGGCTGGAGTGCAGTGGCGTGATCTCAGCTCACTGCAACCTTCCTCTCCTGGGTTGAAATGATTCTCCTGCCTCAGTCTCCCGAGTAGCTGGGACTACAGGCATGCGCCACCACACCCAGCTAATTTTTGTATTTTTAGTAGAGACGGGGTGTCACCACCTTGGCCAGGCTGGTCTCAAATTCCCAACCTCAGGTGATCCACCCACCTAGGCTCCCCAAAGTGCTGGGATTACAGGCGTGAGCCACCGTGACCAGCCTAAAATTTTTCATAAACATGCTAAACAAGAATTATATATGGGTCCTTGTAAAGTTTCACAAGAATTGCAAATTTTTTTCCCAGTGTATTCAAGATACTACATATTCTTTGATGATAATAAACAACTCAGACCCTTGAAATGAGTTGTCATAAATGTCGTTTAAACTATAGAGATCATTAACTATTTTAACTCATGTACATTTGGGTGCTTAATAGATGCTATTTTAAAAAGTTGTTTGTGGCCTGGCGCGGTGGCTCACGCCTGTAATTCCAGCATTTTGGGAGGCCGGGGAGGGCGGATCACGAGGTCAGGAGATCGAGACCATCCTGGCTAACACGGTCAAACCCCATCTCTACTAAAAATACAAAAGATTAGCCGGGCGTGGAGGCGGGCGCCTGTAGTCCCAGCTACTCGGGAGGCTGAGGCAGGAGAATGGCATGAACCCGGGAGGCGGAGCTTGCAGTGAGCCGAGATGGCGCCACTGTACCCCAGCCTGGGCAACAGAGCGAGACTCTGTCTCAAAACAAAAACAAAAACAAAAAAACGTGTTTGTCTAACACCCATTAGAAGAGACTAGCTGCAGGGCTGGGCACAGCAGATCATGCCTGTAATCCTAACACTTTGGGATGCCAAAGACGGAGGATTGCTTGAGGCAAGGAGTTGATGACCAGCCTTGATAACATAGCGAGACCCTGTTTCTATAAATGAATGAATTAATGAATTAATTAATGACTAGCTGCAATACTTAGCTGACAGTCTTCTAAGAGTAGCTGCTAAGAATTGGACAGAATGGTTTGTCTAGTATAAATCATAAAGTGAAGAATCAACAAGTCTCAAGGAGAGCCTGGCCCAGGGATAAGTTAAAATGCAAAAAACATGAACCTAAGTCAGATCACACCTAAGCTAAGTATGTATCAAAAACAGTAAATACTGGACCCTTGTCAGAAGATTTTCATGGTTCATGCCTCAAAATGAATGCTATTGTACATATGACAGAAGGACTTACAATAAAATTACTTTTAGGAGTTATGATCCTCCTAACTCCTAAAAGGAATCTAAAATTAGCCATAGTCCTTTTCCTCTGAAAAAATAAACATTTCATTAACAAAAATTTGCCTCTTTGAACCCCTATTAAAAATTTATGCCTTATGAAGGCTTTTATAATTATAAATAATTTAACATCCTTGGGTGATAATTATACCCACTGTATATACACCCTATTATTTAATTTCATATATAAGCAGTCTTGTGTATCATACTGTCTCTAAGACTTTTACCCTTGGTGGGTGGGGAGTTCTATATGAATTGAGAAGGGTTAATTTCTTCCTTTTGTTATATAATTTAGTGCTACCAGCTTAATAAGCACCTATAACAGAAACTTGCTTAAAGTAAGTACTGGATAATAATTTGTTGAATAAGTGAATTAGTTTATGATGGTTCGAAGATCTTCATTTTAATAATATTTTATAAAACCTGACTAGTAAATAAATCAGTAACATAAAAAGCTCAAATAGACATTTAAGCAGTAGTATAAAATACATGAAATAATTCATCTTTTTTCTTTGTACATCTGTAGACTGCACTTCTGTAACTATTGTCTATTTTCTGATGTTGACAGACCAAGCTTTACTTGGTGCTCCTAAACTATATGATTCCAGCTTGTTGTCCTTCACAGACATATTTTTCTTACGGTTTTCTTGACCCTGTTTTTTCCCTAAACATGCTCAAGGTACCAACTTTGAATTTCATTGTTTAGTTGTATGAGAAAAACTTAAGACAGCTTGGCCTCTTCCTATTCTCTCATTCACTTCTCAAAACTTTTTTCTTCCATTTTTCTCTTTTAACTTCCCATTGCTTTACCTTTGACATTAAAAAAAATCAACCATTTTGCAGTTTATAAAACTATAAATATAATAGTAAAATGGATTTAACTTTTTTATAACTTCTAAATTTTATAGAAGACTGTTTTGTAAGAGTTTTGACCTTGAAGTAATAAGACACTTTGTAACCTTTGTTAAGTAACTTCTTGGGGCCTCAGTTTCCCAATGTGTAAAGTGAAGGAGTGGACTAACTGTGGTTCTCAAATAACTAGCTGGAGTGCAGTGGTGCGATCACAGCTCACTGCAACCCGAAACTCCTGGGCTCAAGAAAATGGCCTGCCTTAGACTTGAGTCGCTAGGTGCACAGGTCCACCACAATGCCCAGCTAAGGATGATGCTTAAATTGATTGGCAATAAAATATAAAAGCTACCATGTCCCATACATGGCAGGTTTACCTAATTCAAGAAAGAGATCCTTATTTAAAGAGGAGTTGTACTTTGGAAATAGCATGTAGGTTCTTTTTTTGGGAGAGTGAGGATCATGGTGATAGGGGTAGGGTAAAAGGACCAAGAGAATAAATGAATATTAGGAGAAATGAGAAAAAATAGTCATGGGCTATGTAAATCCATTCTGATGCTGCACTCATGTTGGGCAAGCTTTTATAAGATGATATCACATTAATGTTACCACTGAAAACATTTTTTTCTCTACACAGTTCAGTCAATTCGGATCATAAAAATTGTCACCTTGTTATTTTAAATTTGTAACTGCCAGATCTTTTTGTTTATTCAGCAAATACTTATTGAGCACTTACTCTGTAGGAGGCACTGTTCCTTTATGTAAGTTTTGTGTGCAGACAACTTTAGCATAACCCTTTGTTTCAAACAATTTATGTATTATTAAATTCTGAAACCAGGGAAGCATTTTAATGAAGCGTTATTCGTCATTATATTGGTTTGATTTCCTGTGTTCAGTAAATTTATAGTCATTAAATTGGCGATTTATCTCCCTCGTCCATTGTATTTTAATATGTATTTGTAATTAGGTTAGTTTTCAGCAAGAATTACTTTTTTTTGAAGTAAATGACAATATAAATTTGTTTCCAAGTGAGCCAAACAGAAATGAAAGGGTACATGAATTTCATGATTAGCATATTGGGGGAGTCTCATTTCCAGAGGTTGGTGTGTTCTGTTTACTAAATACCCGTTTAATGTGCTCTTTGACACTTATGTTAAGGGAAAAGGACGCAGTTGGTCTCAGAAAGTAGTTGGAAACTCCTTATTTTCCAAGTAATGCTTTCAGAATATGTTCTAGGTATGACTTTGTTGGTGTTCCTGTCTTAAAAGTGCAGATGTTTCAAGTGAACTGGTTACATGTTGCGTAAGGTTTGAAAAAGCCAAAAGAAGTTAAATAGCCACCTTTATTTACAGCTGCAGGACTAGGTATTAGATTGCTTCCAGGAAGAAAATATGATTAATGGCTCTTTTCCAGAGGGGGGACAATTGCAGACTTTTCTTCCGCAGAGCGTGAAATGTGCCTCTTCCTGCCGAGGGGCTGTGTCCTCGCGCGGCTAGCCGTTTCCCAGCCTCAGGTGTCTCTCGCCGCAGGCTGCGGCCGCTCTCTGGAGCGAGCGTCCGGGACTTCCTGTCTGGGCGCGGGGCGGAAGGATCGCGTTGCCAGCTGCGGCGGCCGCCACAGCCACAGCCGCAGCCGCCGCCGCCGCCCCTGCCCCTGCCGCCCCTGCCCCTGCCGTTAGGTGGTGGGATTTCTCAGCCCGGCGGCGGGAGGCGGGCCGGCCTCGGCTTCCTGTCGGAGGACGCGCAAGGATCCGGGCGTCGGAGTGTGTGCGAGTGCGTGAGTGTGTGTCGGTCGCACGGCGTGTGTCTCCGGCCGCGGGTTCCGCCTCCTCCCCTGCCGCCGCTGCTCACGGTGTAAGTCAATGTGAAGCAGCAGCTCCAGCCCCGGGATAAACATGGCGACGTCTCTGCATGAGGGACCCACGAACCAGCTGGATCTGCTCATCCGGGCCGGTAAGGACAGGGGAACTTTTCTCCCGTGCATCGGTGCAGCAGGAGAGGGGGTGCACAGAAGGCGGGGTGACTCCCCTGTAGCAGTCTGTGCTGGGGGTACAGTGTCCACCTCACAGTCACTGGGGCGGCTGGGGGAAAGGGGGGAGTGAATGAAGTAATGGAGGCGACGAATCAGGAAGTGATCACCTTGGAGAGTAACCTGCCTCGAATCCGGCGCTGTCGCTTCAGGGTGGGTTCGGCGAGCAGCAGCAGGAGCTGCCGGGCTGAGCGCTGGCAGCGGGTGCTGGAGAACGGAGCCGCGGTTAAGTTGGGCACTCGGGGGCGGACGAGTTGTGCGCTTCACCCCAGTTGCTGAGGAACCAGGAAGTGAGTGAGGCTGTTGTCTCTCGGCTGCGCCTGCCACGCTGTCTGGCCGGAGAGGCCGCTGCTGCCCGCGTTCGGGGGCGGCGGGCTTCTCCGGCGAACGCTCGCCACCCCCGCTCGGTTCTCCCTTCAGACTTCGTCCACAATTCCATGACTTCCGCATGGACCAGGCAGCCAGGGGCGATGTCCGGTGGACCGATACCCGCCAAAAAAAAAAAAAAATGCTCTGACCCTCCCTCCTCCGCACATTCCCACCTTATGCAGTCTCAGGAGTAACGGTCCTGGACAGGGTCACTTAATAATGTTGAGTAACCGGGATGATGTTTCAGGGGCCCGCCTCCCTTTGCTCATTTAACGGGTGGCTGCGAAGAAACTAGGTTTATGCCCCTTCCCTCGTGGGTTGTTTTTTTAGGGGGAGAATGGGAAGAACACGGAATATATTTGTACCCCTGACCTGGAGGGTTGCGGCGTCAGAGAAGAACATTTATTTTTGTAAACAGTGGGTGAATGTTAAGGAGCGAGGCGGGAGGGAGGGAGTCTTGGCCCTAGGGAAGTCTCAGCACGGAATTGCCCCCTTCCCCTCTACCCCCCCCGCTCCCAAACCTCCCACCACAGCGGAAGCGCCTCGGAAAGGACAGAACGGACGGGATTGACAGGCCTCTGGTTCCAATCTGCTCTCTGAGGTGTTCCAAATTAGAACGTTGATTTCTGGGGGCGGGACTACGGGCCCGCGCTGGGCCAATGAAGATTGGGCGGGAGTGAAGCTGACAATGTACGCATGGAATTGGAGGGAAGAGGAGTGTAAACACGGAAGTGGCCGCAGGGGTGGGGGATGTGCGGCGCCACTGCTGCAGCGGAAGGGCACGGACTTAAGTTACATAGAAAAAGCAGCTTTGCTTAATAGCACACAGCGCAGTGAGGGCCCTGGATCGATGTAGCACTGCTTGAATACTGTTTACTTACTGTAATAGTAAGCATACATGTTCCTCTTCCCGGTTCCTATTTCATATTACCATGGATGGGAAGTGGATGATGAGAAATACTCAGGGAACAGTAATTCTGTAAAAGATCTTAACAGTCTTCCATCCATTGTTTTTAGGTAAGGGACTTGAAATTAGTAGTTTGCTTGGCAAAACTCTGTGACTCAGTTCGATGGGGGTAATCATGAACACATGTATCAAAATTTAACGGAAGCGCTCTAGGTTCAAAGTCTGAAATAATATGTATGTATTGAATACAACACAGTGGTGACCAGTCTTTTATTCTATAAAAAGTAAAAATATGTGTTTCAGAGGTTCCAAAGGAAAATGCAGTTTACTGAGTAGTGATTAAAACACATCTGTTTGACAGTTGCTTTCTGGTCAGAACAAGAACTTTAGTAAGAGAGCACAATGAGAACTTGATTCCTTTGTATATATTGTCCATTACTACAATACGAATTAAGGGATGGAATTTTTGGCTTTATATTATTGGTACTAACGATACGTGAAGTTGTTGGGTCAATGATATTTCTGTGAATATTGAATATGTACAGTTCAAGAGATGTTATTTCCAGTGGCTGCGAACACACGGAAAGAACCTTAGAATGCCTTTGCATCAAAACTTTGAAAAATACTGTAAAGGTAGGAGGGCTTCACTTTGCCATTGGAAACTATTTTTTCGTAAGCTTTTGGAATTACCGGTGAAACTGAATATGGCCTGTAGGTATTTTCCTTGGAGTGTATATGTGTGTATATAAAAGACTGTCTGTGGTTTGAAAAGACAAAAGTTTTGTCTTTTGATAAGGGGTTTTAAAAAGTGCTGTTTTCCAGCTCTACTGCATTTCTGTACTATATACGAATCTTAAAGTTTATGATAATAATGTTCTGTAAAGAATATGTTTTACATACAGTTATTTTCAAGTTATGTCACCAATTATGTTCATGTAATCTGAAGCTCCCTTACAAGCCTTATTTTAGAAGGAAACTTGAGAGAGGTTTGCTCATTTACCCAAGGTTTATTCAGTGTGTTAAAAGTTAGGGAGGAAAGATGGCCCAGAAGATTAGGAATCATGATTCTAAATTTTTATTGCTGCCAATTTTCAATAGCATTGGTAGGATAATGTTTCTAAAGTTTGTATTTGTGTAATGGACAGAATACCTTTTTATCTCCTTGAGGGAGGTCATCAGGTGTGACAGAATTCTTCCTCACAAAGATTTACAGTCTGGGGAGACAGGTGAAAATCTATATAATGTATAAATGTAAAAAATAGTTCCAGTGATTGCTATAATGGGTTGATGATTAGTGTAGAATGATATTTATACAACTTCTAGAGGAGATAAGCTTTAGGTTAATATTTTCAGCATAACTTGTTTCTAAGCAAGTATATAACACTTAATATTATCACTGTCGCTACATGTTAAGGTACATGTTAAGCTCGAATGTACTTTTGCTTTTCTTCCTTTTGAGGCGTTAAGTATCACGTATGCATTCCTTTAGCTGTAAACATTTATGCTGCCAGAGGAGTTTGAGTAAAGGATGAAATAAATAAGCTTATTTATTAAAACTCACTGTCATTTTACGAAGTATGTTTGTAGTAAAGACTCGACGTACTTTAAAATTTCATGGACAATATGATGTATGAGAACGAGCCTTGACCCTGAAGAGTTGAGGATCTATATCTAGCTGTCACTAAACTAGCTAGTGACTTAACATCTTTAGGGCTTCATTTTTCTCTAAGAAGACAGGGTTGACTAGATGATTGCTAATGACTTTTAAAGCTCTAAAATAAGTGGCTTGGAAATACTTAATGGAAAGGTAGGGCTTCTCCTTGGGGTTTTTTTTTTTTTTTTCTAATATTACACCATGTGAATGAATATGTCTATAAGTTCGTTATGTAATTGGTAGGTTAACTTCTTTTATCCAGTCTTTGAAAATAAAAATGTGTGCCAAATTGGAACTTGAGGCTCTTCATATGTTTAAGTCTGTAATATAGTCTAATTAATAATTTAGGCTCATTTCTAGTGTATATAGCTTAATATAGGAAAAACAAATGTCTAGCATTACTTTCCTAATATTTATGTTAAAGTATTATGTATGAACAGTCTGGATTTTCTGGAAGATTTCTGCCTTATTCTCAAGTATACCTTCCTTGACTTTTTCCTTTATTTGTCTTTTCTTATTTTATTTTATTTTTACATTTGCGAAATAGGTAATCAGAAGTTTTGGTCAACAATGCAGTTATTAAATGAAGGTGAAATTTTTCTGGAAATTTAGCCTAAATATTTTCACTGACAGAAAACAAATCTATTTTACTAAAGTTCATTATGAAATTGAAAATCTCATTTCTGATTTACTAAAAATTGGAATATGTAGTCTCAATCTTGAAAAGATCAAATTGAAAAAAATTAGCAGTATAAAAAGAAGTTAAAAGCAGTATGTGAATAGATACATTAAAATGAAACTCAAGGAATGACACTAGTTTTCTTTTTAAAAAGCTCATTTGAAAATGAATTTAAGAAATTACCCTTCACAATTCATTGCAGCATTGGTACTAAAATTCATGTAAAAACTGAGTTACATGGTCACATCAGTCAGTGTGTAAATAGCCAATCAGAATCATTCAACATAAAACTATTTTAGAAACAAATTTGGTTGGTGGAGAAGGGCAGGCAGCAGAATGTTCTTGATAACTATTTAAAATAATTCCTCATGTTTGATAATTGTTTAAAATGATTCCTTGTGTCATCTATAGCAAAATGTTCAAAAGGATGCAAAGAAATGCTTAAGAAGAGCTTTTTAAAAACCATTTATCTGTGAGTAGACAAATACTGTTTTACTTACAGAATCATAATTTTTATTTTTTTACATTTATTTTATTTTTTGAGATGGAGTCTCCCTCTGTCGCCCAGCCTGGAGTGCAGTGGCACAATCTTGGCTCACTTCTGCTTCCCAGGTTCAAGTGATTCTCCCACTTCAGCCTCCCAAGTAGCTGGGATTACAGGTGTGAGCCACCACGCCTGGCTAATTTTTGTATTTTCAGTAGAAATGGGGTTTTACCATGTTGGCCAGGCTGGTCTTAAAATCCTGACCTCAGGTGATCCACCCGTCTTGGCCTCCCAAAGTGCTAAGATTATAGGTGTGAGCCACAGCTCCTAGGCTAGAATCATAATTTGTCATCTACACCCTGATGTTTATGTTTAGAAGCTAAAACTTATGTAAGCATGGGGATAGAATTTGGTTGTTATTAATTACAGTTGATGATGAATTACAGCTGCGCTTCTCAAAAACCAAACTCTCTGACCCGGATTCTGGGAGTCCCAAGAGCCTTTCACAGGATCTGTAAAGACAAAACTGTTTTGAAAATAATACTAAGACATTATTTGCCTTGTCACTTTCAAAAGTGTACAGAGGAGTTAGGAGCTATGTATAGATGGGTTGTTCCAATAGATTGAAAGAGGAAGGAGAATTCAGCTGCCTTCTATTAAATCAAGTATAATAAGATTTGCAAAAATGTAAAAAACAGAGCTACTTACTTTTTGTTTTTTATTTTAAGTTATTTTTGGCCAGGCATGGTGATTTATGCCTGTAATCCCAGCACTTTGGGAGGCCAAGGCAGGAGGATCTCTTGAGTCTGGGAGTTTGAGACCAGCCTGGACAACATAGTGAGACCCTCGTCTCTAAAAAAAAAAATCAAAAAATTAGCTGGGTGTGCTGATGCGTGCCTGTGGTCTCATCTACTTGAGACGCTGAGGTGGGAGGATCACACCCCAGGAGGTCTAAGCTACAGTGAACCATGATCATGCCACTGCATTCCAACCTGAGCAACAGAGCGAGACCTTGTCTCAAAAAAGTTATTTTTCATAAAAAATATTATTTATGGTTGCAGTAATGGGTGTATTATTTTAAATGAATTAATAATTTTGAAGTTTTCTTTGTAATTTCAAATATGATAAATACAGATAAAATCTCGAGGTCTTCAGTATTTTGAGTGTAAAAGTGTCCTCAGATAAAAAAGGTTGGAGGATAGCTGAATTACAGTGTTGTTTAGGTCTGTACTGTATGGTAGCCACTAGCCGCATGTATCTGAGTACTTAAAATGTAGCTAAGAAACTCAATTTTTAATTTTAATTAATTTAAACTTAATTTCTGGCTGATCTCATCTTGCAGAGGGCAGTTCGCTCTCCCCCTCCGAGAGTGTAAAAAAAAAAAAAAAAAAGAATTGCCATTCTTTTTCCTTTTTATACTTTATAATGCAAGTATATTGATTAAAAGGTCAAGGGGGAAAAGGTGAAGATGGAGTATTCCAGACCTTTAATTACCTTTTCCCCCTTTTTATTGCATTCATTTGTATTCTTCATTTACCTATTACTGGTATAGCTTTGGGGCATTAGAGGATAAGTAGTGGTAAATCAGGTGCTGCAGTTGACTGAAGACCTTGTACTGTTAGTTTATAGTGTTGCTTATAGGAGAATACCACTATCACCTAATGAAGTGTTTTCTAATTTTTTTTCACTGCTCTCAAACTAAATTGCTACTAAATTTTATTTTGGACTTGAGAACATTTTTATGAACTAGATCCATTGCCAGCATTCTCTTATGCAAAGCTGAGAGGTATGCCTCTTGTCAGACTTAATTACCAAGTTTGGTATTTTGTAACAGCTGTTGAGTGAGTCTGGAATAGTCTTCAGTACCATACAAACACCGGTTGATTAGAAAGATAGAAATGGAACAAGAAGATATTTACCAATATTAAATGAAGGTACAAGCAAATATTATTTTTGGTACTGTAATAAAAAGTAAAACAGTTCTTGAAATTTATTTCAAGGGGGATTGACCAGCAATAGCCACTACCAGTGGTAACTAGAAAATGATACCTGTCAGACTACTTTTAGCTTCATTGTTTCTATTTTTAAAATGAGTTATTTATTTTTTCCTTCTATAAATTTCATAGATATAGAAAGATACTAGTAAGTCAAGTTTTAAGTAAGATAAGGAATTCTACTTTTCAGCTCTTGCTTGTAGCTTGCTTACTTTGATTGCACAACACTGTTAAATTCATGCTTATTCTTAAATGTGCAAAATTATAGTTGAAATTTTATTTGAATTATTGATCTGAACAAAATAGTATTGTTTTTTTTTGAATTACAGAAACAAGTAGGAGAAATATTTCTTAAATTTCTGTTAAAAGTTACTTGACTTATGTAAACAAAAATAAAAAGATAGTGCTCACTTTTACAAAATGTGTTAAGTTTTGGAAACTGGCATTAGTACATTATTGTAAATTGATCTGAGAACAGCCTCTTAGATTTTTGTATTTTGCATTATTTTAGTTAGTGAATAAAAATGATGAGATAAAATTAGTAAGCAGTAAAAATGTAATCAGTGTTCCTCTTAACATGCTTGTAACTTACAAAGTAAGTTTATTTTACATTTTTATTTAGTTTTGAAATATCTTCCATTTAATGCTCTCTGAACTGTAGATTGAGCGTTCTAAAATCTGAAACTGAGCACTGATGTGACACTCAAAGGAAGTGCTCATTAAAGCATTTTGGATTTTTAGATTTGAGATGTTCCACTGGAAATATATAGTGCAGATATATATTTTTTTAAATTCGAAATCTGAAACACTTCTGGTCCTAAGCATTTTGGATAAGGCATGCCCAACCTATAGTAGTATAAGCTTCATGAGGCCAGAGATCTGTTCACACTTGTGTCAGGTTTATAGCACAGGGTCTGGGCACATGGTAAATGTCAGCAACGATTTGTCAGTTGTACATAGAGTATTAGATCTTCTGGCTGATAACTTCATAGGTAATTTACGCATATTTTATGTTGTCATCGTAAATTTAAAGTATGAATGAGTAAATTTTCTAAGTATGTATTTTACTCTGTAAATATAAAATATTTCTGAGATATAATATGTTGAATTTTAGGGGGGAAGGGGAAGTTGAGGTCAGAAATATGTGCAAGAATTACACCTTGAAGAAGTAATTTCCATTGACATAACAATTTTAATAACACAACATCATGGTTTTGAAAATGTGCCTCAAACTACGTAAGAATTCAGGGCACGTAATATGTACCTGTTAGGCAAATTTCATTTTGTTTATAACTTGAAACATTAAAAAAACTGGTAAAATTCTCTTGCTGTATTATTATTGAATACTTGAAGCTCTGATTTTAATATGGTAAAGTTTTAGGGTGTGTCTTAATACAATTACATAAGGAATTAGTTTACCCAGGATAGTTTATTAATAGCACCTAAGACAAGAGCTAAATTGCAACACGAGCAGACTTTAAAGAGAATGCTTGCTAGAATAAATTTTAAAAACTGGAGAATTGAAGGGTTTTTTTTTTCTTAGTGTATGTGAGTATTGTAGGGAGGCACTTTGAAAACAATAATTGAGAATGATAATATGTCTTATACTTAATAATGCTAAGTTTTCTTAAAGTTGAGCTACACAGGCTGACTGAATCCTTTGCTTCAGTGAAGCTGCAGATAAGAGTAAGCAGGGTCACCTAAAGATAGATTTACTTAGAGGTTTGGCTGCCTCTCTGGAACCATTTAGCTTTGAACAGATTTCCATAAATGGAAAGAGCAACTGGAGAGACCCAGTACCTTGTGGATGATGTGCAACAGGTGGTAAAACAGTCATTGGATTTTTAAAATAAATGCTTTCCAAATGACTGTTGTTTAAGACTGAGGCTTTAGCATTTAGGGAACTTTGAGATGAACTGGATTTTTTCCCCCAATTAAAAGTTTCCTGGAAACAATTTTAAAAGATTCATATCGTTAGTGTATAGTGCTTATGAATTTGTAATATGACTTTATGAAATTTGTATAAACATTTACTTTTAGTTCCTTTAGGGGACATCTTAAAATCTGTCAAGTTAGAGACTCTTAAATATTCATGTTTCAGAACGTCTTACTAAGTTAACTGTTCAACATTTTAAGTCAGGATGTGAAATTAATATATTATTAAGATAATAAAATTTGTTCTTGAATTGCTGATTTTCTTGTAAGGTCAGTGGGTTGTCTGTCCTTAATTCAGTACATAAAATAAATATCTGCCTGGCGTGATGGCTCATGCCTGTAATCCCAGCACTTTGAGAGGCCGAGGCGGGTGTATCACCTGAGGTCAGGAGTTCGAAACCAGCCTGGCCAACATGGTGAAACCCCGTCTCTACTAAAAATACAAAAATTAACCCGGTGTGGTGGCATGTGCCTGTAATCCCAGCTACTCAGGAGGCTGAGGCAGAAGAATCGCTTGAACCTGAGAGGTGGAGGTTGCAGTGAGCTAGATCATGCCACTGCACTCCAGCCTGGGCAACAGAGCGAGACTCTGTCTCAAAAAAAATAAAAATAAAAATCCGCATGTCTGCTCCATGAAAAGTCTATGTTGGGAACCATGGCATATGTAAAGATGGGTTAAGCTAGCCCCCCAGACCTCAAGAAGTTTATAATCTTACAGGAATGATAAGAAATTATCATATTCTTGCTCTATGAGAGAGATTAAGTTGCTTACCTCAGGTAACAGAAATAAGTGGCAGAGACTGGAACCCAAGCTGTTGGAGCTGAAAGCCCAAAACACTGACTGCTGTACACATTGTTTTACAAGTAACATAATCAGCAAAGCATAAAGGAAGTGCTAGAAGAGGAGAGATACAAAGGGTGGTAGAATTTGAAGTCCTCATGGGAAGAATAAACTCTAAGAAAAAGTCTTAGGTTAAAACCCACTGAGGCTCTGAAGACAGCGAGGTTAATTATAAAGAAAGTTCTCAAGTACTCTGGCAGTAAATATAATGCATGTTGTTATCCATCTTTAGTCACCTCTGCCTGGAGAGTACAGTTGTCCCTCAGTATACCTGGGGTATTGGTTCCAGGATGCCTCCTCCACCTGGCAGATACCAAATCCTAGAATGCTCAGTCAAGTCCCTTATACAAAATGCTGTAGTATTTACACTGTATTTTTTAATTGTTGTATTTTTTTTAATGCCTCCCCCTCCCCTGCAATATTTCCTTTCTTTTTTTTTTTTGAGACAGTGTCTCACTCTGTCGCCCAGGCTGGAGTGCAATGGTGTGATCTTGGCTCACTGCAACCTCCGCCTCCCAGGTTCAAGCGATTCTCCTGCCTCAGCCTCCTGAGTAGCTGGGACTACAGGTGCCCACCACCACGCCCGGCTAATTTTTATGTTTTTGATAGAGATGGAGTTTCACCATGTTGGTCAGGATGGTCTCGATCTCTTGACCTCGTGATCCGCACGCCTTGGCCTCTCAAAGTGCTGGGATTACAGGCGTGAGCCACCACACCCGGCCCCCCTGCAATATTTTCAATCTGAGGTTGTTTGACTCTGCTAATGCAGAACCCTTGGACACGGAGGGCTTACTCTACTCAGTCATTCAAGAGGGTCTATAAGAATTGAATTAATTGATTAAATTAGCGCAGCATGATTCTGTTAGGTGCCCTGGCTTTAATGGCAATACATCAAAATATATAATTGCCCTCACAGGGTTTTTAATCTACAACCAGCCTCTCCCTGACCCTTCCTCCCTTCCCACAAGTTAGTATTGGCCTAAAATTGATGCAGGGTTCAAATTTCAAGGATCTTTTCTTTGTTTTCCTTTGAGTAAGATTCAGAAACTTCTCAGTAATTTCTTTTGTTGTTGTTGTTTTGAGACAGAGTCTCACTCTGTCGCCCAGGCTGGAGTGCAGTGGTGCGATCTCAGCTCACTGCAACCTCTACCTCCTGGGTTCAAGCGATTCTCCAGCCTCAGCCTCTCGAGTAGCTGGGATTACAGGCATGTGCCACCACGCTCAGCTAATTTTTCATTTTTTGGTAGAGACGGGGTTTCACCATGTTGGTCAGGCTGGTCTTCAACTCCTGACCAAGGTCTACCCTCCTTGGCCTCCCAGAGTGCTGGGATTACAGGCATGAACCACCATGCCTGGCCAACTTCTCAGTAATTTCTAATCAATGTCATTGGTTACTTTATAATCAATATTCATTTTATATCAGTATTCATTTTATAAAATGTAGATATTAGCTTTTTAAAAATTATTTCTGTAATTTATATAGACGAATAGATATCAATGGCTTAGAGTTACTCGTGTTATTTTATATTTATTTATTTTTCATTTCTCTTTCAGGAGTGAATATGTTTATTTCTTAGTAATATGTTTTAGTCATGTGTTTAGTGTATTTTTAATTGAGTAGAACTTATTTTTCCTTCAGTGGAAGCATCAGTTCATAGCAGTAATGCACACTGTACAGATAAGACAATTGAAGCTGCTGAAGCCCTGCTTCATATGGAATCTCCTACCTGCTTGAGGGATTCAAGAAGTCCTGGTATGTAAACTGTTCATTCTTATGTTAAACGTGTCATACTACTTCATATGTCTAAAATAAAGTTTTTTGTTTTTTTAATCCAATGGAATTGTTGGGAATTCTCAAAGGTACATTACACATGAATATATGACAGCAGTAATTGAACTTTATTTGTCAAGGCCTCCAAGTCTTATATACTTAATTTTCATAACAAATGATACAGAAAATACCCACTATAGATAGACAAATATTTATTAAATAGCTATTTGTACTGTCATGTCTATTTCCTTAACTCTGGGCAAGTTATAAGCCTTCATAGTCCTTCAGAGTATGATAGATGGGAGCAGTTGCCTGTTAGGACCACTTTCAATCCTTTATTCAATGATAAATAGGCAGTAACTCCAGAGAACCACACATGGTGGAGAGAGAAGGGAGCTTTTGCCATTTTTTTCACACATCCTTCAGAGTGTGAGTTTTTATTTTTTTGTGGTCCCTCTTAGTCTTTAAGAAAAACTTTGATAGTCATTTTGTCCAATTCTGATTTGTCCTAATTTTAATTTAATGCCCAAATGTTAATTTGACTTGATACAAAAATACTGGCTCACCTTCTCATTGGGATTTACAATAAGAACAACCATACTTCTTAATTTGAATAGAATCCTGTGTATTACTCAGAGATATGAGAATAAATTTGTAGCATTTTTGGTCAGTCTATTAATCTAAGATAGTATGTATTAACTGTATCTCTTAATTGAAATAGAAATGTCATATCTTGGTTATTTGTGCACATTAGAAGGAAGCCAGAGCAACATGATTGTATGTACTAGAATACCAGATAACAATTTGTACCTACTGTTTTAGTGACTAAAACATCAGGACTGTTACGTTAAATAAAACTTTAAATACCGAAAGGTAATATTTCTTGTCTGTAATGAGCAAGTTTTCCTTTTCATATTCTAAAATGAACTATAGGTGCTTATGTTTTACTGAGTACATATTTATAAATCTTTCACATTTTGAGCCACATGCATATATTACCTGTTAAAAAATAATGACGGATATGTGGATGGAAAGTAATTATTAACTAACTCACTATTATACTATTATTTTCAAATGTTTTCACAACTCTTAGAATAATTTAGAATTTTTCTACAATGAGTTTGAAAGTATAAGTGTGAAAGAGTGGAGTGACTACTCATGATCCTTGCCTTACCCAGAGGATTAACATTTTTCCTTTAAGTTGATTTTCCGTGCATTTATTTTCCTTATGTAGTTTAAATCATATCGAATATTCAGCAAATTAACTTCTTCAGTATTAAGCTCTTATCCTGCTTTGATTAATTCTTAACAAACCTCGCCTCTTCTAAATATTGAACTGTCCACATAAGAAACATTGATGGGGGTGGGAAATTTTAATTTTTCAACTTTTTTTTATAGTGGAAGTGTTTGTTCCTCCTTGTGTATCAACTCCAGAATTTATCCATGCTGCTATGAGGCCAGATGTCATTACAGAAACTGTAGTGGAGGTGTCAACTGAAGAGTCTGAACCCATGGATACCTCTCCTATTCCAACATCACCAGATAGCCATGAACCAATGAAAAAGAAAAAAGGTAGAGTATATTTATACATTTCTGAGAAGGCAGGTGAAAATTTTTCTCTTATCTTTTTCCTCATCAAGGGACATAGAAAGTAGTATATGCTGTAGATTTAAGATTGATGTTATCTTAACCAGATATTCTCAAAGAATCAACATTGAGATTTTAAATTTAGTATTTTAACGTACTCATACTGTTTAAAGGAGTTAGTATGTAAGGCTTGAGGATAATTGCCTGACAATGATATTTAACAGGTGTTCGACACACAGAAGGCAGATCAGAGATTCCCTGCACCTTGTCTTACTCCATCTTCTCCTTGTTGATCCTTTTATGGGTACTTGATTACTTAAAAAAAACACACACACACACGCACAACATTTTATTCTTTATTTTACAAAGTCTTGTCTTCCCTTGCTTTCATGGATATTTTTTAAAAAGCCAGGCACGCCTTTAGTCCCAGCTGCTCAGGAGGTGAGAGGATTTCGTGAGCCCAGGAGTTTGAGGCCAACCTGGGCAACATAGCAAGACCCTATCTCAAAAAACCTAAATAAACAGTGATTTATGTATCATATATATATCATATATATGATTTATGTATCACATATATATCATATATATGATATATGTATCACATATATATCATATATATGATATATGTATCACATATATATCATATATATGATATATGTATCACATATATATCATATATATGATATATGTATCACATATATATCATATATGTATCACATATATCATATATATCATATATGTATCATATATATCATATTCATATATAGATCCATACTAAATATATATATCATTTATATCATACTATATACAATATTCATATTTATTATATATCATGCTATTTTTACCTTATACCTTCTGCTTTGAAACACTAAGATTGCTGATAGAGACTTCTGATTGACATAAACTCACCAGTGGGTAAAAAGCATTTCCACTTACTATTTGACTTCTGCTGAAATTTCTGCTCCCCCCATCCCAATAGCACATTTTCAACATCATGAAGAAATGGGCAGTAAGTGGGTCTTTTTCTGTTGAAATCAAAGGTAAAATTGGAAAGAAATGACATTCTAAGTAATTGGGTATTCATCTAATTCTCCTTTCTTCTCTAACTCTTCACATTTTAGAGTAAAATGCAAAAATAAAGGTGGGTTTGAAATAATGGTATTTTCTTTTCTTCATTAAATATAGTGTTTCAGATTGCCACAGTGTGTACCATTCTGTGGTCATTGTTGTAAGGGAGATGAGAATAAGACAGCGTCTTCCCACTTGTAATACATGTAGATTATATGCATCTCAAGAGAGGTATACATGAGAGAATTTAGGAGGAAGAGTTACTTCCTGATGTAAGCATTTAAAAACAAAAGGCATACATATAAATAGCCTTATTTACCCACTGCCTGCTATAGCACTTGGCTGGTTGCATCCAATGAGAGCTGTCACAAAATACTTACGAAATGTTTGTTTAGATTTAATACCAGGCATGATGGCTCACATCTATAATCCCAGCACTTTGGGGGTCTGAGGTGGGTGGATCACTTGAGGTCAGGAGTTCAAGACCAGCCTGGTCAACATGATGAAACCCTGTCTCTACTAAAAATACAAAACTTAGCCAGCCGTGGTGTTGCGTGCCTGTAGTCCCAGCTTTTCGGGAGGCTGAGGCAGGAGAATCGCTTGAACCCAAGAGGTGGAGGTTGTAGTGAGCCGAGATTGCACCAGTGCACTCCAGCCTGGGTGACAGAGTAAGACTCTGTCTCAAAAAAAAAAACACCACATTTAAAAGAAGATGGAAAACACCATGAAAAACAGGGGCCATGTAGGGAGCCAGGATGTGATATGACATAATCCAGGAAATACTTTGCCAATTTAATACAATTTTATTTATTTCTGTGAAAGCTCTTAGTGACCATTTAAAAATTACAAGTCTGGGTGTGGTGGCTCAGGCCTGTAATTCCAGCACTTTGGGAGGCTGAGGCAGGAGGATTGCTTGAGCTCAGGAGTTCAAGACCAGCCTGGGCAACATAGTGAGACCTCATCTTGAGGAATAAAAAAAAAATTAGCCAGGTATGGTGGCACATGCCTGTAGTCCTAGCTACTCGGGAGGCTGAGGCAGGAGGATCGCTTAAGCCTGGGAGGCTACAATGAGCCATAATCGTGCCAGTGCATTCCGGCCTGGGCGACAGAGTGAGACCCTGTCTCAAAGAAAAAAAAAGAAATACATGTAACCATTCTGTCTGTACTTACTACCATAAGGGAGACAATGAAGAATAAGAGTATCGTTATTTATATTTTTGTGGTTAAGTACATTTGGGATATACAAACTTAGATAGGTTCTTTTTTAATAGCAGTACTTCTTTTTATTTTGAGAGCCTTTAATATACTAATGTGCATTGTGGATCTTGCTGTCTTCCAAGAGAAGATAGCATATGGTGTTCTAAAAGTTAATATGACTATAGAACCCATTTTCCTATGGAGGAAATTTATCAAGGAACGTGACTTTGGACGTGCCGCTTTATGAGAAAATAAATTAAGCCTTTTTGCACTAACTTTTCTACTAAGTTGGGCTTTTGTGCTAGAATTTAGGAGATGCTGAAGATGTTAGTTTTATTACTGTCTGATTCATATGTATAAATATTATTTACATTGAGTAATTAAGCTGTATTCTAACAGAGACCAGTGAACTTTCTGTTTTACTTTTTGTTAAAACAGACTTCTGATTACAATTACCAGAATTCTAAAGTATATCTGTGCGTTTTGAAATACAGATGTTATGATGCTTTAATTAGCTCTTTATATAATTAATGCTTCCTAATGAAGAATAGAGTGACATCAGAAATCTCAGATGTAGAACAGTCACCAAATCAGTAATAATATATTTGATCCTAAAATATGGCCGGGTGCTGTGGCTCGTGTCTGTAATCCCAGCACTTTGGGAGGCTGAGGCGGGCAGATTGCCTGAGCTCAGGAGTTCAAGACCAGCCTGGGCAACATGGTAAAACCCATCTCTACAAAAAATACAAAAATTAGCTGGACGTGGTGGTGCACACCTGTAGTCCCAGCTACTTAGGGGGCTGAGGTGGGAGGATTGCTTGAGCCCAGGCTGTAGGGAGCTGTGTTCGCGTCACTGCACTCCAGTCTGGGTGACAGAGTGAGACTCCATCTCTTAAAAAAAAAAAAAGTGTATGTATTTATGTGTGTGTATATATATGTATTTGATTTTAAAATATAACATACTTAAGTATTCCCAATTTATTTCTTGAGTCTGCCTCTCACCTGCCAGTGTTCATTTGTGCTCAGGATTGAATATAACTAATTTCAGGCTTAATCCTCTTTCGTGTAGAAAAGTATATAGCCCTTACTTTTTCTATTCATTGTGGATGCTAGTCTGTCTGAGAGAGCCTTATGGCAAAAATGAGGAGGAACAAAAGGGAAGGACACAAACCTTTATTAGACATATGAAATCACTTGGAAGTTTTTTTAGCCTTGTGATGTATCTGCATGTGGAAGTGGGGAAATTGAAACACTTATGCTTACATTCTGGTGAATTAACTGATCCAGAGCAGTAGAGAGTGTTTGATATTTTTTACTTTTCCTCATTTGAGTTCAAAGGGCTTTGCAAATTATCAGATCTTCTGCAATAAGTTGCTAAAGCTGTTTCTCACCATCCTGTAGAACAGAAAACAAATTAAGTTTTTACTAGGATTTGTTTCTATTGCTACACTAATATAAAAGATTGGCAAGGCCGGGTACAGTGGCTCACGCCTGTAATCCCAGCACTTTGGGAGGCCGAGGTGGACGGATCACGAGGTCAGGAGATCGAGACCATCTGGCTAATACGGTGAAACCCCGTCTCTACTAAAAATACAAAAAATTGACTGGGTGTGGTAGCGGGTGCCTGTAGTTCCAACTACTTGGGAGGCTGAGGCAGGAGAATTGCTTGAACCCTGGAGGCAGAGGTTGCAGTGAGCGGAGATCGTGCCACTGCACTCCAGCCTGGGCGACAGAGCAAGACTCTGTCTCAAAAAAAAAAAAAAAAAAAAAGATTGGCAAATCAAGGCTCTGACCAATGTATATGGCAATCGAGGCTCTGCCAATGTGTATGACAGAGATTACTACTAACTGCTGTAATCTAAAATACAAAAGTGTTTGTAATACTCCTTTTAGAAGCAGCTTTTCATACAGAGTATATTCATCTACAAATTAGTATCCATTTAAATGAATAATGTGTAATCAGAAAGTCTGCTAATCGTGCCTCTCATATTTTTCTTGTTTTCAACGTATGGTTTCAATATCTTATTTTTTCAGTTGGCCGTAAACCAAAGACCCAGCAATCACCAATTTCCAATGGGTCTCCTGAGTTAGGTATAAAGAAGAAACCAAGAGAAGGAAAAGGTAATTTGGGGAGGGTTGCTTTGGAAGTGAGATGATTTTTTTTCAGTTAGGTGACATTTTTGTATTTGTAAGAAAACTATTTCTAGTACATGCACATATGAGAATACTGTCATTGGTAATAGTTCTTAATAAGGGATGTATCAGCATCATGTGGGGAGCTTTTTCAAAATATCTGTGCCCAGTTCCTACACCACAGAGATTCTGTAGCCATAGTTGTATCATGGGGGATATAGGGACTTTTGGAAAAAGTCCAAAGGATGTCTGATACATATCCTCCTTAAGAACCATTGACTTACAGGATAATAGCACCCATCCTCATATATAGCTACCCATAATTCAAAGGGGTTTACAACTAAGCCTTGTTTCTAATAATTTCTTTCTTTTCTTATTTTTGTGAGACATTGTCTTTCTCTGTTGCCCAGGCTGGTGTGTGGTGGTGTGATCATGGCACATTGCAGCCTTGACCTCCTGGTCTTAAGTAATCTTTCCGCCTCAGCCTTCTGAGTTGCTGGGACCACAGGCACATGCCACCATGCCTGGCTAATTTCTTTCTTTCTTTCTTTTTTTTTAATTTTTTGTATAGATGAGGTCTCACTGTCACTCAGGCAGGTCTTAAACTCCTAGGCTCAAGTGATCCTTCTGCCTCAGCCTCTGAAAGTGCTGGGACTATAGGCATGAGCCACTGCAACTAGCCTGATACATAACTTCTTAACTGTTTAGAAGAATTCAAGGCGAGCTAAATTTAATTTTCCAATCAATAAATGTCAGTCACATCAGTCACAATTCAGAACAAAACCATGTTTTTGCTTATTTATTGACTTATTTTTACAGACAGGGCTAGAATGCAGTGGCGTGACCATACCTCACTGCAGCCTTGCGCTACTGTGCTTATAGCCTCCCAAGTAGCTGGGACTACATGCACACACCACCGCACCCAGCTAATTTGTTTGTTTTTTTTTTTAAGAGATGGGGTCTTGTGCTTTGTTGCCCAGGCGGGTCTCGAATTCCTAGCTTCAAGAGATCCTCCAGCCTCACACTCCCAGAGTGCTGAGATTATAAGCGTGAGCCACTGCCCCTTGCCTATTTTTGCTTTAGAATTTGTGTATCCTGATTAAAAATGAAAACAGCACCAAACCTCCCCCATTCTGTGCTTTCCTAATTTGTTAAGATGATTTCAAGTAACATTTCTTTTTAAAATTATTTTTATTATCTTTTTTTTTTTTAATTTTAAAATCTTTTGTAGAAACAGAGTGCCCCTGTTTTGCCCAGGCTTGTCCCAAACCCCTGGCCTCAAGCGATCCTCCCATCTTGGCCTCCCAAAGTGTTGGGATTGTAGACATGAGCCACCGTACCTGGCCTTTAATTTTCTTGTCACTCAGATTCTGACAGATAAAGTATCATTTCAGTAGTGGTTTTAGATGTGTTCTGTCTGTCAATCTGATAACCAAAAATTTATCACTTTCATGAATAAGTGTTTTCAGACCAATATTCAATAGTTGGATAAATTTTATATTAATATATTTAAATTTATTCTGTCCTTATCAGGTGGTTTGACTCAATAATTTTAAATAATTAAAACAGAAATTAAGTCTAGTTTAAAAAAAATTGTCTCCAGTAAGCCTACCAAGAAATTTGGTATTTCGTTAGGTCAAAAAAAAAAAAAAAAAAAAAAAAAGGTGACATTGAACACTTATTCAGGAACTGGTGACCCAATTTGGGAGAGGCTTAGGATACTTTTCTTATTTCCTTGTTTGTCTTTGGTTGTTGTACACTTCTAACATCTTAGGTTTCTTCTTTTAATTTATATTGAAAACTTTAAAAGTTAACATAGTAAGTATTAGAAAACTAAACTGTAAATATACAGTTATTACTGTTGTCTTTTTAAATAATTCTTATCCTCAGTGGTATCACTTATACTTGAACATCTTTTGCTTAATACTGGAGAAAAACTGTGACCAGTTTTTACCAATTAAAATCACATCTCATTACAATTTCAGTCTTGTATTAAATTTGAGGCAGTGTGTTATAATGTAATTAATTGAAGCTGTTACAGTCAAACCTGTATTCAAAGTCCAGCCAGTGTTTTTTCGTCTGTAAAATTGTGATAATAGTCATAGGCAAATTCCTTATTACCTGGTAAAGAAAGCTTCTCTTTCTGAATCCTGTTTTCCCTAAAACCAGAAATATAATTTTAAATAATTTTTTTTCTATAGAGACAGGGTCTCACTCTGTCACCTAGGCTGGAATACAGTGACAGGATCATAACTCATTGCAGCCTCAGCCTCCCAGGCTAAAGTATTCTTCTGCCTCAGCCTCCCAAGTAGCTGGGACCACAGGCACATACCACCGTGTCTGGCTAATTTTAAAATTTTTTGTAGAGACGGGTCCCCCTATGTTGCCTAGGCTATTCTCATACTCCTAGGCTCAAGTGATCCTTCAGCCTTGGCCTCCTTAGAATTGTTCATTTTAACTTCGGGATGGCAACATGGATGCAGTGAGTGTTTAAAGATAATATGAGGGATTTTGATGAGTTTAATTCAAAACATGGAAACATTCAGATATCTTATGTACAGGGCATTGTCTATGTTATACAAACATTTCTTCCAGAGTAGAATCTTTGCTCACATTTACTACTATGTGAACAAAATAAAAATGCAAAAAAAAGAAAATTTTTATGTAACTGAAGATTATACATGGTTTGTTTTAATAGTTTTTAGGTAGTGATGCTGGTGTAATAGGGTCCTAGAGATACAAATGTAACATTGTAAAGTTAAAAGTCATTTTTTTTGTTTTGTTTTGTTTTGTTTTGTTTTTGAGGTGGAGTTTCGCTCTTGTTGCCCAGGCTGGAGTGCAATGGCATGATCTCAGTTCACTGCAACCTCTGCCTCCCGGGTTCAAGCGATTCTCCTGCCTCAGCCTCCTGAGTAGCTGGGATTACAGACATGTGGCACCACGCCCAGCTAATTTTTATATTTTTAGTAGAGATGGGGTTTCTCCATGTCGGTCAGGTTGGTCTCAAACTCCCGACCTCAGGTGATCCGCCCGCCACGGCCTCCCAAAGTGCTGGGATTACACACATGAGCCAACACGCCCGGCCGAAGGTCAGCTTTTTCAGGTCAGTAGATGCATAATGGGTTGAACTCTGCGTTATTAATGAATTTACTGGATTTTCAGAGAAAGCCACAATGAAAGTGAAATGCCAGAGACAGAACATCAGTACTTTGATTGAAGGTGTTGGGGTAGTGCTGGCTTGTTTTGGAAGCTTCCCACATAGCCTGTATCTTAGAACTGGATTTAAGGATAGTAAACGAATAGTGCATGGAATCCTACAGATGACCTATCTTTTTCGTCTCAGGACTCTTTTCTGTTCTTCTTTTTTTCTTGAGAACGGAGTCTTGTTCTGTCGCTCAGGCAGTGCGGTGCAGTGCAGTGGCGTGATCTCTGCTCACTGCAACATCCGCCTCCTGGGTTCAAGTGATTCTCCCGCCTCTGCCTTGCGAGTAGCTGGGATTACAGGCACCCGCCATCATGCCTGGCTAATTTTTGTATTTTTGTAGAGATAGGGTTTTTACCATGTTGGCCAGGCTGGTCATGAACTCCTGACCTCAGGTGATCCACCCACCTTGGCCTCCCAAAATGCTGGGATTACAGGCGTGAGCCACCTCGTCCAGCCTTCTGTTCTTCTATTAATAAGAACCTTGGCACCTAGAGGTTATGAAGGGAATAAAATAAAAACAATCTGAAAAGTCTCTTCTAATGACCGCTGCCTACTACTCTCTCCTCCATAATAAGGGAGGAAAAAGTGTGATACTTTCTTCCTTTTGGGATTAAGTTTTTTATTTTACTTGCCCAGATTCCTTTTTGTTCTTTTATGCACATCCTAGCCATCTTCCAAGACTTCATGATGGCCTCCCAGTCCACTTTATTTTCACTCCTGGAATCCCACAGACATATTTTCTAGATTATTTGGAATATAATTAATTATGCATTGCTTTGTGATAGATCTTACATTGTTTCAAATTGTTATTTATTTCTTGCATTGTTGTTTAACTTGTCATCTACTTTCTTTCCCCTTCTCAACTAAATTATAAATTCCTTGAGGCAGGGACCAGGTTTTAAATTCATCTCCTTAAGCATGGTATGCAATGAATAAGCATTTTATTCTGCAGAAATATTCTAATATTTCCTCATTTTAAAATTTTACTAGTAGTGTGATCCAGAGCTAATGTTACAGTTAACATTTGATGAATACTTGACTAATTTTAAGGAATTACCATATTTTTCCATTTTAGGACCTCAGATTTTAAGATATAAGTATATATAATGAAATCCTTTAAACATTATCTTCCGTCTATTGGGTGTAATCAGTAGAAAGCGATTAGAAAATTTTTTTAAATCTGTTTTTAGAGGCAGTAATGTTCTTTTTTCTTTCTTTTTTCCTGTGACAGGGTTTCACTCTGTCGCCCAGGCTGGAGTGCAGTGGTGCGATCTCGGCTCACTGTAACCTCTGCTTCCTGGGTTCAAGCGATTCTCATGCCTCAGCCTCCCAAGTAACTGGGATTACAGGTGCGCGCCACCATGCCCAGCTAAATTTTATATTTTTAGTAGAGATGGGGTTTCACCATGTTGGCCAGGCTGGTCTCGAACTCCTGACCTCACGTGATACACCCGTCTCCTGGCCTCCCAAAGTGCTGGGATTACAGGTGTGAGCCACCACACCCCGCCAACAGTAATGTTCTTTGCTATCAAGTCTTAATTGAC
Organism: Pan paniscus; assembly: GCF_029289425.2. NCBI lineage: Eukaryota > Metazoa > Chordata > Mammalia > Primates > Hominidae > Pan > Pan paniscus. The sequence continues at coordinate 136,935,726 of NC_073252.2, read as the reverse complement.
TGGTAGTACAGAGGAAAATGATAAGAAAATCCTTAAAGGGTTGAGGGTAGTTTGCACTTAATAATACATATACCTCAGAGTTCATGCCTGTAGGTGAATCAAAGTAAGTTTCTTACAAAAAGACCCTAGGTCTGATGCCTAAAAGTTTTACACATTTCATTGTATTTTGCTTGCGTATCCAATAAAATTACTAAGTACCTTTTGGTGAATTTTGATCATGGAATTTAGGCTTATCATATGATAAAGGTGTAAATAAATTTATTCAGAGTTTAAATCTGTATAAACTAATAAATTTGATTCTGTTTAATTCAGGTTAACTTTGCCTAAGCAATTATGCCTTTGCCTTTACTGAACTCAAAATCTAGGATGGTGTGATATGTAATAGTATAAAAGCCAGAACCTGTATTTTAGCATCATAACTGTAAGCATACATAGGGGATACCATTTTTTTAAAAGTAGAAACAGGCCGGACACAGTGGCTCACGCCTGTAATCCCAGCATTTTGGGAGGCTGAGGCAGGCGGATCACCTGAGGTCAGGAGTTCAAGACCAGCCTGGCCAACATGGTGAAACCCTGTCTCTACCAAAAATACAAAAATTAGCCGGGTGTGGTGGAATGTGCCTGTAATCCCAGCTACTCGGGAGGCCGAGGCAGGAGAATTGCTTGAACCTGGGAGGTGGAGGTTGCAGTGAGCCAAGATTGTGCCACTGCACTCCAGCCTGGGCGACAGAGCAAGACTCCGTCTCCAAAAAAAAAAAAAAGTAGAAACAAGTATATTCAGGATTTTTATGTTACAATGAAGGACACTTTATTTGCTTTTAATTATGTATTTAATTATGTTAATGAATTTCTAATCAATGTCTGTCATTGTTTTTAAAGGAAACACAACCTATTTGTGGGAGTTTCTTTTAGATCTACTTCAAGATAAAAATACTTGTCCCAGGTATATTAAATGGACTCAGAGAGAAAAAGGCATATTCAAGCTGGTGGATTCAAAGGCTGTCTCTAAGCTTTGGGGAAAGCATAAGAACAAACCAGACATGAACTATGAAACCATGGGACGAGCTTTGAGGTAAAAACTCAAATGAGCTAGTATTCAAACAAAATTTATGTATTTCTTTATATGTCTATTAGCTGTTTAAAGAGAAGCTGAAAATCCTTTACAACTTTTAACTTTGGGGGATATTCTAGAGGAGCTTCTTAGATTTGGAAGTAGGTGGGGAGATAGGAGTTTGGTCTACGTGCTTATAATTTTAACATAATTGGAAAATTCATTTTTGCAGAAAATGTGCTTTTGTACTTAGGACTGTTTCTTAATAGAAATTATGAAGTTGTAGGCTTAAAAAAAAATTAAACCTAAACAAATTATGGTTCCTAAAGTTAGTTTGTTTTTTAGTTTTTAGGGATTTGTTATAAATGGATTTATGTTGATAGGAAAATTTATCTTAAGTTTTATCAGTTTGGCTGGGCACGGTGGCTCACGCCTATAATGCCAGAACTTTGGGAGGCTGAGGCGGGTGGATCACTTGAGGTCAGGAGTTCAAGACCAGCCTGGCCAACATGGGGAAACCCTGTCTCTACTAAAAATACAAAAATTAGCCGGGCCCGGTGGTGCTCGCCTGTAATCCCAGCTATTCGGGAGGCTGAGGTAAGAGAATCGCTTGAACCCAGGAAGCGGAGGTTGCAGTGAGCCAAGATTGTGCCATTGCACTGCAGCCTGGGTGACAAAGCGAGACTCTCAAAAAAAAAAAAATTATCAGTTTGATAAACCCACAAAATTCTTTCATTGTAAAGTACATGGCTTCTTCTAATTAAGGGTGTTTTTAAGTGAACACATTGTTTATGTGACAGTATTCACATGTCTCTACTAATAAGTAAGTGTGGCTTAGGTAATTTTTCCAGTAATATCAGTTTGTTGTTATAACCTATGTAAATCAGAAAATAATTTCTACCATTGTCAGTATAGTAAAATAGTCAACGGTAAGGTAAATTATTTCTTTTAAGAAAAAGAATGAACTTTCAGCCAGTTTATAGACCTTAAGTTTGTAGGACCTTGGCCCCAGGTTCCAACTTGATTCCTACTCTAAATTTGTAACCTTTTGAGCAATCTAGGCAGTAAGAGTTTGTTTTTTTCTCATCTGTTATTAGAGATAAGGGAATGTTTCTGTTAGTATCCACTGTACGTGGTCTTTTTGGCGGGGGTGGAGTGGGGTGGAGAAATAATATACTTGATTCATTTGGTACATTTTCCCCTTACAGATACTACTACCAAAGGGGAATTCTTGCAAAGGTTGAAGGACAGAGGCTTGTATATCAGTTCAAGGATATGCCGAAAAACATAGTGGTCATAGATGATGACAAAAGTGAAACCTGTAATGAAGATTTAGCAGGAACTACTGATGAAAAATCATTAGAACGAGTGTCACTGTCTGCAGAAAGTCTCCTGAAAGCAGCATCCTCTGTTCGCAGTGGAAAAAATTCATCCCCTATAAACTGCTCCAGAGCAGAGAAGGGTGTAGCTAGAGTTGTGAATATCACTTCCCCTGGGCACGATGCTTCATCCAGGTCTCCTACTACCACTGCATCTGTGTCAGCAACAGCAGCTCCAAGGTAAGTGAAGCAAACCATTAGTTTTAATGTATTTACTTTTTAAAAAAGTCTCCGTGGTGAAAACAAAATGTCCTTTTGCTTAATATTAGTGTTCTAAGAACCCAGTGTTGTCAGGACTTTGAAAAGTGCTTGATGTTTTAATTATATTTTTTATTGTTGTTAAAGTAGATGTCTTGCTGGGTTCAGTGGCTCACGCCTATAATCATAGCCCTTTGGGAGTCCAAGACAGGAGGATTGCTTGAGGACAGGAGGTCAACACAAGCTTTGGCAACGTAGTGAGACCTCCTCTCTATAAAATAAAAAAAAAAAAATTGCTGAGCATGGTGGCACACACCTGTAGTCCTAACTACTGAGGAAGCTAAGGCAGGAGAGTCACTTGAGCTTAGGAGTTGGAGGTTGTAGTGAGCTAAGATTGCACCACTATACTCCAGCCTAGGTGACAGACTGAGACCTTATCTCCAAAAAAAAAAAAAAAAAAAGTAGATGTCTTAAATAACCTGAATTGGTTTTTATGGTTTTGTAGATGGAGCTTAATGTAGGCTTTAGTTTTTAAAATATATCATGGTATGTTTGTGTCAAACATCAGGGATTGCCAGTACCTCTGTAAAATTTGGGAGCACTAATTTTACACATTTTGGATTTGTATTAATCTTTTACTCAGGAGACCTATTTCTCAGTTGGCATTAAATATAATCAGCTTTTTTCTTTCTAATGTACTAGGACAGTTCGTGTGGCAATGCAGGTACCTGTTGTAATGACATCATTGGGTCAGAAAATTTCAACTGTGGCAGTTCAGTCAGTTAATGCAGGTGCACCATTAATAACCAGCACTAGCCCAACAACAGCGACCTCTCCAAAGGTAGTCATTCAGACAATCCCTACTGTGATGCCAGCTTCTACTGAAAATGGAGACAAAATCACCATGCAGCCTGCCAAAATTATTACCATCCCAGCTACACAGCTTGCACAGTGTCAACTGCAGACAAAGTCAAATCTGACTGGATCAGGAAGCATTAACATTGTTGGAACCCCATTGGCTGTGAGAGCACTTACCCCTGTTTCAATAGCCCATGGTACACCTGTAATGAGACTATCAGTGCCTACTCAGCAGGCATCTGGCCAGACTCCTCCTCGAGTTATCAGTGCAGTCATAAAGGGGCCAGAGGTTAAATCGGAAGCAGTGGCAAAAAAGCAAGAACATGATGTGAAAACTTTGCAGCTAGTAGAAGAAAAACCAGCAGATGGAAATAAGACAGTGACCCACGTAGTGGTTGTCAGTGCGCCTTCAGCTATTGCCCTTCCTGTAACTATGAAAACAGAAGGACTAGTGACATGTGAGAAATAAAATAGCAGCTCCACCATGGACTTCAGGCTGTTAGTGGCAGTACTGACATAAACATTTGCAAGGGAAGTCATCAAGAAAAGTTAAAGAAGACTTTAAAACATTTTTAATGCATATACGAAAACAATCAGACTTACTGGAAATAAATTACCTATCCCATGTTTCAGTGGGAAATGAACTACATATTGAGATGCTGACAGAAAACTGCCTCTTACAGTAGGAAACAACTGAACCCATCAATAAGAAAAAGGATTGAAAGGGACCAAGCAGCTCACTACGATATCAAGTTACACTAAGACTTGGAACACTAACATTCTGTAAGAGGTTATATAGTTTTCAGTGGGAGGGGTTGGGATGGGTAATCTCATTGTTACATATAGCAATTTTTGATGCATTTTATATGCATACCAGCAATTATTACTGTGTTCGCACAGTTCTCACTTAACTGGTGCTATGTGAAGACTCTGCTAATATAGGTATTTTAGAATGTGAATTGAAGAATGGATCCCAAAAACTTCAGAAAGAGGATAGCAAAAAAAGATCTAGTGCGATTTTATATATATATATATATATATACACACACATACATATATATATATCATATAGCTTAAGCTGATTTAAAACAAAGGCCTTAGACTAATTTTCGATTTTCTTTCTTGAAATAAGCTAATGGCTTGTTTGTGTAAAGCTTTTTTATTAAAAGAAAAATTTTAAAAATCTTGTACCTAGCACAGTATTGTTATAGAATATACATGTAATATTTTATATGGTAGTTTAAGTCTGTCAGTTTCTTAATTGTGGACAAATTAACAGTTGGCTCTGGCCTTTTGCTGTAACATGCCTGTGTCACTCACTTAGCCTTGGCATTTGTGCAGACATACCATTTTCAGTTCTGCTGTCACTTGGAAGTTCAGGCTCAGCATGAATTTTTGGCAGGTAGCTCTAATACCTGGAGTTTTCTTTGTTTGTTTTTTTTTTTTAGTTGAAGTTTATGAGGGAAATACCAGTGTTCAGATTTGAACTATAATAGTTTGTATATTCAACATTTGAAGTATATTCTATTTTGTTGTACTCTTGTTTCAAAGTGTATTCAAGTAGGTTTTCTGAAATATAAAAATGAAATTTATCTTCTGTTTTGGTCTCTGGTGATATTTTAAACAATATTTAAAAGCCAGTATAGAAGTGTTTTAGTTAGGAAGTGATAAAACATCTCTCTTCTCCTTCCCAACTACTGCATGAAGAAATTCTACTTCTGTTTTGTTCCATTATATTAATATTTGGCAAATACCTGCATGTTGCCAGTTTCTTTCTAATTATGATGAACTATAATGTTCTGCTTAACGTAATGAATTTAGTATTTCAGTTGGCTGCACTTAAAGAATTTATATTTTAAAACACTTCAAACCATTTGTTTCACAATCAGACCTTTTGTGGATTAAAAAGAACAATTACTCTTCTAGCCCTTTTACAGATTAGGAAGTTAAGGTATCTGAAGGATTACATAAACTATGTAATTTTACTACTGTCTGTCACTCCATATCTTAATGCTCTTTCTACTACAAAGAAAAGTTATCTATTTTTACATGTTTTAGAAATGTAGATGAACTCATACATAATATTTTTTGTCTTTTAATTGATCACATACTACTTAGGTCAGAAATTGTTTATAACAGTTCCCTTTGTAATCTTTTAAACTTTTCCATAAATATATTGATGATACTTTTATACAAAAGCTCAAAGAAAAACTCACTTGATTATTTTCCCATTTCGGAGTTACTCTCAAATTCTATCTCCTTTTAAAACATTTCCAAAATATTTCAGCTTTGAAAATCAATATTAAGTGCTTTGGCACTTAATTGTATTATCTCGTTTATTGCACTGTGACTTCATTTGTTTGTCATGTCTTCCATAATACTCATTTAGAGCAACGATTATATTTTATGCCATACCTACCCCTCTCCCCAAGTGCTGAGCATATTAGACACTCAGGTCAGATATTTATTGATTTTGGGAACATTTGCTGAGAATATAAGTCACATGCTTAAATACTTTGCTTCTATGCTGGATTCTTAATCGGTTCTAACAGGGTTAAACCAGGGCTATCTAGCTACCTCTGCTACTCTACTGGAAATTTTTTTCTCTTTGAGAATAAGCACATCTAAAGTCTAGACTTGGAGCCAGGTGCGGTGGCTCACGCCTGTAATCCCAGAACTTTGGGAGCCAAGGTGGGTGGATTGCTTGAGGCCAAGAGTTTGAGACCAGCCTGGCCAACATGGTGAAACCCCATCTCTACTAAAAATACAAAAATTATCCGGGAGTGGTGGTGCATGTTTGTAATCCCAGCTCCTCAGGAGTCTGAGGCACAAGAATCTCTTGAATCTGGGAGGTGGAGGTTGCAGTGAGCCAAGATGATGCCACTGCACTCCCTTCAGCCTGGGTGACAGCGAGATTCTGTCTCAAAAAAAAAAAAAAAAAAAAAGTCTAGACTTGGAAACATACATGTTGACAGTATATACTGATCAGAATGTTGCAGATTGAAATTAATGATGTGCCTCACCCCCATCCTTCCTGCCCTTTTAATGCTATGGCTTTTAATCTCAGCCCTTCCAAACTATAAATCAACATAATTTATAGTTGCTTTTTTGTGTCCAGTGTATTAGAGGGAAAAAACCCCACATAACCTTGGCTTGATGCTACTACATTTTCCAGCCTCACTAGATCTTTAAATTATGATCAGTAGTCTATCAATTTATACTTTAGGCCACTTTCCAGCATCAATTCCAGCCTTCACCACCCTTCTCACCAGATAACCAGTATACCTCTACAGAGAACATGGTCATGAGCTGTGAATTCTCTCCATTCCTGGACCCCTTGTTACAGATGATTTAGTTACTCCAACATCCATCCTTACCACCTGTCTCAGGAAGGAGGTGCCCTTCCTCCTGTACCCAGCATCTCCCTTTCACACCTACTTGGTCTCCTTGCTCCAACAATTAATAGCCTATCTTTCTGTCCCTTCTTTTTCTTCAAATAGCCTGCAGTCTGAATTCTTGCTTAGAAACAGTTCTCCATGAGATCTCCAGTAACCCAACTGTCAAATTAAACGGACACTTTGGTTCACTTAATCTCATGGCCTACTTCTCAAAACTTACTTGGTTTCCCATGTTTACTTCCTGCCTAACCAACTTGTTTTTTCTTTGTTCTTTCTGCCTGTGGGCTTCTTTCTTCTTTTCCTCATAGAATTGTTGTCAGGATTAAATGAGTTAATATATTAAGGATTTGTAACTAGTGTCTGGCACATAGAAAACACTCTTATTAGACGTTTACTATTATTATTTCACTAACATAATTGTTAGATAATCTCACCCATGCCTATGGTTTTTACTACCAAATCTATTGTTAAAGCCTAGACTTTTATGCTGTCATTTTTTTTCTCTGTTGGAATGCTTCATGAAATTACGTGTCATCCTTGTGCAGGGGCTGTGTTAATCTGTGTATCGTTCCAGTATGAGGATATGTGCTGCTGAAGCAGGCACTACTGTATTTTAGGTGGGTTTATCTAATTGCCACTGGCTGTTTCTTCCTGAGTATCCAATTGAGCTCTCTTCCCCCCAAAATCTGTTTCTCTTAGCCCAATAAATAATACCAGCAACCCATTACTCATACTAGAAGCAACCTGGGGGCCATCCTAGATACTTTACCTCCTCTAATCATTAACCAAATTTCTACTCATAGTACCTTCTAAATACTTTCTTTTCCATCCTCCCTGTCTTTGTCTCACCAAGTCTCCCTCTAATCCATTCTCCAGGCTACCAGTTGAGAGCTTTCTAAATGCAGCTTTCATCACTCATGAACCTTTGTGATTGCTTCAGATTCTTCAGTGGCATCTCTTGCTAAAAAGATATGCCTAAGCATAGCAATTAAAGTCCTTTGATCTGGGCTCTGCCTATCTCCCCAAGCCTCATTCTCTTGCTACTCCTCTTTTAGACTTATCTGGGCTATATTTCATTTTTTCCCAAATATTCTAGGCATTCATACCTCATGAGTCATCCATTGATGGCTTCTTTCTGGACAACTCGTTCCTCCTTCACCTACATTGGAGTTCAGTTTTATTTACTGAGATATGAGGTGACAGACATCAAAATAAAAGTTTCTGAAATAGGTGTGGAAACCATTCACGTTGGGGAGTGATCTGTGAGTTAGCTCAGAACTAAAGAGTAGAAAGAGTAAAGTATATAAAGATAGGTTGGGGGAGAAGAAAAAGAATCAGCAACGGATGTCAAGGACTATTCATAGAGAATAAACAGGACAGATAAGGTAACATTTCAGGATATGGTGGCAACATCAAGTGCAGAAAGGCAAAGCAAATCAGGCTAAAGAAAAAGCCACTGAGCTTACACTGACAATGAGAGGGCAGTTCCAGTGAGGTGTGGTGGTGAAGCCAGAATGTAAGGGATGGGGCACTTGGTACATTACTTAGTGGCCTGTCTGACACCGCATACACTCAGGAGTGTACATTTCTGATCACATTAACAAGTCATGTCTAATTACTAAGACAAACTAAAGAAAATTTTGGCCTTGGAGTTATTTATAAGGTCTCTTATGATCCTTTTGCTTTTAAGTCTCCTACTTTTATGAGGGTACTACAGAGCACTTTATTTTTGGCAGGCAAGAGTAACCCTTTAGTTCCACAGCTATCAAAGCAACTTTCCCTTTTATTGTAGCTTTTAACCATTCAAAGTACTGCAAGTCTTCAGTGGTTGTGATTCATCTAGTCTTCAGCCCCTTTGTTACAATCACTGTCCCCCATATTAAAACATACTCTGTAGGAACTCAGTACACTGTGATGCCAGCCCTAATGGTAGAATAAGATATTGCTCACCCTTTACAAGGGCACTGATTTGCCTCCTATCTGTGTCACACCTCCAAACCTTTGAAACACTCACGTGCAGCACGGAGACTTATTTGAGCACCCATAACTATCTTTCTGAACACTGCAACTCAGTAGTAATGCTTTGGGTTCAAGACTAAAAAACAATACATCACAGCTTCCAAAGTGAAAATATAATACAAGTAAAACATAATTGCTTGGCCATGCGTGTGGCTCATGCCTGTAATCCCAGCACTTTGGCAGGCCAAGGCGGGTGGATCATGAGTTCAGGAGATTGAGACCATCCTGGCTAACACGGTGAAAGCCTATCTCTACTAAAAATACAAAAAATTAGCAGGGTGTGGTGGCGCACGCCTATAATCCCAGCTACTCAGGAGGCTGAGGCAGGAGAATCACTTGAACCTGAGAGACAGAGGTTGCAATGAGCCGAGATGGCGTCACTGCACTCCAGTCTGGGCGACAGAGCAAGACTCTGTCTCAAAAAAAAAAAAAACAAAAAACCATAATTGCTTAATGCAAAATACTGCATATCAAAGATAAAACAAAGCTGTGAATTATAAATAGGCTGTAAACTAACAGCAGAGTTACTTTCTCCCAAGATAATTGTTCACATCCATTGCACTGTAGAATCTATTTTTTGAGACAGAGTCTCTCTCTGTCACCCAGGCTGGAGTGCACTGGCGCCATCTTGGCTCACTGCAACCTCCGCCTCCTGGGTTCAAATGATTCTCCTGCTTCAGCCTCCTGAGTAGCTGGGATTACAGGCATGCACAACCACGCCTGGCTAATTTTTTATATTTTCAGTAGAGACGGGGTTTCACCATGTTGGCCAGGCTGGTCTCAAACTCCTGATCTCAGGTGATCCACCTGCCTCGGCTTCCCAAAGTGCTGGCATTATAGGCGCGAGCCATCACAGCTGGCCTGCACTCTTAACTTTGAGAAACTTGTCTATTTCAGGTAAGTGATACTGTCACTGCCCAAAAAGGAAAAATACTAATCTATATAATCTGTAAATTATTTCTGAATTGTAGGACATTAATTCACTTGAATCCAGTGGTTACTTTGCCTCACATTAGAAATAGCTGGGAAGCTTTTCATAAGCCTGTGTCTTAGCTCCTACTCCATACCAATTAAGTCAGTGTTTGGGAAAGGGAGCCAGGCATCTTTATTTTTAAAATATCTCTAGGTGATTTCATTGTGCAGCAACATTTTAGAACCACTGCCTTATAGTTACAATAAAGAAAGCGTTAACATTTAGGGTTCTGTGTTCCAAGTGTTCCAAAAATGGAAAAAGGTAGTTTGAGATATAGTATTACAAATAGCTTTTTAAAAACCTACATACTGTGTATTTTATCGATTCTAAAGCCTTTTTCTTATATTTAACATGTCTTTAATTAGGATGACTTTGTAAGAGTCTTATGAAACAGTACACCAAGTTAATGTGCCTTGTCTCTTCAAAGAAATTACTCTGGAAAGCTATATGCTAATTCTAATAATGTTACCATTCAAAATACTTTTAAATGGCTTTAGAGGAGAATCTAAATTTTACATATATTTAACAGAGACAAATTTCCTGTTGAAGATTTTAGTTTTAAAAAGAGCTGCGTCATTTGAAGTTAATGTGATGTGAATCAAGCTAGGTAATGTCGTACTTGGTTCAAATGGAGATGTGGCTATGAGATTGACACAAGTTTTCTTAAGAGCTTCATCAAACATATGGAAGCAGTTCCAAAAAGTTTCCCAAATATTTTTGGGCAGTGGCAGCAGTAACTCAGAGTTTTAAAATTCAAATCAGAATTTTAAGAAACCTTAGAGATTATTCCTTTATTACAAATGAAGAACCTAAGGTTCAGGAAAACTTTTGACTCATCAGTTGGTTCAGATAGTCAGTGGCAGAACTGCAAAGAACTCGCCCTCTGACTCCCAGTTGAGTTTTAGCCTGAACCCCCATTCACTCCCATCCAAAAACAAGTGGGGGTGGGGGTTGCAGGGAGGGAAACAAGTTTCCCACAAACTGAATTTTAAAATATTGCAGAATTTTGCTGGGTGTTCTCTGCAGGTTTACCAGTCTGTGGAAACCAGAATCAGATGTCAGACATACATGTTCCTTATGTGCAGTCTTCCACCATCTTCCTTTTTTTTTTTTTTTTTGGAGACAGTCTAGCTCTGTCACCCAGGCTGGAATGTAGTGGCACGATCTCAGCTCACTGCAACCTCTGCCTCCCAGGTTCAAGCAATAATACTCCCATCTCATCCCCTGGAATAGCTAGGATTAGGCGCCTGCCAACATGCCTGGCTAATTTTTGTGTTTTTAGTAGAGACAGGGTTTTGCCGTATTGGCCGGGCTGGTCTCGAACTCCTGACCTCAGGTGATCCACCCACCTCGGCCTCCCAAAGTGCTGAGATTACAGGCGTGAGCCACCACGCCCGGCCCATTTCCACTTGTATGGTTTCCATTCCTGTACACAAGTTGTCTGGATCTTGAAGCCTGAACCTGTTTAATGTGGCAAGATATTTAATAAGTATCCTGCTTTATTGCTACAAGAGTTTCAGATAGTTTACATATACGAATAAATTGCTGGGCGTGGTGGCTCACGCCTGTAATCCCAGCACCTTGGGAGGCCGAGGTGGGCAGATCACTTGAGGTCAGGAGTTCGAGACCAGCCTGACCAACATGGAGAAACCCCGTCTCTACTAAAAACAGAAAAAAAATTAGCCAGGCATGGTGGCGCATGCCTGTAATCCCAGCTACTCGGGAGGCTGAGGCAGGAGAATTGCTTGAACCTGGGAGGCGGAGGTTGCGGTGAGCCGGAATTGCGCCATTGCACTCCAGCCTCGGCAACAAAAGCAAAACTCCGTCTCAAAAAAAAAAAAAAAAAAAAAAAAAAAGCCGGGCGCGGTAGCTCAGCTCAAGCCTGTAATCCCAGCACTTTGGGAGGCCGAGGCGGGCAGATCACGTGGTCAGGAGATCAAGACCATCCTGGCTAACACGGTGAAACCCCCGTCTCTACTAAAAATACAAAAAAATTAGCCAGGCGTGGTGGCTGGCGCCTGTAGTCCCACCTACTTGGGAGGCTGAGGCAGGAGAATGGCGTGAACCCGGGAGGAGGAGCTTGCAGTGAGCCAAGATCGCGCCACTGCAGTCCAGCCTGGGCGACAGAGCGAGACACCGTCTCAAAAAAAAAAAAAAAAAAAAAAAAAAGAATAAATGGAAGTCAACAAAAACAGGTACAAGAAATTTCAGTGAAGAAAAAAGGAATTTCAAATAAATTAACAAAAGAAAACTAATACAGAGAATATATGCTGTAAAGTGTTACACAGTCATTAAAATGCAGCTATATACTGGCTTTGAATATATTGGCAGCCAATAAAGATAAATTAACCAGTTGAGATTCATACAGTCCAAGTTTACCAGATGCTTAGGAGACGCAAAGCTTTGCCTAGCATTCTGTCAAGAAAGGTTTTGCTGTCTGTGTGACTAATCTTACATGAATGTTTTCCCAGAATTGAGTTTTCCAAAGAAATATGGGAACAAGGGGCTGGAGTTGTGGGTATTCTGTTTTGTCATTCAAAGGCAGATCTTTCTACATTACAAATCAAAGTACAACTGACAACCTCTCGAAATTGAAGAACCTAAGCACTAGCCCACAACCTCACATCTGCCTAGAGGAACAACTGGGTAGAAAAGACCAACCAACCAATCTTTTGCCCTTCAGTCAGCCCTTCTGCCTATTTTGGGCTTAAATTTCTATAAACACTTAGTTCTGCCCTTTCAAATTGAAGGGTTATTCTCTTTGGTGAAAAAATTAGGAGTGGGGTTGTTACATGAAATACAGAGGGCCCTTCCCTTTTTTGTTTTGAAACTTAGCCATTATTATTATTGTGTGACTTACAATATGTATTTTAAAATTTATATTATTTTACAGATCTCACAAATCTATGAGTTTGAGAGGGCAGATATACTCTATGGATGAGAAAACTTAGGCTCTAGAGATGGAGCGACTCGTTCAGGGTCACACTGGTGACAGCTAAGTCTTTTCAGTTACAGCCTGTGCCCTTTGACATGCTGCTTTTTTCCTCTCCCCTTATTGTACATGCCCTAGTTCCAGGCCTTTGCCATTCTGGTGTTTGACCATGGCTCACAAATCTCTTGCTAATATCTATCCACTCCAGGTAAAAAGTCTTCCTGTCCTATATTTTTATACATGTCATTTTAAAGAAAGAGTTGATTAGAGCTCCTTATGCATGCACATTCATTTCTTGGATGCCTTTCCTTTTTTAAAACTGAAATCATGTTTTAGTTTTCTCTCTTTTTAGAATTTAATTCTTGGGAATCTTTCAAGTCTAACACACATGATAAATAATGCATATATATGTAACTATATGCAACATTCCCTTCATTATAAATCTTGACTTTTAAAAAATGGTTTGAATACAGAATATTTGCATCATTTTTTTCCTTTAATTTGAAATACTAGAGTAGCTGTTCTTATTGCTTCCTTTAAAAACTACGATTGAAGTACACAAACAGTATCAAATGTTCTACTTTGGGCAAAACTAGACTTGACTTTATCAGAAAACTGGAAATCCAGGCCGGGTGTGGTGGCTCACGCCTGTAATCCCAGCTACTAGGGAGGCTAAGGCAGGAGAATCACTTGAACCTGGGAGGCGGAGGTCGCAGTGAGCTGAGATCACACCTCTGCACTCCAGCCCAGGCAACAGAGTGAGACTCCATCTTAAAAACAAAAACAAAAACAAAAACAAAAAACAAAAAACAACACTGGAAATCCATTATATTCCAGTATTCAGCCACCATATCCTGCTTCTAGTCTAACACTGTATGTATGATACTGCATGTGTATTTGACTTACATGTTTGACCATTTGACCATGTTTAACAAATCTCTTGCTACACTGCAATGTCTATTCTCCCCGTTTGTGTTCACTCAAAGCCAAAGAAACGGTGGTGGGGAAGAAGCAAGCACTTTGGAGTCCAGACAGATCTGAGTTTGAATCCTGACTCAGCTACTATTTATTTGCTATCACTTTGCTCAAATTATTTGACCTTTTGAGCCCCCATCTATAGTTTTAAGATCGTATGTAAAGCTCTTGGAGTCAAAGGAACTCAAATGTTAATTTCATCATATGTATACACCACAATGCCTTATTTAAATAAACAATCCAGTCAGTCGTTACTACCACCATGTACTACAGTATCTACTGAAATGTGGCATGAAGGAAACCAAAACTCGTGCCATTCCTACTCCTTCTTCAAATTTGCAATTTACCTTCTGAGACTCAATGACAAAACAGTGTATGGGAAAAAAGAAAAATAAAAACCAGAAACAATAGTATATAGGGTACAATAGGAAAAGCAGGATGAAAGGTACATATGGATGGAATAAGGGATCTATGCAAGGAACATGCAACTTAGGGTGGGGCACAGTGGCTCATGCCTGTAATCCCAGCACTTTGGGAGGTGGAGGTAGGAGGATCACTTGAACCCAGGAGTTTGGGACCAGCCTGGGCAACGTGATGAAACCCCATCTCTACAAAAAAATAATAAAAAATTTTAGCTGGGCATGGTTTCATGTGCCTGTGGTCCCAGCAGCTCGGGAGACTGAGGTGGGAGGATCACTGGAGCCCGTGGGGTACAGACTACAGTGAGCCATGATCACACCACTGCACTGCAGCCTGGGTGACAGAGCAATACCCTGTCTCAAAAGAAAAGAAAAAAGCAACCTATTAAGATTTATATACTACTTAAAAATTAGAAGGCTCACATATGATGACTTTAAAAAAATTTTCTTTTTCAGTTCCTGGTAATGCATCAGTGAAGGATTCAATCTCCTGCAGTGATAACTAGAAAGGATAACTCGAGAGTTTCACTGGATTTTTTCCAGTCCCCTTAACTCATAGTAACATACCAATCATATGTTGGTGTTTCCAAAACTAATTTTGTCTGGTGGCATGCCCATGCACCTATATGCCCACCCTCAACTCATACCCTGTTAATTTTGTTGGTAGACAACACTTGAAACTCAAACATTATTTTGGCCTTCATTCTTATCCAGATTTATTTATTTAAGGCTGCCATGGTTTCTCTTCCGGTTGAAGTATTTTGGGGTAGGTAAACAATGTACCTGCACTAATGAGTATTCTAATCAGTATTGTTCTCAACAACATATGACTAGCAATTAGTCATGCTAAAATCTGAACCAATTCTACATGTGGTAGATGTTCCCGTGCTTGTCATTCTTTCCAGTAGCCCCAAAATTCTGTGCATACTATGTTACTTCTGAAAACCTCATTTGTTTTAAAAGTGGTTCTATTAAAGAATGAGTGATCCATTTCAGTGGACGTTGTTGCAGCTACCACATACATGGAGCGTAAGTGCCATCAACT
This sequence comes from Pan paniscus, assembly GCF_029289425.2. Lineage (NCBI taxonomy): Eukaryota > Metazoa > Chordata > Mammalia > Primates > Hominidae > Pan > Pan paniscus. The sequence continues at coordinate 136,920,479 of NC_073252.2, read as the reverse complement.
TGCAGCTACAGATCTAAGTATGTTCACTTTTACAGTGAAGGCTCCGTGTGTGAATGGATTTTTGTGGGTCATTATGATATAACAGTATTAAAGGAGAAAATCTACTCCCAGATTCTTTTTGGACTACAAAGACATTAAAAGCACTAGGTTTAAAAGACCATTTATTAATCTTATGTATTTACAACTCACAAATTAAAATATCTATTACCAATAAGTTATTTTGTTTGGAAGAGGCTTTACCTGTAATTTTTACTTTTATTTCTGATGGAAGAGAATTCCAGGTTTTTTTGAGATGAGTTTCACTCTTGTTGCCCAGGCTAGAGCGCAATGGTGCGGTCTGGGTTCACTGCAACCTCTACCTCCCAGGTTCAAGCGATTCTCCTGTTTCAGCCTCCCAAGTAGCTGGGATTACAGACACCTGCCACCATGCCCAGCTAATTTTTGTATTTTTAGTAGAGACGAGGTTTCACCATGTTGGCCAGGCTGGTTTCGAACTCCTGACCACAGTTGATCCGCCCACCTTGGCCTCCGAAAGTGCTGGGATTACAAGCATGAGCCACCACACCCGACCCAGGTTATCTAACTTTTTACATTCTTCTTTCTAGATATTTTGAATGAGTATCTGGCTATCTTAGGAAATTTCAATGAAAGCCCATTAACAGGCTTTCTAGAAAGTTTCCTATCTCTGAAAAGAAGGTCCTACTGACTCTCTTGGCCACTGCCACATACAGCTTCTAAATAACCTATTGTGAATAGCACATTCCAATACAAATAATGATGACATCGAGTGACTAATATCAAACGCATACCAATATTATTCCAATGGTAAAGTTTAAATATATAACAGCAATAATGAAAACTAATTGGTTAAATAATTGAAAACTAATTGGAATCTCTTCAAGAAACACAATAAGGCCGGGCGCTGTGGCTCACGCCTGTAATCCCAGCACTTTGGGAGGCCGAGGCAGGCAGATCACCAGGTCAGGAGATCGAGACTGAGACCATCCTGACTAACATGGTGAAACCCCGTCTCTACTAAAAATACAAAAAATTAGCCGGGCGTGGTGGCGGGCGCCTGTAGTCCCAGCTACTTGGGAGGCTGAGGCAGGAGACTGGCGTGAACCCGGGAGGCAGAGCTTGCAGTGAGCTGAGACTACGCCACTGCACTCCAGCCTGGGCAACAGAGTGAGACTCTGTCTCAAAAAAAAAAAAAAAGAAAGAAAAAGAAACACAATAATGGAACATAGAGGCAGGACGATTATTTTTGAAGAATGTATCAAAGAAATCTGACATTTAAATAACAAAAGCCCCTCCAGGCTAAATAGTTCCTTTGTACTCATTTTGTTATAGCCCAAATGAAAATACTTTAAAGCTTTATGAAAATTACCATAAATTACTTTCTCTATAACTTCTCTTGCATGGTTCTAAAATGTTCATAATGCTATAATTTACTTAATTTTATATGAAGATATAAAAAATAAATATTGCCATGCATTTTGTTGACATTTTAAAAACCCACAAATAACTTAAAATGCTGTTTAGAGAAATTGCTCCTACATACTATTATGGAAGATTCAAGCAACAAGTCTGAGTTTTTATAGCATCCTCAAATTGAAAAAGCTTCAAAATAACCGAATTTATTATTATTTTAGAAATAGAGATGGGGTCTCGTGCCATGTTGCCCAGGCTGGACTCGAACTCCTGGGTTCAAGTGATTCTCCCACCTTGGCCTCCCAATGTGCTGGTATTACAGGCATGAGCAGCCACCACACCTGACCAAAACAAGCCAATTTAATGCCCTTAAATGATCAAAATGTAATATTAAGGAAAAGAAAACAACACACGCCAAAATTGGAGTGCAAACGCCTTTTTCACTATAGGTTTTAATTGAAAAAGGGACTAAAGGGAGTCTTTTCCAAGGGCATGCTGGAAACGCAGAAAATGAAATGATAGAAACTTCCCATGTTTCTATCCTTCCTCTGGCATTGTCTTATCCTATTTGTTTCCTGAAACATTCCCTGTTAAGACTCTTGTGATTCAAGGTCAGGAGATCGAGACCATCCTGGCTAACACGGTGAAACCCCGTCTCTACTAAAAATACAAAAAATTAGCTGGGCGTGGTGGCGGGCGCCTGTAGTCCCAGCTGCTCTGGAGGCTGAGGCAGGAGAATGCCATGAACCCGGGAGGCAGATCTTGCAGTGAGCCGAGATCAGGCCACTGTACTCCAGCCTAGGCAACAGAGCGAGACTCTGTCTCAAAAAAAAAAAAAAAAAATAGACTCTTGTGATTAAAAAGACAAAAGCAAGCATTTATGAAAGTCCATCAGGTTCCTCAGTAAAGCTGAAGTCACACACTAGAGACAGGTGGTCTGAAGGATAATTGAAGGAAGGTAACCTGTTGGGTCCAATCTGTTCTTCAGTGAGCAGATCGAGAGCTGACCTTACATTTAGAGCATGTTTAGAATACCAGATGTAATCCAGGGTGTGCCTGCACTCCCCTGAGGTCCGGATCTTCCAGGTAGTGTATGGGGGTTCTGACTGCCCATCAGCACTCAGCAGCTTGTACGCGCTGTTCAGGTTGAGGCTGGAGGAAGCAAAGTGTTTGTAGACCTCTTCTGTTGGCTCTGCATTGAAGTCCCCACACACAATAAGGGGAATCTTGGCTCCTTGGGTGATGTTTTGCAGGTTCTGAAGGAGGTCACAGCCTTGAGCTGATCGAAACCGCTCCCAGCCAGTGCGTGCTTTTAGATGGGTGACAGCGATGCAGAACTGTCGGCCTGACTCCTTGCACTCCAGGGTCTGTGCAATGGCCACCTGGTTGGTTTTCAATGTCATGGCTGTCAGCCTAATATTGGCACTGTTGACTAGCTTGAATCGGTTTTGAAGAAAAAATAAGGCACAACCATCTGGTCCATTGTTGTGTTCTACATCTAGACAAGGTGACCAGGGTTTGGGGAAAAATGTGCCTTGATAGCCTAGTCTACTGAGGAGTGGCTGGAAGGTGTCAAAATAGTGGTCCACCTCTTGGAGGCACAATATATCAGGCTGGTAGGCCAGGATTTCTTCTAGGATGAGACATTTCCTTTCTTCCCATTTGAGTGCTTCAACAGGGCACTGTACAAAGTTGTCTTTGCCTTCTCCAAGAGCTGAAAAGAAAAAGCTAGTCAGTTGTCAGCTCTTACAAAACCGTGACTTCAAAGTACCCAGGAGGTTTGGCATCACTCAAGACCCTCAGAATGCTTCCTCTGCTTCAAATGCTTGGAGTGGCTCTCTGTCCAAACTGTATTACCGCATCCAAACTAAATCACCTCTCACTATGTGGATGAAGCAAACAACAGATCTTTTGTTTTGAAACGATTTCATGTAACTATATTCCAGGATATTAAGATCTTACTTAAGGAAACTGCTTTGCAGTGCCAGGGATCTAAGCTATATAAAATGAAATAAATGCCAATTTTCTTTTTAAATTTTTTTGGTTTTTTAAAACACCAAATATTTAACACCAAGTATTAGTTTTAACCCTGACTATTATGGACACTACTCAGAATGAATGGAACTTATTTTAAATAGGCAGCTTTTCCTACTTAGGGAAAAAGAATCAAAGATTGGTAAGTCACGGAATCTCCCCTTATTTTCCAGGAAAAAAAAAAATCAGGCCCTTGTTTTTCTTAAAATCTCAACTGCTTACATAAAAGGCAATGCTACATAGAGTTGATTGACACATCTGTTTTTTAATTTGGCAGACCCAGGAAAGAAGTCCTTTCTACTGTAACAAAGCATATATATATATGTATATATATATATATACATATATATATATTTTTTGAGACAGAGTGTCTCACTCTGTTGCCCAGGCTGGAGTGCAGTGGCTCAATCTCAACTCACTGCAACCTCGCTCTTGTTGCCCAGGCTGCAGTGCAATGGCGCAATCTCAGCTCACTGCAACCACCACTTTCTGGGTTCAAGCGATTCTCCTGCCTCAGACTCCCGAGTAGCTGGGATTACAGGCATGTGCCACCACACCCGGCTAATTTTGTATTTTTAGTAGAAACGGGGTTTCTCCATGTTGGTCAGGCTGGTCTCTAACTCCTGACCACAGGTGATCCACCCACCTCGGCCTCCCAAAGTGCTGGGATTACAGGTGTGAGCCACCGCACCTGACTTGGTTTTTACAATTAAAGCAAGTAACTCATGGTTTATTCTTTACACCTTCCATGTTTGTAGACTATCCTAAAACAATTAAAGTCTGTCTGTTTTTTTTTCTAAAAAAAAAAAAAAGTGAAAACCAGATGATTCCCTGTCTTAACCTCTTCTAGGAGCTCTCCATGCTGCTGCAGTCACCTCCATCTGCCCACACCTCTTCCTTCCACATAAAACAGTGCACTGTGGATGTGCAGAAGCAGAAAGGCAGTCACAGCAAACTTGACTGCAAAGGCACAAAAGCATCCAGCATACCTTGGGCGAGGATGTTCCATTGCATAACCCTGATAGGTGGGTGGGTACTAGGGCAATCTGTCCTCAGATCCACAAAATCCCTCTGGAACCGGGGAGGTCGGGTGTGCAGGACGGCCCTGCATTCCTCAAGAAGCTCTTTAGGATCAATGGGCTCCAGATGTTCTGGGTCAGGTGACACCAAATACTCTGGGTGCTGGGAGGCAGCGCTGCTGTTCAGTGTCTTGGCGAGAGCACTATAGAGTCTGCTTGTACCGGTTCCCATGGAACACGCTATGGAAAAGGAAATCACAGTTACACACTCAGCTCCTTTTCCTGACTTCTCGCCCAGCACAACTGTAAGATAAACATTTACTGTCCACCGAAACCAGGAGCTCAATTGTTGCCATAATAGTGTATAAAGCCATTTCTTTTTTCTTTTTTTTTTTTGAGATGGAGTTTCGCTCTTGTTGCCCAGGCTGGAGTGCAATGGCACAATCTCGGCTCACCGCAACCTCCACCCCCAGGTTCAAGCAATTCTGCCTCAGCCTCCCAAGTAGCTGGGATTACAGGCATGCACCTCTACCCCCTGCTAATTTTGTATTTTCAGTAGAGATGGGGTTTCCCCATGTTGGTCAGGCTAGTCTGGAACTCCCGACCTCAGGTGATCTGCCCGCCTCGGCCTCCCAAAGTGCTGGGATTACAAGCATGAGCCACCACGCCCTGCGTATAAAGCCATTTCTACAGAGGCAGAATAAAGGAGTTTCCAGGTTCCAGCTTTCTACTAGGACAGTTAATTTAAGTACTACCGTTAAAACTAGCCTCTGATTAACAATGAAAACTCATCCTTTTAAGGAAGAACTACTTTGATCTTGATGGCCTCTTGTAACCTAGGATTTGTCTTTGTAATTTATAAAACCAGTCTTAAAAAAAGAGCAAGGCTTAACAAAATCTACATTCCTTTTTCTATATATCTTAAGAACCTCAAGACTAGGCTGGGCATGGTGGCTCACACCTGTAATCCCAGTACTTTGGGAGGCTGAGGCAGGTGGATCACTTGAGGTCAGGAGTTCGAGACCAGCCTGGCCAACATGGAGAAACCCTGCCTCTACCAAAAATATAAAAAATTAGCCGGGTGTGGTGGTGTGCGCCTGTAATCCCAGCTACTCAGGAGGCTGAGGCAGGCGAATTGCTTGAACCAGGGAGATGGTGGTTGCAGTGAGCTGAGGTGACTCTATTGTGCTCCAGCCTGGGTGACACAGCGAGACTCAAAAAAAAAAAAAAAAAAAAATCTTGAAGACTAGTTTGTAAAAAGTGAAATGTTAGCCCATGTTAATGTTAATCCTGGGTGAGAGATTAGGTATAGCAGGCTGCTTGCTACGCTGGTCATCTCATCTATACAGATCCCTCTGTTGGGGAAAGTAATGGCTAGATTCTTTCCCATTTCTCTTAGATGTTAAGTGTAAATCAAGGCTTGGGCTTTCTGTAGTAGAACTCTGAGCTTCACTGAGTGGTATACTCTATAATCTTGTATCAATTGCTGGATTTCTTAAAATCCAGAAAAGGGGCTGAGGCCAGAAGGGCTTAGAGTAAGCTGATTTTGTTCAGCTAACTTCCATCCAGGGCACTACCTTCTCATGAGTTGCCCACATTTCCTGGGATCCTAGAAAGACAAAGAACAAGGAAAAATGCAGGAAGCACCAGTTACTTTGTCTTCCCGAGTTAATTTTTAGTGTTTTGCTTTTTATAATAAATTAAGGAGAACAGAGCATAATCTTCAACTAATTAGCATTATGTGGCAGTTCACTTGAAAGCAGTTGATTGCTCTTTTAGAGATCAACTATGTTTTATTTTCATTATAGTATAAATTAGGGGCACATTTTACTGGGAGTAACATCCAAGATTCTCTGTATGATAAATGCTGGTACCAGGCAATCTGGATTTCCCTCTCTTGAGAGATACAAAGTTTTCTTTATAAAACATAAACATTTTATAAATGTAAATATTATATAAAGTTTTCTTTATAAAATTTGGCAGGCTTATCAATCACATCTCAAACTAGCAGTCAATCATATTTACTGTGGCAGGTTACAAAGGAAATTCAATTATTTACCACCAAATGTCCTTGAACATTAAGGTCAATGAGGATGCAAGCATGCTTTTTTTGTTCCTTCCTGTCTACTCAAAGTAGTTTTTCCCTCCAGTAAGAAAGCTAGACTACAGCAAATGAACACATACTAATTTTCCCAACAAACATAGCAGGTGTGTGTGCATCTGCAAGCAAGCATGCTCTCCCACAAACACACACATATACAACTATTTCCAAACTGATTTCAATAATTTCATTTTAATTGATGAATACATGAGTACATGGGTCCAAAGGAAGAAATCTTCTTCATGGCTGGCAGTACAAGTTTTGAAAGTCTTTCTTCTTGTACTTTTTTTTTTTTTAACTTCCTGTAGGTTTTTTGGGGAAAACAAACAAAAAACAGCCAAACATCCAAGTGTGGTCTCCTGATCAGCAATATCAGCATCACCTGGGATTGTGATCCCCAAATTGTGAGCTAACGTGTCCCAGGGAACCACAGCAAACTCACAGGGACACCATGGTATATTTTATATTTTAAATGTGAAATAAACAGTGACGTTTGACACCTGTCAGGCTCTGGGCTTGATGTAGAGCTCAGTTTCAACAGGACTGCCCTGCATTCCTTTTGATGACATTTTATCTTTGCCAAGCTGAGTTTTAGGGTGGTTATATGAAAAAACTATCATGCAAAAATGAATGTGCAGAAGGAAGGATGATAATGTCCAATGGGAGTCAAACGTTTGAGGAGTACGTGAAATCAGAAAAGCAATCCTGAACCACACTTCCTTCTAAAAATTTAGAAAAATCAATTTCACATGAAGAGAATAAAGAATAGAACAGTATCAGACAGTGAAAGCATGCCAGAAATGTGCCCAGGAAGCAAATCAAACTGCATCCTATTGCAGAGTGAGCTAAGTCTTTAAGAAAATGATACAAGGCTGGGCGCGGTGTCTCAAGCCTGTAATCCCAGCACTTTGGGAGGCCGAGGCGGGCGGATCATGAGGTCAGAAGATCGAGACCATCTTGGCTAACACAGTGAAACCCCGTCTCTACTGAAAAATACACACACACAAAAAAAATTAGCTGGGCGTGGTGGCGGGCGCCTGTAGTCCCAGCTGCTTCGGAGGCTGAGGCAGGAGAATGGCGTGAACCTGGGTGGCGGAGCTTGCAGTGAGCCGAGATCGCGCCACTACACCCCAGCCTGGGCGACAGAGCGAGACTCCGTCTCAAAAAAAAAAAAAAGAAAGAAAATGATACAAGAGGCCGGACGCGGTGGCTCATGCCTGTAATCCCAGCACTTTGGGAGGCTGAGGCGGGCGGATCACCTGAGGTCAGGAGTTCGACATCAGCCTGGCCAACGTAGCAAAACCCCGTCTCTACTAAAAAGGCAAAAATTAGCCAGGCATGGTGTTGGGCGCCTGTAATCCCAGCTACTCGCGAGGCTGAGGCAGGAGAATCGCTTGAACTCGGGAGGAGGAGGTTGCAGGAAGCCGAGATGGCGCCATTCCACTCCAGCCTGGCAATAGAGCGATGCTCCATCTCAAAACAAAACAAAACAAAAAGATACAAGACATGAAAGAATAACCTAAATCAGAATTAGAAAATTCAGAAATTAGACACCAAAAAGAATTAGCAATAAAAATTAAAAAGAAATGAGAAAAAGATCAGAGTCAAACCTAAGGATTGCTTTTTTTTAAAAAAAATAAAAGGGAGAAAGTGACAAATACTAAAAATGAGCAAAGACCCAAAATATGAGTAATAGCAGTTCTTATAGATGAAGACCAACGAAAGGGAACAAAAGAAATCAAGAAAACTTAAAAAAAAGTACTTAAAAAGTAGATATTGAAAAAAAGACATTGCAAACTTGAGAGTATCAACCCAGAATGACCAACACCAAGTGGTCTAGTAAAAAAAACCAGATTGTCATCAGACTTCAACTGCAATGTTTTATGTGAGAAGAAAACGAAGTAACATATTTAAAATACATAAAGTGTAAGCCAAGGATTTTATATCCAGCAAAACTGGAATATTGTCTCCATGAGCCCCTTATGAGGAATCTACTAGAGCAAGGATTGGCAGTCCTCAAGCTAAGAATGGCTTTTTTTTTTTTTTTGAAATGGAGTCTTCACTGTGTTGCCCAGGCTGGTCTCAAACTCCTGAGCTCAGGCAATCCTCCCATCTCAGCCATCTCAGTGCTGGGATTACAGGCATGAGCCACCACACCCAACAAGCTAAGAATGGCTTTTACATTTAAAAAATGTGTTAAGTACACACACACTCACGAATACATTAACAGGACCATTTTTGGCCCACAGAGCCTAAATATTTAATATGTAGCCTTCTTCAAAAAAAAATTTGCCATACCTAGAACTAGAGAACAAGCTTCAGACCAAAACGACCAGAAACACTGATGTAAGAACTGGCGCAAAGCACTAAACACAGAGCTACTTAGCAAATCCATTCTAAAGAAGACTTTCAGGGAGAATTCAATATGTAATGGCTATATGGCCCAACAATGAACATGAAGATGTAGTACACCAAAAAAGGAGGGGGCAGGATGAGAAAAGCATCTTCAATTTAAAAATTTTAAACTTTTTTCATAAGTTTCATAGTAGCAATCATAATTAGTAATTATGTCTAAGTGATCATAATTAGTAGTGGTGGTACTGGCACTGCAACTCTGAGACTGCTGTGTATATATGAGATGAATCAAATGGGATAGTCTATCATTCCCTGTTGTCTTTTAGGGGGATCTAGTTTTTGCGATGCATTTAATAGGCTATTCACTACAATTCTCAAGGAAAACATTCTTGTTAAAGCCAGTTCATTTTGGACTAATAGCAGATTATCAAATCTGGTCATCTACCTTATTTGGCCTCAGAGCCTCTTGGTGGTTTTCAACAAATTCACTCTCAGAAGACAAAGCTTTTGAGATGCAGGATATACTGCAGCGTGACCAAATTCTAAGGCCTCAAAAGAGAATTCTACTCCCAGTTCTATGACTATTTAGCTGTGCCACAACTCTCTAGACCTGCTTACCTAACTTTTTAAAATTTATTTATTTATTTATTTGAGACAGAGTCTCACTCTGTCACCAGGCTGGAATGCAGTGGCGCGATCTCGGCTCACTGCAACCTCCACCTCCCAGGCTCAAGCGACTCTCCTTCCTCAGCCTCCCGAGGAGTTGGGACTACAGGTGTGTTCTACCACGCCTGGCTAATTTTTGTATTTTTAGTACAGACAGTTTGACCATGTTGGCCAGGCTGGTCACAAACTCCTGACCTCAAGTGATCCACCCACCTTGGCCTCCCAAAGTGCTGGGAATTATAGGCGTGAGCCACCACATCCAGCCTTTTTTTTTTTTCCCCCAAAGGGCCTGTTTTTTGTAAGGGCCTCACTCTGTTACCAGGCTGGAGTGCAGTGGTATGATCATAACCCATTGTAGCCTCGAACTCCTGGGCTCAAGCCATCCTCCCACCTCAGCCTCCTGAGTAGCTGAGACTACAGGTGCACACCACCGTACCAGCCAAGATCTGCTTACTTCTCTTTAAAATGAGGGCTTACGCGGTCTTAATTTCTCCAAGATCAGGTGGAAAAGGCATCTGGGTTAGAACGGGGGAAACTTTTCAAATCTATGTTCCTCATATAACAGCTCTACTGTTTGCAGTAGAGACACATATCTTCCTATTAATAAAACTTGGGCCAGGCGTGGTGGCTCACACCTGTAATCCTAGCACTTTCGGAGGCTGAGGCAGGAGGTTCCCTGGAGTCCAGGAGTTCGAGACCAGCCTGGGCAACATAGTGAGACCCTGTCTCTACAAAAATAAAAAAATAGTAATTATTTAAAAAGGATGTTTCATTCAGAATTTCTATACTCATATTTGAAAAACAATGAATAATTCTTGTCAGGTGTGATAACACTACTCACGTATGGAATAATACACTGCAATTTGCCTTTCAAGTTTTATTGGCATAGCCCTTTTGCACTTGTTTCACTGTAGATGAGCACATCTGAGAAAGATATTAGGCTACATTTTGAATAAGAGACTAGGTAGAGGGGAATCATTAGGAAGTGTTTACTACAGTCTTGTCTCTGCCCCCTTAGACCTTACAGGAAACCCAAAGATATTCCCCAAGGCGGACTGGTGCAACACTGACTGCCAGAGTATTTAACCACAACATGACATAGGACAAGCCCTCTAATACTAAAGTACCTGGGAAACATTAGTCTGTTGCATAATGAGCATGAAGTTAGGACAGAGATACAGATGGTCCTGAAAGGCATTTCCACTTATCCACCCTTGTTCTAGATAGCTTACTGACGGACTCCCCTGTGCCAGGCTGTTCTGTGCTCCCTGCAATTTACTCACCTTCTTTGCACTTTACTCTCTTAAAGAGTGGGACCATCACTGGCAACACTCTAATCTTCTTAATTTAATCCAATCCCATAGTCCTTGGGATAATCTCTCTGCTGTATGTTAATTTTACATTTTTATTTCTCTATTCTCTGAGTTTTGTTAAGTCACTGAGTTATGCCAATGTAGTTTTATTGAGTTATGCCAATAAAACATGTGCTGATATTTTCCCTAAAAAAATTGGCAAGTATTTAGGGAAAGATTAATACTCATGAATTCATGAGAGAAAAACTGGGTGCTAACTATGCAGAATCACTAGGGCATAATAAGGGTTAAAACAATCAGGATGGATAAGAGTAACCAGAAAAGGACTTTGAAAAAATAGGATTTAGATATGAAGCTCTAATTTGTGACTATACCACTTGGTCCATCATGGGTAGCCACTCTCATCTTCTGCCCCACTCAAACCACAGACACATACGACTGTTCATTCATTTTTTGTCAAATCTTTGAGTTGGAGCCAGGCACAGTGGCTCACACTTATAATTCCAGCTACTCAGGAGGCTGAGGCAGGAGGCTCAATTGAGGCCAGGAGTTTGAGGCCAGCCTGGGCAAAATAGCAAGACTGTCTGTCTAGAGAAAAAAAATTAAATATCTCTCTAGGAAAAAAAAAGGTTTTAGTGCCTACCGTGTACCAGACACTACCCTGGAGATACATCAGTGAGCAAAACAGATGAGTATCTGCCCTCATGGAGCTTCTGTTCTTTCTAGTGGGGAGAGACAAACAAGACCCTATATACAAACATATATATGTGTGTGTGTAGTCTGTCATATATGGAAAAGTGCTTTGGAGAAAAATAAACGGAAAAGGTAGAATAGGGAATGCTTGTGGGCAGGGAGCTATTATTGGATATGCGATGCTTAAGGAGGCCTCGCCAAAAGATGGAATTTGAGCAGAGACCGGGAGGTGGTAAGGAAATAGCCTCACTGGAGACTGATAAAACATTCCAAGCAGAGGGAACAGCAAGTGCAAAATCCCTGAGGAACATGCGTGGCAAGCTTGATAAACAGAGGGGATTATGGTGGTGTGAACAGTCTGAATAAAAGGAGATGAGGTCAGAGAAAAAGCAGTGAGAGGGGGCAGATCAGGTAGGGCCTTGCTGGTCTATCTAAAGACTTTGGCCTTTATCAGAGATGGGAAGCAGCTGGAGAATTCTACTCAAGAGGAGAATCTGATTGACATTTTGAAAATATCACTGGCTGATATATTTAAACTACACTATACTACAGGGACATAAGGGCAGACAGGAGGAAACTCATTTGAGGAAATGTACAATAATCTAGGCAAGAGACAGCAGGGGTGAACTGGGGGGCAGCAGTGAAAGTGGTTGGATTCTCAATAAATCTAAAGTTGGATCCAACAAGTTTTGATAACTTGGATGTGATTTGTGACAAACAGCAGTCAAAAAGGAGCCTGGAGGCTGGGTGTGGTGGCTCATGCCTGTAATCAAAACACTTTGGGAGGCCAAGGCAGGAGGATCGCTTAGGGTCAGGAGTTTGAGACCAGCCTGGGCAACACTGGGAGCCCCTGTCTCTACAACAAAACAAAACAGAAAAGAAACAAATTAACCAGGTGTAGTGGTGTGCATTGGTAGTCCCAGCTATTCGGGAGGCTGAACTGGGTTGCTTGAGCCCAGGAGATTGAGGCTGCAGTGAGCTGTGATCATGCCACTGCACTCCAGCCTGGGTGACAGCAAGACCCTATCTATCTCTTAAAAAAAAAAAATGTCCACAGTTTCCAGCTGAGCGACCGGAAGGACGCAGGTGCCAACTACAGTGGTTAGGAAGACTTGACAGGGTTTACAGAAAATAGGAGTTCAACAATTAGATGACTGACATTCAGGAGAGAGTTACAAACTGGAAACAAACATTGGGAGATGTTAATGCACAGAAAAGACTGAATTGAGTTAGAGAGAAAGGAGATCAAAAGATTGAGATCTGGGAAATCTGCAAAAACAACATGAAATGACATGGCCAGAGAAGTAGGAGAACATGAGCCGGGCACAGTGGCTCACGCCTGTAATCCCAGCACTCTGGGAGGCTGAGGTGGGCAGATCACTTGAGCCAAGGAGTTTGAGATCAGCCTAAGCAACATGATGAACATAAAAACACAAAAATTAGCTGGGTGTGGTGGCGCGTGCCTGTAGTCCCAGCTTCTTGAGGGGCTGAGGAGGGAGGATCACTTGAGCCCAGGTGTTTGAAGCTGCAGTGAACTGTGAGACACGCCACTGCACTCCAGCCTGGGTGACATAGCAAGAGACCCTTTCACCACCACCACCACCACAACACCACCATAGCAAACAAACCAGGGCTAGGGAATTAATAACAAAGTAAATACTAGATAGACTTTACATATTATTTTTATACTTATAGCACAGTGCCAAGGCTTACTAAGAACCACCTAGGGACTATAATGTAGTAAGTCTATTTATTTAAATTTGTAAACTAAAGAAGACTGAAGACTAAGGGGCACCTTTCTCTTCTCACTTTATTATGGTTTGAATGCATGTCCCCCAAAGTTCATGTATTAGAAACTTGATCCCCAAAGCAGCAGTGTTGGGAGTTGGGCAATGGGAGGTGTTTGGGTCATGAGGGCATGGCTCCCATCAATGGATTAATATCAATATGGTGGGGGGGAGACACAGTGCTGTTCCAGGGGTGGGTTCCTTATAAAAGGGCGAGTTCAGCCCTCTCTTGACCTTCCATCTTTGGCCATGGCATGACACAGCAACAAGGCCCTTACCAGATGCCAGCCCTTTGACTGGACTTCCCAGCCTCCTGAACTTTAACTATATTTTCAGTTCTCATCACAATCCTAGGAAGCGGATACGCTTATTATGCCAATTTCAAACGTGCTATAATCCTAGCATGTTGGGAGGCTGAGGTGGGTGGATCATTTAAATCCAGGAGTTTGAGAGTAGCCTGGGCAACACAGAGAGATCCGTATCTAGATGTAATTAAAAAAAGAAAAAATTAGCTGGGCATGGTGGCATGTGCCTGTGGCTAGGGCAGGAGGATCACCTAAGCCTGGGAGGTGGAAGTTGCAGTGAACCATGATTGCACCACTGCACCCCAGCTCTCAAAAAAACAAACAAAAAAAACAAAATGAGAGAATAACTGAGTTAAAACAAGTCTCATTGTTTCTCACCTACTTTAAAAGACAACTTTACATTCCCCCCCCCTTTTTTTTTTTGGAGACAGGGTCTCACTCCATTGCCCGGGCTGGAGTTGGAGCGCAATGGTGCCAGCATAGCTCACTGCATCCTCTAACTTCTGGGCTTCAGGCAATCCTCCTGCCTCAGCCTAAGCAGCTGGGATTACAGGTATATGCCACCACCCCGGCTAATTAAAAGAATTTTTTTTTTTGTAGAGACAGGGGTCTCACTTTGTTTCCAGGCTAGTCTTCAACTCCTGGCTTCAAGCAATCCTCTCAGCTCAGCCTCTCAAAGTGCTGGGATTACAGGCATTAGCCACCATACCCCGCCTAACATTCAACTTTTTTTTTTTGAGATGGAGTCTCACTCTGTTGCCCAGGCTGGAGTACAAAGGCACAATCTCAGCTCACTGCAACCTCCGCCCCCCCGGGTTCAAGCAATTCTCCTGCCTCAGCCTCCTGAGTAGCTGGGATTATGTCGCACACCACCACACCTGTCTAATTTTTATATGTTTAGTAGAGACAGGGTTTTACCATGTTGGCTAGGCTGGTCTTGAACTCCTGACCTCAAGTGATCCACCCACCTGGGCCTCCCAAAGTACTGGGATTACAGGTGTCAGCCACCGCACTTGGTCACACTTACTTTTTTTTTTTTGGAGATGGAGTCTCGCTCTGTTCCCCAGGCTGGAGTGCAGTGGCGCGATGTTGGCTCACTGTAGCCTCCGCCCCCCAGGGTCAAGCAATTCCCCTGCCTCAGCCTCCCAAGTAGCTGGGACTACAGGTGCACGCCGCCACCCTCGGCTAATTCACATTCACTTTGTCATTTTCGAGTATCAATCATTAAAAAAAAAATCCTTTCATACATAAATACATGTTGATTTCCAGGATTTCAAACCATCTACTTAAGTTTTATGCCTTAATAGGAGTTGCTATTCAGGACTTTAAAAAGATTTTCAAACATTCACAATAGCTCAATATTCAAAGCTTATTTCCTAAGGCTAGACAGCACAAATAATTTACCCATGTGGCAATTAAGATACTGAAAAGTACCAAATCTTGACAAAACCTCTGCTGAACTCTATTTGGCACTCAAATTGGCTTCAGGTCTAATTTTATGTGTTTGGAAATTTTGGATTTGATTCCACACATATTTGGCTTCTGCTCACAATTCATTTTTCACAAACACAGTAATTCTCATTTTATTTTTGTATTAAATTTTTTTTTAAAAAAGTAGAGACGAGATCTCACTAAGCGTCCCAGGCTGGCTTCAAACTCCTGGCCTTCAGTGATCTTTCCACCTCAGCCTCCTTAGGTGTTGGGATTGGGCGTGAGTCACGGCAATGGGCCAGCCATCACTCTCAATGCAACACACAAGTTACAGAATTCATATAGTTAACAGGCACATCAAAATAGCTTTATCTCTTCTGCCTAGTGTCCATTTAGCAACATCACCCCATCCCCTGCCACTGACTAATTCTATAAGCACATTTTTACATACATTTAATACTGGATGTCTTAATTCCTTGTACCACTATTGCTAAGCCCTCACTGCTATTTTACTGTATAAGAATATAACTCTTCTTACTTTTATAAACAGCCTTTGAAGAACTGCCAGAGAATTCAGATTATTTAGATTTCTGAAACACAGTAGCAAGTATGTAAACTCCCATTTGGCAATACCTTTACTTTCCTAAAAAACACAAGTGGGAGGCTGGGTGTGGTAGCTCACCCCTGTAATCCCAGCACTTTGGGAGGCCAAGGTGGGTGGATCACCTGAAGTTAGGAGTTCAAGACGAGCCTGAACAACATGGTGAAACCCTATCTCTACTAAAAATACAAAAATTAGCCGGGCGTGGTGGCGGGCACCTGTACTCCCAGCTACTTGGGAGGCTGAGGCAGGAGAATCTCTTGAACCTGGAAGGCAGAGGTTGCAGTGAGCTGAGATTATGCCACTGCACTCCAGCCTGGGCAACAAGAGTGAGACTCCCTCTAAAACAAAACAAAACAAAACCCACAAGTGGGCTAATCACAAATATATTTGAATATATGTACACCCTTAATACTACCAATTACTACACACTACTAAAGCAATCTAGGCAGATCACAATTCAAGTTCCTAAGAATGCGACCATAAGGAAAACGGTCGGGCTGCAATGAAACACCTTCACATCAATAATTAGAATGCTGGATGACAACCCCAACAGTCGAGACCCAAACTGACTTGGCCCACCATTCCAAGCACTCCTAATAGCACTAAGGAATCACTCAGGGCAGGCCGGGCATGGTGGCTCACACCTGTAAACCCAGCACTTTGGGAGGCCAAGACAGGTGGATGACGAGGTCAGGAGATCGAGACCATCCTGGCCAACATGGTGAAACCCCGTCTCTACTAAAAATACAAAAAATTAGCCGGGCATGGTGGTGGGTGCCTGTTGTCCCAGCTACTCAGGAGGCTGAGGCAGGAGAATGGCGTGAACCCCAGAGGCAGAGCTTGCCGTAAGCTGAGATTGCGCCACTGCACTCCAGCCTGGGCAACAGAGTGAGACTCCATCTCAAAAAAAAAAAAAAAAAAAAGAAAGCAATCAGTCAGGGCCGACCACTCTCCACAGCTCCACACAGGGTTCCTTCCTCTAGCTGCCCACCAATTGCCTGTTCTAGGCTTTGCCCAAACCATTCAGCGTCTAATTACTTCTCTCACAGTTTGCGTTTAGTATCTTGAAACGGTGGCCTGGCAAAAACGCTGATTAAAAACCAAGCAAAAGCCAGGATTATCTTGAGTACGCACCTGGGAAGCTATGGAAGCTGATCAACCTCCGCCCGAGGAAACCCAGAAGCACACACAACACACAAAAACTAAGCCATCAATGGCACAGGAAGGCATCTCTGAAACAGCAATCCAATGCTGCCATCTACTGGCCATGCGTGTTGAACACCTCACAAAAACTAAGCTAATTTAGCAGCTGATTTTCATTAGCCTTCTTAGAGTAGGTTCCAGAATACCTGGCCATCTTCAATACAAACGAGAATTCACACAAGATAACCACCAACATAAAGCAGCCTGGATGTTGGATATACAATATATTTATTTAATATATATTGAAGGAATCAATAAAGATTCATAGCAACCAGGCTTAGCTCTATGGATCAACCAATGGCTCTCCTTTTCTTATACCTGGCCCATTTTTCCTACTTAGGGTACCCTTGGATATTTGCACCACAATCTCTGTCCTTTACTCATGAGACTTTAAGCCTCCCAAGGGCAGGGACTGTTTCCCTTATTTACCATTTCCCCCAGGATCCAGCCCAGTGCTTTAAACAATGTTAATAAAAGATGGCAAGTGACAGCAAAGTACCAAGAAATTCTGCCAAACACTGATGGAGGACCACCTTTTATTGGTGGAGCATTTTATGGTATACCAAGCATTTTTACTTGCTGTAACCAGTTACCTGCTCAAGAACCTGTTGGCCATTATTTACACCACTTTATAGATAAGAACACTAAGGTTCAAAAGTGTAATGAGGTCCTAAGTCACCATTAAATGTAACTCTAGGCCAGGCGCGGTGGCTCACGCCTGTAGTCTCAGCACTTTGAGAGGGCAAGGCAGGTGGATCACCTGAGGTCAGTAGACCAGCCTGGCCAACAACCCTGTCTCTACTAAAAATACAAAAAAATTAGCTGGGCGTGGTGGCAGCCCTGTAATCCCAGCTACTCAGTAGGCTGAGGCATGAGAATCGCTTGAACCTGGAAGGCAGAGGTTGCAGTGAGCCAAGATTGCACCATTATACTCCAGCCTGGGTGACAGAGCAAGACTGTCTCAAAAAGAAAAAAAGTAACTCTTTCTAAATTTTTGTGAAACTGTGGTGTGCGCACCCATCAGCTAGAAAATCAAAACTCAAACAATGTGACACGTCCCCTGAAGGTCCATCTGGCAAATGAATGCAGCCACCTTCAAATTTTGCATGATGTGGGCTTATATGACATGAATTTCCAGATCCTAGAGACTGGATTCTAAGTGCCAATTTAGGCAGAAGGATCGCTTGAGCCCAGGAACTCGAGACCTGCCTGGGCAATGTAGTGAGACCCCATCTCTTATATTAAATTTAAAATAAAAATAAAAATAAAAATAAACTAAGTGCCAAGTTAAGAAGGTATTACTTTCTGGCAGGAGTCAAATATTTTAGTTAGTGACCGACCAGTCTCCAAGTCTGTTATTGAGTGCCACTGACTGAATATGACAGGCCTGCCTCGAGTACTGAGCCTCATAGCTAAAGCCTCAGCTCTCTCCAGGAAGTTCGGCCTGCGGTTCTGCAGAGGCAAGAAAGTCTTAAAGCAAGGACTCAAGTTAGGCTGCCTGAATTCAAATCCTGGCTCCACTTTTTACTAATAGGATCCTGAATAACTTATTTACCTCTCTGCTTCTTCATTATCTTCTTCATATAGATAAGTGTAATCTATTTTATTTGGTTACTGTGAGGATTAATTTAGTTAAACGAGAGGTACTTGGCACATCCTAAGTGATTAGCTAAATGTTAGCTATTCTGTTTCATTCTGTAAAACTCACTTTTTTCCTAGGCATAAAGAGAAGGCTATTATTCAGCTGGGCGTGGTGGCTCACGCCTGTAATCCCAGCACTTTGGGAGGCCAAGGTGGGTGGATCACTTGAGGTCAGGAGTTTGAGACCAGCCTGACCAACATGGTGAAACCACGTCTCTATTAAAAATACAAAAATTAGCTGGACGTGGTGGTGGGTGCCTGTAATCTCAGCTACTCGGGAGGCTGAGACAGGAGAACTGCTTGAACCTGGGAGGAGGTTGCAGTGAGCCGAGATCACGCCACTGCACTCCAGCCTGGGCGACAGAGCAAGACTGAGTCTCAAAACAAAACAAAACAAAAAGAGAAGGCTATTATTAACATTCGAGATAATGTGCCAGACTGCTTCCATGTATTTTCATTATTCTGTCCCAAATCTGGTGAAGTGGGTATCTGCACAGCTTTCTCTAGATTGAACAACTAGTAAGGGGGCTGGCCCTGAAGAAAGTTACCTGCACCTTGGACTGCTGCTCGTCAGCATCTCCAGCTGTGCTGATACTGCCTCAGGGCAACGGCGATGCAGCTGTCCTGCCTAGCCCCGGGAGCACACAGCAGCCCATTCTTCAGGCCAGAAAGAAACAGAGGTCAAGTTGCACCTCCTCCATCTGCCGACGTCACTGTCATCACAGCACACACACACTGCCACAGCATAGAGTGTACAAAGCAGTGTCACGACCCGCTTGGCATTACCAGAGATATCAAGTGAAGGTCAGAACTCTCAACCTAACGTGTCTAAAAATACAAGCACCTAGACTGAGCGTGACAATCCAAACAACCTCTCTTTGCCAGGTGGCAGTCACAGACCAGACAAGAAAGCTGAAGCGTCATCCAGACAAGACTGAGCCACACCTTCAGCCAGGACAGACTCATATGGAAAAGCTCTCTAAAGAGAAGGGAATCCCTCCATGATAAATGCTTAGTTTAACATGTTCGACTGGTGCTCAATTGTCTATTGGCTGACAAATCATTTCCATAAGCTGGGCTTTTCTAGCACAATCCTCTGAAATAAAAATGTGAAAAAGCAAAACCTAAAAATCTGGTGATCTCCCATCACTAACATTTCTGGGACACTTGGAAAAATGACGTGTTTTTACAGTGTGAGTGGAAATATGAAACTATAAGGCGCCTTCTGCTGACTGTACAGAGTCCTCTCTAGATCAGGGATCTACCGACTGTGACCCATGAGCTAACTCTGGCAGCATCCTGTCTTTGTGCTGCCTGCAAGCTAAGAAAGGCTTTTATATTTTTAAATGGTTGGGGGAGGGGGGGAACCTTAAGAACAGTAATATTTCATGACATGTGAAAATGATATGAAATTCAAATTTTAATGTCCATAAATAGGCCGGGCGCGGTGGCTCAAGACTGTAATCCCAGCACTTTGGGAGGCCGAGGTGGGCGGATCACGAGGTCAGGAGATCGAGATCATCCTGGCTAACACAGTGAAATGCTGTCTCTACTAAAAATACAAAAATTAGCTGGGCTTAGTGGTGGGCGCCTGTAGTCCCAGCTACTCGGGAGGCTGAGGCAGGAGAATGGAGTGAACCCGGGAGGCGGAGCTTGCAGTGAGCCAAGATTGCGCCACTGCACTCCAGCCTGGGCGACAGAGCCAGACTCGGTCTCAAAAAAAAAAGTCCATAAATAAAGTTTACATATTGTCTATAGCTGCTTTCACACTACAACAGCAGAGTTGAGTAGCTGCGACAGATATATGACCCAGAAAGCCTAAAATATTTACTAGCTGGCTCTTTATGGAAAAAGTTTGCCAACCTCTGCTCTAGATATATTAAAATGAGCCTTTAGCCAGGCATGGTGGCATGCACCTGTGGTCCCAGCTACTTGGGAGGCTGAGGCAGGAGGATTGCGTGAGCCCAGGAGGTTGAGCCTGCAGTGAGCTGGCTCTGCGCCACTGCACTCCAGACTGGGTGACAGAGGAAGACCCTGTCTCGAAAAAAAAAAAGAAAAAAAAAAGGCCAGGGATGGTGGCTCACACCTGTAATTCCAACACTTTGGGAGGCTGAGGCGAGCAGATCACCTGAGGTCAGGAATTCAAGACCAGCCTGGCCAACATGGCAAAAACCCCATCTCTACTAAAAATACAAAAATTAGTTGGGTGTGATGGTGGGCACCTGTAATCCCAGATACTTGGGAGGCTGAGGCAGGAGAATAACTTGAACCCAGCAGGTGGAGTATGCAGTGAGCCGAGATCGTGCCACTGCACTCCAACCTGGGTGACAAGAGTGAAACTCTGTCTCAAAAAAAAAAAAAAGTATGAAAAATTTTTAAATAATGAGCCAAACATGGTGACACATGCCTATAGTCTCAGCTACTCGGGAGGCTGAGGCAGGAAGATCCCTTAAACCCAGGGGTTTGAGTTCAGCCTGGGCTATATAAAGAGACCCCCATCCCTAAAAGAATTGGCCAGGGGTGGTGGCTCATGCCTGTAATCCCAGCACTTTGGGAGGCTGGGATGGGTGGATCACCAGAGGTCAGGAGTTCGAGGCCAGCCTGACTAACATGGTGAAACCCCGTCTCTACCAAAAACACAAAATTAGCTGGGCGTGGTAGTGCATGCCTGTAATCCCTGCTACTTGGGAGGCTAAGGCAGGAGAATCACTTGAACCCAGGAGGCGGAGGTTGCAGTCAGCAGAGATTGCGCCACTGCACTCCAGCCTGGGTGACAGAGCAAGACTCATCTAAAAAAATAAATAAAAAATAAAATTGTATAGTCCATTTGGAAGGCAGCTATGCTCACCACTAGTCCATTTGTATATATATCATAAAACCAATAAAAGATGTTTAGTCACTTAAAAAGGAGGGGAAACAATTTTCATATACAAATTCCCAGAGCATTGCTTGAATAGTTAAGGCACATATTAAGAAAAGAATATGTTGCATATCATTGGGCAGGTTGGTTCTAGGCCAAGACAGCAAAGTAGAAAATAGATTTACTTTCTCTCCTTCCTAAGATCTTGAAGAAATAAAGTACCTATATTTAAATTTTTTTTTTTTTGAGACGGAGTCTCGCTCTGTTGCCTAGTCTGGAGTGCAATGGCACCATCTCGGCTCACTGAAACCTCTGCCTCCGAGGTTCAAGCAATTCTCCTCCCTCAGCTTCCTGAGTCGCTGATGGGATTACAGGCACCCGCCACCACGCGTGGCTAATTTTTATATTTTTAGTAGAGACAAGGTTTCACTATGCTGGCCAGGTTGGTCTAGAACTCCCAACCTCAGGCAATCTGCCCACCTTGGCCTCCCAAAGTGCTGGGATTACAGGCGTGAGCCACCGCGCCTGGCCTCTTTAAAATTTTTTAAAGAATGCATCAATAACATTGGAAAACAAGAAGGGATGCATGACATCAATGGAGCAAAAATTTGGAGGAATTCCAAGAAGACAGAAACAAGTTTGAATTAACAGAGAAACCAGAAGGAAAGGGCAGTACAAGTTACCAAAGGTAAATGTGGTTTTCCCAAGAGCACCTTGAAGAAACTCCAAGCTGAATCAAGAAATAGAAAGGGCAGGAGAAGCTGAGGGGGTAACTGTTAGGGCAATTCATTCAAGAATGAAAGTGAACGGTGGCACTAGTTACACGTGTCCCCTCTTTCACAGACAAAGCCGGGAAGGGTGGCTTTTGGTTGCTCCATAGAACCAAAGAATACCCCAAAGAAAATGGGTGATAGCCTTAGAATGGCTTGCAAAGGTGAATGGACCTGAAAGAGAAGCAGACCAGATCAGGAGCTAACTCTGAAACTCAAGGATGGTTTTAAAAAGCGGGGAAGGGGTTGGACTGAAGAATATAGAAGGAAACCCTCCTTTCTTTGACAAAGGCGGTAGTTACCAGCCTGCTCCCTCTCACGCATTCAACAAGGAAGCCTGGCTGCCCGTTCTTCAGATTACCTTCCCACTCAGAACATGCAAAACTGGCTGGGCGCGGTGGCTCACACCTGTAATGCCAATATTCTGGGATGCCGGGGTGGGCGGATCACTTGAGCTCAGCAGTTTGAGACCAGCCTGGCCAACACGGGGAAAACCCGTCTCTACTGAAAATACAGTAACTGTTGTATTACTGGGCCAGGCATGATGGTGCATGCCTGTGGTCCCAGCTACTTGGGAGGCTGAGGTGGGAGGAGTGCTTGAACCAGGTTGATGGAGGCTGCAGTGAGCTGAGATCACGCCACAGCACTCCAGCCTGAGTGACAGAGCGAGACCCCATCTCAAAAAACAAACAAACAAATAAAACAACATGCAAAACTCCCTTCCTCTCCAGGAAAGAGGCCTAAAGGACAAACAGGCACACACATCTCGATATATTTAAAGTACGAGAGACATTATAAACACAAAACAGGTTTCTATGAAAAAAGGAGCAATTAAACAACTAGAAATGTCTAGGAATTTAAAATGACTGCAGAACAAAAATTTTCAGAAAATCTCATGCAACAGAGAAGAGATAAAAACACTAAAATATGAATGGAGGCCTGGCTAGGTGCCTCATGCTTGTAATCCAGTACTTTGGGAGGCAGAAGCAGATGGACTGCTTGAGCCCAGGAGTTTGAGACCAGTCTGAGCTGAGACCCGTGTCTCTACAAAAAAATAAAAGTAGGTAGGCATGGTGGAGCACACCTATAGTCCCAGCTACTTCAGAGGCTGAAGTGGGAAGATCACTTGAGCCCAGGAGTTGGAGGTTACAGTGAGCTATGATCACACCAGTGCACTCCAGCCTGGGTGACAAAGTGGAGACTCTGTCTCTAAAATAATTTAAAAAAAAAAAAAAAAAAAGGATGAATAGACACGGAGGATAGATCCATATGGCCAACAATCTAACAGGAGTTCAAGAACATGAGAACAAGAGACAATACAGTAGACAACCGATACAAACTTTTAATGTGCTAAGGCATGTCTTTAGATTGGATGGGCGCATCAGATGCTGAGACATTCATCCTGATGGATCTTTTGAATACCAAAGATAAGGAAATCTTGTAAGCTTCTACAGATAATCAATACTCACAATGGTCTTTAAAAGTTCAGAGGCAAGGCCGGGCATGGTGCCTGTAATCCCAGCACTTTGAGAGGCCGAGGCGGGTGTATCACCTGAGGTCAGGAGTTCGAGAACAGCCTGACCAACATGGCAAAACCCCGTCTCTACTAAAAATACAAAAAATTAGCAGGGCGTGGTGGCAGGGGCCTGTAATCCCCAGCTACTCGGGAGGCTGAGGCAGGAGAATTGCTTGAACCCGGGAGACGGAGGTTGCAGTGAGCTGACATCGCGCCATCATACTCCAGCTTGAGGAACAGAGCAAGACTCCATCTCAAGAAAATAAAATATTAAACTAATTCTAGAACTAAGTCTCAGAGAGTCTATTTGACCTACAAGATTTGAAAGATAAACATTTTCCTTCAGCAGACCTTCAATGATAATTAGCATCCATAAAATCAAAACACACAAGAGGAAATAGAAAAGTATTATATCCCAGGTATTATTAGAATCTGCAGTGTAACTTACTTTGCACCCTGTACTAGACAAGATATTTGCAGTCACAAGCATATTTGCAGACCGGCAAACAGAGCTGTTTAAGTACTGGAACCTCAGAGTTGGAGGAAAGATAGAAAAGGGAAAGGAAGACAGCTGGAAAGGATGCATCGAGACTAAGGAATTTCCCAGATATCCTTCCAGAACAATTCTTATTGTCACTTTGGATGCATCATAACTTCTTTTTTTTTTTTTTTTGAGATGGAGTCTTGCTGTGTTGCCCAGGTTGTAGTACAGTGGTACGATCTCAGCTAGCTGCAACCTCCACCTCCCTGGTTCAAGCAATTCTCCTGCCTCAGCCTCCCGAGTAGCTGGGATTACAGGCACACACCACCAACACCCGGCTAATTTTTACATTTTTCGTAAAGATGGGGTTTTTGCCATGCTGCCCAGGCTGGTCTCGAACTCCTAACCTCAAGTGATTCCCCCCACCTCCTTGGCCTCCCAAAGTGCTGGGATTACAGGCATGAGCCACTGTACCCGGGCAGCATCGTAACTTCTAAGCACTTATTTTCATGGACTTGCCAAGAGCTCAAGAGCAGCCTGGGCAACACAGTGAGACCCTGTCTCTACAATAAATAAAATAAATATTTTCCTTTCTGCACAACTCTCCACAATCCAACAGTGGTCTCTAACTTTTGGACACGAGAATCACATCACTGAGAGACTTAGAATAGGCTTCTAAGCATTTAGTAAAACGAGCCTCCTCACAGGTGTCCGCCTGTGTTGTCAGTATGTGGCTGTTGTCTACCCGGAGCCTATGTCAGAATCAGCAGATGCTCAGGCCCCACTTGGAGATATTAAAATCCAGAAGATCTGAATGGGACCCACGCATTTTTTTATATACTGGAAGGAGAAAAAAATTGTTATAGGGACATTCAAATTGGATGGTACCAATTTTGTTTAGCCTTCTTTCCCCTGGGCACTGTTGCCCACATACCTGACACTGAATTCTTGCTAAGTATTAATATATGATTCAAGTGTTGCTTTGAGGCCACATAGAGACAGAGGACAGCTAAGGTTTTCACTTGAGGTCTCACTCCCTCCGTGGGAAGGCTGATTTTCTCCCATTCTAAGAATAACAATAAATAAAAAGTATCTTAGCTGCTTTCCGTGGAAGTCCAAACAGGTTTACTATGAGGCTAAACGCCCATGCACACTGTCCTTCAAATTTCTAATTATCTACTGAAGTATAACCACCACTTAAGTGGCTATCAAAGCCCTATAAACTCTAATTAGTGGCCGGGCGTGGTGGCTCACGCCTGTAATCCCAGCACTTTGGGAGGCCAAGGCGGGTGTATCACCTGAGTTCGAGACGAGCCTGACCAACATGGTGAAACCCTGTCTCTACTAAATACAAAAAAATTAGCCGGGCATGGTGGCGCATGCCTGTAGTCCCAGCTACTTGGGAGGCTGAGGCAGGAGAATTGCTTGAACCCGGGAGGCACAGGTTGCAGTGAGCCAAGATTGCGCCACTGCACTCCAGCCTGGGCAACAAGAGCAAAACTCTGTCTAAAAAAAAAAAAAAACAGAAAAACTTTAATTAGTCACCAGTGACTCCTGACAGCAAATACAGACGCTGTATCTCCCTTCCTAACTCCAAGAAGCCAGAACACAATTACCTCACTTTTCTTTTAGTAAACATCATAGAAACCTCATTTTACTCACTGTAAGTTGTGACTTAGAGTGACTACATAGATACACTCCCATTACCTCAGTCTCAAGTTTCCTCTCACTGAACTTTCATTAATATGCAAATTTCTTCCCTTTTTTTTTTCTTTGAGAGTAGCTGGGATTACAGGTGCGTGCCACCATGCCCAGCTCATTTTGTATTTTTAGTAGAAATGGGGTTTCTCCATGTTGGTCAGGCTGGTCTCGAACTCCCGACCTCAGGTGATCCGCCTGCCTTGGCCTCCCAAAGTGCTGGGATTACAGGCTTGAGCCACTGTGCCCGGCCCTGGAATTTCTTCCCTTTCTTAAAAGCTGCTTTTGGCGGGGCGTGATGGCTCATGCCTGTAATCTCAGCACTTTTGGATGGCTGAGGCGGGAGGATTGCTTGAGCCCAGGATTTCGAGACCAGCCTGGGCAACATGGCAAAACCCGTCTCGACAAAATATACAATTTTTTAAAGTTGCTTTTGTTGGGGGTCAATGTTCTTTCTCAGGGGTCTCTTGAACTGCCTTAGGCCCCAAGCTCAAAGATCTTTTTTTTTTTTTTTTTTTGAGACAGAGTATTGCTCCTACTCTGTCGCCCAGGCTGGAGTGCAATGGCGCAATCTCGGCTCACTGATACCTCCACCTCCTGGGTTCAAGTGATTCTCCTGCCTCAGTTTCCGAAGCAGCTGGGATGTACAGGTGTGCACCACCACACTTGGCTATTTTTTTTCTAATGTAAGTAGAGACAGGGTTTCACCATGTTGCCCAGGCTGGTCTTGAATGCCTGAGTTCAAGTGATCCGCGCCTCGGCCTCCCAAAGTGCTGGGATTACAGTCATGAACCACTGTGCCCGGCCAGACCAAAGGTCTTAAGGCTCTTCCAGAATCCTCTCCAGAGCTTCTCAAGCTTTCCAGGAATAAGTACCTTTGGGGAAAGGAGGGGCAGAGCTCATAAATACTCCCTAATCTTTTCGGAAGAATCCCCTGGGGCACTTGTTAAATATGCACTCCACCAGACTTCGCCACAGGAAACTGATCAAGCAGATGGCTGAAAGGCCAGAAATCTGCATTTTAACAAGTGTCCCAAATGATTCTGCCTCTACCCCTTTTCCTAAGATGCTTGCCACAGCTCCTGCATGCGAGCGCCACCTTCTTCCAGGCATTGTGTGTGTGGTCTTCTCTGCCTGCCCCCACCACCCCGCAAACTGTCCCCTTCCAAAACACCCTCCTTTTTCACCTATTAGAAGCAAAGCATTTCTTGACAAATTCAGCCACACTGATTTCTCTTTCTTCTCAACTCCCACTGCAATTAGTCATGTCACCTTTTACATGTACTATTCAATAAAGCTTGTGGATAAATTGCTATCAATTGATCTTATTCATTTGTTCTAGGTAAAGTCTAGTGTTGAGACAGCAAGCAAGGTTAAATGATTTACAAATGTTAAGTGTGTGGAATGTGAATCTGGAGCCATGGTTATTAATCCCAAAGAACCCCAGTTCACCATGTTTAAACTGTTGCCATTGAATGCTAACAGAAAAATCATACATTAGTTTTCCCACAAGGAAAGCAATTTATTCCATAGCAGCTTGATAATTACAAGCTTTCCCGTTTCTTCTCTAAGCAGTTTACTCACATAGTTAAAGGACATATTAAATAAAGCTGCCTTCTCAAATGAGCTGGTGGCATTTGCCTATAAAATTGTACCATGAAAAAAAGCAAATGTTCTAATGGTAGAGAACAGTAGTTCAGCCAACTCTTCATTCTCTGAGGAGGAGGGATGTGGGGGACAGCATTTATAAATCCACAGATGACTTCCAATTGCGTTTCATCCAATACAGTAACTGTGGCAACTGCTATTTCTTAGGGGGGCTGCTATCCTTGAGAAAAGAAAGCCAAACACCGAGATCATCCCTAGGGTCACCTTTTAATTCTAACAACCTGGAATCTGATAACTCCAAAGGGACTGTACTTATCTTCCCAATAACTACCAATTGCCAAGGGGCATAAGTTATGCAGGAACTGATTAGCAAATGTGGACAGCTGTCGGGACTCACTACTCCCCACCACAAGGCTCAGGAGTGGAGAGGAGCTTTTGGCCCCTTCAATGTCTCTCTCACATATGGGTGCCAGATGTCCAAATTTGGGGGCATAGAAGAACAATCTGGAGTTATTCTTTTTGTCATTTCATTTGGTTATGTGGAATCCAGGGCCCATCATGAATGACTCAGACTTAATAGGTCTACAGTAGGATCCAAGAATCTGCATTTTAAAAAAGCACTTCATAGGCTGGGCGCAGTGGCTCACACCTGTAATCCCAGCACTTTGGAAGGCCAAAGCAGGTGGATCACCAGAGCTGGGGAGTTTGAGACGAGCCTGGGCAACACGTTGAAATCCTGTCTCTACTAAATACAAAAATTAGCCCGGCACAGTGGCGTGTGCCTGTAGTCACAGCTGCTCAGGAGGCTGAGACAGGAGAACTGCTTGAGCCTGGGAGGTGGAGGTTGCAGTGAGCAGAGGTGGCGCCACTACACTCCATCCTGGGCAACAGTGTGAGAGAACCTTGTCTCCAAAAAAAATTAAAATTAAAATTAAAATTAAAAAGCACTTAGTGCTGGGTCTGAGGCTCTTTGGAAAACAATGTCCATTTTTGCAAAGTGCCTCTTCTCTCACCCTTCCTCATCTGTGTGTGTCTCATGCCTTTCTGCATTTACTCCTGCTTTTTCCAAACAAAACGCTTTATAGTAATCTCTTCCAATCCTAACCATGCTTCAAGAGCCAGCTGAAATGCCACCCATTTCTAGAAGCCCAAAAGGGACTTCCTGCTTTCCTGCACCCTTGTGCCATTTCCAAGTCAAGAGAATAAAAGGTGTTTCATTTCATTAAACAGCCATTTCATTGTGCAAATCTCATCTCTTACTGGGCAGTAAACTCCTTAGGGACTGACTAAAGCTCATGTTTTTAACTCCCATAATAAAGCACCTACATTGTGTGAGACATTCTGTAAAGATCTGGAATGAGTGAACAAGCAATGAATGAATCAATGCAGGCATGTTTCTTCCAACAAGCTGCTGAAGCTAAAAATGCATGAACAGGAAAATTGTCTAGACTTTATAGTAACTGCCTACAAAAGTTTAAGTACCATAAAGTCCTTCAATTTCCTTATCTGTAAAACTAGGGGGTTTCAGGGGATTTCTTAAAAGAAGTTCATTAAACACTTTCTTGGGTCAAAAGCCCAACATTCCAATCTGACCTGATATTATTACTCAGATAACAGTAATTACTCAGATAACACAGCCATCTATGTTTTACACAAGCTAACAGTATTCCCATGAGGAGGTACCTACTAACCCTGCCTCTGAGACTTTGAGGGAATTTAAGATATAAGCTGGTACAGAAGACATCACCTGGTTTTCTTTTACTTTTCCTACCTCAAACCTCTAACAATGTTGTTCTTAAAATTTCCAGCAAGAAAAAAGTTATCAGGCAATATACTCATTCTGGCAGTTATTTCACAATGTACCACATTCCTACGAAATTGGGGGTGGGGGTGGGGAATCTAACTGTCAAGTTCACTCTAAGGAACAATATAGTTCAGAGTCTCCAGCAACCAATTCAACATCCTAATTTTAAAATGACTAAGTTGGGCATGGTGGCTTCCACCTGCAAATCTCAACTACTCCAGAGTCTGAGGATAACTCGAGGCCAGGAGTTTGATACTAGATTGGGAAATACCTAAATATCCGCCAACAATGCGAATAGTTTAAAGTCTTGGCTTCAATCACATTCCAGATGACCATTTTTAAAATATATACATTTTTTAAAATTTTTATTAATTTTGTTTTGAGACGGAGTTTCACTCTTGTCACCCAGGCTGGAGTGCAATGGTGCGATCTCGGCTCACTGCAACACTCCGCCTCCCAGGTTCAAGTGATTCTCCTGCCTCAGCCTCCGGAGTAGCTGGGATTACAGGCGAGTGCCACCACACCCAAGCCCGTTGGCCAGGATGGTCACGAACTCCTGACCTCGGGTGATCTACCCGCCTCCGCCTCCCACAGTGCTGGATTACAGGCGTGAGCCACCGCGCCCGGCCTATTTTTTTAAATTTTATAGGCCGGGGGGGGGCGGTGGCTCACGCCTGTAATCCCAGCACTTTGGGAGGCCAAAGCGGGAGGTTCACCTGAGCTAGGGAGTTCGAGGCCAGCCTGACCAACATGGAGAAACCCCATCTCTACTAAAAATACAAAAATCAGCCTGGCGCGGTGGCGCATGCCTGTAATCCCAGCTTCTCGGGAGGCTGAGGCAGGAGAATCGCTTGAACCCGGGAGGCAGAGGTTGCGGTGAGCCGAGATCGCGCCATTGCACTCCAGCCTGGGAAATAAGAGCAAAACTCCGTCTCAAAAAAAAAAAAAAAAAAAAAAAAAAAAAAGTTATGTATTGCCTAGTTTTGAAAGAAAAAATTTATCAATTTTTAAAGTATAATTAATTTGTATGTAATTTGTGGCCATGGTAATGTGTGCCCAGGCAGAAACACAGGTAGCAAAAAAGGAAAACTCAGGGTAGTTATTATGATGTATGAAAACAGCTCTTGGTGAAACTAAGGCCTCACTTTTACAAGATCTTAGATACACAGGACAAAAAATGATGTTAACTATCAAGATTGGAAGGCTCCAAAAAAAAAAAACATCCAAAGAAACATAAAATGGCCGAGCGCGGTGGCTCACGCCTGTAATCCCAGCACTCTGGGAGGCTGAGGCGGGTGGATCACGAGGTCAGAAGTTCAAGACCAGCCTGGCCAAAATGGTGAAACCCCGTCTCTACTAAACATACAAAAGTTAGCTAGGCGTGGTGACTGGCGCCTGTAATCCCAGCTACTCGGGAGGCTGAGGCAGGAAAATCGCTTGAACCCGGGAGGGGGAGGTTGCGGTAAGCCGATATCGTGCCACTGGACTCCAGCCTGGGTGACACAGTGAGACTCCATCTCAAAAACAAAAAACAAAAAACGTAAAATGAATCAATGTGTTATTATCACGACTTAAAAAAAAAAACTTAATATCTAGACCATGAAAGCTATATAAGCAAATAAGCATCATTTAGATTTTTTTTTCCATAAAAATTTCCGTTAAGTCGTGCAATAAAAAATGTAACCAACATAGTAACTCGCAGCCTCGGAAGGGGGAAATTTAACGGTCAAGAACAAGAAATTCTGAAAGCATGGCCTCTAAGGGTCAAGCGGGAACCTGAATACAGTCTCCCAGTTCTTACTAGCTTTGATGCAAGCCCCAGGCAAGTCGGGGAACAGGGAAAGAGGAAAAAGGGAACGCAGAAGGTTGCTCTGGTAAAGGACCCACTTTCAGGCCAGACTCCACGACCGGCAGCCCCGGGCTTCTCATTC
Source organism: Pan paniscus (assembly GCF_029289425.2). Taxonomy (NCBI): domain Eukaryota; kingdom Metazoa; phylum Chordata; class Mammalia; order Primates; family Hominidae; genus Pan; species Pan paniscus. The sequence continues at coordinate 136,889,228 of NC_073252.2, read as the reverse complement.
ATTCCGCGCGGTCTCCAGGTGGCGGCCGCGCGTTGGCGGCCGTGGCGTTCTCCGCCCGGAACTGGGGTGCACTCACCTGTTCGGGAACACGACCTCGCGGCGCCCGAGGCCGCCGAGGCCGCCGCCAGCAGCCGGGGGGATGCGGGCCTGGGAACAGCAGCCGGCGGGGACAACGGGCGGCGCAGCCCTGGGGCGGGCAGGCGGCGCAGGCCGGGCGCGTCCCTCTGCAGCAGGGCCGAGCAGAGCCGCCGCGGACTATGAAACATGCCGGGCGCCGCCGCCACCACGGCCCCTCGCGCGCCCGAGGAGCGGAGCCCGGCTGGGGCCGAGGGCAGCGAGTCGAGCCGACTGTCCGGGCAGTCTGGGCGGATGCTCCCAGGCTCCTTCTCGCGCGGCGCAGGTTCTGGGGAAATCCCGGGCAGCAGAGCCGGAGAGCGAGGCGCAACACTGCTGCGTCGGCACCGTCTGCTGTGAGACCCGGCGAGACCTGCAAGGCGCCCGGCGAGCGCTGCGCGCTGACAAAGCGGGCGCTACCAAGCGGGAGCTGGAGGGGAATCCGCGGGACCCGGCCACTGCGCGGCCACGCCAGGCTCCCTCGACCCGGCGTAATCCTGTTTTAAAAGGAAGCGGGGCTTAGGCTGATATATAGGTAGAATCCGCAGGCGGTCTAAAATAAGAGGTATCCGTTGGAGCTGTTCTGAAGAAAAAAGCGTCCCCTTCCGCTGGCCAGCATGGAAGCGCCCACAGGCTGGGAATCCCGAGACAGTTCCAGGGCTGTGGCCCAGGGGACACGTGTCTGTCAGAGTGGCAGACGGCCTCCGTGTGTGCCTGCGCGGGTCTGTGTGGATACAGCAAAAGGCGTCCGCCTCCGACCCCCTCGGCAGTGTGTGATGCGTTAAACGATATTAAGCACAATAAAGCACCGCCTGTGGGCGAGGCGACGATGATTAAAACAGCGTTCTTTTCCTCAAAAGTGTTATACTTAGGCAAAGGGAGCAGAAGGTGGCAAGGGAAGTCAGACCAGAAAGCTCTACAAGGTAGAATGAGATTATTGCCACAAGATGCCAAAGATTGGCGATAGAGATGACAACAGGCCCGGGCTCTCTAGAAGGTTCATTAGAAGGATTGGCATTTGAGTTGGCCTATGACGTGGAGGTCTAGAATTTACCCACGTGAAACTTTGGAGGGCGTGGTGGTGAGTTATAAATGAAAAAAGTAAATAAGGGTGTATTTGGGGAAACAACTCTTAGTCATGTAAGATGGAAGCTAAGGAGTAAGAGGACAGATGCGTGGATAGGTTGTAGTGTGGAAGGAAGGGGATTGTAGTAGGCTTAATTCGGTGGATAGCTGCGAGCCGTTGACGTTTTGTAAGCTGAGCAAAGATATGGTCAGGGCTGTGCTTTAATTGGAAATCACATGTCTCTGGTTCATGAAAAGGCAGAAAGGAAATCAGCTGAGATAACAGATACCGTAGACCTGCACCAGGTTACTGTTACTGGAAAAGAAAGGATGGAAGAAACATCTCAGACAGGCTGGGCAGGAAATGATGACTAATCAGGAATAGAAATGGGATGAGGGGGAGGGAAAACCCAAGACTGGATTTTTCTCTGAATGATTCATGAGTTAGAAATGTATTCTATTGGTTTTCCCATGATTTTGCTGATTCCCCTGTGTTGTGGAATTGCAAGCTTTTCATCACAAGAATATTCTAAATATTTTTCAGACCTAGGTTATATATCTAACACCTGTGGATAGAGGGTGTGGACAGATCAGCTGGCACAAGTTGATTACAACTTCTGGCAGACAAGCTCCTTGGAAGTCATTAAAGCCTCAGTTTCAGTTTCCTTATCTATAAAACGTAGAATCATACCTTAGTCATTAGGTGAAATAAAAAATGATTATAAGCTACTCTGGGCACACTGCCTATCGAGTAGTCCTGCTCCACAAGGAGCAGTACTTGTAAAAAGAATTTTTTTAAAAAGGTGATAATAAAATTAGCCTATGAAAAGTGTTTTGCAAATATAGCAAAATGTTGATTTTGAATCTAGGTAGTGGGTATATATGGGTATAGGGACCATGGGAAAAATGTTCCCTTTGCCCTCTGAAGTTTGCTGAAAAATCAACTCACAAAAGGCAGATTAATGGGAGAAAAGGCATATGCATTTATTAACATGTACATGGGGAGAATCACAGAGTGATTACACATCCCCAACGGGGTTCAGAAGCTTGTCTACCATCCTGGCCAGCAGACTTGGGGAGAGGGGAGCAGAGGCATTCTGTTGAGGAGATGACTAGGGAAAGTGAATGGATCAGGGCACAGGGATGAACTTGCACATTATCTTGTGAAAGGGTCTGTTCAGGTGGTTACATTTTTGGTCTTACAAGGAGGGGAAGAAAAAACAATTGTTCCTTTTGGTGGGTTTGGATTGTAGCCAGATAAAGGAACTTCAACTTCATCCTGTGCTTTGGGAGAGATGGTGCTGGGCAGTGAGGTCAGAGAGACCTTGAGGCTTCCATTCAGCCGGTCAAAGCCCCATATTTTGGGCTATCAGTTTCTGAGTCCCGACACAAGTGTTCACTTACAATTATTTTTCCCCCATATATTTGGAGATTTTCATAATAAAATGTTGGGGAAAAGTGCTTTGAAAAATGAAAAAATAACGGTTCAAATATAAACTGTCACTATTTAAAGAGATTCAAAGAGCATGCTATCCTGAAAGTGCATCATATTATTTATTTTTATTTATTTCTTTATTTGAGATGGAGTCTGTCGCTCTGTTGCCCAGGCTGGAGTACAGTGGCATGATCTTGGCTCCCTGCAACCTCCGCCTCCCGGGTTCCAGCCATTCTCCTGCCTCAGCCTCTGGAGTAGCTCTGACTACAGGCGCACACCACCACGCCTGGCTAATTTTTGTATTTTTTAGTAGAGACAAGGTTTCATCATATTGTCCAGGCTGGTCTCAAACTCCTGACCTCAGGTGATCCCCTCGCCTCAGTCTCCCAAAGTGCTGGGATTACAGGCATGAGCCACCACGCTCGGCCTGAATCATATTTTTTATAATATATTAAACACTAAGCAATCAGAAAGATAGAAATTAAAACTTATTCCCTTGAAAATTTATTCAGTAAACATTTGTTGAATACACATTATGTGCCAGGCTCTATATTAGAGCATACAAAAATAAATTGAACAGAATCTATTGACAGTTTAGGGGGTAAGACATTGTATAAACAAAAATACTTGTAATTATCTGCTAATAAGTACAGAATCACTTATGGACAAAGTACTGTGGGACCAGAGAAGAGGAAATGTTACTGGAAAGGGGTCCCAATCCAGACCCCAAAAGAGGGTTCTTGGATATTACACAAGAAAGAATTCAGGACGAGCCCATAAAGTGAAACCAAATTTATTAGAGAAGTAAAGAAATAAAAGAATGGTTACTCCATAGGCAGAGCAGCACTGAGGGCTGCTTATGGCTTTTCCTTTTTCTTTTTCTTTTTTTTAATTGAGATGAAGTCTCGCTCTGTCACCCAGGCTGGAGTGCAACGGCACGATCTCGGCTCACTGCAACCTCCACCTCCCAGGTTCAAGTGATTCTCCTGCTGAGCCCACAGAGTAGCTGGGATTACAGATGCGTGCCACCTCACCCAGGTAATTTTTTTATTTTTATTTTTAGTAGAGATGGGGTTTCGCCATGTAGGCCAGGCTGGTCTCAAACTCATGATCTCAAGTGATCCACCCGCCTCCCAAAGTGCTGGGATTACAGGCGTGAGCCACTGCGCCCGGCCTTGTTGGCTATTTTTATGGCTATTTCTTGATTACATGCTAACTAGGGAGAGGGTTATTCGTGAATTTTCCAGGAAAGGGGCAAGGATTTCCCAGGACTGAAGATTTCTCCGCCTTTTAGACTATATAGGGTAACTTCTGGATGTTGCTGTGACATTTATAAACTGTCACGGCACTGGTGGGAGTGTCTTTTATCATGCTAATGCATTATAATTAGCGTACAATAAACAGTGAGAACAACTAGAGGTCACCTTCATCACCATCTTGGTTGTTGTGGGTTTTGGCTGGTTTCTTTTTTTTTGAGATGGAGTCTCGTTCTGTCACCCAGGCTGGAGTGCAATGGCACGGTCTCGGCTCACTGTAACCTCCGCCTCCCGGGTTCCAGCAATTCTCCTGCCTCAGCCTCCCGAGTAGTTAGGACTACAGGCACGTAGTAGTCCTACGCGCCTGGCTAAATTTGTATTTTTTTTTAGTAGAGATTGGGTTTCTCCATGTTGGCCAGGCTGGTCTTGAACTCCTGGCCTCCCGAGTAGTTAGGACTACAGGCGCGTAGTAGTCCAACACACCTGGCTAAATTTGTATTTTTTTTTAGTAGAGACTGGGTTTCTCCATGTTGGCCAGGCTGGTCTTGAACTCCTGGCCTGGTGATCCGTCTGCTGAGCCAATGCGCCCGGCCGGCTGGTTTCTTTATCACATCCTGTTTCATCCGCTGAGTCTTTATGATCTATATCTTGTGCTGACCTCCTATCTCATCCTGTGACTAGGAATCCCTAACCTCCTGGCAATGCAGCCCAGTAGGTCTCAGCCTCTATTCAACATAGAGTTGCTCTGGCTCCAACACCTCTGACAGAAATAACTAATTGCCTAGAGAAGTCAGGAGAGGCGTTTTGAACAAAGTGACTACCAAGTGGAAAGGTATCACAGAGGATATCCACAGAGAAGAGAACACTAAGGCGAGGAAAGAAGGCGTGTTCCAGGAACAGCAAGTGCTGCAATCTGATAAGGGTTGAGTGCGGGATGTCCATAGGGAGTGGCCGCAGGTGAGGTGGAAGCTGTGGGCAAGAACCCAAGGTGACGGGTTTGAGAGGAGTTTGGACTTTCATCCTAGAGACCCAGTGAAAGGCTAAACAGACAGTTTGCATTTTTGAAGGATCATTGGATCTTTCTGCCAGCAGTGTTGAAAATGGGTAAGGACAGTGAAGATGAGGAAGAGTATATACAGGTTCAGAATCTCTGGAGATGGGGTAGGGTATGTAATGGTTGTTTGTTTATTTATTTATTTATTTATTTATTTATTTTTGAAGACGGAGTTTCACTCTTGTTGCCCTGGCTGGAGTGCAATGGCACGATCTTGGCTCACTGCAACCTCCGCCTCCCCGGTTCAAGCGATTCTCCTGCCTCAGCCTCCCAAGTAGCTGGGACTACAGACGTGCACCACCACACCCGGCTAATTTTTTGTATTTTTAGTAGGGACGGGGTTTCACCATCTTGGCCAGGCTGGTCTCGAACTCCTGACCTCATGATCCACCCACCTCAGCCTCCCAAAGTGCTGGGATTACAGGCGTGAGCCACCGTGCCCGGCTGGTTGTTTGTTTATTATTTAATTTTTTGAGAGGTCTCACTTTGTAATCTAGGCTGGAGTGCAGTGGTGCGATGATAGTTCACTGTAACCTCAAACCCCTGGGCTCAAACGATTCTCCTGTCTCAGCCTCCCAAGCAGCTGGGACTACAGGCATGCACCATCATGCCCAAGTGATTTTTAAAATTTTGTGTAGAGATGGGGTCTTGCTGTGTTGCCCAGGCTGGTCTCAAACTCCTGGCCTCCAGCGATCATCCCACCTTTGCCTCCCAAAGCACTAGGATTACAGGTGTGAACCACCACGCTGGGCTTGTATGTTTTCTGGTTAACATTACACAGGTTGTTCTAATGCACATCCCTCTTCCTCCCTCAATGCCACCTCCCAGATAAATAAACTGGGGGCAGGATGGTGGAAAGGAGATGGATTTAAGAACTGCAAAGGAGACAGAAACCATAGGGTTGAGTGACATTGAATCTCGGGGCTGAGGCAGGAGATAATGGAATCTAGTGATGACTTTGGTAACTGATGGATAATGGAACCAAATGGGGATAACAAGTGGAGATGCTACTCTCAGGGGAAGATAGTGAGTTGATATGTGAACATATAATTGTGATGTGTCCATGGAACATACAGGTGGAGTCACTTTGTAAACAATTGAAACTATGAGCCCGGCATGGTAGCTTATGCCTGTAATCCCAGCACTTTGGGAGATGAGGCTCAAGGATTACTTGAGGCCTGGAGTTTGAGACTAGCATGGGCAACATAGTGAGACCCTGTCTCAAAAAAAAAATTAGCCCAGTGTGGTGATGTGTGCCTGTAGCCCCAGCTACTCAGGAGGCTGAGGCAGGAAGATCCTTTGAGCCCAGGAGTTCCAGGCTGCAGTGAGCTACAATCATGCCATTGCACTCCAGCCTGGGTGACAGTGCCAGAACCAGTCTAATAAACAAACAAACCAAACAAACAAACAGACAAATACATAAATAAATAAGAATAAACCATTGCCCTAAAGTTCATAGCAGGGTCAGAGCCCAATTCTGTTGGGAGTTCAGTAATTGAAGCCATGACTAATGAGTTGACCCAGAAAAAGGTCTTTTAAGTGAAATAGAAAAAACCTTAGGGATAAAAATCCTATGAAACTTGTACCTTTAAGGAGTTGGCAGGAGGGAAAGAGACTTGAGACTTGGCCGGAGGAGAACAAGGAGTGATTGGTGTCTTGAGAGTACGAAAGGAAAATAAACTTGGGACCCTAGTTCACTCTGCCAAAAGAAAAAAATTAAGCTGAAAGCTAAGTCATGCAAGAAACTGGCTTGCTTTTGTTCCTAGGCAGATAGCTACTGATAAAAGGTTAAATATCTCCACAGGTAGCTACTGTATATTCACCTTATTTTTATTTATTTATTTATTTATTTATTTATTTTTGAGACAGAGTCTTGCTCTGTCACCCAGGCTGGAGTGCAGTGGCACGATCTCGGCTCACCGCAACCTCCACCTCCCAGGTTCAAGTGATTTTCCTGCCTCAGCCTCCCGAGTAGCTGGGATTACAGGAAACTGTCACCACGCCTGGGTAATTTTGTATTTTCAGTAGAGATGGGGTTTCTCCATGTTGGTCAGGCTGGTCTCGAACTCCTGACCTCAGGTGATCCAACTGCCTCGGCCTTCCAAAGTGCTGGGATTACAGGCATGAGCCACCACCCCAGGCCTCATCTTATGTAAAGTGCCCATTTACTGAGTGTGAGATGAATACCTAATTGACCATTCCCCTCCCTGCTCCTTTTCTTTTGCAACGTGTAGATTACTGTACCCTCCCTCTGTCCCCTGCAGCCCACATTTCCCCTTTAAATATTGAAGCCTTCAAAATCATCTTTGGAGAAAGGCACAGGCCACCGACTATTTCTTTGATTCTGTTTTTATTTCTTTTGGATGTCCTTAACCTTGGCAAAATAAATTGATTGATAGCTGTCTCAGATACTTTTTGGTTTATAGGAGTAAGGAAACAACTTCTAGAAGGGTGTAACAGTGATGAATTATCCCAAGAGGTCAAGATGGGGACTGAATCCCTTGGATTTTGTCATTTATTTATTTATTGAGACAGAATCCACTCTGTTGCCCAGGCTGGAGTGCAGAGACCTGATCTCGGCTCACTGCAGTCTCTGCCTCCCAGGCTCAAGTAATTCTCATGCCTCAGCCTCCTGAGTAGCTGATTTTTTTTGGTATTTTTAGTAGAGACAGGGTTTCGCCATGTTGTCTAGGCTGGTCTCAAACTCCCAGCTTCAGGTGATCCATCCACCTTGGTATCCCAAAGTGCTGGGATTACAGGTATGAGCCACCATGCCTGGCTGGAAGGCCTTTTTTTTTTTTTTTTTTTTTTGAGACAGAGTTTCGCTCTTGTCGCCCAGGCTGTAGTGCAATGATGCAATCTCGGCTCACCACAACCTTGGCCTCCCAGGTTCAAACAATTGTCCTGCCTCAGCCTCTGAGTAACTGGGATTACAGGGATGTGCCACCACACCCAGCTAATTTTGTATTTTTAGTAGAGAGAGGGTTTCTCCACTTTGGTCAGGCTGGTCTCAAGCTCCTGACTTCAGGTGATCCGCCTGCCTCAGCCTCCCAAAGTGCTGGGATTGCAGGTGTGAGCCACCACGCCCAGCCCTGAAGGCCATTTCAACCTCAGTATGAAATAGTTCCAGGTAGGGGCCCTGGTGGTGGAAATCAGACTGCATTGGTTAATGAGGTGGGAAGGAAGGACACCAATCAAAGAACAATGAGAGAAAGAACTAGGTAGTTTTTTTTTCTCTTAAGATTGAAGCAACCTTATAATCGTCGGAAGGGTTTGTCCTGCCTGCTGCACAGACAAAACCAATTAACTGGACGGCATTGTAGTAGAGCTTTTACTTGACACAAAGCCAGCCCATGAGGCTCAACTAAAGCTAATACTCAAATCAGTTTCCCTGAAGGCTCAGAGGTTCGGGTTTTTATGGACAATTTGTTGGGTGGGGCTAGGGAATGAGTGCTACTGACTGGTTGAGGATGAGATCACAGGGATGTGGAAAACAAGCCTCCTGCACCGAGTCCAGCTCTCATAGGGCCAAAGGATCAGTTGAGTCATGAGTCCAGGTGGGGTCAGTCTGAAAAAAATCTTTAAAAACCAATCTTAGGTTCCACAATAGTGATGTTATCTATGGAAGTCACAAATCTTGTGATCTCTGGCCACATGATTCCTGGGCAGTAAGAGATTATAGAAACTACTGCATTTTAGCAGAACTCAGGTCCCTCCAATAATCCTATTTTTGTGGACTTCACAACAGTAATCCTAGCATTTTGTGAGGCTGAGGTGGGTGGATCACCTGAGGTCAGGAGTTCAAGACCACCCTGGCCAATATGGTGAAACCCTATCTCTACTACAAATACAAAAATTAGCTGGGAGTGGTGGCATTCACCTGTAATCCCAGCTACTCAGGAGGCTGAGGCAGGAGAATCACGTGAACTCAGGAGGTGGAGGCTGCAGTGAGCCGAGATTGTGCCACTGCACTCCAGCCTGGGCAACGGAGCAAGACTCTATCTCAAAAAAAAAAAAAAAAGTATTGCAAAGGCTGCTTTTGGTCCCTAAGCAAGGAGGGTGTTAGTTTTAGGGAGGGACTGTTATCATCCTTGCTTTCAAGTTAAATTATAAACTAAATTCTTCCCAAGGTTAGCTAGGCCTATGCACAGAAATGACCAAGGACAGCTTGGAGGTCTGAAGCAAGATGGACTCAACTATGTCAGATTTCTCTTATTGTCATAATTTTGCAAAGGCAATTTCAACCTCAAAATATTTATAAGTTGAGGAGAAGGAGCTAATAAACAGAAAAGGTATAGTTATTCTACTAATATTACAATTTTCAGCTTATTGCAGTGAGCTATTATCAGCTACTGCACTCCAGCCTGGGCGACTGAGTGAGATCTTGTCTCAAAAAAAAGGAGGAGGATGGGGGGGTGGGGGTACAGGAAAAAATGAAAATTATAAACAGACACTATATGGATTGTTTTTTCTTCTCTTTTAATCTCAGCCCCTGGATTGTGATTTAATAGCTTTATCGACCATACAACTCACCCATTTAGAGTTTACAATTTAATAATGCTTAATATATTGGAAGAGTTCATAAGGACAGTTTTAAAACATTTTCATCACCCTAAAAAGAAACCCTATAGACATTAGGAGCCACTCTTTATTTCTTCCCAAACCCCCATGCCTGGGCAACCATAAATCTACTTTTTGACTCTATATACTTACCTTTTTTTTTTTTTTTTTGAGACGTGGTCTTGCTCTGTTACCAGGCTGGAGTGCAGTGGTACGGTCTTGGCTCACTGCCACCTCCGCCTCCCTGGTTCAGGTGATTCACCCACTTCATATATTGTATGAATATACTATGTGGTGTTTTTTTTTTTTTTTTTTTTTTCTGACGGAGTCTTGCTCTGTCGCCCAGGCTGGAGTGCAGTAGTGCTATCTCAGCTCACTGCAAGCTCCGCCTCCCAGGTTCACGCCATCCTCCTGTCTCAGCCTCCTGAGTAGCTGGGACTACAGGCGCCCATCACCACGCCGGGCTAATTTTTTGTATTTTTAGTAGAGACAGGGTTTCACCATGTTAGCCAGGGTGGTCTCAATTTCCTGACCTCATGATCCACCTGCCTCGGCCTCCCAAAGTGCTGGGATTACAGGCATGATCCACCCCGCCTGGCCACCATGTGGTCTTTATCCATTAATCAGTTGATGAACATCTGAATTATTTCTATTTTTTGGCTATTATGAATAAAGCTGCCATAAACATTTGCATACAATTTTTTTTTTTTTTGAGATGGAGCCTTGCTGTGTCACCCAGGCTGGAGTGCAGTGGTGCGGTCTTGGCTCACTGCCACCTCTGCCTCCCTGGTTCAGGTGATTCACCCACTTCAGCCTCCTGAGCAGCTGGGACTACAGGTGCCCGCCACCATGCCTGACTACTTTTTGCATTTTTCGTAGAGATGGGGTTTTACCATGTTGGCCAGGCTGGTCTCAAACTCCTGACCTCAGGTGATCCACCTGCCTCAGCCTCCCAAAGTGCTGGGATTAAAAGCGTGAGCCACCGTGCCTGTCTGCATACAAATTTTTGTGTAGAAATATGTTTTCATTTCCCTTGGGTGTATACAGGAGTGGAATTGCTGGGTCATATAGGAACTTTTTGTTTGGCTTTCTGAGAAACTGTTTTCCAACACAGCTATACCATTTTACATTCCTATCAACAGTATAGGAGGGTTCCCATTTCTCCCCTGCTCACCAGCACTTGTTATTATCAGTCTATTTGTTTATGGTCATCTTAGTTAGTGGATGTGAAATGGTATCTCACTGTGCTTTTGATTTGCATTTCTCTAATGACTAGAGATGTCATCTTAAAAAAAATGTTTTTCTTGGCCGGGCACAGTGGCTCACGCCTGTAATCCCAGCACTTGGGAGGCCGAGGTGGGCAGATTACGAGGTCAGCAGTTCAAGACCAGCGTGGCCAACATGGTGAAACCCTATCTCTACTAAAAATACAAAAATTAGCCGGGCATGGTGACGGGCCCCTGTAATCCCAGCTACTCTGGAGGCTGAGGCAGGAGAATCGCTTGAACCCGGGAGGCGGAGGTTGCAGTGAGCCGAGACCACACCATCGCACTCCAGCCTGGGCAACAGAGCAAGACTCCGTCTCAAAAAAAAAGAACAGTTTTTCTTTTGTATAGGTGAGGTCTTCCTACATTGACAAAACTGGTCTTGAACTCCTGGCCTGAAGCAATCCTCCTGCCTCGGCCTCCCAAAGTGCTGGGATTACAGGAGTGAGCCACCACGCCCGGCCTTTTTTTGTTTTTTGTTTTTTATTTTAAACTCAGCTCTTGTGATCATGTTTTTTGTTTGTTTGTTTTTTTCTTTGAGACGGAGTTTTGCTCTGTCACCCAGGCTGGAGTGCAGTGGCGTGATCTTGCCTCACTGCAACCTTCACCTCCCAGGTTCAAGCAATTCTCCTGCCTCAGCCTCCGGAGTAGCTGGGATTACAGGCGTGCGCCACCATGCCCAGCTAATTTGAATATTTTTAGTACAGACGGGGTTTCACCATGTTTGCCAGGCTGGTCCCAAACTCCTGACCTCAGGTGATCCACCCGCCTCCGCCTCCCAGAGTGCTGGGATTACAGGCGTGAGCCACCGTGCCCTGGCAGCTGGTAATTATGTTTTTACATGCATTTGTCTTTTCTTTCCAGGTTAAAGCAATGTGTTCCTCATTCCAGCCCTTATCTACCAAGCTGCCTGTCATTAATTCTAAGACTCATGTTTGTTTGTTTTCACATTTTAACATCTTGTAAATTAAAATGGTCTCTTAAATTAAACAAAATTTTAGAATTACATTCATCAAAGGTACAAATTATAGCTAGTCATTTTCTAATTCTTTTTCAAGATCTACTTTTCTTGACCTAATAATGACTAGGAAATTTGTGATTTCCCTGCCCTGTGCTGACCAGCCTAGGCTGTGTTAGTAACAGGCTTATGATAGAACCTGTTCTATGACAGTTCTTTAACTTTCAGGACATTCTCACAGGTTTTTAACCTAGTGTCTAAATATTCTGTCCTCCAGTGTAGCAAGCGTGGTGGCCCCAATCTTACTTTTTTGTTTGGTTTAAACATCATCAGGGCTGGTGCAGTGGCTCACGCCTGTAATCGCAGCACTTTGGGAGGCTGAGGTGGGTGCATCACCTGAGGTCAGGAGTTTGAGACCAGCCTGACTAACATGGTGAAACCCCATCTCTAGGAAAAAGGAAAACAGTAGCTGGGAGTGGTGGCAGGCACCTGTAATCCCAGCTACTGGGAGGCTGAGGCAGGAGAATCACTTGATCCTGGGAGGCAGAGGTTGCAGTGAGCTGGGATCACCCCACTGCACTCCAGCCTGGGTGACAGACAGAGACCCTGTCTCAAAATAAATAAATAAATAAAGAATAAAAAAAAATCATCATTTTGTAAGAGACCACGCTGTTTGAAAATGAAGTTTCCTGTGTCTAAGATTTCAGATCCCTGTTCCCTCCTTTTTGCTGTTCAGTCACCTAGCAAACTGTGTTATTGTTAGGGCAAACTAACCACCCTGATTTTTGTTGATATTAGAGAGTCAGGCTCTGACCTACTTGTCCATGTAAATAATAGCCAGTGTATCATGTATCTCATTATAATCAAATGTTGATACACCTTGATGATACTATATATATATATGTATATCTGTAAACAAGGAAATATGGGCTGGGTGTGGTGGCTCAAGCCTGTAATCCCAGCACTTTGGGAGGCCGAGGCGGGCGGATAACCTGAGGTTGGGAGTTCAAGGCCAGCCTGACCAACATGGAGAAACCCCGTCTCTACTAAAAATACAAAAATTAGCCAGGCATGGTGGTGCATGACTGTAATCCTGGCTACTTGGGAGGCTGAGGCAGGAGAATGGCTTGAACTTGGGAGGCGGAGGTTGCAGTGAGCCGAGATCACGCCATTGCACTCCAGCCTGGGCAACAAGAGCAAAACTTGATCAAGAGATCGAGATCATCCTGGCCAACATGGTGAAATCCCGTCTCTACTAAAAATACAAAAATTACCTGGGCATGGTCGTGCGCCTATAGTCCCAGCTACTGGGAGGCTGAGGCAGGAGAATCGCTTGAACCAGGAAGTTGGAGGTTGCAGTTAGCTGAGATTGCGCCACTGCACTCCAGCCTGGTGACAGAGCAAGACTCTGTCTCAAAAAAAAGAAAAAGGAAATATGTTTTTCATGTATATCTCTAAATCTACTCATTTGCATACCCATCTATCAGATGTCTAGAACCAATTTGATAGTCCTCCAAATTGTGTTCTTAAACTTTTCATTAGCTGATAAAATAATTGTAGGGAGCAAACACTAACATTGCTAGTAATTCTACTAAGGTTTTATTTAAAATTAAACCACAACCTTCAAGCAGACACCATAATAGGATCACATCAGTGACATGAAGCTGCACAATTAAGAGGTTCACCCTTGAATGATCTAGCTCAGAGAACTTTGTCTGGAAGGTTAGCACCAAAGGAACTGCTAGGCTGTACATGTAGCCATGAGTTAAAACTGTGTGGCTTTAGGGTGACATAGAATTATTTACATTGGAATTGAGACCCTTTCTTGCAAATCAGCAAATATTCTTAAACCTGTATGAACGGACTGGAAAACTAAATTTTCTAGTAGTAATAATATTATTACATAGCAGCTCCATCCCAATAGGATCATTGGCCTTTTTCAAACTTTAACAGCATCAGGGCTGGGCACGGTGGCTCACACCTGTAATCCCACCTCTTTGGGAGGCTGAGGCAGGTGGATCACCTGAGGTCAGGAGTTCGAAACCAGCCTGACCAATTTGGTGAAATCCCATCTCTACTAAAATTAACAAAAATTAGCTGGGTGTGGTGCCGTGTGCCTGTAGTCCCAACTACTCAGGAGGCTGAGGCAGGAGAATCACTTGAACCTGGGAGGCGGAGGTTGTAGTGAGCTGAGATCATGTCACTGGACTCTAGCCTGGTGACAGTGCAAGACTCTGTCTAAAAAAAAAAACAAAAAACAAACAAAAAAAACGCATCAGGGCCAGGCATGGTGGCTCAGACTTGTAATTCCAGCACTTTGGGAGGCTGAGGTGGGTGGATCACCTGAGGTCAGAAGTTTGATACCAGCCTGACCAACATGGCAAAACCCCATCTGTAATAAAAATACAAAAATTAGCCGAGCATGGTGGCAGTTGCCTGTAATCCCAGCTACTTGAGAGGCTGAGGCAGGAAAATTGCTTGAACCCAGGAGGCGGAGGTTGCAGTGAGCCAAGATTGTGCT